>NC_083283.1:65158507-65760670 GCF_963506605.1 Zootoca vivipara | reverse complement strand
CTAAAAAAGGGACTTAAGTCCCTACTTAGCCCACTTAAGTCCCCATGTAAGCCCACTTAAGCCCCCACTTAAGTCCCAATGTAGACAACTTAGTCCACTTAAATCCCCACTTAGCCAATTTAGGCAAGTGGGCTAAGGGGGCTATGCCGGGTAAGTGGACTTAAATGGGCTAAAGTTGGCTAAAATAGGGTTGCCATATGTCTGGATTTTCTCAGACAATAATGCTTTCCCCAGCAGTGCAGCAGTGTCCGGACGGAAATCAACCATATATCCGGGAAAACCCGGACTTGTGGCAGCCCACTAAAAGAAAGCTCAACAGCTTTCCATTTTGTGGATATGACCAAGCCAGCGCAGACGTCGCTGAGACAGGAGTGCGAACATGCTGGGAATGCGGGCTTGGAAGTGCACACGTTTGTTTCAAAATCTGTCCCGCCATGGGATACATACCCCAAAATCTTCTCGACGCAACTTCAAAAAAGCACGAAAAACTTCACTTGCCTGAAGTTTACTCCTCCGTTCGCAGAGGGCGCTGAGTCTCCCTTTCCCGGTTCCCTCATGCTTCCTATTCTGGACCCATCAAGGACGCGCGGACTCTCTTCCCTCCCTTCGCGTCATCAAAACCCAGGAAGTCCCCTCTTCTGGCTCCGCCCCACTCCCATCCGCGCTCCTTCAGGCAGAGCAAAACCGGCTGTGGCAGCCCCTCCCTCCTCCTCCTCAGTCACATCACCCAATCGCCGCCCACCGCTCGCTTCTAACCTTTCGCCGTACGGTGATGACTCGCCCGTCTCCTCCTGCCTCGAAGGAGGGAGGGGAGCAAAAGCGGCGCCTATCGTGATTGGCTGACGGAGGAGGCGCCTGCCGCTGTTTTTCAAGAAGCGGAAACGGAGTGCGGGGGGAAGAAGAACCAGGCCGGCCGGCCGGTCCCACACCTTATTTCCCCTCGTGTGCGTGCTTTTCTTAAAGGAACCCCGCTGCAGAGTTCCGGCGGGGGAAGTGCAGAGCGGGAGGCAAAAGGGAAAGGAGCACCTGAGGCGCGCTCACCTTTCCCTAGGGGGCGAAAAGGAGGGAGAAAGGGGGGGGCAGGTGTAAAGACACACACCCGAGCCTTTCCCACAGGCTCCCCATGCATGTTGTCCCCGACCTTCCCGCCCTGAACGAGAAACCTTTAATTTTTTGGTCGAGGTGGGCACCTGGGCAAAGCAGATATCCGGCCATGGAAGCCAGCCAAGTCCCCCCACCCTGCCTCAGGTAATAGGTGATGCCCCCTCTACCTGGAGCCTGCAAACGCCCCTGTAAGCGCAGCTGAGGGGACTTGGTTGCTGCTGCTGCCCTCGAAACAAGCGGCTTGGGCGACACGCCTTCTCCGCAGTAACAGGTCACACGCGACCCCGCTCCTTCCTTTCCCTTGTGTGCCACGGCATCTCTTAACTCCTGCAGCCCCTCCCCTGCCAGGGCCATGGCACATCCCCAGCAGCAACAGCAGGATACCTGCTTGAGCTTGGCGACAGAGAACTGTGCAGATATGAGCCCCAGGAAAGTCGCCCTCGTCACTGGCATCACGGGCCAGGTAAGTGCAGCCCAGCCTACTACTACTACCTACTACTAGTACTACTATCATAATTTTTTCTGAAAAGAAAATGTTTAGGGGGTACTCTTATTTTGACTCAAGAAAACCACCATTCAAATGGGAAAAACAAATGTAGCAAATGGACAAAAGTGCAAAGATTCACAAAATGTTTAGGGGGTGTGCATACCCCTGTGTCCCCCCAGAAAAAAAGCACTGATGATTATTATTAAACCTAGTCTCACCTGACCTGCTTATTTCTGTTGCGGAAGGTGTCATGGAACATCTGCCTTAGCAAAACTGAATATGATGATGGGGAGGAAAGGGAGAGGGGAATCAGTGCAAAGGAGTTTGACTGAACCAACATGATACGTTTCCTTTGTGAAACATGAACCTGAAATACTAATCTCACCAGTGCAGTTAGTTTCGAGGCTAAATGTGTCTGTGTTGTTTGCTAGTAGCTTTGTGATATGTCAAGCGGCCCCCAGGAGTCTACTTGAGATCCTTCAACTGGAGATGCCGGTGACCGGACCATATGCAAGATATGTGCTTTATTACTGAAGGGTTGCTCAGTTGGTAGAGCATGACTCATGAGACACTTAAGGTTGTGGGTTTGAGTCCCATGTAGGGGGCTGGACTAGATGATCCTTGTATTCCAACTCTATTATTCTATTAGCTCTGCGTTGTGGGTTACCTCTTTCATAAAATGTCGTATATGTACAAATAAACACATTTTTATTGTCTTGTTATACATCACAGTATAGTCTCTATGTGGAAGAGCTTGTTCTGAGTAAAAATGCATAATGTGGGAAATAAACCATAAGTGTGTTGCACTCAGTTCTTTGGTGGCACTGGTCTCTTGTTCTTTTAGTAGTTACAAGAACTGAAGAACTGGACTGTCTGCAGTCTGTTATAGTCCAGGTATGTTGTATGTTAAATACACTTTTTTAAAAGTGTGCTTAACATTGCTGCTTTTATTTTGAAGGAAAAGCTGCCAATCAGCAGGTGTTACAGTGAAGGCAAGTGACTACAGTATATAGCATTTTTCTTTTCCCTCCCTTTTCTTTGCTGCAGACTACTTAATAAACGTTAGTTCTGTTAGTCAAGATATATACATAACTCATTTTTGAAATATTTTAATAGCCATAATTTGCATTTCTAATGTGATGGATGTGCCTGTTTTTGTGAGCAGGTTGTGAGAATCCTTTCTGTGCCAAGCTGTGGGGTGTGTGTGTGGATTGGGCAGGGGTGCTCCTCCACACAGTTTCTTCTGCTTGCCAATTGGGTGGCTTGATGCTGTGGATATGATGATGGCCACCACTCTGTAAATTCCTAGTTGGAGGGGGGAGGAGTTTGGATTGTTCTCTTGGTCATGCTTAGAGAAGATCCATTGAATCGAGGTGATTTCAATGGGTCTAGTCTATGTATGATTTACAGCAGGCATCCCCAAACTTCGGCCCTCCAGATGTTTTGGACTACAATTCCCATCTTCCCCAACCACTGGTCCTGTTAGCTAGGGATCATGGGAGTTGTAGGCCAAAACATCTGGAGGGCCGCAGTTTGGGGATGCCTGATTTACAGTATAATCCTAGTCATGTCTACTCTGAAGTACTTCTTACTGAATTAAATGGGGTGTACTCCATTGGTAAGTGGAGTTAGAATTGTAGCCTAAGTCTGGATCCAATCCAGTCTATGTAAATTAGTTGAATTGTGCCCAAAGAGAACTATTTATTTGTTTAATTATAAGGGGGATGTTAACAGACAGCACCAGCAACATGTCAAAGCCATGAGGCCTAGGCCAATACTTTGTTAATCTATTAGATAATTCAACCCTCATAAAAATGATCTGTATCTCTATTGTCATTAAAATTAAATCACATGCAGAGCCAAGCACAGTTATTTTCATGGTTCTACTATCTCTCTACAGACCATCTGAATGGAGTGTAATGTTATGCCATCTCCAGCAACAGCTTAGTTCTTTTAAAAAATACACTGAGTGGTATCCAACACTCATGTTCTGCTAGCACACACAACTTGTGCTAGCAGGAAGGAACCTTGCCTTCTTCTCCTCCTGTCTTTGCCGTCAAAATTAGCTACAGAGGGTTGGGAGACCCTCCAAGGATGATTTGGGGGGAGTGTGGGGAGAGGAAACAAAAGTGCTGCTGCACCAGCAGAACCTTGCTGATGATGCTTTGGATACAACCCACTCCTTACTTGACAGAATTGTGTAACCTATTGTGAAATGCAAACTGGCCAGCATTCCTTGCATGACATATTGAAGATTACAATATGTTATCACTGGTACTGTTTGCCTTTAACAGGATATGCACCGGATGCCCAGCAGTATTTGACAAGATTATAATCAGTATTGTAAACCTGCTAGAAGCACAAAAGTATACATACAGTCATACTTTGGGTTACAGCCGCTTCAGGTTGCGTATTTTCAGGTTGCGCTCCGCGCTGAACCTGGACATATCGGAACGGGTTACTTCCGGGTTTGTGCGCGTGCGCAGAAACGTTAAATCGTGCTTTGCAAATGCGCAGACGCACTGAATCGTAACCCGCGCAGACATGCAGACGGGAATTGCGAAGGCTGCGGGTTGTGAATGTGCCTACCGCACGGATCACGTTCGCAACCCGAGTGTCCACTGTATTCAGAAATTCATGTACTAAAACTTTAATTTTGTGGCTCTGTCTCACAAGCATGAAGTTTAACAGTGACAAATGAATTTGAAAATATGTCAGGGAGCCATGATTCGTGGTCATTCCCGTCTTGTACATGTTTACTCAGATGTATATTGCACTGTTCTGAGTGACACTCACTTTCCATATTGGCTTCAAGTATCTAGTTGTCCTCTCAACTCACACTTTTCTCTTTTTCAATGACATTACTCACCCATATGCTCCCTCATATCACTCTGAACCTCTTAATATTTCATACTATTTTCTATTTTAGAACAAACTTCCCCTTTTAGTTCATTCAGCTAAACCTCTCTCTCTTTCAAATGTTTTTACAAGTCCTTCCCATATACAGGTCATTTAGAACCCTAGACTCATTTCACCCTGGAAAAAACCAAAGCCTTTTTCCAAGGTGCATGACAAGAAACTAGATTAGTCCACTCCTAACTGTATTACATCCTTCTGGGCTCCAAGGTTATAGTTATACTACAAGGAAGTTACATATTTGTTTTAGCATTTTACATTTTAAGAGAGTACTCAGAGTTTATATGATAGGTATACTCAAACAATTCTGGGATAATTTCCTGGTTTGTTAATTGGCAATATGCTAAAGTTTGCATTTGAATATAATGGGGAATTCTGACTTTGTGTTAAGCCTGAATTTTCATTCTGAAGCTAACATATGACAGCACGAACACTCTGCCCCCCACTAGCTCCTCGTGTCCTAGATGGTTTTATGAAGACTTGAACCATCATCTGAACCAGGGCACAGAATATGCTTGATGAAATGTTGTTCTCATTCAAGCTGATTTAGCTTTTTCCTTTATCTCCATTGTGCTAAACTGTTAGTCTTGAGATTCAGCAGTTGCTGGAAATGATTAGATACAATTTAAGCTAGCAAAAATTTATTCATAATATTTCAGTAAAATTCAGTAGTGAAGAAGCCTTCTAGGATCGTGAAGAAGAAGGAAGCAATACATTAGCAACAAGTATATGTTTAAAAACAAAATACTAACTTTGTTACTGTTTCCATTTACTAAGGGACATTGTTACAGTTAACAAATCAAGTAGCTTTTCAAACAGCACATTTGTAACTGTTCTACAGATGGATATAGTTTACCAAAGAATTAGGTTTTCTAATACTGTACAGTACCGGCCATGTAAATTGGCTGTCTATGGTTTGCTAAAGCAGCATTACTATAAGCAGTCAGACGATCACGTACATAAATGTACAGAGAGCCTCTGACAGCTAGTCGCAATAAGAACACTGGCATTCCAGAGCACTCATGGACAAGCCAGTTTGGTCAAAAATTGTATTAAACCAGGCATCCCCAAACTGCGGCCCTCCAGATGTTTTGGCCTACAACTCCCATGATGCCTAGGTAACAGGACCTGTGGTCAGGGATAATGGGAATTGTAGTCCAAAACATCTGGAGGGCCGAAGTTTGGGGATGCTTGTATTAAACATTAAGCTTCTACTATACTCCAAACATATTAGTATTTATGTATTACTTCACCCCACCCCACGTTCATTTTTTTCTTTTAAGTTCTTCTGAGGCAACTTCACTGCCTGCCTGTCCACCTTTAGACCCTAGTCAAGGTCTTGGTCTTTGAAATATAAAGCCCTAAGCTGCTGCGGTCCCATATACCAGACAGATCACCTCACCCCACACAAACCAAAACAGAAAAGGCATTCACTCATAGGGTCTTTGTTAGCAATTCAGCCACCCTCAGAGGTTTGAGAAGTGGCAGCATGTGGAAGAGCCTTCTTATTAGTGGCTCCCAAGTTATAAAATTTCCCTTGATTGTGTGTCCTGCACATACTTTGTACACATGCCAAGTGCCAAGATGCAACTTTTCACCCAGGCTGAAATGGGGATGGATGGATGTGAATTTTCCCTTTTGTATCTGACACTGTATTTTATTTTAGGTTTGTGTGTAACTTTTTTTTATAGATAAGACTAATTTTATTCTTATTGTATCCAGTTGAGATTTTCGGAAAGGGCTGGGAACCAATATAACAAAGAAAGAAATATTATTTTGAGGGAATATATCTGCAATACTGCCACATATTAAGGAAAATAAATACTGTAGTTAACATATAAAGTTTTAGGTTGGGTGGGGTTTTTTTGTAAACAACTGTACTTGCTATGTGTTAGATATAACCTATATTTTAAATAGAAATGGGAGGAAAGTTCCTTAATTTGGTGTCTAGACAGGGGAGATACACTTCCTTTTATGAAACTTGATTTCTTTAAAACTGCTTTTAGAGTTGCTCAGGTATGCTGGATACAGAACTGCTACAGTTACTTCAGTGTTTTCCTGGGGTGCTAAAGAATCTTGGTATTTTTTAAACAATATGCTGTATAAAATCATCTAGCTTCTGGAGTATGGTGAGATGAAAGGTAGGATGCAAGTCAAAGGTGGGTTTATTGCTGGTTTGTGTACAATGGATGATATGTGTGTGTGTGTTAAATATTTTAGGAAACTCATGTTGATATGGGTGAGTCTGTACAAGCCAGGAATCGGAAGCCTGCCTGCTGGAAGGAAGACTACCAGGTTTTGAGGGAGGGTTTGATTATAAATATTGTTTGTTACCAAAGGGTGTCTTACAAACATATGGTAAAAGAAGGGCATAGTCATGTTTAATTCTTAGATTTGAGAATCTAATGCTACAGATTGTGACTATTCTTTTTTGCTTGTGGAGGGAATACTTTATGTACTTCCTTCACTCTGTCTTGCCTTACACTTTTCTCATATTCATTTCAAGTTTATTTTCAGGTTTCTCTGTGATTTCTGTGACTCTGCACCAATTAATTTCGGTTTTGACTTTAGACACAAGGAATCTAAAAATAAGCACGAAAAATAGTTTCTCTTCTATTGCTCAAGTTGTGATTTATCCCTATGCAAATAATACAATTTTTACCAGAATTTCAGTGATACCTCATTATAGACTATTTATCAAATGAAAACAACTATTAGTAAAAATAATTTGTAAGTGTTGAAGATAGTTGGTCTATAAAATATTTTGTTCATATTATTCATATACCATATTTACTTGAATCTAATGCTCACATTTTTTGGCTAAATTATGTTGCGAAAATTATGGTGCACATTAAATTTGATGGCACATTTACATTTGTCAGTGAATACTTTGAAAATTGAGGTGCACATTAAATTCTATGGTGTATTGATGACACATTTACATTTGTCAGTGAATACTCTGAAATTGGAGGTGCGCATTAGATTCCATGGTGCATTAGACTCGAGTAAATACAGTATTTGAATAGAAACTGTTAATCCTTCATGGCAAGGCAACACATTAGCTCATTACAGTTTTTGATGATAGGGTTCAAAATTGTGTCCTTTATTCTGAAATCCAGAGCTGGTATAGGTATGTTTATGTTTGTAGCCCACGAAGTCTTTTTTTAACCTGAGCTTTTTATCCAAATTTGGGGCTGATTGTTCAAAACAAGCCAACTTCAAATTACTGGTTATTAAGCTGGCTTGTTGAGATTAACTTTTGTTAAATGATGCTTCCTGGTTTGGTTAAAGCAACAAGCTGAGGTTGAGCACTGAAAGAACTGAGGTTTGCTTGCACTAACAGTGCAAGCAAATGCTTCAAACTTCATTTGGTTTGTGATGAGCAATTAAGAAAGTACTGGAAAGTTTCAAGGTCCTCTTCTGAGCCACAGGGGAGGAAGAAAGGAGGCATGTGCAAGATCAGGAGAAGGCTGGGCATTTTCAGGTAGTGCCTAACCATGGTTTAATGTTGCATTCAACTATAGCTACTGTGCCAATCTCCCAGTACTGTACATTGCAATCAGCTCAAGTTGTCTGTTGCAAAACTGGGCTTGTAGCCAGACTGGCTACAAGGAACTGGATAATTAATGCCCTTCAATAATTCCTGAAGCTTAGCGTGCCGCTGTACAATTGACTATGTTTACTATGAAAGGGATATTGGAAGCCGAGTGAGTATTTCCTGGATTTGGGTTGAAGAGGCGATCCTGTTTCAATCCAAATGTGCCTTTCCCTTGGCAGAAGTGCTCTTCCTATCACAGAAGAGCTGCTTTCAACCTGTGTGAGGAAAAATGAGCCCAAATTGAGCAAAGTTCTGAGTGGCACTGCATAATCTCTCGTGTATGTCTTTGCTCAACTTTTTTGTGAATTGTGAATTGATTCGAGCATAATCATTTCTCTAATTCTGGATCGCAACTCCAATGTGGTGGTATTGCACTGAAAGAACTATTGTGCAAGAGTTTACACAACAGCACTAATGCAGCTTTCTTCTTCAGATTGGAACTATTAACTATCTTTCAACTCAACTTCCAACGTAATTGGCCTCCAAGTTTCTTTATGTGATGCCCACATGTTTAAATATCTATATTGTTTACAGGCTTTAGTGGTGATTAGGTCCTGTATTTAACTTGCCTAACATTGAGCAAAAGACAAAAAAAGTGGCTGAAGGCTGGATTTCAATAATGTACTACAGTATTCTAAGAAATTACTTAATCATACAATGGTTATGGTTATCATATCATTGTTCTTAGAGATGACCCTTCTAAATATCCTTTAACACTAAGCTTAATTGGAAGCAAGTTCTTTTGAAATCAGGGCTATACTTTGATATATTATCAAATTTTTGCAGGCCTGTTGACCACTATAGGCGAAGGCACTCAATGTGTTCTCTTGAAAGTGCTGGCAGCAGGAGAATAATTTATATTTAGCATTTTGAACTGTATCCAGTCTTTTGGGGCATGGTATAATTCACGTGCCCTTAAGAGAGAAATTTTTTTATGTTTTACATCTTGGATATGAGAGCTTATTTCTTTCAGAAATGAATCACTAATACTATTTCTGTTTAGATGGGCTAGGTATTGAAGGTTTATGGTCAGATTTATCACACAGATCGCGAGAGGTGGTAATATCCAGCGCTTACTGTGAAACACTTAGATTCACAATGTAGCTTTTGAAACAGTCCATCTGTAGTGTAACCAGTATCCTACAGCAGGTTTCCAGAAGCAAATGAAATGTTGCTTTATTACCACAGTATTGCCGAATTTTACTATGTGTGAATTCTGTAATGTCAAATTGCCACCTGGAAGGGTAGAGGTGAGATCCTGTTCAAGAATATGTACTGAATACCTCTGCAGTGAAACAAACATGCCACCAGATGGCTCAAGAATATAGGTCAGAAAATGTTGGGAAGCTCCCTTTCCACTTTGTATTATTGTATCATTCTTTAAATATTTGAACCATTATAGAAACTATTGTTTTGCACAATATGTTTCATTATACTACAGCATTTGAAAGCAAGTTATTTTACATTTTCAGTTCATTTTTCCTGCACAACCTATAAGCCATAGGTGGCGGCGGCAGGTGGGTGGGGGGACTAAATTAAAACCTATGCATAAAGATCTGTTGCGACTGGACTGAAAGTTTGGTGTGAATGTGTAAGACAAAACATAAACTAAGCCCAGTCTTCAAAACGATGGTGTTTTTTGGGTAGTTGTGCAACGATACCCATTGGTTAACCTGAATAATCTGCCTAAAATCCTTGATTTGATTTTTAGCCTTGGCCTTGACCATATCAGATATTGGTAACCAACTCATCAAAGCCATGCCTGAACAGAAATCATTCTACCAATGCTGTCCATTTGAGGACCAACTAATATGGTTTCTAAATGTGGCAGTTGTCTGGTTCCCATAATAACAGTTTGCAAAGTGACCTCAAAATCACTCATTCCTGTATTTTTCTTTCTGATGATGGCTGGATTTCCTAACTTAATTTTTCACTTTGAGAGAGGAAGAAGATTTTGCAGGCGAAAAAAGTTAAATTTCCACTACAAGTGGTTTTTAAAAAGCTTTCTTAGGAAAGCATTGAATATCTTCGAAATGTAAGATAAAAATGTCCAAAGCTATATGTAGCTGCAGAAGCATAAAATAGTTGCTCTTTGCCCATGGACAAACCAGTCTGAACCTGAGGAAGACCTTTGTTCTAGAAGACCTTCTATTATTTATTTTTTAATTTCATTTATGTCTTTAAAAACTGTCAACTCGTTCAAAAAGAGCACGGTGGTTTACAATAGAACCATTATTATAAAATAATAAAATGCAGAACAAATGACCAACACTGGATCAAATTAATTCTCTTAAAATGCTTGGTGAAACAGAAACACTTTCAGCAGTATCAGAACTTTGAGTGCCTGTCTGATTTGAGTGGGAACTTCCAGCGTTCACTCTGTTTTAGTTTCCAGTTGGTTTTAATGTATGTCCTTTTCTTGGTAAGTTGTTTGAGTTACTTTTTATAAAAGAAAGCAATAAGTCAAATGAAAGGAATAACAGTGTTCCAAAGCACTAGCACTTAAAGCATTAGTTTATAAATGAATTAATTTGAATGTTTTAAGTAATTTTAAACCAGGCATCCCCAAACTTCAGCCCTTCAGATGTTTTGGACTACAATTCCCATCATCCCTGATCACTGGTCCTGTTAGCTAGGGATCATGGGAGTTGTAGGCCAAAACATCTGGAGGGCTGCAGTTTGGGGATGCCTGTTTTAAACTGTTTCTACTGATAATTTTATTGTATTATTCTTTTCGTAACCCACTTGGCTGTTTTTCACAGTCAGGTGGTATGTATGCTTTATGAAATAAATAAACTAATATGAAATAACTGGAGTGCAGTCAAGGTGGATGCTCCAGGTGATCACAGCGATCTGGTTGGTGTATACGGGAACAGGCAGTCCTTCAGGCAGCCTGGTCCTTGCTGTTTGGGGCATTACACACTAATAAAGCCTTTAACTTGGCTTGATGCTGTGTAGGCAGTCAGAGGTTTTAGCAAAGTTTGTAGCACCAGTGTTACAAATATGTTCATAAGCTACTTTATAGCTTGTATGCACCACTTGTGGCAACTTTTTCTTGAGAGGTGATTATATAAATACTACAGATAAATACATGGATTCTTTCTTTCTTTTTGAAAAAAAAGCTTATTTTCAAAGCCTACTGTATACTTTTCTACCTGGTCTATAACAGTGTACAGTGGAACCTCGGTTTACGAACACCTTGGTTTACGAATTTTCAGTTTACGAACGCCGCGGACCCATCTGGAACGGATTAATTCAGTTTCCATTACTTTCAATGGGAAAGTTCGCTTCAGTTTATGAACAGACTTCCAGAACCAATTACACCCATGCTTCGGGTTAAGTACACTTCAGGTTGAGTACTCTGCGGACCTGTCTGGAGCGGATTAATCCACTTTCCATTACTTTCAATGGGAAAGTTCGCTTCAGTTTATGAATGCTTCAGTTTAAGTACTCCGCAGACCGTCTGGAATAGATTAATCCATTCCATTACTTTCTATGGGAAAGTTCACTTCAGTTTATGAATGCTTCAGTTTATGAACAGACTTCCGGAACCAATTGTGTTCATAAACCGAGGTACCACTGTAGATTATTTGTGAAGTTATACAGGCGGCATGCATGGGACGCAGGTGGCGCTGTGGGTTACACCGCAGAGCCTAGGGCTTGCTGATCAGAAGGTCGGCGGTTCGAATCCCTGCGACGGGGTGAGCTCCCGTTGCTCGGTCCCAGCTCCTGCCAACCTAGCAGTTCGAAAGCACGTCAAAGTGCAAGTAAATAGGGACCGCTACAGCGGGAAGGTAAACGGCGTTTCCGTGTGCTGCTCTGGTTCGCCAGAAGCGGCTTTGTCATGCTGGCCACATGACCTGGAAGCTGTACGCCGGCTCCCTCGGCCAATAATGCGAGATGGGCGCACAACCCCAGAGTCGGTCACGACTGGACTTAATGGTCAGGGGTCCCTTTACAGGTGGCATGCACTGTTACTAACCAAAGCACATCAACCTGCTATATCTTATTTTAGCTCAACTTCACCTAGTTGGTGCATAGGGCTAGGACTCAAGAAGTCATGGATTCAGATCCCTGTACTACAAAGTATATTAAGCCACTCACTGTCTATCAGCCTAATCAGGGTTGTTGTGATGGTAAAAGAATATTGGGCTGGGGGGAACTATATATGTCACTATATATGGAGGAGAGATGGGATAGAAATCTAACTCATAAAATAGCTATTATTTGTATGAGCCGTGTGCCATTGCTTGGGAAACTGCACGAACAGCCAAAGTCTCTTTAATATTATCAAATGATTGAAGTACATTGCTTGACTTGAAGCATATGAATGGTTCTGGTGGTTTCCAAGATAGACATCTGCCAAAGTATGTTTCTAAGTTATTGGCTGCTTCAACTACTTTCCAGGTGTGGAGTGTATGGAAAGTCATCGGTGCAACTGAATAGAAAAGTGTAGTTTGGTTTTGTCATCAGATATGAGAGGATTTACACTTCTCTGTGTCAGCATATGTGACAAGTCTTGTTGCTGTTTGGCTAGCTTGCAAGTCTGTGTGGATTATTCACATCCAGAGAATGGCAAAAAAAGGTTGCCTTGAAAATGTCTGTGGTCCTACTTACATTCTGATGTTTTTCCATTAATATCCTAAACTGGTGCTGTAGTTAACATTGGTCATAAGTGTAATTTTAAGCTTACCTTCTGGTTCATGGAAAGTTAATTTTCCGCTATTTCCAGACCTTTGTGATTGGTAAATATTTTTAACCATAGCATTCAGAAATTGTTGTTTTCCTTGCTGCCAGATATTTCATCCTACGATGCTACTGTTACTAAACAGCAAGAAAGGAATCTCTCTTAGCAGGAACATATGTGAAGTAGTACACGTTTTTCTTATTAACGTAGACTTCTTAACATCACATATTCAGCTGGGAGATATGGCTTCTGTTGTATATATCTTAGATGAAATGTGCCTTTGAAATGCCTTTTGGCATTTTTAATGTCATGGACCTAGATTTCTGATCTTAACATTGATCAAACTTTCATGATAAATTAATCTATAATTATAATACAGAATGCCTTAAGCAGTTAATATTTTTAAGTAAGGTTGTGAACAAAGATATTAAGGGATATCACCAATTATGAGCATTCTAGTATACCTAGCAGATGCAATTTAAAATAGTTCTAACATTTGACAGTGTTTCAAAACTGAATACAATGCTATGTGGAATAAATGAATTCCTTGTTCAATTCTGTTGAGAGATGATGATGCCTTCCAACATACTTTGATTGCTTTACCCTGCTAAGTAAACTGGATAGGCTCACAATCTGTGAATTGTTTGCCATTTGAACAATTTATTTTCTGCCCTTTGAGAATGCTGAAACTACATACCTCCTGTAACTGCTTTGTGTCTGAAGAGGTTCACTGATAAAATTTATTAATGGAATTCCAGACAGTGAGCAAGTGGATAGGAGAGCAAGAGGTTCGACTTGTAAAACAATTTATTACCAAGCAAAGGGTGGTCTTCTGTCAAGGGTAAGGAAAGCTAACTTGTTAAACCACATAACTGAGTAACTGGGGATCTAAAACCCTATAGATTAAACAGAGAGGCTATGTCAGTAAATTTCAGTAAAAAAAAGCCAGAGAACAACACAGTTAAACATTTTGGTAGCTGTTCACTCCAAGCCCTAGTCACTAGTGCATTAGAATCTGTTGTTCCTCAGTACTTTTTCTTCTTTTTGTGGTCTGCTAATATTTTGCAGCTTTTCAAGTCTGTATCTGAAGTGCCTAGTCAGGGATCTGAAAGGCCTTCAGGTAGTCATAGGGGCTTCTGCATGTGCTCCAGGTTTCCCTGACTGCATCATCATCTCATGCTGTGTGACAGTGATTTCCTAACAACTCTACAAGCAATTGGAAAGCGTAGGCCTAGCAGTGAGGAACATTCAGCCTGCAGGCTTAATTAGACCTGCCAAGTCTCTCCATTTGGCCCATGAGGCTGTTTAGCTCAAGCCACCCTCACCTTTCCTACAGCTGATCTTGTATATGATAGCTGGGTCAAAAGGGGGGTTGAAAAAATCAGCTGATCTGCAGTGCTTGCAAAGTGCTGTGCCTTTCCCCCTTGAAGTTTGATTTCAGCCCATACAGGCAAAATGGCACCAGGTGATATACAGGTGGGCATGCTTGCCTATCTGTCAAACATGGCCCCGGTGTAGGTGGTCTGTGGTCGAGAGGAGTCTCAGCCACTTTGCTACATGCATATAAGTTGCACACATAATTCATGCCTGTCATCAGAGTCTGTAAAGCTCAGTATTAAACTAGTTTCCTTTACCACATATAGCATCATAGAATCATAGAGTTGGAAGCTACTATGAGGGTCATCTAGTCCAGTCCCCTGCAATGAAACTAAACTAAACTAAAGCATCCATATCAGATGGAACTTAAAACTCTCAAAATCTTGCTGGAACCCTATGTTTTAAGCTTTAAGTTTATGCTGCTAAGAATTGTAAGCTACCCTGACTACTGCACAGGCACTAAAAGGGCACAACAGAAATGTCTGCCTGTCTGTCTCATAAAACTGGTTGACTGACCAAAGAGTGCTCAGCATCCTGGAAAAAAAAGTGATAAGTGGGGTACCTGGGCCCCTTGTTGTTCAACGTCTTTATAAATGACCCCTGACAGTCCAGTTGCAAACGACTCTGGGGTTGCGGCGCTCATCTTGCTTACTGGCCAAGGGAGCCAACGTTTGTCTGCAGACAGTTTTTCCGGGTCATGTGGCCAGCATGACTAAGCTGCTTCTGGCGAAACCAGAGCAGCGCATGGAAACACAGTTTACCTTCCCACTGGAGCGGTACCTATTTATCTACTTACACTTCGTGCTTTCGAACTGCTAGGTTGGCAGGAGCAGGGACCGAGCAACGGGAGCTCACCCCATCGCAGGGATTTGAACTGCCGACCTTCCGATCGGCATGCCCAAGGCCAAAGCCCATTGCCAAAAGGCCAACAAGGGTGAGGCAAGGTGAACACCCCTAGAGTGGAAGTTTCACAGTCTAAGAGCGGAGAAGGATCTGCCTCAGATAATTGTTTACCGTTGCTCAGTGTAATATGCAGCCGGACCTTGAAGCAGAGCCTTTTTATATATGGGTAAGTTCACAGTAGGGACCTTGATATATCTTGAACCCAAACCTTATGATGCTCTCCAGATACTGCACTACAGTTCCCATCATCCTTGATGATTGGCCATGTCGGCCATGCCTGATGTAATTAGTAGCCATACAACATCTGGAAGGCAACCTGTTGGCTCAACCCAGGAGGTTTTTTTTTCCCATCCGGAACTTACTAGGACTCAGTTCTGACACCTTTCAGGTGGGCGCTATTGCCATTCCAAGAGAATGAGGGAGATGCTCATGGTGAGTTCTGGCACCTCTTTTTCTAGAAATAGATCACTGGCTAAACCTAATTTGGGGTTTTTAGAGATCAAAACCAGCAGAGTTCAGTGGCACCGAGAGAGATTTTTCCCTTGTAAGAATTCGTTTTGTTTTGTAGCTGTTAGGTTCACAGGTATATTGAATGTCAAACCCATTCTCTGAGAACTGAGGAAATAAGATGTTTCCTTTTAAAAACTGAGGGAGTAATTGGTAAAATGTCTCCAAAATGAATTCTAGACTGCTGATTGAGTTTGCTAACACAGGACATCCCCCTACCCTTTAATTACTTTCAGCCAGAAGAGGAAACCCAGCTTTCCTTTTAGAGCCATTCCAATAGACACATTAAATAGTTTCCACAAATACAATTCAGCACTTTAAATAATCTTGCATCTTTGTTTAAAATAGAATAGTATCTCCACTAATGTATTGGAGATCCTGCCTTTGAGTCTAAACAATTGTTTATGCATGTGTAGAAGTAATTGCCTTGTGTGGAAGTAATTACCAGTGTGAGTGATTTGCACAATATATATCCAAATTAAATTTTTAATCAAAATTATCATTGTACAGTATTCCCTAAATAAGCTGATAATGTGTTTTAATATAAAGCAACTTAATTTTTTAAGTACATTTAAATTAACTTTCGTATTGTTTCCATCTTGGATTGAGAAGGTGTTATTTTGTTACAGAAACAGAGGTGTCGCATGAACTTGAAGCCAATTTTTTCCCCTGAGGGACACATCAATAAACGAGTACTGCCTTGGTAGGTGTAATAAGACATATTCCAGGTCCTGAGCTACCACTGGTGAAGAAAAGCAGTATAAAACCACACAAACGCAGCACTTTTATGTGTTTTCTTTCTATATTAGGGAGATGTTGACATGTGTAAATGAGGTCGTATAATGAATATGAATCCTCATCTTTATCAAGTAACTAATTTTGCGTTGGAATTGTAAAACATGGCAGAATGTGCATGTGACTCTTGGTAGTGATAGTACTTCAGAAGTCTTTTTTAAAAAAAAAAATTAAGTATTGAACATTACCTTTATACATATTTTCTAAGGTCCCATGTATAAATTACCAGACTATTGTGAGAGCCATTCCGCTGATTCCCAGACTGCTCCTGTGTCAACATCTGTGGGACGTTATGTGGGTTAGGCCACTGGGGTTCAGACTCGAGTCTAGGCTGTTTCCAGTGAAATAAAGATATAAAAATAAAATAAATGAATAACCACAATAAAATTGACAACAGGTTTACTCAGCAGCAGTAGGCCTTTCGATAGAGGGAGCAGGTTTTCGCTTCATGCTAATGTTACTAACTTTCTATTACTGTTGCCTGCATGAAGAAGGACTTGGTTATGATCATACTAAATCCACCATGACCAACTGGCAATAGCATTTCAGGTGTCCTACTTCACAGATACTGTATTGTGAGTGATATTCAATTAGGTTTCACTCAAAGTAAATCCATTACTTTCAATGGCTGTACTCTGAATAAAAAGGAGTTGAATACAGTGTGGTTGCAACTTCTGTAAGGGCTATGTTCATGGGAGTTGCACGTAAAGGCAAAATTGTGCAAAGTCAGAATGACCTCTTGAACTGCCCCCCAAGATCTGGTGAGATTGTTGTTGTCCGAGATCTCCCACGAGTCTCCAGAGCTCAGTAAGCAAGGCAGAGGGCGTAAAAAGCTCTTTTTGTGCAGGGTTTTCCCTTTGTGAATACTCTTGTGAGATGTCATGAGAGCTATGCAGAGCTCAGTAAGTAAGCCTTTCTATTTATTTATTTATGCGATCCACATAAAGATGTGATTGCGTAAGTAAAACCAGCATAAGTTGTGATCCCACTGTACCACCCTGTATTTTGCTATCATTCTAGTGACATACTCATAGTAATTATTTCTAGCATTAGAATACCAGTAGTAATGTTTATAATGCAGTAATGTTACGATATCCATTTACTCAGATAACTAGTAAACCTGAGAAAAAATAAATAGGTGAGCAAGACAATGGAAAAACAAAGGATCTAATGCCTCTATAAGTATAATTTGGCTGAAATTAACTAGCAACTGATTTCCTCAAGAAGAGCTACCTTAATTTGTTTTAAGAATGCACATAAGTTAGAAATTACATTTTAAAATTTATATTTTCAATCTTCACAGTTATGAAATATAAATGTCATAATCCATTTTGGCTATGGCTGCAAGATAACCTCAGTGAACACATACCAAATTTGGTATACATAGGTGTATAGTTTAAAACATTCCTAGAATAGTTCTTTTCAAAACCATAACTTATAGCCTGCATTGAGCTATGAACTATTACTACTTCACATTTTTTCTTGTCAATGATATTCTAGGTGCTGGAAAAACAAAGGAGCTATTTAAAAGCTTTTTCACAATGGACCCATTAAGAATGATAGAAGTCACATATTTTTTAATGAACAGTGTGCTATAGTACTTGGTATTTTCTTTTCACAGCCTGATTGTGACTACATTTGACTTGCATGTGGGACACTAAGCACATTTGGCTGATTTTTTATCTTTTTATGTACAATTTAATTTCTTCAAATAACTGTTTTTGTTGGGGTTTAGTTCTTTTGATTTGTTTGTGGGTTGTGTGTGTGTGTGTGTGTGTGTGAGAGAGAGAGAGAGAGAGAGAGAGAGAGGTTTCTAAAAAACACCAACCTGTCTTGTACTCCACCAACTATTCAAACACTAAATGATCCACTGTTGAAAGAGTAAATAATTTAAGCCAAAGAACAATGTCATGGTCTTAGTCATTCAACCTTACAAATCCCCTAAACAAAACAAATTGCAAATTAACTCAGAAAGAAACATTTGGGTTTCGCTTTGGTTTTTCTTTTTTTAAAAAAGGTTTTATTTAAACAAGACAGACAAAAGGAAAAAAGATCATCCTGGGACAACACTGTGCAGTACGGAGTGGTTGGATGACATATAGTTGATGGCAAAAAGTGGTCTTAAGTCAATCAGGTAAAACAAACTTGTATTTTGTGGCAACCTGCTGCAGACAGTAGTGTTATGGTAATGTACGAGGGAAGATTCTGTTAGGTGATGCTGTCTGCTGATTCTTGCATTATTTTGCCAGTTGGTGTTTACTAGCATATTAGAGAAGTGTGTGGTGGGGATGGGAAACCTATGGGAGAGGGTAACTGAAAGAAGAACATGTTATGAAACACTAATTCTTTTTGAATGGACGAGCCTCCGAAATCATCTCAAAGCAGTGCTTTAAAATAATATGCCAGCTATGTATACTACTGCAAATCTATTAAATCCAAGACTGAAAGGTACTAATGCTTGTGACAATAGCCTTGCTAGCGCATCTGACTAGATTACTAAGCAAGTCAGACTTGAGCAGGGCTGAGGCTTGAGGAGACCCAGGGCAGTGTCCTCTGTGCCTGCCTCGTCTCCGGTTGATCAGTGTAGGAATACCAGTGCCTTTGCTGCTGTGGGCCCCATTGTGGCACCTTGCGTTTTCTACTTTGGCATTCTGTTGAAGTAGTTCTTTGCAATCTTTGAACTGATGGAACAACTTCTGATCACCCTAGCCATACACTGTTGCCACCTGTCCTTTACCTTTCAGGCCTCCTTCCCAGCCTCCCAGCTAACAGTTGTAGAAGGCCGCAAGGGAGTCAATCTAAAATTAGGGTACGCCAGGCACCCCCAACCTTCGGCCCTCCAGATGTTTTGGACTACAATTCCCATCATCCCTGACCCCTGGTCCTGTTAGCTAGGGATCATGGGAGTTGTAGGCCAAAGCATCTGGAGGGCCGCAGGTTGAGGGTGCCTGGGGTAAGCACTGACTGCAATCTGTATACCCCAAGAAATGCAATAAGACCACCACCACCAGCACCAGCAGGAGCTGGTTTTTCCAGGAGGGTGGGTAAGAGACTTGCCCTCATTGCCCTTCCTGACATGTGCTTTTTGCTGCTGTCATCCTCCTCTGGAGTCGTCTTCTTCTTTGGCGCTCACTCGTATCCGAGTAAGATTGTCTTCCATAAACACGGTTTTAACAATGGGTCCGTAAGTGACTGTGGAGGCCAATTCTGGATCCGCATGTCCTTCCATAGTGGGGACATTGGTTTCCGGGCGGGAGTTGATCACTGTGTGGATTTGCCAAGTGTGCCTTCCTCTTAGCACCTTTCTCCCTTGCGACCTGAGATCGAGTGTCTTCAAAGCCCATGACACCTTTGATAAAGGCTGTTCTCCAACTGGAGCGCTCGCAGGCCAGGGTTTCCCAGTTGTCAGTGTTTATACTACATTTTTTACATTTTTTAACATTTTCTTCTGGAGTAAGGCTAAAGGAGCCAGCTGTGTGTTATCTAGCCTGGTGAGAAGACTGAACTGCATTTAAGCCAGGCTCCTTGGAGTATAGCAAGACTAGTACCAGAAATGTGGTTGTCAGTTAATGCTTGTTTTGCTACCGTGTTTCCCCTTTTTTAAGACACCGTCTTATAACTTTTTTCCCTCAAAAAAACACACAGTGGCTTATTTTCAGGGGGTGTCTTTTTTTAAAAAAAGTGCTGGTACAACTGGGACCCACTGGCTCAGGACGCTCAGTGCTCTCTTCTGCGTGCTGCTGGGCGCGTTGTTGGCGCTGCCAGTTCTGAGCGCCTGCAGGGTGGGGTGGAGGTGGCAGTGCTTTAAACCCCCAACCCTGTAGAAAGCAATGGAAGTTATGGACCGTAACAATCCTTAAGAGGCGCAGGTCTTAAAAAACCCCTGGTATCACCCTTGAAGCACAGCCTTCCAAAGTCAGGGGGGAAGAGGTCTGTTTAGACAAAGGAAAGGATCGGGGGTGATTCTGCGCCCTGGGACCCACAGAACTACTTTAAAAATCCCAACCTGGGGGGGGGGTCAAATAGTGAAGCCCCATAGCCCTGTAGCAACAGAAGGCACATTCTGAAGCACCCGAACTGTTCGGTTCCATAAAAAATCCAGGAATTGTAAAATTAACAACAATAATGGGGGGGCACTCTATCCAAAGAGTTAATAAGGAATGGGAAAGTGTTGAGTTATATATGGAAAAATATGGAAAGGAAAGTTAGTTAAAGATAAAAAATAAATAATTATCGCAAGGGAAAAAATAACATCATAAAGGGTAATAATATTAAATATAAAATAGACAACACAACAGAAAAAGCAAGTATATGACTAAATGAGATCGCACAGGAGTGAGGGAAGTGGGGAGAGAGGGAGGGGGGGTAAGGAAAGGAAGGAGGCAATGGTTGGAGGAGGGTATAGGGGGATGAATTAAAGGAAAATTAAGACTGAGAAGCGCATGGTTTTTGTTTTTTAAAGATGCAAAGGCTTGCAATCAGCCAAAGTATAGAGCCCAACTTCCAGGAGACTGTGATCTACTTGCGGATTTATAAACTGGAGGTGATCTACCCCCGTTTTATTGGTGTTCAGGTCAGAGTTGTTTTTAGAGAGAGGAAATATCCCATTTTTGAGGTTAAAGTAAAAGTTCCTGACCTTTTTTTTTATAATGAGGAAATGCTGCTAAAACTCCGTTCTTCATTCCACGAAGGGGAGAGGGGGCGGGGCCGGGTGCTCAAAGACAAAAGAAATAGAAAAGGAGATAGCGATCAAATGCAGCCTCCTGGGGATCGATGCAGCCGCCGGGAGAGGCAGGGGCTGCAGCCGAGTGCTGCTTCGCAAACAAACGGGGGAAAGTGCTTAGAACCCAGAGAATCCAGCTGAAAAACATGAAGCAGCAACAGCAATTGCACACACACAATCCCAAGCCAGCACAGTCCCAAAAGCAAGAAAGGACTCAGCAAACACTGCTGCGGCCGGCGTTGCTGCTGCTGACTCGGGGAGCTCAGTGCTCTCTTCCACACAGCACCTATCACTATGGCTTATTTTCGGGGTACGGTTTATATTTCTCAAATGCTTAGAAATGCTGCTATGGCTTATTTTATGACTACGCCTTAAAAAGGGGGAAACACGGTATGTATATATGTGCTTAAGCTCAGATTGCTGCTGCTGTTGTTTTTGTAATAAAGAGTTTATTCTGTGTTTGCCAAATTGTTGATTTTCGTCATTTTTTAATTTGCTTACAAGTTTTGTATTCTGTTTCTTTTATTTCCAGTGCTCTGCATTTTGATGTGTTTCTTGTTTGCTGTAAGCTGCTTTGGGCACAGCTCATTGTAAAAAAGTGACATATCATATCAATCAAGGGGTTGCTTTCTTTCCCAGGAACAGCCTAGTACAGCCCTCCAGCTTCTGCAGAAATCACAAAGGAAAGATCATGCTTTTAGTACCACACAATGAAAACACACATATAAGCTCCACACTAAAATGTTAGGAAAAATTTGTACCAAAATACTGGTGAGTTTTCATTTTAAAAAATCACAAATCACTTCAAAATGTGGCGAACAGAATTTAAGGTTGAAAAAATTAAAAGCTGAGAGAAACAAAATTAACTAATACTTTTGATTTGTTTTTAGACTTTCTAACCCAAAAGCTAACTATAGTGATTAAAATCAGCATTATTCTGTCTCTGGGCATCCAAACCAATTGGATTTTTTTTTTTAAAAAAAACATATTTACTGAGTGTAGTTGAGTTCCTGTACAAATGCCTTACACCATAATCCTATGCATGTCTACTCAAAAGTAAGTCCTAGTGAGTTCAATGTGGCTTGCTTCCAGGTATAGGATTACAGTTTTGGATTGTGTGAATGATCTTTTAAGAGTGTGATTCTGCACACACTTGTGAGTAGGCATGCATGAGATTGTACTGTAAATGTACCTTATAATAATGTTACATTAGTATCTCCCTTGACTTTCAGTTGAACGGTCTGAAAGTCTAGAAATAAGGTTAATTTGTGAACGTGGACTGACAGTTTAATCAGCCTTTTGAGTGTGATGTTCATTGACCACTACCTCCCTGAAAGAAAAGAGGGAAGTGGGACAAGTGGATTATGATAATGTATCTTGAAGAAAGCCTTTTGCTAGCGTGCATTGTGTGAGATTACTGGACAGCCAAATTAGCAGTGCTATGCTGGAATCAGAAAGCAGTAGCTTCTGGCGATGGCTTGTTTCCCATTCATTGTCATGTCATGTTCTATCACTTGATAGACCTGGAAAGGAAATACAAAGGAAGTGAATGCCACTGCTAGTTCGAAATGTTCCAGTGTGGCTGGAAAGTTTGAGAAACAGCCCTAGTGAGAAGAACAAGACCTTATTGACAGGGTTCAATTGTACTTGGATCTGTTTCTCATCAACGTTATGAATAATCGGGATCCTCTGCTCTTTACCCCTTTCTTCGTTTGGGATTTGAATGTGTTAAGCAACCAAGGCAGAGCAGTACAACAACATTTTGTTTCTTTCTTTTTTAATTGAGTGAATGGTAACATGTTTATATTTTTCCCCTGCCCTTTCACTGACTTCATGGTAGTCCTGGTTTGTTACTGTCAAACTAAACCAGGGTTGTAATTGGATTTTGCCTGACTCAATGTAGCAGAGTAAATGTTTATATGCCAATACTTTCGTTTTCTCTTTCCATGTTAGTTTACAGAAAACAGTATTTGTGTCAAGAGTCTTAAGAAACGCTGAGAAGGTTGGAAATCACATATGTGCGCCGTGCCCTGTCACTCAGCATGGATTTATGCATTGCCTCATCAGTGTTGCAGTGAATGTTGCATGGGCACTGTTTTATAGCAAGGAGGAATAGAATCGTAGAATTGTAGAGTTGGAAGGGACCAGAAGCCCTCTCGAAGTTGCTGAACTACATCTCCCATCATCTCTGACCATTGGCATGCTGGCTTGTGCTGATGGGAGTTGGAACATAACAACAACCGGAGGATACAGTTTCTCCACCCCCACTTCAGAACCTCATAATGCAGGGGTCCCCAAACTAAGGCCCGGGGCCCGGATGCGGCCCAATCGCCTTCTAAATTCGGCCCGCGGACGGTCCAGGAATCAGCATGTTTTTACATGAGTAGAATGTGTCCTTTTAGTTAAAATGCATCTCTGGGTTATTTGTGGGGCCTGCCTGGTGTTTTTACATGAGTAGAATGTGTCCTTTTATTTAAAATGCATCTCTGGGTTATTTGTGGGGCATAGGAATTCGTTCATATTTTTTTTTTCAAAATATAGTCCGGCCCCCCACAAGGTCTGAGGGACAGTGGACCGGCCCCCTGCTGATAAAATTTGCTGACCCCTGTCATAATGCATTTCAATTTCCAAGTCAACACAGTGACTTAGGGAACCACTTTTGCCTCCACCCTTTGCGTGTGTGGATTTTGTTCCCCTTGAAGACAGTGTCCTGAAAATTTTAAGAAACAGGTGGATATATCCCATGGAAACCTGATGATACTTTGGCACATTCAGTGTTTTAAGTCAGGTTGACATGTTATTTCATTGTTTCCTTCTGTGAAAAATGAAGAATAATTGGAAGGAGGGAGTGCAAGTGAAAATAATTAATTCACAGTTCTCGTTTTAATATTCTCTATCTTTCCCCCTCTCCCTTCCTCCCTCCCTCTCAATATTTGCTTGGCAAGCTGTCAGTTGGCCTCCATAACTACAACTTGTTGGCTTATATTTCTAGCTGTAAGAACATTCACACAGCCCCTGGTACGCAGGATAGCCATTTGTGCTTTTGGAGTCTGTTTCCCAGCACTAGTTGGTATTCCTCTCTCCTTTCGTAATTCCCCCCCTTAAAAGTGCAGAAGGGGAAATCCCACGCTGCATTTTTTTAAAGAAAGTGTGATCATGTGAATTAGCTCCATGTCATATGCTTAAGTTTATATAACAAGTATACTCCTATGAAATGTGATATAAACTGACCCTATGGCCTTGGAAATGGCCTTGGAATTTTTTTAAACAGACAGTTAAAAGCAATATGACAGTAAATGGACAAAGAGAACAAACGAGTTCTGTTGTAATGCACATTTAAAAAAAATTAGTGGAGGGGAAAAAAGAATTTAAAATATGAAACAGAAAAGAATGATTTATGAGTTGACATGTTAAGTTGCTCTTCCTGGTGTGTGCTATGCCACGGATTTATATGCAAATACTTACTTTTAACTGGACATTAAATATATGCTGTTAGTCACCAGTTCAGTATTGATTTACAATATTCTTAAGGCCTTAGGGAACTTATAACCACCATATACAGATGCAATGGTTCTAACATTTCCATAACGTTTTCCTATCTTTATTCATTTCAGGATGGCTCATACTTGGCAGAGTTCCTGCTGGAAAAGGGCTACGAGGTGAGTGACTAGTCTTGGTGACTGACTGCAGACTCATGGAATAATTTGGAAAGGGCTTCCTTGCTGCTGTCCCTCTCTGCATATGTTTTCCACTCAGCCTTAGATAACAAATCAAAAGTTTAGAGAAGAATGTGCAACATGGCCTGTAATCATGCCAGCTTATTGTATTATTTATCAAAGACTCTCCAATGGTGGAATCCCTTTAGTCCTCAGGGTATAGCTGTTTTTGCACACTTCCTCTTGTTCAGATAAACAGCAGCCTCTGCAAGGTAAGGCTGCTGAACATTAGTGAGCATGTTGTGATGCAATGTATAAAATTTTTAAAAAGGGATGAAAGCCTGGAATAGCTACTTTTTGTGGGAAAATGAATTTAATGCTCAATTTTCCCCCTGTTTCTGCAGAAAACAACCTGCAGAACCAACTCTGAAAGAAGTTGTTTACTCTTGGTTATGTTCTTCAGAGTTGGACTGTAGTAAGTTGAGCTCCATTTGCACAGTCCTGTAATGTTAGAACTTTTGCAAAGCTGCCTTCTTCTGGTGAATAGTGTAGAACTGTGATGTTGCATGGCACTTCTGTGGGAAACATTTACACCTTGCAAGACTAGACATACCATTTTTGGAAAGCACACGTGACTCGTGAATGCAGGCAAAACCATGCTGTCCTCTGTTCCTGAAAGGTCCACCTGGACTATTTGTCAGATAGTGTTCCTCTCATCACTCACAACTGCTTCAGTAGAGCCTTTCTTGAAATGCCACTGGTTTTTCTCTACTGCTGTGACTTTCCTGTACTCCACTTTCCCTAGTCATTTTCATGTTTTCCCTAGTGAGCCACCCTACTTCTTTGTACTGTATCTAGAACAAAAATAAAAATTGCGTATTAGTGCTGGGGGCTGCAGTTTAAATGCATATTTTCCATTTCATCTACACTCTCATTAGCTGGTCTTTAAAATTCTAATCCTCAAATTTTAGCATTATTTTCTCTAACAGGCTTAATATTCTATCCAACTGTAATTTTGACTAATTTACATTTTTATTCACAATGCTGTCTAAAATATCCCTGTCTGCAATTTTGTTTTGCCCCATATCTTTCTGGTTAGATTTGCCAGAAATTGGTAAGCTGAGCATAAGAGGAGGAAGAGGGGGAAGGGTATTCTTGAGCTCACTGCATGTTCCTGTTCCATGGTTTGTTGTAGCAGGAATGTTATGTTGTGAGGGTTGTGTGTGTGTCTTTGTGTGTGTGGCTGGTTTGAAAATATGAAGCATAAATGCACTATATTTTATACTTGTTGCTATAGTATGCCGTCTGATATTTTGATTATGAGACTGTGTTAACAAGAAGAAATAATGTAAAATGCTACACTAATCCCATCTGAATTTAATGCTGTGGTATTTGGGTTTGGTTTGACAAAATAACTGCAAAGGTTTGTCCTCTCACTGTCCCCAGCTGTGATCTTTCTGGTTGTTCATCCTAGTATAACAATTCCTTTGTTCTTTTAAAGGACATGATAGTTGTTATGACCAATAGGCAGGGACTTCTTACTTTCTATATTACCTCTAAAAATATTCACTATGTATTTTATTACAGGTGCATGGAATTGTTCGTAGGTCTAGCTCTTTTAATACAGGACGGATTGAACATCTTTACAAGAACCCCCAGGCTCACACAGAAGGAAGTAAGACTTTGCTTATTGGTGGGATAGAGTGTAAGAGGGGGAAATGGGTGTATTTTTGTTTCTATCAGCAATGTTGTCTGGCTGGAAAGTTGTACATGGTTGTATCAGTGTGGAAGGTTAGCCATGGTGACTGATGTGTAAATATTTTCTGGTGAATCTTAGAATTTTTAAAAATATATATATAATTTGTTTGGGTTATGAGCCACATTTTGACCCTGTTGCATAAAAGGACTTTCAAGGACTGCAAGGTTGCTTAACTGAAGTTTCTTAACAGTCTATTGCATAGTAATTTTCATGCTTGGCTAAGAACAAGTTCAGATGTTCTTCTCATGCAAATGACGCTGTCTGTCTTCACGTGATCCCAGACAATGGCCAGTAGAAACGTCTCAGTCACCTCAACAAAACAGGCTGCTGACAAATGTAGTTGCTGAAACTAGCCATGCAGTTAAGGAATAAGTATGTTTTAATTCAGCCTTTAACTTTTAAGGGCTGATTTAAAACATTGTGCTGTATTTATTCTTTATCTGAGTTACCCATATGCATAGTCACATATACAAATTGTTATGTGAGTCAGTTGGTTTATAACAAGCAAAAATAGTGATTTCAGAAGTACTGATTTTCGTGTTTTTTAAAAGGTATGGTAAGCTTTTTAAAATAATAATAATATTTTTTTAACATCTGACATGGCATTTGTATGTATGTAAGAAACCTATAGTTCTTTTGAGTACGGTAGTTTAGTCTTCTTCATTTTTGCCAGACAGCTGGCCAGTAGAAAAATCTAATACTTTGATCTAATATGGTTTTTAAAGTACATTTATTATAGCTTGTAAGTTTACTACATACAAGTGATGGATTAAATGGCAACATTCATGTTCAATTTTGTTTATGTGAGGAATTACCTGAAGACAGACAATATAGCTTGTGTGACCAATAAAATAATGATTAAATTAGACTTCAGTCAGCTGTGAAGATCATTGTGCAAGATCTTATTGGAAAGCAGAGATCTATTGCTTTCATGACTACAACTTAAAATACTTGCTAAACTGTGCCTCTCTCTTTTTTTAAAACATCAGTGGAATATGGTTATAATAGAAATAATTTTAAATAACGAATTAAGATCATTGGAACTCTGCACATTAAACACCATACTGCATTAATGTGTTCATCAAATCTCTATTATCCTAACTATGTTCTTTTGTCTTCTGAAGACATGAAGTTACATTATGGCGATCTCACAGATAGTACTTGCCTAGTGAAGATAATTAATCAAGTGAAACCCACTGAAATTTACAATCTTGGAGCTCAGAGCCATGTCAAAGTAAGTAGCATGTGTCAGCTAGGATTTTTCTAATTGTGGCAAACAAGTGGAGACTTTGTGAAAAGTTAGCAACTTGTGTACTTTGACATTTGTCTCTACTTCTTTCTGTAATCATCCTTTTCTCACAAAGTCTTCCAGCAGTTTTCGAAACTATGCACCTGTTAAATAAGTCATCACTTTCCCAATATTCTGTTCTTGCTCCAGCTTCACTGCCACCACTTTTCTTTCTGCACGTTTCTCTCCTCTGCTCCCAATATGTGTGAATGTGTCCATGTTCATGCATGGAGATGCATGCACTGCACATTTTTTAATCATGTCTTTTTCTTAAATGCATTTTTACATTATCACAAGACAGCCTGGCTCACATGGTGAGTTGCTGATTGCAATGCTCGTCTTGCTTGCATTACATCTCTGCCCTCTCTCCAAGTGTATCAAGGCTATGTAGAACGTCAGCAAACTTCACCAGTTGTGTTCTCTTCTGTTGTGCCTGCACTGCACACAGCCATCACCTGCTGTTGTTCATCCTCCAACACGTGTGCATAGCACATCAATTTTCTTTGAGGCTCCGAGTTGTTGTTTTTTGGCTCTTTCATTAACTGAGAGGGGCTATAAATAAGCAAACCAAAAATTTTGCAAATCCCCTGGGTTTTTTACCATTAGTAGGTTCAGTTCAGCACTCCCTGCTCCCTTGCCAGCATGGAGCCATTTTATTATTTTGCTAGCTGGCCCTGCCACGCGTTGCTGTGGCTCAGAGTCCCCCTTCAGACTCCCCTCACCTTCAGAGTCCCCCTGTTTTACGCATGTTCTGTTTACACAGGCGTATCCCTGTGATTCCCCCCACCCTGTGCTGATCCATGATGTATCCCCCCCTCCTCCCCCCCGGCTTATCCCTGTGATTCCCCCCTCCCTGTCCCGACCCATGACGTATCATACCACCTTCTCCCCCTACCCCCAGCTCATTCCTGCCTGTGACTGGTCCCACCGTGTCCTGACCTACCGTATCCCGTCCTCTCCTCCCCCAAACCCCCATCCAGGCGAGTCAGTACCTCCATTTGGCCTAGTCTGTAAAGGCTTCAGCCTAGTATGTAAATGGGAGCTGAGGTGCTGTTGAGAGGGAAGGTTTTATAGGTACAGTACCAGTGTAGCTGCTGCTAGAGGGCGCTGGTTTGCAACCTAGTTCTTTTCCCAGCATGCATTTTCGTCTGAGTGGTGTGTTTTGAAACACGGGTTTTTGGGTTTTTTACCTGCCACAGGTGTGACATCTGTCTTAGCAAACTTTATAAGAGCCTTCGGACATTCGCTTGGGACGTTGTGTCCAAATTTGAATGCAATCGGTGAAGCGGTTTCGGAGAAAAGTGGATAATAACCCACATGCCCAGTATATATATATATATATATATATATATATATATATATATATATATATATACACATATATACATATATATATATATCGCTTATTTATAGAACAATTACAAAATCTGGTTAATTTTGGCAACAAGCTATATGGGTCAAGTTATTGCCCATTTTAGCTTTGTGTAGGTATCTCAGGATGCCTGGAAGGAGATATCCCCAAACCTTATGATTTTAAGTTAATGAATGATGATGTTACGTTTTAGGTTGAATGATATACACTGTTGGTTGCTAATGTAATGGGGGGGGGTGTCCTTAAATTTGGATTCTCTTCAGATTGATGCACGTTTTGTGTACTGGCTCTAAAATAAAGATTTTCCCGTCTAGTTTACTTTATATCAGCCATACTAAAAGTAAGGAAAATAAAGAAAAGAAGAGGTTGGTCTACTTTCCTGCAGGAAACCAACACAAATTAAAATGGGTTATTAGAATGAACCTATTGAAGTCCAGGAAACATGGACAATCATAAATAAAAGGGATTTAACTTCTAGGATAGATAAATTAGGAGTACACATTGTCTTTCTTTAACTCTTTGGATTAGTGTGAACAAGCAAGTGTGTTGGTAAAAGAAATAGATCATTATGGCCATTTCACTCCTTCCCTGGTCCTGCTGCCGCCATGTTATTGGTTTGGCTTAGAATTACAGCTGAACCTGGGCTTGTGACTTCTCTTGCTCCAGAAAAGCCACAAGCTGTAACTAAGGTTTGTTTTGGCTAACCACTCATGGTTTGTTGCCGTCTGTGGGACAAACAAACCGCATGCCCGTGCTCAGATGTAATTCTAACTTGATAGCATGGCAACAACCAAAACTGGAGGCAGGCATGAAACAACCCTTTTCTAACTGTGTATCAGCATGCTTCTTTGTTCACATTTAGCCATGGTTTGGCTGAGAACTGAGAGAGCCAGAATATATAATCAGAGAAGGAAGATGCTTCAGTTTACAATTCTTATTTTATTATGCCTCTGCTAGTAATTAGTTAGGAGATAGAAAACTATTGCCAGCTATACTCTTTTACTGCTAGCTCGTTGCTCAGACAGGCAGCTATCATAGTGACACTATTTTTCCATGGGGCAATGCTAATGTTGCTTATCTTGCATTTAATCTTGCTATGAAAGTGTCATGAGTCCTTTTATTTGTAATAGTTATTCAGTTATGATAAGCATGGACGCACATTATTTATGGAGTGTTGTAACCAAATACTAATTTTCTAATATGCTTCATGTACATATTTGGATTTCAGTTAAACAACATAAATGTTGGGGGGGGAACCCCTACTCCTCTTTATATGGCCAGCAATAATATTAAGTATCTTCTGCAATTGTCTACAACAGCATTTCTCAACCGCTGTTCCCCGGCACACTACTGTGCCGCGGGACGCTGGCTGTTGTGCCGTGACGTGAGAAGGGCGATTTTGCAGCATCGTGGTCCCCTTTCGCTCTAGCTGCAGGAAGCCGGCCAGAGCCTCCCCCTTTTTTTTTTTGCAAATAAATTTTGGGAGGGAGACCGAGGGAAAGCCGCCCGCTTTCCTCTCACGCCGCTTTACGGCTGCTGAAAACCCCCCGAGAGAGAGCAGCGCCGCCGTACAGCGCCCAGGCTCCCTCCTCTCCCAAGGTAAAGGGATCCGCCGCCGAGGGGGGGAGAGGGGGAGGGGGAAGGAGGAGCGCAGGTGAGAGCTGGTGGGCAGAAAAGTTGGCCAAGTCGCGGCAAGGCGAGGCAGGCGCGCGGGGGCGCGCGCGCAGGTAGCGCCTCGCGAACTGCGAGGCACCAACCCGGCAGCGGAGAGCTAGAGCGCACGAGGAGGGAGCGCGCGCAGGCGCCGCCGCCACTCTTCCAGCCCAGCTGCCATTCTCCCAACACTAAGCGCTCCCCTCTCCCCTCCTTCCTTTTATCCCACACCCCCATCTTTGCCTCGCTTTCTCCCGCCCTGCCCGTGGCCGCAATGAGCTTGACCCGCTGGAAAGCAATATTTGGCAAGTGTTTCTTACAGTCATAATTATAATATAGGGCGGCAAAGAGTTAATTTTTAAAACTTTTTTAATGGTGGTGTGCCTCGTGATTTTTTTTCACGGAACAAGTGTGCCGTGGCCCAAAAAAGGTTGAGAAACACTGGTCTACAAAACAAGCTTGTTTAGCTGTATATACTTAATTAAGTAAGGGCATGGCCTGTTTTTTTTTTATACTGCACAGAAATATCTGCATTCTATAGCCACACCTGTTGCAGGCCAAACATTATCTTAAAAAATGAGAAGAAATAGTATTTATATTTTATTTTAATAGTATTTTATATTTTATCTTAAAAATATATTTTTTCTAAAGCATCTTACAGAATAAAATATCAAAAACAATAAAAATAGTTCCTTTACTAATGAACAGTTCTTACTAGATCATTTAATGACAGTAAACATGTGCCATTTTTTTACATACAAACTTTTTTTTTACATTAAATAATGTTAATAGAAATATTGAAATGCAAAATACCAGTCTTGTGGAACACTAAAGACTGACCAGTTATTTAGAAGGAAATAGTTGCCCACACTTCATTACATAATCCTGCTGATCCTCCTCAACCAATTTTTTGAATGTGTCCTGAGATATCCAAAAAGTACTACAGAAATGAGCATGGCCCACTCATGCAAGTGCAGTATAGATAGCCTCCATTATTGGCAAACTCCATCTCTGCATGGCCAGATCACCTGTAGGTATGGTAGCAAGTATGGAAGTTTTTCATCCATGGCATATCATTCCCATGGCAATCTCGTTCTAAGGAGAGGACGAGTTCACTGGCTCCACCACAGTTGCTAAATGCATCCTACGTGGACTTTGGCATGGGAAAACCTGGACTGCAGGTGCTCCTCAGTCTTCTCTTCCATATCATCAACTGTTGGGATGATGGTCTTCCACCCTTCATGCCACCAGCTGTGTTTAGCAGGCATAGGCAAACTCGGCCCTTCAGATGTTTTGGGACTACAACTCCCATGATCCCTAGCTAGCAGGACCAGTGGTCAGGGATGATGGGAATTGTAGTCCAAAACATCTGGAGGGGCGAGTTTGCCTATGCCTGGTTTAGATGGTTGTGGCTGCTTTTAAGTTGAAGTGTTTGGCGACCTTTGTTTCCTGAAGTGGGGTGGTGGTGAATTTGGGAGGTATGAGGTGGGGTAAGTTCAGTGGGAATTGTGCTAGTTTCATCCACCAATTGAATGTATTTATTTCCTCCCTCTGTGGCTTCACTCTTGAGATATTTCTTTGTTCCAGAAGTTGTAGATTGTTGTGAAGAGTCTCTAACTTGTAAGGCATAGGATTATGTAGCTAATACATAACTGTAGGTGGGAACGGGACAGGAAGCCACCCCAAGTTTATAGGGTGCGTGTTTTCCTTAAGTTCATCTTTGGATTCCTGTGTTACTGCTGTGTTACCATAGGCAGCAGGAGCAGTTAATGGCTAGGGAAGCACCAGCTGAATTTGGGGGGTGGGGTGCTGCCAGTGTAGACTCTTCAGAGTGGATAAATACTACCAAATTTCAGAAGGGAGGTGTAGGGGTTTGACTGCAAGGCCAGCCTTAGCAGTATGTGAATAATTAAAGGATTCAATTGTCCTCCTACTGTGCCATGAGCAATTTCTATAGAAATGTAATACATAATAGAAAATGAATGGCATATGCCGTATCTTTATAGATTGTGTTTCTTGAAATGGTTTTTAGTGTTTCTGTTGTGTCTGTAAGTTGCTTTGAGCTTATTTCCATGAGTAAATGTAAATGATAATATCATTGGTAAGAAACTGCTAGGTTTTAGGACAGGTGCAGAAGTTGGGGTGACAAATATTGCAGTTTTTTACAGACACACTATGCCTCTTCAATTGACTTCAGTTTGGAGGTATTTGGAGAGATCTAGAGCTCTTTCCAAATGGGCTTGGTTCAGCTTGAAATTTGTCCGACCCCGGTGCACATTCATTGTATGTGATTAACTGCGAGGTGATATTTAAGGATGCAGTCGTAGACATACTGGGAGTCATTCTGATTGAGATTCAAGTCAGTGGGGCTTACCTCTGAGTAGATACAGTGTGGAATCCAACATTGCACTGTTAAATTCCTTTCGCTCGTGTAAGCATTTCCGCTTGCCAGGCAAAACAATCTCTCCTCTCTTCCTGCCCCCACACCCCATTTTGGAGGTTCTCCTCTCAGAGCCGTGAGGGGAGAAGAGGGAGGTCCAATTGCCCTAGCACAACTTGTGCTGGTTTCCATTAGCATAACTGTTTAGCTGTTTAACCTGGCCCGTGAATTGTCCCAATTTCATTTGTATTGGAATAACCTCTGAGTTGCTGAATGTAGGACAAATCTAGCAAAATTTAAGCTGATCACTGTTCTTGTAGTAGATGTTAAGCATGTGCCCATGCACAATTCTGGATCACCATCACCGCATTGAACATATTTTCTGGATAGAACTCAAGAGGCACAGAGGTCACAGTGAAACTCAGTGCTGCCTGTTAACAGCAGAAACGTGCTCTTTTTTCAAAATCTGCTTTCTGTGGTTTTTGTTACATGCTGCTCTTTTTTACTGTGTAAATATTTTTTTGTGGGAACGAGCCATGTATGAAAGTCCAGTGATACCTGTCCAAACAGATTGTTTTATTAGATCTAAGAGGAGCTGTAACCTTGATAGCAGCTAATAATGTTTGGAATTTCTCTTAAAAATTAGTGGACCACACAAAAGTGTAGCCATTTGCATTGTGTAAAATTCTGAGCACTAGTTATAACTGTAAGTATTGTCTAGCCTGAACAAAACCTATAAATCGTATATTACTTTAGTAGGGCAATATAAGCATCTTATATTGAAGCAGTAAATTCTTTAATTTTCCTTTTAAATAAACACATGCACATGGGTAGTAGTGTGCTAGGTAGCAATAACAGGAAGGTTATATTTCTTTACATGGAAACCAGTTTCATTTTAAATGGGTGTTTGAATCTCTCTCACACTCTGTTTTGTACAGGTAAAAGATACAGCCAGCACTACCGTGTTTAAGTGATTGGCTTATTAGCACTTACTTAGATCTCTCTCATTTAACCAAATGGATTTCTAATTTAAAAAGGACTGGGTTGAGCCTACCATCCCAGTCCTTTGAGGTCAGCCACTACTAATGTTCTAATTTTAAGATGGGAAATTAAAGCTAAGAAAGGAGACTTTCTCCAGGTCACTAAATCATTTACAGATATGAAATCAGAATCACAGTGAGGGCCTCTAAGGGTCAGGGTCTGAGGAACTATGATGATCTTGCTCCCTAATTTCTGCAAATAATCTCTTAATTTGACAGTTGAATCCTTATCTGCTTCAACATACTTTTGCTGACACTTAAGATGACGCGGGTGGCACTGTGGTCTAAACCACTGAGACTAGGGCTTGCTGATCGGACCTGGAAAAACTGTCTGTGGACAAACGTTGGCTCCCTCGGCCAGTAAAGCGAGATGAGCACCGTAACCCCAGAGTCGTTCACAGCTGGACTTAACTGTCAGGGGTCCTTTGAAGATGACTTTAAGGTGTCCTGCTATGTTTTTGCTTTTGTAAAATTTCACACTGTGCCATTATATTTGGAATTACATATGTTAATATGCATTTATGTGTTGTTAATAGTGGCAGTATATTTTTACACTGAATCAGCAAGAAGTAGCTCTAAAGTTTCTTAACTCTTAAGATTTGCTGTGCCACTACATAAACATTTAGGACTCTGCTTGCCTCCAGATATAATGGCACAGTGCCACTGAGAAATAACATGATGGTGATGTAACAAAAATATTCCTCTGTGTCAGAAATATGCTGCTACATGTGTTTATACACAGGTTGACTGTGAAAGACATACTACATGTTTTTGTATTGGTTTGGCTAGTGGTTCAATAGAAAGCTACGTTTTTAGAAGTGCACCGAAACAGTTGTTTTCTTTTTGTCAAATAGATGGCAGCAGAGTGTTGTAGACAATAGATGTTTCAGTTCCTCTAACCTTAATGAAAGAGGCATGACAGATAGTAGACCTCTATCAACTGCAGCCTTGTAGAAGTTGTAGTTGTACATTAAAAAAGAAAGAATGCTATTGACAATGCACAAGAATAGAAGACTCAGAAGGTTATGCATTGCTATACTTTCGTGAATAGTTCCAGGTGGGAAAAACCTAATCTTTTAAGGTATGACATCAACTCATGAAACGTGATTGAAGTCAGCTAAGATAATATGCACATCAAAATAAATAGTCTTAGAAATAGAAAGTGTTCACAAGTTTCAAGTGAATTAACTACTGCCTTGGGGTGCTATGGGAATAAGCCTGCATGCCTCTTTAAAGATAAGCTAGTCAGAGAAAGGAAATGTCAGTCCTTAAATTGTACTGGTGTTATTTAAGAACACTGCTAAGGAATAAGGATTTTTTTTCCCTGACAGAGTTTTAAAGTCCCCCCCCCCCCTACTGTGGCTCCTGTTTGACAACTAAAATGAAATACATATTTGTGTTCCTTTCAGGATAAGTTAAAAGTAGCAAAGTACTTTACAAGAGGTTTTACTAAATAAAATATCAATCTTTTAAGATATATTTTATACAAAATGTTTATAAATTTGCCTGGTATCTTTAGATTCTGCAAGAACATCCTTAATAGGACAAAGTGTCTCGGTAACAATTTAGGCCATAGCAAAATAATTTGTGTTTCAACTCAGTGCATGATTACAACTATTAAGAACTCAAATGTACTTTTTGTTATTTCTTAATTTAAATCTGAAATGATTACTGTATTCTATAAATATGAACATTTTGAACAAAGTTAATTGTACAGCTGTGACTATATCAGTGGTGTGGGATTTTCTCTCTCTTGCCTTTACATAGAATGTGAATTTATATAAATGAAAAATGCTATTTGGGCATGACCCAACCAAAACTTTATAATTGTACAGCTATATGAATAAATTAACTTGAAGTACATGCGTACTTCATATATTAAATTCAGTGTAACTTCATTTAATCATAACTGTATGATGAGTATGCTATTTAAAATGTTCGTTTAGGGACGTTTTTAATGTTTGAAGTTCTGTTCTGTTTTTAGTCCTCTGTCGGGAGCCGCCCAGAGTGGCTGGGGAAACCAAGCCAGATGGGCGGGGTATAAATAATAAAATTATTCTTATTCTTATTTAAGCTATGCTATTTGAAGGTGTATTATGCCTATATCATTTCCCCCATGCAGTTAGCTCTTTTTGTTTTTACATTGTGTGCCGAGAAGCTTAGCTGCATTTGAAAAGCCCCCTTTACATTAGTTTTGGTTTTCAAATACTCATTTATCCATTAGCCTCCCTTTTTAAAAAAACAACAACAACAACAACTCCCATGTCCCCATCAGTTTAGGTTTCTAGACATGGTCTTTCTCCAGTGCAAAAGAAATAAAGCAATAAAATGATATGAGGGTTCCATTATGAGAAGACAGGCCTTCACATTTCTCCCAGGTGATTATACCGTAGTAGCAGAGTGAAAAATGAACTTAGGCAGAAATGAAGGCCATGAAGGTGTCCGTACTGGTAATGCAAGCACTGTTGACCTTCTCGTTCTCTGCCATGTTTATAAAGATGGTGGGAGAATTAGGTAGGGAACAAACTTGTGGCCACAGTCCAGAGAACTGCTCATGCAGCTTTGTCACATTGTCAGGTTATTAAAGGTGAGCACAAACTCTTCTACACCTGACATTGAGAATGTTCTGGGTTTTCTTGATGCTGTCAGCAAATCTGACGTGAAGTTTTTCGGCTGGCTTGTCATTCAGATATCCTTATTGGGGGCATTTGGCAGGACAAAAGAGATGTTGTGTTGCTGCTGCTGTTGTTGTTTTTACAACAACATGCACTAGGATCAACACAAACACTAGGATCAGTACAAACAATTTGACCCTTCTCTTATAGCGTTATAAGTACAGGAGAAGTATTTGAAGTAAGTAATGTCAAAAGTGCTTATCTGTTCCCCTAGACAACTATTCCCACTGACACGTTTTCCAGCTGAAACTTGAAATCCTAGATCTTTGATTTGTGTTTTAAATAGACAAACCTCTGCTATGCTGGTCCATTAATCTAATGGCTTCTTTACCAGTCATTCTACACTTGTTTAAATCAATGTTGTCTCTCTAGGTAAATGCAAATATTTTATATATGTTGCACATCTGAATACACACACAAAGAAAGATGTTGACATATCCGGACGATTAAAATGCTACATGTAGTATTCTGACAGCAGGAGTTTGGGGGGGACTTCAGAGACTGACTATAGCTCTAGAAAAGAAATCAATTTAAGAATGTGATCCTTAGATTAAGAACAAACATAAATGCAAAGAACAAATATAAATGCAAAGAATAGAGCTTTGTTGCATATTTAATAATATGTCATCTGTCTAAAATGGGGAACAAATGCTTCTAAAGTATTTATTTATTATTCCTGTAGCAATTGATATTTATTTGCTGAACAGCAAGTTTGTTATGGTGCAATGGGTTTATAATGTCTTTTGGCCTTTGAAATGTGGTTCAGATGGGATAGTAAAAAAACTATTTTTTTTTTAAAGGATCAGACTGTGAACATAATGAAGTGTTTTAAAGTTATATTACAATATCTAAATAGCATTTAAAAATATCTTTAAACTGTGTAACATAAAATTATAAACGTTGTTGTTAAACCTTTTCAATCATATAGTTATGTTTTTATTTTATTCACAGGTCACTCTTACATAAATAATGCAAATTCATCAGCATTCATTGAACTCTATAAGCATTATATCAGCTTTATAACAACATATTTTATATGTTAATTTAGAACTTAATTTACGTTTTGTAAAAAGATGTGTATTTCGGTTTATTTTCTCAGCACAGATTGTTTAAATCCTTCACTCTTATCACTTTCTGATTTAAGCTCCCCCTCCCCTGCATTAGATCAGCGATAAGAGTGAGGAGTATGTTAAAATGTTGCACGTTTGAACATATTTAGAAGAGTTTGACTAGAGCCATCTGTTTCAATGTTTAATCATCAAGCTGTTCTTGAAAAATAGGCCAAACATCCCAGGGGAACTAGTAGATACAAGTAGTTACAAAAATAATAAAAAGCAAAAACAGAAAATATGCAGATATCAAAAGTGAGTGATCTATAGCAACCTTTTCTTTGCTTCTGGATATGCTGAACCAGACTTCCTACTGATAGTAAAACTGGCAAGTTAAAATGTTTTCATTTCATGAAATAAGGCAGCTTCGGATGCACCCTTTATTTTCCTGCCACCATTTTGAATTGACCTAGGAGGGAAATAACAAACGGAGGTGGGGAAAAGTCATAGCTCCTCCCCACACATGGCCCCACCCCATTAAGTGAAATTTAAGAGCTCTCATTTGCTCCTTGTCTGTACCAGTCAAAATTCCTTCTCCGTTCCCTTTTCATTGGTTCACAAGGTTAGTGTTGGATCTGCTCCAAGTTGAATGCTACCCATACTTACCTTTAAATCGGTGTTTAAAACCTTCTAATTCTTGACAGAAACGGTTTGAAGTGAAATATAACTCGGATGAAATCTAAGCCTTACCATAGTTAATGCTGAAAGGGGGGGAATTTTAGTGAGGGGGAGCATGTGAGCTTAAGTGGAAGACAGTATATAAGTATTAGGGATGTTTATATTTTCCTAACTGGGGTTACAAGATTGAAAAATGTTAAATTTACACCGAGCCTTAGAACATTCAAGTATTTTCCAGCATGTACACCTGTGATTTAGAATCATAGAATCATAGAGTTGGAAGAGACCACAAGGGCCATCCTGTCCAACCCCCTGCCAAGCAGGAAACATTTATAAATGCTTATTTATTCTTGGGCAGAACCAATGCTTCAGCTAAAGCAGGCATCCCCAAACTCTGCCCTCCAGATGTTTTAGGACTACAACTCTCATCATCCCTAGCTAACAGGACCAGTGGTCAGGGATGATGTGAATTTTAGTCCAAAACATCTGGAGGGCTGAGGTTTGGGGATGTGTGGCCTACATTTTTGCTCTCTTTTTTAATGTTACCAGATTTACTTGTGGTCTGGTGCACACATGCGCATGAACATGTGTCTCACATGTGTAAGGCATGGAAAAGCTAATTATGGCGAATTAGGAATACCACTCTTGTAATCTGTACTGGAGACGACTGCTTGCCACGGAGACTTTGCTTGGGACCCAGGTGGCGCTGTGGGTTAAACCACAGAGTCTAGGGCTTGCTGATCAGAAGGTCAGTGGTCCGAATCCCTGCAACGGGGTGAGCTCCCATTGCTCGGTCCCAGCTCCTGCCCACCTAGCAGTTCGAAAGCACATCAAAAGTGCTAGTAGATAAATAGGGACCACTCCGGCGGGAAGGTAAATGGCGTTTCCGTGCGCTGCTCTGGTTCGCCAGAAGCAGCTTTGTCATGCTAGCCACATGAGCCGGAAGCTGTCTGCGGACAAACGCCGGCTCCCTCGGCCTATAGAGCGAGATGAGCGCCGCAACCCCAGAGTTGGACACGACTGGACCTGATGGTCAGGGGTCCCCTTTACCCTTTACCTTTACCCCCCTTACTCTTGTGATCTGTACTGGAGACGACTACTTGCCACAGAGACTTTGCTTGCTTCAGCGGATTTTAGTGCCAATCAATGTAAGCTGGTCAATGTGTTCTTTCTCTGGGGAGCTTGCCAATAGCAGCAGTGGGGTTTTAATTGCAATATTTTATTTATTTAAAAATAAAATGTATTTAAATTAACAGTATAAATAATGACTTTTGTGGCTTCTGAAGCCATTACAGAAATACAGAGTAAAAATGGGTTAGTAACACACTACACAGGCTATACCCCAATGTTGGTTGAACATAGTAACTGTTGAGTTACTATTACAGAGATAATCTGAAGGCAGTAGATCATCTATACAGTACAGAGAGGTAAGGTGGGATCTTAAGGTGCCAATTTAGCCATGGGTCCTGATCATGGAGAGGAGAGAACCAAGAAGGGGAAAATTCACGTGCAAAGTACGAGCTCTCCTGGCATTGTGAGGCCTGAGTAGAGAGCTAGATTGGGGTGGGGTGGGGAGTAGAAACAAACATTAAGCAAATATTTAGCTGTTCTATGGTAAGAGGAAAATGGAAAGGCAAAAGACTGGATTTCTACTATACTGTATAACCTAGAGGATGCCCTCTAATGGGGTAGAATCCATGTTTGGTTCTCCCCTCATTGAAGGAGACAATCCTTCACAGTCTTCCAAAACCTTGGAAACTTCTCATTCACCCCAACTTTTAAATGATTAAGTTCCTCTACTCATACGTTTCCCCCCTTTCAAAGCCTTAAAATTAGGTTACGCTGAAACCCTCCTAATTTACTTCAGCAATAGAAATATTTCTCCCTTTGAATAGGCACTGTTCGGAACCTCTGTACAGAAGAATCATAGAATCATAGAGTTGGAAGAGACCACAAGGGCCATCCAGTCCAACCCCCTGCCAAGCAGGAAACACCATCAAAGCATTCTTGATATATGCCTGTCAAACCTCTGCTTAAAGACCTCCAAAGAAGGAGACTCCACCACACTCCTTGGTAGCAAATTCCACTGCCGAACAGCTCTTACTGTCAGGAAGTTCTTCCTAATGTTTAGGTGGAATCTTCTTTCTTGAAGTTTGAATCCATTGCTCCGTGTCTGCTTCTCTGGAGCAGCAGAAAACAATCTTTCTCCCTCCTCCATATGACATTCTTTCATATATTTGAACATGGCTATCATATCACCCCTTAACCTTCTCTTCTCCAGGCTAAACATACCCAGCTCCCTAAGCCGTTCCTCATAAGGCATCATTTCCAGGCCTTTGACCATTTTGGTTGCCCTCTTCTGGACACGTTCCAGAAGAGTCCTGGCTAATGCCAAAGAAAATAACAAATATGGTTCAGAAGCAGGAGGACCAGAAAAAGTGAAGGCAAGGAAGGGAGCTAGCTAACGTGAAGAGAACAAGCAGTGCTGTCTCTCACAGTCAGCTATGGGGATAGCATGTTTGTAAACTAGTGATGTGAAGCAGCTTCCTGGTGTACTCACCAAAGGCTGAACAAATTGTGGATGTGCACCTAGTTAGTTACCAAAGAATTTCAACCTGAATCTGAAAAGGGCTTTTCACAAAGTTCTGGGACAGGCATGAACGCAGTTTCATTACAAAAGATGCACATGATGAATATTACTAGGTCTGCGTCATATTAGCCCTCCCTGCCAGAGGGCGTAAAACAAAATCCCAAAGGTGCCCATATTCATCAATCTTACTTAAGGGGGCCTTGCTCCTCTTGAGAGGAGATGAGGTTGAAGCTCTTCAGATAATGTAAAATGGGCACTTGGCTTACTTAAGGCAAGATATGATCATTGGATTGCATCAATTTGCCCCAGAGGGGTGATTAATGGCTGAATTATAGGCACTTGCACTGTAAGGGCTTTCATCTGCCACAAGGACTTTCTCACTACTCAGTGTAAAGAAAAATGATCAAGTTTTGGTGCATTTGCAGGTTCAGCCAAGCTATGCAGTGACAGCCCAAGTCACAAATGCGTTTGGTTGTGGGAAAGCACCCTGCAGTTTCAGTGGTCAGTATCCACGGAAACTTCCAAACTTACTGTGCAGGAAACTTCCTGAAACCCTCTGCAGCAGATGGAGGAGGCAAGGGGAGAGGATAGGCTGGGGGGGGGGGAGAGACAATGACGACAACAACAACAACTTCTGTTGCACTAGCAGAAATTATTGGACTAGCAGATCTATTTAGCTGGATATTCTCCAATGATAGCCTCTAGGCTCAAAGCAGTAGATAGTGCTTTAGATTAGCTGAGAAATGATTGGATTAGCTGGGATAATGTATATGTGACTATCCGTACGAGTAAGCATTGTTCTTGCTCTCAATTGATTTGATTTGCCCTTTGCAATGCAACGTGGCCATGCCACTATCATGTTTACTACATGATCCCTGATTGACTCAGATCATGCAGCAAATGGGAGACACAACAAGGTAGAAAAACAGCGCTGGGGAATGATGGCTAAATTGGAAGAGAAATAATAATGTTCAGAAGTAATGTTTTCTGAGGGAACTCTCTGAAGGAACATTTGTACCAAAAATTGAGACTGGCATACATTCAGCACAATCCTAATCCTTTGCTCTTTCTTCTAAACAGCTATGGAAGTTGAACTCCTGAGACAAATCTCTCCAATAGCTAGATTTCTATTTGCTGCTTTGTTTCCACCTGAGCTTAAGGACATTCTTGTCCAGGTCTTAATTTGCAACTTCTTTTGAAGGACTTAAGCACAGTTTTTCATATTTAGATGCTCCAGCCTTCCTGTAATTTTACCACTTGAGAATGCAGGTGGAGGGTTGCATCGCCCAGTGATTGCCACATAAGCATGCATGCATTCAAGCAAGCAAAACCCCCCTGCTAGTTTTGTGCAGGGTGTGTTGTTAAAAAAAAAACCACATGGGAATTTTCAGACATCTCTCATCTAACATGTGTGTTTAACATGCTATTTGTTTCTAACCTGACAGTACATTTGATCTGATAGTTCTGTCTTTCATCTTAACATAATTGAGACAGAAGTATTAACAGGACTATCTCAAGTAAAAACTGTTCCTTACCAAATGAAAACAGTGAATGCAATGGTAAAAGTGGTGATATGCAGGAAACTATCATGCTGTTCCGTTACTTTCATCCATAATCCTTTCGCAAGTTTTCTACATACAGAGAGTGTCTTTTCACACCTTCTTTCTTCTGTAACTCATTGATATACAGTGGTACCTTGATACTCGAACGGATTGGCTCCTGAACAAATCGGCTCCCGAATGCTGCAAACCCGGAAATAAGTGTTCTGGTTTGCAAACGTTTTTTGGAAGCCGAATGTCCGACGTGGCTTCTGATTGAGTGCAGGAAACTCCTGCAGCCAATCAGAAGCCATGCCTTGCTTTTTGAGTTGAATGGACTCCCAGAACGGATTAAATTCGAGAACCAAGGTACCACTGGACTAAAATACTATTTGTATGCTACAGAAACTGGATATGCCATTTGAGAAGCTAATATTCTCCAGGAAATGAAAATCGGCTAAATCAAAATATGTGTGATTGTTCATCACAAATCCTAACATGCTCACTTTTCTTGGTGCTGCTTAGCATCTGTTTACTAGTATATAGCCCAAGCATCCCCAAACTGTGGCCCTCCAGATGTTTTGGCCTACAACTCCCATGATCCCTAGCTAACAGGACCAGTGGTTGGGGAAGATGGGAATTGTAGTCCAAAACATCTGGAGGGCCGAAGTTTGGGGATGCCTGATACAGCCTATTTGAAGAACGAGGTGCCCCCATCTCATGTACTTGGAGTGGGAGTGCTAGGAATGGAGATAGATTGGCAGCTAGATAAACTTTTCTTTGGTCTGAGCCAAGTGTAAGGTGAGGACATGACGCAGGCTGATTGAAAAGCTTAAAAGGGAGAAGGGTCCACCAAGCTATCCTATTCTGGTTCCACAGAGGTGGCCCATGGTGCCATTCAGTCAGCTGGTGGCTGCAGCACCAAGGAGAGTTCCTTGTGAGCCGCTTGTCTGATGGCTGGATGTAAATGTAGACCTTTGAGCCTCTGTCTCCAGGCCAACTCTGTTATGCTCCACCTCCTTTGTTGGAGAACTGGAGTCTCTTAAAGGGGCCACACCTCCAGCCTGAAAATGGTCACTTCTCCTGTGCTCTGTGTATAGCAGTCAACTTTTCCCTTTTCTCACGAGGAAGCCTATTCAGCATAAGGGAAATTCCCTTTAAAAAAGGGAGAACTTGGCAGATGTGCCTCCTGCCTAGTGTGTTCCCCATGCAGTTGCAGTGGTGAGGTGATGTCACAGGCCCTTGGTTACTTATAAGGCAAGGTGAGATAAGAGGAGAAGGACTCCATGACCCATTTCCCTGAGTCTCAGCTCTTCAGCAAAGCAGTGGTGGCAACCCCGGGGAGCAGCTTGCTATGTCTGCATTTTTCTGTGCACAGAAACAATCCAGGTGGGGACTGGGGATTAGATGAGGCACAGTGGCTTGTCTGTTCCATTTATATGCTCCATTGTAATGGAAGTTGTAAAAAATAAATAAAAAACCCATATATTCTGATATGCACACTCACTCAGATGTATACATACTGGACATTCAACATTATTAATTGATGGCAATATCATACTGACCCTCTTCATGTGTGAATCTCCTGGATCATCACTCAATCACCATAAGCAGAGCTCCACCAAATGGCCACTGACAGCATAAGCAAAGCCTATCTATAGGTTATCCCATAGGCTCTGTGACTTTGTGTGTCTTTGTAGAGTCCTAAATATATTTTGTACCCATATAACAGTCTTTCTACAACATCAAAATATTTCCAGGCGGGGGGAGAGGGACACACACCCTGTTTTAATTTCACTTATCGAGGTTAACTTGCTGCAATTCAGAACCTTTTAAATTTTGTTTATGAATTGGGTGAATTAATATCCATAGTGCAGGAAGCAATGAGTCATTAATTTCTGACACCTCTTGTGTAACATAGTGAGTTCACTTTATTTGCTTACTGCTCTTGCTTGCTTAAAGCTGTTGTAAGGATCATTTGGCGGCTGTCTCTGATTATAATGGGTCAGTTGACTTTGTACAGGAAATGAAGTAATTTACTTTGGCATTTGTGCTTGGCTGTTTTCAGAATCATTGCTGTAAAAAACACAGATATTTGGAAAACATACTGAGAATTATGAAGAATTTGCTTTTTTATATCTGCGAATTTCTTCATCCTATAAATATTCTTTAATAAGGCTGCAACCAACATTTCAGTAGGGACTTTTGTGCAATTAATATTACAGTTGCCTCTGATTCATCTATCTGATACTTTTGGAGATCACTCTATATTCACTTGTAAAATACAGATGAATCTTAGTTTAAAATAAGCTGTCTTTCTATTTTCTAAATTACTGTTCATCTGTCACAGGCAGATGAATTGATATTTTACTATTTTAATATTTTTTACAAAGCTTAGAGTCATGATGGCACCAAAGCATTAGAATTAGTAAAAGGAAAAAAGTGTGTAGAATGGATTCGATAAACACTGAATTGTTTCAATCAGATACATTTAGAGTTTATTGTTAAAGTTGGTGTTTAGGATGTAGATGAGTGGGTTGAGTTTACTGCTGTAGGTGCGGTATATTTATATATATAATAACTTTTTGTCCTTTTTCCTATATACATACATACTGTCCTTTAATGGCTAATTTTTCCTAATATAAAGCACTAAATATTGTCCTTGTCTAGGGATATTTTGAAGACAAGTACCCCAACCAATGTGGGACCCAGGTGGCGCTGTGGTTAAACCACTGAGCCTAGGGCTTGCTGATCAGAAAGTCGGCGGTTCGAATCCCTGTGACGGGGTGAGCTCCCGTTGCTTGGTCCCAGCTCCTGCCAACCTAGCAGTTCGAAAGCACGTCAAAATGCAAGTAGATAAATAGGAACCGCTACAGCGGGAAGGTAAACGGCGTTTCCATGCGCTGCTCTGGTTTGCCAGAAGCGGCTTTGTCATGCTGGCCACATGACCTGGAAGCTATACGCTGGCTCCCTCGGCCAATAATGCGAGATGAGCGCGCAACCCCAGAGTCGGTCACGACTGGACCTAATGGTCAGGGGTCCCTTTACCTTTACCTTTACCCCCAACCAATGACATAGGCCTGCTGTTTGTTTTAATTTGGTTTAGCTACTATGAGAGTTCTCAGTAATGTCTACTCATTGTAGTAAAATCATTTAGAAAATATTTTTAATGAACACATTTTTTAAATAAATTGGCAGTGCATATTCAGATATAAAACAAAATACATTATGGACATTATTTTCCTAGATTCTCTCCTGTTGCTGATAAATTAGAATGCAGTGTGCAGGAAATGCTTATTTGCGGGTGGAATAAAAAAGGCATTTTCTGCCAGATGTACTATTTTAGGTCCATTCTGTAAACTGCATATCATGTTACAAAATGATAGGACACTCTCTACCTATAATGTAATCCGTCAACAAGTTTGTTCATTATGTGAGTGGTTAATTATACTGTATTTGCAACAACCTTTTTTTAAATAAAGCATTAAACAGAGGTGGCAAGAGTGACTGTTATTTATAGGCAGTTCTTTTCACCTTTGAGAACAAGTTCTGTCCTCCATACTTTCTCCGTTTTTGCTCAGAGCACATTTGACACACAAACAAAAGTCACTTTTGTCTCACGGTGGAAACGTGCCAAGCTATTTGACATAATGACAGGTGGGATATTATCGTTGCTGAAATTTTGGCTGTATGGGTGCTTTGTTCATGTCAGATTGTGTTTTGACTTGCATGTTTTTGGCTGCCATGTAGGATTCCCCTCCTTTATTGGATCTGGAACTTGCCTTGAAGTAGAAGTGTTTTCCTGTTAGATAATTTTCCAGTTTCAACTTGCCCGTTCTACATGTATGTACATGCTTCTTCTTTCATATTTGGCTTAAAAGTGCAAATTAAAAATTAATTCTTCTCAGTTGGGAAGTACCAGCAATAATGCCCACATGTACGAACTTAAATATCTTAAATGAACACTGTGTGCGCTACAGGCGACTATGTAAAAATAGTGAATGATACCAGTGCGATGTCTTTGGAAGGCTGTTTATAACCAAGGCTGGAGATGCTCCTGCTAATATAATTAAATATGTGCATTAATCTAGTTTAGATTAATGCACATATTTAATTATATTAGCAGCATCTTTAAATAATAATAATAATAATAATAATAATAATAATAATAATAATTTATTTGTACCCCGCCCATCCGGCTGGGTTTCCCCAGCCATTCTGGGCAGCTTCCAACAAAGATGAAAATACAAATATTTAAAGTGTCTTTTAAAACAAGCCAGGTATATTAACTTGAAACAGTGGGTCATGAATGATCTGTTCTTAATGTAGCATAGAACTTGATTTCAGAGGAATGACTTGCATTACAGAATGCAGTCACTTATAATATGAGCAGCATATATATGTACTTGTATAAATTAATTGGGACCCAGGTGGCGCTGTGGTTAAACCACTGAGCCTAGGGCTTTCTGATCAGAAGGTTGGCGGTTCGAATCCCTGTGATGGGTGAGCTCCCGTTGCTCGGTCCCAGCTCCTGCCAACCTAGCAGTTCGAAAGCACGTCAAAATGCAAGTAGATAAATAGGAACCGCTACAGCGGGAAGGTAAACAGCGTTTCCATGTGCTGCTCTGGTTTGCCAGAAGCGGCTTTGTCATGCTGGCCACATGACCTGGAAGCTATACGCCGGCTCCCTCGGCCAATAATGCGAGATGAGTGCGCAACCCCAGAGTCGGTCACGACTGGACCTAATGGTCAGGGGTCCCTTTACCTTTACCTATACATTAATTACTCACATCTGCACTGCATAAATACAGTAAGATATTTATTTAAACATAGTGGCTTGGATCCTAAGTGCCATTCCAGTCAAGCAAGGGCAGAGTGATTTATTTCCCATCAGTCAAACATTTTCAAGTATCAAAGGGAATAATAGATCCAGTGGATGTTTTCCCATTCTGCAAACCTCTTCTTGTTGTTGTTCTTGTTGCGCATTGCTGTAGGTACAACGGTTTGTTTATTATTAATGTTAACAGATCAGGTGCAAATTGAGAAAAAAAGATTTATTTGGAAATCAACCCCTCTCTTGTCAAAGGGTAGTGTATGACTTAACACAAGCAAGTTCATTTGGATGTCGGCATGGATTGGGTAATTTTGGAGGTGCTTAACATCATGGAAGATGGATGGAAATACATGCTTTTCCACACAGATGCTCAAAAATCACTTTATTTTTAGTATTGACCATTTAATATCAAGGATGGTCCAGTTCATCTCCTAAGCTTGGAAATGCAGGTGCCCAGGCAGTGCAAGGGGGTCAGCAGGTATGGGGAAATTATTGCACAAACCAGAAGGTGATGGTGGGAATGAATAATGCAATGAGGGGAGGTACTAGACATGTCACATAACTTGTTTATAATAACACAGATGTGAAAGTATAATTCTAAAAGGCATATGCTTCCTAGTGGATTCTATCCAGTGTCAATGGCTTGAGGGCTGTAATCTAGAGGTACTCCCTGATTTTTACCTTTCTCTCCTTCTTTTTTAATATAATGCTTGAATTTTATTCAGATGTAAGAAAAACCAGAAATATATACCTCCAATTAGTTTTCATTCATGGTAACTCCTGTATGTGAATGAAATATCTATTTTAAAAGTTCAATTACCTCCATAAAGTGTTTTCTCCAAGGAGTATTTTCCCTCGGGAATAAAGAGGAAATGTCTTTCATTCTCCGAGCTGAATATGAACGGTGAATGCCAGTATTCTTTTCAATAAAGGAAAGTTGGTAAGTAAGACCTTCTTAGATTCCTAAAATGACCACAGACTAGGAATCGTTATTGTGTGGCCAAATTCTATATATAGTTTATATAGAGCCAGTTCCTTCCTTCTCTTCAGCCTAAAAATGTAACTTCAGTCATGCTTGTTTGTAAGCTGTGGCTCACGGCTGAATGGCTTTTCTATTGCTACGTGTGTTTGTGTGTGTACATTCTTACTGGGAAGGTTAATTTAAGGAGGCTTTTCAATACTATATTTCACTGGAGCTTTTTTTTTTTTACATGAAGTGTTGTATATTCAACCCGTATCTAAAGTTTATATGCTGAAAAGCTTATATGCATTAAAAATGCATAATTATTTAAACAGATTTATGATGATTATGCATGATATACCCTCTAACGTAAAAATGGAACTGTAGTTATCGTGTACAGTAATTTTATAACATTGAGTAAACATCTGTAACACAGAGGCACAGAATCCATAGATGTACGCAGCAATGCATATATACCATATGTACAGATATATATAATTTCAGCGACAAGCCCACAGCGGAAGTGCATTCACCACATTTTTGACACATGTATTTCTGCCCAAATTCGGCTCGTAAGGAATCTTTTGTTCACTTTTTTTGAGAAACATTAGGTTAATCTTAAAGCAGCTTCCAAACTTTTAACTGGATTAGTATTGTTTTAGAAAACAAAACATAAGAAAAGAAAAATGGGCAGCCTATCTGAAGCATGGGGTGAGAAGTGACAATCAGCTTTGGATCATAACCAGAAATGTGCATCAGTACAGAAGTGAAGGTGTGGAAGCAGAGTTCACCTGCAGCCCTCTTCCCCCTGATTTCTACAAATGTTGCTATGCTGCCTGAATTACATAAATTTTGTTCTTTCATCTGACCAGAGTAAGCGACTGTTGCTTTTCATCTCCTTGGATCAGATACTCCCCAACAATTTGTTAAAGAGGAGAGTAACTTTCACATTTAAGGCAGCCCATCATTATGCATGTCTACGTAAAATTAAGTCCCATTGAATTCAGTAGGGCTTATTTACCAGGTGAGCATGCCCAGGACTGCAGCTTTTGTTCGTCTTTGAGACTAAGGATGGGAGTGAATACCAAAAGTGAAACTGAAGAATGCAGCATTTAGTATTCTGGGTACCAGAAATAATCTGCTCTGCTTAGAAATCTGTGGTGAAGCTCTTAACTGCATATAAGGTAAAGGGACCCCTGACCATTAGGTCCAGTCGTGACCGACTCTGGGGTTGCGGTGCTCATCTTGCTTTATTGGCTGAGGGAGCCGGTGTACAGCTTCCAGGTCATGTGGCCAGCATGACAAAGCCGCTTCTGGCGAACCAGAGCAGCACACGGAAACGCTGTTTACCTTCCCACTGTAGCGGTACCTATTTATCTACTTACACTTTGACGTGCTTTCGAACTGCTAGGTTGGCAGGAGCTGGGACCGAGCAACGGGAGCTCACCCCGTCATGGGGATTCGAACCGCCGACCTTCTGATCGGCAAGCCCTAGACTCTGTGGTGTAACTCACAGCACCACCCGCGTCCCTTAACTGCACATGCTCACAACTATTAATTGTACTTCATCCCCATTGAGCAGTTTTGTTTGGTTGTGCCTGTCTGAGACAGTGAAAGATTATGCCGGTAGAAACCTCTGCAGATTTTTTATGTGCTACCTCTGTTAACTGGTGAACCAAAGCAGGAATTTGAACAGTTGTGAAAGTGTCTTGTTTGTTTGCTTTTGAGATTGGTCCTCTAATCCCAAGAATTGTTTGATTGCTTCCAAAATTCTGTGTGCTTTTAATTTTCAAAACTATCAATAATGGCTGCCTTTTAGAAACCATATTATCAGAACTTCCAATTCATGGTTTGGAGGAGACTGGGAGTGAGCTGGGTGCTTACACGCTTTCCCTTTCCCTTGCATTTGTTCTTTAATAGAACACTTCCTGGTTTGCAGTCTTGGTTTGGAAGGATTAATCAAACCACAGTCTGTCAGTACAGATGTCATGACAAATTGTAGCTCGACAAACCAGGAAGTGTGTTTCAGGTCAGGTGTGTGAAGGTCCACATGCCTTCTTCCCGTCTGTTCTAGAGGATTGGAAGACGTTCCAGTGTAGCATGGGAGAAATTAGCCTCTTCTCATCTTACCACCAGCAAATGCTTCTTCTAGAGCAGGCATGTCAAACCTGCGGCCCTCCAGATGTTTTGAACTACAATTCCCATCTTCCCCAACCACTGGTCCTGCTAGCTAGGGATCATGGGAGTTGTAGGCCAAAACATCTGGAGGGCCGCAGGTTTGACATGCCTGTGCTAGAGGATACCCCTGCAAAAAGAACTGCACAATCACTGGTTCACTTTAAAATAAAGCTGAACGATGCAAGCCTAATTGAAGTGGTTGCAAGGATGGTCACGCAAGTGGTGGTCTTGTTTGTGCCACCACCTCACTTTTCCCTTTGTCTCTGGCCAGAGAGGAAGTCCAGAACCAGGAACCCAAATATCTGCCTGGGCAAGACAGCCAACAGCCAGCACCCTTTCATCTCCGTGGGGGCAAGGCAAGACAAGGTGGCATGCTTTCCCTATACCTCCTCTTGGGCTCAAATGTAATGTAACGCTGAGAGGTTTATTAAATAAATGTTCAAATTGTGCCCTGAAAAGTGGTGCAAGTTGTGTGGTTCGGTCGCTTGGAAGGAATGATGGTAAGAGAGACAGTCTGGGAAAGAGATATTAACCTGGTATGGCACCACTGCGCCACAATGGCTTGTGTGGTTTTTTTTCTTGTTCAGGATAACTCAAGAAATTGGAATTAAACATGTGTTTCTTGCTTTACTTCTATGTGGTCTAATGCTCAGGCCAGCTACAGTTTTTTGTTGAGTCATTTGTGACAAACAATTGTGTGGTGAAGCAAAATGTTACCAATAGCAATAGACTGATAAAGAAGGAGGAGTCCTTCTAGGTGTGTGCATTTTCTGTGTCGGATGAACTGTAACAATATCCTGATACGTAGACTATAGCTGTGCCTTTATTTAGAACTTTCAGTTGGCCCATGGTTAATTCAACATGTATCCTCTTGTTGGGTCTGTATATTTCTGCTCTCCTCCCAATATCCTGCCTCTACAATGGCCTAACTCTGTGATACAACACTGTCCTATCATACATGCTGCATACCGTTGTCGCTATCAAGCGTTCGCTCTGTTCAAACCCTTGGTGCTAATTCCACCTTGATTGCTTGGTTGTTTTGATTCCTGGATCAACCATGAAGTTTGGCCCCCAACTTCTCACAGTCCTTCTGGCTTTGAAGATTTTGTATATCCTGGTCAAGTTAGGAATACTCAGCTGTCAGCAACCCAATCCTATTTGGCAGTCTATGATTTAGGTAATGCCAAATCCATTGACTAAGATCTAGAAAGGCCATGTGTGGTCACATGTGTAAAACCCCTGATGTGGAGCAATTCAATACAATTTGGATCCTGGGCAGCATATGTTTTTGTAAAAGCCTTATAGTTTTTTAGCTGAAAATTAAGTTAAATGCATTCAGCATATTTTATTTATGGATCAATTCTATATATCAACTTGTATATCCACAAGAAAGGGTCAAATTATATTCCATATTGAAGCTATATTTGGGGTGGTTATTAACTACGTTTTAGACCCACTCAAATTAATGAACATGACTAACTTAGTTCTACTAATTTCGGTGTTTCCCCTCTGAGTAAAACTTAGTTGAATATCACCTTGTGTGGGTATTGGTCTTATTTGATGGGAAAAGTGTCAACCTTTTATATTCAGCATGGCAGTATCATCTCATATCCCAAGTTATAGCTTAATTTACATTAGTGTACTGCTTGCAGAATGCACTGTTTAAGCACAATAAATTACCAAAGTGGTGACTGAGCCATTATTTGGTATACTAATAGTTTGCAGGGAAACCATTATAGAAGTGTGAATGGTTTTTTTCTTTTTTAAATTAGAAATTAAAATCAAACAATTCATGTTTGAATCTACCTTGATGTGTTAGATTCCTCATTATGAGATAAAATTAGATTCCTTTGGGTATGTGATATGCTGCATTGCACATGTAACATTTTAAGATGCCTTGTAAATGGGAGGTTGTAAATGGTACAGTCTGAAGGCACACTTTACCGAAGCTGAACTGATCTAGGTCTGTTCAGTGCCTGGATAGGAGAGCACCTGGGAACTGCATGTATGCCACCTTGGATTTCATCATGGAAGAAAGGTGGGATATAATAAATGTAGGTAATAAATTTAAATAATTGCAAAAATATTTAAAAGGAGTGATGAAAATATTGAGTAAATAAACATTAAGGCAATATTGAAGAAGAGAGGACACATTCTTAACAAAAGCCAATTGGGATGTGGGAGTTGATATGAGTATGTCAGGAAATAAGTTTCCCTATTCACATGGATGAGAATATGGAGCTTTGCAACTATGCCCAGACAATGCAGAACCCATTCAGTGTAAAGGGGCAAGCAAACGATTTCACTGACAGGTAGGTAGCCGTGTTGGTCTGAGCCGAAGCAAAATAAAAATATTCCTTCAGTAGCACCTTAAAGACCAACTAAGTTTTTATTTTGGTATGAGCTTTTGTGTGCATGCACACTTCGTCAGATACACTGAAACAGAATCAACCAGACCCTTATTTACCCCACCCTCTGAATATAAATAAGGGTCTGATTGATTCTGTTTCAGTGCATCTGACGAAGTGTGCATGCACACAAAAGCTCATACCAAAATAAAAACTTGGTTGGTCTTTAAGGTGCTACTGAAGGATTTTTTAAATTTTGATTTCACTGACAGACTGTTTTCTGCTCGCACTTTTTGAACCATGCAAATGTACACTTGATAAACGTGCACAGCAATCAAATGACCATAAGTAGACCACAAACCTGCCCTGTGAGTTGCCGCTGTTGGGTCCATCATAAGAGAGCTAAGGAGGAATTATGGGTTGGACCATAATGGCTCCTGAGGACCCATTACTTTCAGACGGGTAAATAAATGCATGTTTTCAAAACTTTCACACATGCCAGAGGTTTGAAGTGCATCGCAAAAAGCCAACTGGATAAGTGTAAAAAAGAAAAAGAAAAAAAAGAACCCCAAACTATTTATATAGAGAGCCAAAATGAAATCTGAAACATAACCAGTACAGTTTATTGAAGCAAACTTAACAACAACACATATTTACACAGATATTTCAAACTGTTGAGGTGGCTCGGTAAGCAAGCAATTAGAAACAAGACAAGGAGTTCTAAGACAGGATTTGAATATTTTATGGCCACTTTTCAGTCAACTCCCGGAGCTGTCAATTCCTTTTCAAGCCTTATATTCATGCAGTCAGCACCTCAGCAGCTGAACACATGTGCACACATAGAGTAGCTACAGATGTTAGAATCCCTCAGGGTTGTAAATGTTGTCACATCTTTCAAGTGTTCTGCATTTTACAGGCTTCCTGTTTTTAAACCATTTTTCTGGCCTTCTCCCACCTATTTCTGAACTTTGCTTATACTGCTCCTGTACTGCCAGCTTCTCGCTTTAGTGAAAACTAACACTCTTCCTTTCTTCACCCTTAACTGAAATCGGTCAAGAAAAGTGAAGGAAGATGCAACAGTTATAGGTAAAGCACTCAGATGTCTTGAAAGCAGATGAAGAAGACTCTAGAGATAACAGGGAAGGGAGATGGGATATAGAACATATAAAATGAGCAATGAGCAAAATAATTAGGCCCTTTGTTGTAGGAATCAGAATCCTATAGTTGGTGCATCCCCGCCATTCCAAAATCTGTAGTAAGTCAATGCTTTTATTCAGGACTATCCAAAATATTGCGCAAACGTCTTAAGTTTACCGGAACACACAGTGGCTGAATTCCTGTTTTTGAAAACGCAATTTTATCCTGATATGACAGTAAAGAGGAATGTGGTATTTTTGTATTAGCAAAGCTGGAGATTAATTTTAGAGTAGTGTACTAAATGCAATTGTCAATGGAAGCCAGACTGTGTAGAATTGTAACATTTTATTAACCAGTTGTAATGAATGAATCTAGCACACTTATACAACACTAAAACTTTATTGCAACCAAACCACAATCTAAATATTGGCTTTTTAGAAATGTTAGCTTTTTGTGCAATTGAAATTTATCATTTTGACTATTATGAAAAAATCATTTGCTCCACAGAGTATATAACTTTGGGTGGCATTCAACTGCATTTTACTCAGAGTAGACCCATTGAAATGATTGCGCATGATTTAACAAAGGTCCACTAATTTTAATGGATCTACTCAGTGTAAAGATGAGTTGAACACCACCAATTGCAAACAGCCCAGAGTGTGTGGCTAACAAAACAATATATTTAAAGAGTTGCAACATTTCTAGTAAACAATAAAGCTCTTCAGTAAATGGTTGGCAGAAAAGGACACAGGTGAAAGTTTAAAACAAAAAGTGCAACTTGGCATGAGTCTGTGAGTTTTATTACACATCATTTTTAATGATATGGAAGATGTCAGAAGGTGTTTTTGTTCTGTATCCCAGGTAAATCATGACAACTTCACTGAGGGGGAAAACTGTGTAGAGAAGTGGGCCAGGTATTTGAACAAGGCATTCATTTAGAAACTGAAGCAAAGAGTTCTTCTGTTTCTCTTCAGCTATTTGGAGAGCACTTCCTAAAGGGAAGGTGACAAAGTTTGCTTCATTAAACTGCATTTATTTTTAACAGGATTTTTCTGTTGAATAAAGAATCTCTTTCATACCTGCAGGTACAATAAGGTGAACTTGATTATTCATTTGTATTGATGGTATCAAAGCTAATAACAATGATTGACTAAATTCGTTCGGTTGAAACCTCTGTATGTTAATTCTGGAATAGGAAATTCTGTGTTTAACCATGATACCTGTACAAAAGTTGAAGCTAGATTATACTCCCATATTTGATAAAGATCAAAAGATATAATACTTTTCACAGTGAAAATGTTAGCATGTTGCTATAACCAAAATTACACTCTATTCATAATTGAATCCTACTTTTTTAGAAGGATATTGTAAGTGTTAGTGTCTTGAGGGGCATTAGAGTATATTGCTTGTGTATTCTGCTCTCACATGTCAGTCAGTGAGTCAATCAATAGCATTTTGAAATGAATGAGCTCACAGCATGCTATGTACAACAGGCTCAAGCTTAGACGGTACATGAAATCTTTACCTATACTAATTTGTTTTTATTTGTTTATAAAATGACACCTCCTGACTCTGAAAAGACCCTCTAATGCAGTTTTCAACAATAAAATTAAAATTAAAGGCAGCGTATTTAAAAAGAGCATTCAAAACCAGAGTAAATGGGTAAAACCTTGGCTACAATGAATTAAGACATGCTAAAAGTCCGGGAGAACAAAACAAGGTCTTAACCCTACCCTCATGAGCAACAGAGAAAGGGACAGTCTTAATTTGGATGAAATTCCACAATCAGTGTTTTCACCCCAAAGGCCCTGCTCCACATTCCTACCAGCTGCTGCTCCCTGCAGTTCACCCAACATCCATGCCAGTGGTTTTCAACCAGTGTGCCGTGGCACCCTTGGGCTGCCTTGAATGATGGTCAGGAGTGCCGCAGGCAACACTGGCCTTTGTCCCTCTTTCCTTCCCTCCCTCCTCTGATGCCCTCTCACGTCTCTGCCTCCCAAAGCACAGCTGCTTGTTGCAGCAGCCCCAGCTACAATCTCCCCAGACAAATGGTGCCTCTGGGGCTGGCCAGGGGTTGCCAGGAGCTGAGGTGGCCTCGGAGTAAGTAAGCCAGCAGGTGAGGGAGCCCAGCCAGCCAGTCTGCCAGCCCTTGCTATTGGGAATGGACAGACAAGTCCCAGGTCCCTGTGGGGCAGTGTGAGGAAGTACCTCTCTTCGGGGCTGGGGGCGGGGCAGCTCAGAGACCAGGGGTGGCAGTTGTCGCTGCCCAAAGGACTCCAGAGGAGGCAGAGGGAACACTCCACAAGGGATGGTGTTTAAAAAAGGGTGAGAGGCTGCCAGCTCTGCAGGCAAGAGGTGACACAACTGGGCTCCTGAGCCCCACAGGGGAGCCTCAGAAAGAATGTAGTTCGAGCCGTGGACTCAAGGCTGAAAACTTCTGATTTTTGCCATCCTGCCAACATAGATGATTCAAAACAAGGTGGATTTGGAGACGGATAGTTGGAAACAAATCTGGAACACACACACACACACACACACACACAAATTTACCATGTAGCATCAGTCCAGGCTCAGTTTCCAGCTTATAAGGATGATATCTTCCTAAACTAGGCGTCCCAAAACTGCGGCCCTCCAGATGTTTTGGCCTACAACTCCCATGATCCCTAGCTAAGAGGACCAGTGGTCAGGGATGATGGGAATTGTAGTCCAAAACATCTGCAGGACCGAAGTTTGGGGATGCCTGGTTTAAAACTACTTAAAACATTCAAATTAATTCATATAGTATCTGTGGAGGTTGAATGTGTTGTGTTGTGTGGTTTTTAAAAAAATTTTAATTAAAAATTAATTCTAAAGAAGTCTTGAAGTTTATCTACAAATAATGCACTATGAAACTACTACTGCCGCAACGTACAGGTTGCTTGGGGATGTTGAAGGCCCCCTTTAAAATATTAAAAGCTCCAAGTAACGTTTGGATTCTTTCCTCTTGAGGGTTAAAGTAAACCAATCCCGAACATGAACAAGCTCCATAATACAATGCTGTTCTTGTCAGGAGCTCAGAGCAAGCTCTGAAGCACATAGTGTACATATTGAAAAACAGCTGTTTGGTGACAGACTGCTAGCTGGGAAGTTGAAGCTGAGTGAAGTGGTTAGCCCACATCCCTTTGCCACTGATAAAGTGCTTTGATAAGCAGACTATAGTGGTGAAAACCAGCGAAAGAGCCAAAGATTGTGATTTTTTAGAATGAATGTAGGTCTTGTTTGACAAAGGCAGCCTTCTTCTCTTGTATACTGTTCCACATTTTGTTTTTACTCATTCCTTCATATTCACTGTATGCTTCAATTTATCCACCCACTCGTTGCTGGATACAGAAGTGGAAGTAATCCTGAACATTTCAAAGGCATGCCTTGCAAGAGCAACAGAATTTTTTTAAAATATGCAGAAGAATTAAATCTTCCTAGTATAATTCCCTAGTGTAGCCATTTATTTATGTGTTTAAAATATTTATTAATCATCTCTAATCATAGATCTCTTAAGTGATTTATGTCACTACTGGGCCGACAAGGGGGATGAGAGGAAAGGAAGCAGGATGGGATACAGCCTTTAAGAAGAAGTCTTTCGTTCAAAAAATGCTTGTCTGGTTTAACCACAAGCCAGCAACACATGGGCATCTATTTCTGCTTAATTCTATTTTAAAAAGAAATTCACAATCAAAACATTCTTTGATTAATTTCTTAGCCTCAATTGGGCAATCTCAGAGATAACTCAGTGCAGATGTTGTGCATTTATTTCCACGTTACTTGTATGCTGTTTCTCATATCTTATAAATAAGGAAAGTTAAGGACTTGAATAGATAAATAGTTAAATTCTAAAGATTGATCATCTTGGCTGCTTCCATGAAGCATACCGATTTTTAAACAAGTTTCATTAAAATTCGCAAGTCCTGAGTCCCTAGCAGAATAAGTAAGTGCTTGAGTGTCTGTGTCTTACAGTGGCAGAGCAATCCTACCCAGTTGGAGGAGGGAGAATCAAAGCCAGATGAACCATCAAAGTCCTGGCAGACTTGTGCCAGCAGGGTAAAATGTGTGTGTGAGAGAGCATCATTCCTCGTTTCTTCCCCCCTCCTTTTGAAGGCTTTTTTTTTAAAAGTATTTTCTCTCTCTCTCCTTTGGAACTAATGGGAGAAAAATACACTAGTTTAGCTTCAGGGCTGCTGTAGTTTCCCCCTTGCTCAAGGGTGGTGTTGGGGGAATGAGAAGACTTTGCATCCTCCTGATCCACAGTCACAGCATTTTCTGGTACCTGCCATTTTTGTTCTCTCCTACATCTGAGTTCCAACATTGGAGAAGAGGCTCATGAAGTCACATTTCCTTCTCTCTCTCTCTCGGTTTGTGGACTCATCTCTCTACCTTTAGATAGGGAGATCTGAAATGCCCTCACAGGAGCAATAGCATGGTACCCTTAGGACCAATTCAGATAGTCCTATGGGATGGCTGACCTGTGATCTTTCAGATGTTGCTGGACTATAACTCCTATCGTTCTTGTCCATTGGCTAGCATGGGAGTTTGAGTCAGGCAACAGCTTGAGAGCCACACAGGTTAGCTACGTCTGATGTGCGTGTTTGTTTTATGTTGAAATTTTACACCCCACCTATTTCCTCAAGGAGACTCAAGGCAGCAAACGAACAGTAATAAAAGCGGAGAAACGAAATGCAAGCTGATACAAACTGAAACGTATTCAATAAACAGGGCATAAACAGTACTCCTGGTCTTCTCTGGAACAAACAGTAGCCCAGGTTACAGTGGATCTGAGTGCTTTTTTTCCTACAAAGTGCTTTGCAAATGGGTGGCAAAAGGCTTTCGTGGCTTTGTGTGAAACCATTCTGTAGACCATGATAGACAATGTCCTTCACAACATATAATAGTTCTGCTGGTTGATTCTGCTTGGACATATCATTGCACTGAAGTACTCCCATTGCCTCTTTTGAAAGTAAAGAGATAGCCTCAATGAAAACTTGTTTTCCTCTCTAAACCTTTGTCAGTTTCTTTTCTTGTTATCTTTATGTTAATTTCGTTACAACTGGTCCGCTTGATATGGTTTTGGTCGCCGTATGGTGTGGAGCTGCTGGTGGACTTGCAGCTGGCCTGGACTGCAGGGCCGCCCTCGTTGGATGAACTGGCAACCCATTAGAGATTTGGGCTTTCAATGGACATCATTTTCACAATTACTGTACCTCAAAAAAACCAAACTGTTACCATGGTCTAGTAAATCGAAGCAGTTAAATGTGCAACTTGCTAGCTATTCAACTGTCACTTTCATAATAGGGTAGCTTGTGGGTGTGCCACATCCTCCCCCCCCCCTCCCAAGGAATTTGAACAGAAGTCAAGCAGCTGAACTGAGCCCAAGCCATCCATTTATTCAATAAATAAATAAATACTTCAGATGCACATGAAAGCTCACACCCAGAACAAACCTAGTTGGTGTCTAAGGTGCTACTGGACAGTTTGTTTGTTTGTTTTTTGAAATTATTTCAACTGAGTCAGACCAACATGGCTACCTACCTGAAATTAGAACCATGGAAGACACCACATTGAGCCATGTGAAATGGAAGTCCATCAACAGAGTGCATCTGAAGAAGTGTGCATGCACACGAAAGCTTACACCCAGAACAAATTTAGTTGGTCTCTAAGATGCTACTGGACAATTTTTTTAAAAAAATTTTTTAGCTAGATATGAGAGACAATTCTCACAACCGAAAGAGCCTGTTGAATCACTTTCATTTCATTCCCTTCATATATTTCCAGGTAAGCCCATAAGTGGGTTTAATCTCCTAAAATAAAAGAGTTCTATTTGCTTTTGTGTGTGTAGAAGTTGCTGATCCTTAATAGAAAGCAGCATGTGCACATCCTGCAAACTCATTTCCTTATTTAAAGTGAGCATCCTTCCTTTACTGAGAGATGCTTCCTTTTATAATAGGGAAGTTAGAAGCAGGCCTTTGTAAGCTCTTAAAGGCACATCCCTTCCAAATGACCTTTGTCCCGGGCTACTAAATTATATTGTTCAGTCAACTGTCTTGTTCCAAGCGTAAGATATCCAAGAAAATACAAACTCAAATAAAATTCAGAAAATACCATAATTTTCCTATTATACAGCATAAATAGTAGATCAGTAAAAGGGATGGGTTTGGGGGGCAAGCGGGGTTGCTATTACGGTATATTATTTCTTATAGTGATTTTATAACTTGCTGAGATAATTTTTGGAGATGTCAAAAGCCATAACTTTGACATCCAGATCTACAAAAGGAAAAATACATGAGATGCCGTGATTAAATTTCTTGCTTGCGTGTATTTTGTCACTGTACATCTATTCATCTTAGAATATAATGCTAATAGGCATGTGGTTATATAACACATTAAAAATCAATTAGAAGCACATTTCTGTAATTGGCAGCTCACAAAATAAATGAAAGCCTCTAGAAAACCTTAAGGTGGTATCCAGTGATGCTGTTAGGTTGATGGTATGGTATTCTGGCAGCAGAATGGGAGGGAAGCAATTTTCGCCCATTACTCCTGTCTCCTGCAGTTCTACCCACCATACCTCCCAACTGGAGGGCACTCCAACCCTCTGAAGCAGATTTAGTTGGAGAGAGAGAGAGAGAGAGAGAGAGAGAGAGAGAGAGAGAGAGAGAGAGAGAGAGAGAGTGTAAACTGCCCCGTGCTCCTTGGATGAAGGGAGGTATGTAAATTTTAAAAATATATTTTAAAAATAAAATATTGTTGCTGCTCATCTTTACTGCAGATTATCATGGGCTTTAATTAAAGCCTTTATTTTTCTCCCTTCTAGTAATATTTAATCCCTACTCAATCCCCAGGTGATTGCCATATACCTGGGGTAAATTAGCTGGTTTTGTTTGGAAGAGATTTCCCTTTTTTAATGTCAAATGTTAAACTTTTAATTCAGCAGTCAGTGACAATAGTGACCAGAGGTGGGAGTTGACGTGACTTTGATGAAAGCTACAGAAAGCATATCCTGATTTAAACTAAAAATAAAACTTGAAGTATTCAAGTCTGTGAGGCTGGTTGCTTTTCCCTCTCAGAAGGCATATACTAGAAGATACAAAGCAAAACGATCATTTTAGAGGCAGGCCAGTGTTTGTGTGTGCGTGCCGCGTGTGTGTGCGTGCATTTAATACAAATACTGTGCTTATGAGTTAAGGAAGAATACAGATCGCTTTGGTTTGTTATTGTAGCTTTTGTAAATTTTCTGTAAGAGACAGTTCACAGTAATGTCCTAATTTCTTCTTTAATTTCAAATCATTTCAGAAGTTTGCAAGTGGTTTTAATAATATTATTTCTGATATTTTGTATCCTCAGTAACTTACTGTCCTCCCCCAATAAATTAAGCTCCATTTAGAGCCAAGTTGCCTAATGACTGTATCTTTTCATGTCCTAAGGTAGGCATAAGCAGGTGAGAAATAGAATGAAACTTCCAAGGATCCCCCCCAAAAAAGGTTTTATAAAAGAGGACAATTCAAAAATCCTATTATGGCCAGTGTATTCAAGCAGCACCCATGGGGATATGAACAAATGGATCTTCCTTATACTGAGTAAGACCAGTGGTCCATTATCATCCAGAGCAGGAGATGCTGTGCTGCTCTCCAGATGTTATGTATTACAACTCCTATCAGCTCCAGTCGGTATGTGCAATGGTCTAGGATGGTTGGAGTTGTAGTCTGTAACATCTGGAGTACTCCATGTTGTCTACCACTCTTCTAGACTGACTAATTGATCTCAGTCTCGGGCAAAGGTCTTTCCCAGCCATGCTGCTGGGGATTCCAAAGATTGAACCTAGACCTCCTGCACGTAATGCCTGTGATCTACCATGGAGATTGAAGATGTTCTCTCCACTTCTAAAGAGGAGCACTGGAGAGCTGCTTTATTTCACTAGAGAGCTACTATCAGCCGGTCCTCCTGAAATGATTTTCACAGCACTGGAGTTCCACTGAAATTACTAGACCTTGCACCAATAAATCGCCTTGGAGCTCCACTAACTTGTATTAGCTTTTTGTACCCTGTTTATGACATCTCATAGATTGGTGGTTACAGTAGTCAGCACATTTTTTCTGCAGCATAATTGCTCTGTGGCATTAATTTAGAAGGGCTGTTAAAATATTGGTTTATGGAGGTGAAACGGTCTGCATTCTTGTCAGTGGGGTAGTTATAAATAGACTTGAAAATGGTAGCAAGCCGAGCCTGCTTCTCTTCTAATGTTCCTTTTGAAATACTTTAAAACAAATGATTCATCAAATAAGCAAGGGTAAAGGAAGAAATCTGCCAATTTGTAGAATTTGACTCCTCCTAATCAGAGCAAGGCTACAGGATGTTGAGTTCCTGCCCTCCACCTGATTAAAGCCAAATGCACTAAGAAATGGCTAGGACTAAGAGGAAGCGCCAAACACTTCACAGTTGGGGGTAGGACAGCAAAAGAATAGAAAAGTACCCCTTTACCTTTGTTGTTTTTCTGGCTCTCGCAGATAAGCACTTATTTCCTGTGGTATTGGGACCTTTAAGAAACCGTGTGCGCCGCCTTGTAAGGCAGAATTTTAAGTGCCTGGTCTTGGCAATTTTTTTTATTTTCCCTGATATTGTAGCCGTTTTCTGGGTAGCCAAATTATTTTTTTTGACTGTGGTCTCTACATATGCCAGGCTTCCAGATTGCTGCCCACCCACCTTTTTGCAAATCATAAATTTTGTAGGAATAAGAAGCAGATTCTGATTAATTTGCCATCTGGATCATTCTGATGGCTCCTATACCACTGAATAACTCTTTACAAGTTCTCAGGTCTATGTTTTTCTCTACAGTGAAAATTACTAGCTATTAGTCTGTATGATTCCTTGGGTTAGCTTCATAGTTTGGAAGTTGTATGTAATTGTGTGGAATAGTAAGAGTTCCTTCAACCTCAAGACTCACCCAAGTTCAAAGTTTCACTTCTCTTTCAGTTATTGTAATTTTTCTTATAAGATCGGATTCAGAGGCTTACCTTTAGCCATGTCGTATTTTATCATTTGTGATGTTTGGGGTGTTTTATTAGTATTCGCCTTTAGAAACCTATTGTTTCTAAAGCTTTCTGAAGTGCACAGGCTATATACTTAGTGATAATTGTGACATGCAGCCGAGGATGGGGGAAAGACTATAAGACACAGTCTGTCTGGAAATTCACTTTTGAGAAAGACAGTTTCCAAATTGCCTTTGGGTACCTGAAGCTAACAGCACAGGTCCATTTAAGGCTTATCTTATTAGCTGAATGATAAAAAATTGGTGGGTTATTTTTGTTGTTGTATGGTACTTTGAGTGCCACTATTGTTCACTCAATTGTTTACATGAAATGTAATACTGCTTAAGATTGTTCTCTCTGTAAGATGAAGTGGAAACACACCTAATTGCACAAATTACTTGTTGACTGGGAATAAGGTGTGTTTTTTTTTTAAAAAAGATGATTTACAGGCATTTGCAATTGCTTATTTAGGTTTTGCCCCTTTAGAGAAGTAGCTTTGCTTTTGCTGTCATGATAGCTAATGCCCTTATTGGTTACTAAAGTACAAATATGGATAAGCACATCCAAACAGTTGTGTTCAGATCTCTGCCTTCAAACTCTTAGGGTATGTGGGGTATTTAGGGTGGAATCTTAAACACACTCCCTAGGCAGTAAGCCCAATTGGACAGAGTCGGACTTTCTTCTAAACAAGCATGCATGAAATTGTGCTCTAAAGCTGTCAAGAGAAAGTCATACTTTTATATGCAAGAGTTGAAAAAACAACAGCAACATATTTTTGTAAGAAAAAAAGACAACTTAATAAAGCTATTGTGCAAATTAGACACTGTTAGTTATTTCCTGTCTATATTGGGATTTATTATTTTGCATCAGTTGTGCTTAAAAAATTCTGTTTAGCAAATGTTTCTGTTACCGTGCATAGTTTTATTTTCAGTTCATTTGAATGCTTTCTTGAGACCAGTGTTTTCAATGGTTTTCAAAGGAGCAAGATGAAACACTTGTCAATAGATAGTTTAAGGCAGGCACAGGCAAACTCGCCCCCCCTCCAGATGTTTTTGGCCTACAATTCCCATGATCCCTACGGTAGCTAACAGGACCAGTGGTCAGGGATGATGGGAATTGTAGTCCCAAAACATCTGGAGGGCCGAGTTTGCCTATGCCTGGTTTAAGGGAACAGTAATGCCTTTACTTCAGTGTTCTTGAAGCCACCAACATGAGTCTGACCAAACTGTGGAAGGCAGGAGTGCTTGGCGTGCTCTGGTCCATGGGGTCACGAAGAGTCGGACATGACTAAACAACAACAAATGCCTTTAAGCATACACAAATGCAATTATGTTAACTTAGCTGTTAGTACCTCTGGTTTAGTCTCAAATTACATTATCTCCATGTTGTATTGGGTGCCTGTTAATTTGTAATGCACTTAAGTTATGTAGCATAAGAAACTCCCTATAAATTATGCAGGATCTGTGTAACACTGAAATGGTGTTTTTAAATAGATTGGATTAAAGCCACTGTAGAATTACATACTTGTTTCTAGGAAGGTTTTTCCTCTTTCATGTTGCCAAAAAAAGGTGTCTGAAAATATCAAGATGCACTAATTTTCTGTGACTCAATGGAACTTGTCTGCTTGCTATTTTGGAACGCACTATAATTATTTATGCTTAGACGTGTCTAAATTTACCGTAAAACAGAGAGCCAATGTATATTGAAATGTGTGGAAATTTTGTAAACTTCACTGCTTGTTTTACATTACATTGCTGAAGAATGAAAACACCCCCAAGTTACTGACTTATACATAAAAACAAAAATTGAAAGATATGATGGTGTTTATTATTGGATCCTGTCTAAGTTAGCTGCACTCAATACCCATTTAAATCATTGCATCCAATGACATAACTTGTCCCATTAATATCTTATGGACTGTATCTAACAAAGTTCTGCTCAGAGCAAAACCAATGAAATTATGCGACCTAAGTTAGTAGCGTCCATTAAGTTCGGTTAGTCTGCTTTGACTAATATTGGATGCAACTCTTCAATCCAGTAACTATTGCTATATCCAGCCAATCTAGCAGCTGTCATTGTCAAGATGCACACTGACATTGCCTATTTTACATCAGTTAGGATCCAAAGGAAGGAAGGTCTGTTCTTGTATAATCAGAACATTAAACGTGAGGTGGTATGAGCACCAGACAGATACTTCTGCTTCTCTTAACAAATACTCCATGTGTTTTTGTGTTTGTGTATATTTTGTAGACTTCTTATGCCTAAATGTGGCCTATTCCCTCGTTCATACATTACTTTCTCTTTACGTTAACTCGACAGGTGTAGCAAAAGAGCCTAAGTTTCTGAATTGAGATTTCTCATTGGAAGGTAACAAGTGTTTGAAAATAGGTAGAAGAGGCACACAAGTAATTACATAAGTTTGCGGGCAGGCTGGCTGGCTGGCTTCCTTCCTTCCTAAATGTGTGTGTATATTTAAGGCATTTGGGTATATTTTACTTTTGCATATCATAGCTAAACTTTCTTCAGTTGCTTCTAAATTACATACTGTGAGCATATGGAGACAAAACGAGCTTGCATTCTGTTTTGAACAGAGAATGGGATCCACGGTAGTCAGTTAATCTTACAGAAAATTGGCACTCAGCTTCTCTCTCGCACAAATATAAGAATGAAAAATAATACTAATTTTTAAGAGCGGTCGTATAATTGACTCATTCTATACTTAGTAGAATGATGTTCAAGAGGAGCACTTCACTTGGTGGCTTAGAGAAAAGGCAAGTAAAGGTGACACGACAGAAGTTTATAAAAAAATAATCATGAAATGGAGAAAGCAGACAGATAAGTTTCTTTCTCGTAACGCTAGAACTCGCAGACATCCAATGAAGTCGAATCTTGGGGGATTCAGGGTAGATAAAAGACAGTACTTCCTCGTGCAGTGCATAGTTAAACTGTGGGACTTGCTCACTCAGGACCCAGCGATGGCCACCAGCTCGGATGGCTACTAGCCCTGATGACTATGCTCTGTCTCCAAGGTCAGAGGCAGCATCCTTCTGAATAACAGTTGATGTAAACCTACAGAGTAAATGAGAGTTCTCTTGTGCTTGGGTCCTAATTCAAAGGAAGCTAGTCCACTGCTTCAGAAATTGTCAGTTTTCTTTGTTTAAATAGATCCACTCTGAAGATATAGTAGTAAATTTACAGAACTACCATGATATACTGCATACTTGAAGCTACCTTTTTTTAGAAAAAGAAAAAGAAAAATACCGATTAAAAGAATTTATTTTGCTTGCTTGTTTGTTTATTATACCATAGCTGTCAAGTTCTCCCTTTTTTTAAAAAAAGGGAAATTCCCTTATGCCGAATAGGATTCCTCACGAGAAAAGGGAAAAGTTGACAGCTAGGCCCTATACGCATCAATCTCGGGGCAGTTCACAACATAAAATCACAGTATAAAAAAACACAAATCACATACTAAAAATAAAAACAAAGACAACCCAAGAATCCTCCCACTTCCACAACACTTTAAAAGGGAATTAGATGTCAACCAGCCATTTATTCAGCTGTCTGCATAAAAATTAATAACAAAACACTGAAAGGAAATTTTCAAAGTCACCTTTTCCCTCCCACATTTTATTCATTGTCCTTGATTCCCATGACTCCTATAAATCAAAATGAATTGGTTATCCTTTTACAACTCCCTTGCTAAAGTTCTCTAGTGACTCTGCAAGACTACCCTTTGGGGCTTTAAAAAGGGGGGAAATGATGTTTAAAGCCTTTAGGACGGCTGGATTTCACCATATAAGAAAACTTTTGGAGCATTACTGTGTCACTGATCATTGATGTTGGAACATTTCAAACTGTTAATCCTTTCCTGGCTGCAGTGCAGAATTTGGGTGTGTGAGAGTGATAAGCTTCTTGAAAAATGATGTTGAAAAATATTAGCATTCTCTCTCCCACTATTAAAATATTTATGTTAATTGAGGCTCCAAACAATTTGCTAAAAATAATAATAATAATTCCTTGTCCTATATAACCTGATAGTTCCTCGGCTCCTTCAAATTAATAGCAAAAGGGTGCGATCTTAAACATCCTTACTAGGCAGTAAATTCTTTTGAACTCAGCTGTATTTTGCTGCGGATAAACATGCTTAGGATTGTTTTGCATGTGTGAATACATACTTGGGACAAAGGTTAATAGCCATTCTGAAGTTTTTACATTCTCTAATATACCACCTTATATTTTTCCTTGTTGTTTCCTCCATGCCAATATGTTATTGTAAAATCTTTTCATTCCTTTATGAAAGCTCTTCTGTGGTGGAGAGATTAATAGTGAAGGTGCACAGATAGTGTGTGTGAACCAGTCACCCAGAAACATAATAGATGCAGTGAAATGTAAAATACAAAAAGGGATTATAATCCCACCAGAGCCCACAATGTTTATCTAATTATCTGATATGCAAACTAGCATGTTCCTAGGGCAGGCATCCCCAAACTTCGGCCCTCCAGATGTTTTGGACTACAATTCCCATAATCCCTGACCACTGGTTCTCTTAGCTAGGGATCATGGGAGTTGTAGGCCAAAACATCTGGAAGGCCGCAGTTTGGGGATGCCTGTCCTAGGGTGTAGGTGTCATATGGCCGAACTGCTGTGATGTCACAGAAAACTTTGACAAGCGGAGGAACTGTGAATGCTCTGTCTACCATTCGATCTCCTGCTATAGTGTCATCATGAGCCCAGATAGACATAGGGGTCCTTTCTGATTGCTATTGACTTGGTTGCTCTGATATCACTGAAGAGTTAGGACAGTTGTACCAAGGATAGTTGAATGCTAAGGGAGACTATAAAAACCTGATAATTAGCGTTCCACTGAGCTCATTGAATGCTTCTGTTAAACTAAATCATGGCCAAAAAAAAGAGAAAAAAGGCCAGTTAGCTCAGTTAGTTAGAGCGTGGTGCAGATAACGCCTGGGTCACAGGTTTGATCAACCTGTATATTCCTGCATCGCAAGGGGTTGGACTAGATGACACTTGGGATCCCTTCCAACTCTACAGTTCTGTGAATCTATATTATTGCATTTATACCACATGGCTTCAATTGACACCATATCTTAGTGAATACTTCCTGCTTGCATATGTCACTTCCTCTAAAGTTGGTGTTATTTGTGTTCTATATAGAAAACTATGTAGAAATATATTGGTTCCACATAAGAACAATATTAGTCAGAGGACTATATATATTTGTACGGCCTTCAGTTGGCTGGCTAAGCTGAAGGAAATAAACATCCGGCTTCCTATCAGCCTAGGGGTTGTGTAGTAAGGGAGGTTGGAATCATGAAGTGACCCTTGAACAAAAACCTCTGTATAGTTGAGGAGACTCAAACTTGACTGCTATGTGTAATTTAAGCCAAACCCCCCCCCCCAAAAAAGTGCTGTAGTACTAGCCATGGCACCCTAAAATGCTGGTATGTGGAGACTGGGTGATATCAAATGTGCTAGGTATACACCACAACATTTTCTTGCAGTTCCCAATTAGAAGTGACACATATCTTCAATTGAAAGCCTTTGCACACTGATAATACTTCCTTCTTCAGTAGAAGTCCACATAAATATAGTGTTATGCCAATATCCCATCCCTGTCTGGAAGGAAGATACAGAGGCCTTGAATTTGTCATTTATCGAAGTATTATTTCATTAATTTGGATGCCCCTTGAACTATTTTTTCATTATTTAACTTCGACTTAAATGGAAATGGAGAAGTGGACCCAAAAACAGTATGGGATGCGGGGAAGGCGGTGATAAGGGGCTACTTTATTCAACAAAATTCGATTCTTAAAAAGAATAGAGAAAAATATAAAACAGATCTATTAGAGAAAGAATATGTCATTTATCTGAAAACACCTATAGTAATTATGAATTACCTCAAAGCAGCCTACTCATATACTGTATACTTATTTTATTAACGTTTAGCATTTCAATAGCTTATGGCATGCACTTGGTTAGTGAATGTAAAACATTTTTTCTAACCAAAACTGTAGGCTATAGCAAAGCAAAACATTAATAAAACGTGTGAGTAGGCGGCTTAAAAATACTTTTCTGCGGGGCTCATATGCAGTGCTGTAATTTGGCAAAGACACCGAAACTTTGCACGGTGTGAAGAAAACATGAACCTTCCCACAAAAAAAGTATCTACATATTTCAATAGGAAATAATGTGTAAAACTCTATAGGGCTATAAGGAACTGCCTTATACTGACTCCAATATTTTGTCAGTCCTGGCAAAGTTTGGGGGGTAATTGTTCTCAGCCTTTTAAAAGAAAACAATATGCAGGGGACAGGGTGGTATGGTCACCCCTTGGGAATCTCATGCATGCCAGCACCACCAATTCTGTCCAATTATGCCACCCCTGCTATGATCTCTTTCATTTTCCCATCAATGAATAGACTAGGATGACTTCACCTTTGGACCTTTCCAATATAGTGTATATATATATGCTTATAATAAAATCAGTTTCTCAGGAAACCAGACCCACCAATCCCTATTTGCTTAAGGGTATCCAGCCTTAAGCGGGCCTGCCCAATCTTCCTCCTTTTGCAGCCGAGTCTTTTTTTTTTAAAGGCAATTCCTTGTCCTTCAACTGTCTATATTAAGCTTTAACTCCTGGAGAGGTTGCTAATACATATCCAGACACCTAGGTCCTTGGGGAGTCCTTTCAGTAGCCGTGGGGAATGTTGAGGTGTGGGTAAAGCTGCCACCTTTTCTGGCAAGGTTCCTGTGCCTTTAATAGTCATTGAATAGGGGAAAATTCAACAAATAAAGCACCATCTGGCAGAGTGGTGGGGGTGGAAGAAGCTTCAGTTTCCGATTTTTCCAACAGCCATGCAGGTAATAAAAGACGTAAGACGTGTGAGGCCTCTAGAGTGATTCGTGTGACTTGCACGAAAGTACATTTAAGTGGATTCCGACTTGCTGAATAGAAGTGGCAAATTTTGTTTCTGCTTTTAAAGCAGAGCAATTCATATTGCAAATGGAAGTTTGAATGTCAAGACACTATTCCCTGTGTAATGTGAACGGTGGTGGCAATAGCCATCTCGGTTTCAGTGTTAAGCAACTTTTGCAAATGTGGTGGTAATTTAGCAAACGAAATGCATTCTTCTTTCCTTTATACTTTTGTGACTTTCATCGTAGGTTAACCTGAAGCGCTCACTAAAATAAGTTTACTGATTAGGATATCAGTCTAATGAATAACCTGGTGCAGATTAGAAGTGAAATCGGTGCATGGCAACACACACTCAGCCAGTTTCTCTTTAGGAAATAGGACAGAACAAAGATCCATGAGAAAAGGATCCACGTTTATCTGATGCTCCATATCTCTCTCTGCCTATATACGCATGTAAGAATGAAATTTGCAAAAAAATAAAATTAAAAAATGCCTCTAAGGCAAATATATATGTATGTGTGTATACAATCTTGCAGTTTTGCTAATAAGCATGGTTGAAACCTTAAGTGCAACAGTTTAACCGCTGAAACATTTTGCCAAGTATTTTAGTGTTTGTTCTGTCTTTTTTTTCTGCCGTCACAGATATCTTTTGATTTGGCTGAATATACTGCTGACGTTGATGGAATTGGCACTTTACGGTTGCTTGATGCTATCAAGACATGCAGCCTCATAGACTCTGTGAAGTTCTACCAAGCTTCAACAAGTGAGCTTTATGGGAAAGTGCAAGAAATACCGCAAAAGGAGACCACTCCTTTTTATCCCAGATCACCATATGGTACGTATGTAAGCTTATGTCTATGCATGTCCCTGCCTACATATTGCATCCTAATTAGCTGCCATGAAGCACAAAGTTACTTGTGCTGATGGAGGCACAAAAGTTCGAGGCAAATGGGAGTCTGGCATCACAGATCTTGAGGTTGCAACCAATTTTAGATCTTAACTTATTTTCTGGAACGGCAGTTTATAAGCTGGCCTGCTAAAACTGAAGGCTTTTGTACCGAAGGTTAAAATGAAGGCAGCAACATTTTCTACATTCTACTCTGCATTTTTTTTCCCACATTTCTTACCCAGTACAAATGTTACAATGTGAATGTGATCTGTCACTGCTTGTTGGATGTAAGCTATCATTTCCATTTTAAAAAAAACCTTACTTGTTTTTCCTTAAAGCATTCTCTTTGTGAAATAAAAATGGAAAGATGGAAATAATATGGTTTTGTTTATTTGGAGAGGGGTTAAATTAACATTTTCAATAAATAAGTTACAATTATTGTTATAGGGGCAGCCAAGCTATACGCATATTGGATTGTGGTGAACTTCAGGGAGGCCTACAATCTCTTTGCTGTGAATGGTATTCTCTTCAACCATGAGAGTCCCAGGAGAGGTAAGAAAAATATTGAAAATTTCTGCATTCTCTTGTGCATGTCTGAACAGGAATGCTTTGTAACTGGTCTCGAGATAAATTCTAAACCCGCATAATGAAAGCTTTCACATATAAAATAATTACTCATTTTGCAGACAGGCTCAAAACACTATATAATAGTTCTGTGCGGGATCAATAGCATAATTGATGGAGTTGCAAACTTTCTATTTCATTGAAATAAAATAACCAATTCCCAATGATAGGGTTTATCCTAATAGCAGCACCTATTGCTCACCTAGTACAGGTTTCATATTAAGATCGTCCTCTGACATCCTCACTCCTGTGCGCTTTCATTCATGGGCTATAAGGAAAAATATGCCAGGGTCCATACACATCAAATCGATGGTACAAAAAAGAAAAACACCCGTAGACTATTGATTACACTTTCCCCATCGTTTAAAAGGGCTCTGGGGGTAGATAGGGGAAATGTGTGTGAGATAGAGTGAATCAGTGTGTACGTGTGAAAGAGAGGAAGCGTAATGTTCATTATTGTAGAACTTTTTTTGAAACGGAGATATAAAATTGATAAAATAAAAATGAGGCAAGGCAGCATCCTACTGCCACTCCTTTCCCACAGCAGTTTAACACTATTTAAATGTATTTCAGCTGCCATCCATCCATTCCCATTTCTGAATGGCAGCAATAAGTCACAGGTAGGTAGCCGTGTTGGTCTGAGTCGAAGCAAAATAGAAAAATTCCTTCAGTAGCACCTTAAAGACCTACTAAGTTTTTATTTTGGTATGAGCTTTCGTGTGCATGCACACTTCTTCAGATACACCTTCATGCACACGAAAGCTCATACCAAAATAAAAACTTAGTTGGTCTTTAAGGTGCTACTGAAGGAATTTTTCTATTTAGCAATAAGTCAGATATCCTTGCACAGGGTTCTCAGAGTGATTCACAAGGATTCCTGGACAGTGGGGTGCTGTCTCCCGAAAAGTCAGACGGGGTGCTTCTGCTATCATTTTACAAGCAGTCTATTTTGATGCAAGAGTGAAGAATACTGGAGGTTTAAAGTTGAGAAGACCATTTGCTGCGATATAAAAGAGCAGAAGTTTGTTTGCCTAATTATAACATTTGCTTTCAAATTACCGGTAAATAAAATGTTTGTAATATGAATCATCCAACTTTCCGAAAATGTCCTGCATGGTTTCTGATATTTCTATAATTGGGAGTAACCTGGATTTCATATGGGGTAATTTTCAGGTCAGGGTGCCTCTTTAAAGAGTGTGTTATGGTTTTGAGAAAGAAGAAAGATTTCTGTATTCATCACTGCCTTTGATCTGCAAGACTTCTTTGACATTCTACCCAGCTCTGAGACTACTTCCCACTGAGTTTCCAGTCTTATAGTTCTCTCTGATACATTTATTATCCCACTGGATATTGGGAGCCTGAGATGCTAAGTTACAGAGCTTTTTCCTTTAGAAATATATATTTTGTGTATGTGCGTACATGTATGTGTGTGTGTGTGTGCCACTTACTGATGAACATGAACTTTCTGTCCAAAAATGCATTCAATTCTGCTCCCGTTAGAACATGAACAAAAGCAGTCAGAAGAGCTCTTTCACATACTAGATTTGGACCTGCACTGGTAAAGGCAAAGGACCCCCTGGACGTTTAGGTCCAGTCAAAGGTGACTATGCATTTGTCCGCAGACAGCTTTTCCGGGTCATGTAGCCTGCATGACTAAACCACTTCTGGCACAACAGAACGCCGTGACGGAAACCAGAGCGCACGGAAACGCTGTTTACCTTCCTGCCACAGCATTTACTTTCAGTGGTGTGCTTTCGAACTGCTAGGTTGGCAGCAGCTGGGACAGAGCAATGGGATCTCACCCCGTTGTGCAGATTTGAACCGCCAACCTTCTGATTGGCAAGCCCAAGAGGCTCTGTGGTTTAGACCACAGCACCACCATACCAAGGACAATAAATATAAACATCTCAGTGCAGAGCTTCTTCTTACTCTATCTGTGACCCTTGATTTGTCCATTTTCTTTTGAAATGACTGGTGAACAGCCTTTCCTTGGATGCTTAGGTCAGTCATTGACAATTTTTTTGGGGGGGGGAATCAATAGTATCATTTAACATCAAAAAAGAAAGCAAAACTCTCAGTTGATTTTACTGTTCAGCGAAACACAAAATACTTCAGTGTTCTCCTTAATCTTTAATAATTATTGCTCCCTGAGCCTGACCTTGTGTTTAATGTTGTACAAACTATTTAAAGACTGAGTTAAGTCTCAGAAATAGTTGTTATAGGGAAGGCAAAGCTATTTGCTTTCCTTTGGTGAAAAGGTATCATTTCTGCTGGACTGATTGCATTCATCTGTTTCTGGGTAGTCTATAAGTTTACTTTAACATGGCAAGAATGAATAACAGGGGGAGGGGGGAATGTTTCATGGGAGTCAAGTAAGACATTGTAGAGGTAAGATACCCAATTGCATTGCTTTGCAGTCATTTGTCTTGTCCCCATTCCCCGACAAACGACAGCTTGGATCAAAAAACTTTAAGAGGCTTTCCTGCTTTCAAGTAATGAGAACAACAGAAACGTTCTAACGATGGGCGGCTCAAAACTATGCCTTTCCTTCTCTGCCATGGCTACCTGCCAGTAACTGTTTTGTATAAAAGCTGCTTTGTATAATAAGTTATATAAATTGGCTTTGCAGAGCTTCTTGATTGTCACTAGATTTATAATAATAAAGCTCTGAAAAGCATGCTCTGTGAAGACTGACATGTCAACATATGTGACAGAAGAATATTAGATGTTAACCTCCTAAGCCACATCTTTTGCTTTAAGAGGTTGCTGTTTTGTGGAGTGCCTGTGCAGTACATCTGACACAAGATTAGTATATGTAGTGATAAGCAGGACAGGTGAAATACTTCTGGGTCTTGGAAAGTAGAAGGGCAAAGGTAACCATGTCTCTGTGGTCTGTGACATTAAGATTATTGGTGAAGATTAGCTGAGCAGTTGTTCCCTTCCCTTCAGCTGCGTAAGGTATATGTCATACTTTGACTTAAAATCTGTTCCTTTAAGGTTGGTAGAGATGGCCCTAGTTACCCTGCAATGGGAGAGCTCACCTCTGAAAGAAGAGACTAAACACATTTAGCTAATCATGCAAGATTTCTGATTGCAGGGGCTTCTAGCCATGCTCAGCTGAATGTATTTAGAATATCCCTTCAGCCCCTCATGCTGAGCACACATTGGTCGGGAATACAGAGATTGGATGTTTGGATGTGTTAAGAGGAAATTGGCATACATGGTTCCCATGTCCCCTACGCCGGTTGTGCCCTCATGTGTTCTGCTGAAAGTCTGAATGCATGTTTAGGTTAAGTTAAGGAGAAACATAGGGGACCCAGGTGGCGCTGTGGGTTAAACCACAGAGTCTAGGGCTTGCTGATCAGAAGGTCGGTGGTTCGAATCCCTGCAACGGGGTGAGCTCCCGTTGCTCGGTCCCAGCTCCTGCCCACCTAGCAGTTCGAAAGCACATCAAAGTACAAGTAGATAAATATGGAAGGTAAACGGCGTTTCCGTGCGCTCCTCTGGTTCGCCAGAAGCAGCTTTGTCATGCTGGCCACATGACCCAGAAGCTGTCTGCGGACAAACACCGGCTCCCTCGGCCTATAGAGCGAGATGAGCGCCGCAACCCCAGAGTCGGACACGACTGGACTTGATGGTCAGGGGCCCCTTTACCTTTACCTTTAAGGAGAAACATAGAATCACAGAATCGTAGAGTTGGAAGGGACCCCAAGGGCCATCTAGTTCAACCCCCTGCAATGCAGGAATCTCAGCTAAAGCATCCATGACAGATAGACATCCACCATAGTTAAATAGTATAGATCTTTAGGTCTTGGGTTTTCTCTGTGCTCTTCATTTCACTTCTATTTATAATTTGAGACTCTTTCCTTCCTTTTTGGAGTTCTGCCATTCTGTTAATCTCGTGTTTAAAAATCAGGTAGGTGTATAAATAATACGCTAGGTTCAGAGAAGACTGTGTGGCTGAGACTGGCAGATGCTGACTTCTCTGCCCCTCAGGCAACCCCCAGAGCCATCTGAAAGGTTTTTCCCAAGGAAAAGAAAGGGGACATTGCTAAATGGGGTGCAGTGCGGTGCTGCAGTCTGAGAGCAGCACAAAAAAAACCATGAGGTGGCAACTTCTGCTAGTGTAACTCCCCCTCATAGCAGCTCCCTCTATCCAATTTTGGGGTATTCTCCCCAGCCTCGCAAACCAGAGCCCAATATTATGATGATTGAAGAGCAATCATATTAAGCTTATTTTAAAAGGCTTGCTGCTGGTGAGTGCTTGCAAAAAGACTAAATACCGTACATTTTCCCAGAACATGCATGCTTGCAAATGATCGGTTTTCAAAGTTTAACATTCCTTCAAGCAAGCCTGCTTTAAGTTTTGAGTACCTACAATTTAAGTAATGTTGCTTTTGGCAGAGCTTGGTGGGCAAATAAGGCATCAGCTCTCCCATCGTAGTGGTGCAACGAGGCATGACAATTTCCCAGTGTCTTGTCTTGCTTAACCAGGCCTGAAGGGAGATCCAGCCCCAACAGCTCACAAATATTACCACAATCAGCGAGGCAGCAGATTGGAAAATACGAAGTCTCCAAGGCCTGGATTCCTTGTATAAGGAACAAGGTCAAAGAGGAAATTGTTTTCTTTTGCTTTCAAAACTTAATGAGAACACTGACTTTCCACTGAAAGGCAATGACTTCCAAATTTAGGGCGTGTGGTTCTAGATTCATTTCTGCGTTCAATGAAAACCAAGTTATTGCTCGCTTAATATTTTATATTCAGTTGTGCTTTCGTGAGGGAAGAGATCTATGAAGAGACATTTTGCTGAAATCTCCTGAATCAGGCTTCCTCAAACTCGGCCCTCCAGATGTTTTGAGACTACAGTTCCCCTCATCCCTGACCACTGGTCCTACTAGCTAGGGATTATGGGAGTTGTAGGCCAAAAACATCTGGAGGGCTGAGGTTGAGGAAGCCTGTTCTCAGTGTTCAGATTGCATTGTGTTTCTTAAAGAACGTTAACTCTATTCTTCGGTTATGTCCAAGATTGTTCTCAGGTGAAACCGTTAGGCCTATGTATTTATTGGGAGATATTCCAAGCATCTTTAAGCACATGTGGGTTTGTTCGCAGTCCCCTTTTCCTGTGACAAATTTCCTGTTAGAATGTCGTCTTCATAATTGTAACCCAATAGAGGAACTAAGGGTGTGTTCACATTACCAGTGAAGTTGTTTTACCCAATGCCTTTTACAGCTCTTTCCCCTGCTGCTGCCCCCCCCACCACCGCCAGCTGTTCACATCAGTACAGCTTCCCCTGTGTCAGATTAGTTTCTGTTTGTGTAGACATCACATCTTGACTAGAGAAGAATTAGGAATTACTTAACAACCCCAGTCAGTGTGAAGGTTGTTTGAGAAGCTACAGATCCAACGGCAGCAGCACCCTAAACAAAATGCAGGATACATATGCATTTTAGATAACATCATGTGGACAGAAATTAAAAACCCAGCACTGGGGATGCAGTGAGTGCACTGTAAACAGGGATGTGAATACAGCCTCAGACTTTCAGGAACAGAGACACTTCTTATGTAATTTTTCCGGAACAGGAGAAAACAAGCTTGCTCCCTCTTCCATGGGACAGCCCTTGAGATATTTGAAGATGGTTGTTATAGCTCCTCTGAGTCTCCTCTTTTGTAGGCTAAACATACCCAGCTCCCTCAACCGTTCCTCATAAGGCTTAGTTTCCAGACCTTTGATCATCTTGGTTGCCCTCCTCTGCACGCATTCCAGATTGTCAATATCTGCCTTAAATTGTGGCATCCAGAACTGGGTGTGGTCTGATCAAGGCAGAATAGAACGGGACTATTGCTTCCCTTGACCTGGATACTATAATTCTGTTGATGCAGCCTAAAAGAGCATAAGCTTTCTTTTCTTTTCTTTTGCTTCATCACCCTGTTGATTCATGCTCTAGTTATCTCCTGCTGGGACCATTGCAATGCATTCTACATGGGGCTAATCCAGAATGCGGCAGCCAGACTGGTGACTGGGAGTGGCCGCCGAGACCATATGACACCGGTCCTGAAAAACCTACACTGGCTCCCAGTGTGTTTCCAAGCACAAATCAAATTGTTGGTGCTGACCTTTAAAGCTCTAAACGGCCTCGGCCCAGTATACCTGAAGGAGTGTCTCCACCCCCTTCGTTCTACCCGGACACTGAGGTCCAGCTCCGAGGGCTTTCTGGTGGTACCCTCCCTGCGAGAAGTGAGGTTACAAGAAACCAGGCAGAGGGCCTTCTCGGTAGTGGCACCTGCCCTGTGGAACGCCCTCCCATCAGATATCAAGGAAATTAACTATCTGAGTTTTAGAAGACATCTGAAGGCAGGAAGTTTTTAATGTTTGATGTTTTATCATGTTTTTAATATTCTGTTGGGAGCCGCCCAGAGTGGCGGGGGAGGCCTGGCCAGATGGGTGTGGGGTATGAGTAATAAATTATTATTATTACATTCTTTCTGATATCCTTTCTTTCTGTAGCCCACTGTGCCACCTCACGTGCTGTCTGAGAGGGTCCCCCATCCCTCTGTAGCAACTTTCCAGGGGGCACAGGGAAGGAGGAATAAACAAAAATCACCACCTCCCTTTTTGTAGATCCATCCCATTATTTACTTTTTTAAAATATAAAAAGCCTATTGTTTAATTATCTGGTTCGGACCAGGAGAAGGGGATATATTTACACCGTACGGCCCTTGAAATACATTACAGTGGCAGCTAATTCCCATACAGTATTTAGTAAATTGCCTGGTATGCAGAGACCTGGGGCCATCCATCTCCCGTATACTATTTGCAGTCCTTTCAATAGTGTGTGGAATTGGTAGCTCTCAACCCTTCTTCCAAACATATTTAATGTTCCCTCAAGAGGTAATCACTGCAGAACGGAAGCTTTCATGATTGAACCCAGTAGGTCAGGCACTAAAACTCACTGCAATGCACATGATGATTACAGATCTCGCTGCTGATACAAAGTATGGACATGCAGTGCTGAAAGCTATTAGATTCACTTTCTAGCTTTTTTTGCAGTCTGAAACCTGGATTGTATATTTTTACTTTCTTGGGGAGTTGCGGGCGGGGAGGGGAGGGTTGCTAAAGAGTATTTCAGCTCTTGGGTAATCAAACTGCAGCAGGTTTATGTTCCGGAATGCCAGAAAGCTGCTACAAAGCTCAAAAGCAGACACAGTAATTTTCAGGAAAGTTATCATAAAACTTCTTGTGTTGATTGGAATATTCTCTGCACATTTGGAACTCTTGGTTCCTTTTTTGTTATCATAGGTTTTCAGTCGAGCAGCTAAAACTATTCTACTGCAGAATAAATCTTCTGATCGGGAATGTTCTTATTTTTTTAATTCATTTATATATATTACAAAATTATTCAATCACAATTTTAACATTTCAAACTCTGACTCCCTTCCCCCTCTTTCTGTGGTTCTTTACATACTCCAAATTTTCTCAACGTATTCTTTTATATATCTATTCTCGTATATATCCCATATATATTTTAAGGTTTTTTACACTTGATCTGTTTACAGTTCATACAGTAAATACTCAATAAACCGTTTCCATTCCTTTCTATAAAAAAAAAATTATATTGATTTCTTACTTTCCTGGTAAGTTTCGCCATTTCTGTGTAGTCCATTGACTTCTGTATCAGGATCTCTTCTTCCTTTCATCTTTGGGCAAATAACATTAGTTATTGAATATTCCAGTGCTTTCCCCCCCTAAAAGTGTGTTTAGGGGTACTCTCGTTTTCCTACTCATATTGAAATGCTGCTCCTTAATGAGGCCAAAGTTAGATTCACAAAATGTTTAGGGATATGCATACCCCTGCGCCCCCCCAAAGAAGAAAAGCACTGGAATATTCTAAATGTACTCCCTTGATAATAGCTAAGGCTAGTTGGCTGTAAAGCTCTGCTTTGTGTGAAAAACTTGCAGGTCTATTAAACCCGAGAAGAATCAGTCACACTAATTTTTCAGTGTCCTTTCATTGCTAATCCAGTCTTTCTGCCATTAGACTATACCAGGCACCCCCAAACTGCAGCCCTGCAGATGTTTTGGCCTACAACTCCCATGATCCCTAGCTAACAGGACCAGTGGTCCGGGAAGATGGGAATTGTAGTCCCAAAACATCTGGAGGGCCGAAGTTTGGGGATGCCTGGACTATACCTTCAAAAGCATAGAATTTTATTTTGGGGTGATGTTAATGCCTCACTTCACACAACTAGAGGAAGAAGGACTGTGCTATTGATTCCAACCCAAAGCCCATGCAGCCCTGTTCAAAGGCAAAGCTTACCTATGTGACCCAAGAGTGACATCACAGTTTGTTGTGGAGCATCTAGGCTGCATTTAGCATGCCCTAAATCTCAGGGGAATACTCCTGTTCATATATAAGTACAAGGATCTAGAACAGTGGTTCCTAAACTTTTCCCTCATGGACCACTTGAAAATTGCTGCGAGCCTTGGTGGATCATTTAATTATTTTCTTTTCCTGCTTGTTGTAGCCGTTGCAAAGTGCTGTGAAATATACTGTGTGACTTTTAATTGTATTTTATTGCTTAATAATAATAATAATAATAATAATAATAATAATAATAATAATTTATTGTTTATGCCCTGGGCGGCTTACAGCACATATAAAAAATTGTAAAACATCAGTCGTTAAAAACTTCCTGATATTTCTCATATTGTGTAATTATATAGAATTCAGATTTTAAATGTTCCTCGCAGACACTCCACAGACCTTCTGAATGATGCTTGCGAACAACTCTTGGGGCTCAGCTGGATTGGCGAAGAAAAACCGCTTTATTTGCATTGTTTATGCATTCTAACCCTGTGACACCAGATGGCGCTGTGGAGTTCCGTTTTTGCTAACCCGATTTCTCACACAAAGTTTGCAGCGTGTTTAAGTGAAACGCTTCTTTGATGCATCTTGATCCAGTCTGGGTTTGTGGAACCACGGCTTGGAATCCCTGTTCTAGGAGGCATACGTCCTCTTCCTTGGAGTTGTTTTGTGGCTCCTAGACTTCAGACGTGTTTAGTTTAACATAGTTAATTATCATCATAATAATGGGCAGATTCTTAGGACTGAGCACTTCTATAGTCTTAAGTTTCAGTGGACTCTGGACTGTTCAGCACATGCATCTTTATTTGGGTCTGCTTGAGCTTCAAATGAATGAAGGGCAGAGGTGTCTCATTCTTGCCCTCTTGAGAGCTCTAAAGCAGGCATGGCCAAACTCGGCCCTCCAGATGTTTTGGGATGACAATTCCCATCATCCCTGACCACTGGTCCTGTTAGCTAGGGATGATGGGAGTTGTAGTCCCAAAACATCTGGAGGGCCAAGTTGGCCATGCCTGCTCTAAAGGGTTCTGAATTCTCACATTTGCTACTCCACAAATGACTGCCCAGATAACAAGTTACAGGTGACAGAGATCTCATTTCTCTTGCTAAATGTTTTAGCATGCAAATTTCTATTTTACCCCAACTTTCGGAAAGGCCCGTGCATTTAATGTTTGGGTTGCAGTCTTGTTTTTATTTTCTTATTTTCAGAAGTCTCTATTTGAATTTGCTTTTCTTGGCCTTGTGCCAGATTTTAAACTGAAGCTTCAGATTAGGGATGCTTAGAGTTTCAAAGAAAGTTATTTGATGAGAGACTATAGCTAATGTGACATGTATGTTGGCACTCCTTAGCTTTCAGAAATGATAAATGATGACAGAATTTAGGTGATTGATATAAGGAGGAGGGAGAAGGCTGAAAGAAATTATCATAAACTGTATTTCTTGGGATCAACTATCAGACAGTTACCAGACACTTTCTAATCCCGTTATGCTATCTTTCTCTTTATTTTAGGGGCTAACTTTGTAACTCGAAAAATTAGCCGTTCTGTTGCTAAGATCCACCTGGGGCAACTGGAATGTTTCAGTCTGGGCAATCTGGATGCCAAGAGAGACTGGGGTCACGCCAAGGACTACGTTGAGGTATGCTGTTGGGGAAAAGTCTCCTTTAAAGTACTGCTTTTGTATGTTTTATTGGAACAGCTTCAGAGAAAATGTACGTCACACAGAGATATACCTCTAATCATACCTTTCTCTCTGATTATCTAGAAAAGTAACGCAGAAGACTACCTTGTGCATATTAAAAATAGATTTTCAGGTTTACATTCTTTGCTAAATTCTTCTGAAAAGGGGCTGGAAACTAGTATTCATGAAGTATCTCTCCGTAGCCCAAAATGTTCTTTCTGTGGTCATATTAAGTATTAAGATGATATATTTCAATTGCACAGAAAGCTTTCAAAATCCTGCTATTTCCTGATGGCCTCTTGCAGTGATGAGACAAAACAATTCCCATCTTAATTCCAGGAGGCCATTTTGGTTCTCTCATTTGAATATAATTGTTGCAAAGGTTAGTTTAGGAAATAGTGCATGTACCATTATGTAACTTGTACAAAGATTTATAAACAATGTTTTTGGCAATTACGGCTTTTGGGGGGAGAGAGAATCATACAGTTGCCACCTACACGAAATGTCAGAATTGATTTCTGTTTCTCTTGAAAATCTTTATTTCCACCACATGGTTGTGTGCAGGTCTGTGACCACATGGAGAAAGCCTAGAGTGCCGGACTGCACAAAGAGGGAGGCAACCACACTATCTTTAATTATGGCTACTGGGGAAAAGTTTAGTGCCAAATGTAGAACCTAGTCCTTGTGGTTGGTGCCAAATGTAGAACCTAGTCCTTGTGGTTGGTATTCACATATATGATCACATCAATAAATGTAGCAGTGTGAAATTGCCCTTATCTTTCCATTTCAAGTGGAATTTTAGAAAACTCCCTAGCAGAAATAATTCATTTAAAACATAAATGATATGCATTAAACATAACAAGTTTGATTCAATAAACAATTGCAAGGAAATATGCATAGATTTAAGGATGAGCCTCTCTATTGAGAGCCAGTGTGGTGTAGTGGCTAAGAGCAGTAGACTCGTAATCTGGGGAACTGGGTTCGCGTCTCCGCTCCTCTACATGCAGCTGCTGGGTGACCTTGGGCTAGTCACACTTCTCTGAAGTCTCTCAGCCCCACTCACCTCACAGAGTGTTTGTTGTGGGGGAGGAAGGGAAAGGAGATTGTTAGCCGCTTTGAGACTCCTTCGGGTAGTGATAAAGCGGGATATCAAATCCAAACTCTTCTTCTTGTTCTTCTTCTATTGCACCTGACCCCACCCTTCAGTCTAAACCTCCTTGGTAATGCAGAATTTACTGGGGCATTTTTTCCAACCTGAAGTTTTCTCTCTGTGTGTGAATACTGGCCCAGCTTCTTCTGCAAATATTAGTTGCACTGGAAATAAGAGTGGAGTTTATTTAGCAATACCAGTGAATTTCCAAATGTGCTGGCCACCAAATAGAATGCACTCAGCTGGGGTCTCCACCAATAACACATGTTGGTGATGTAAGTAACATTCCAGATCTTTCACATGATTTGAAGCCATCCCAAAATTGTTCTGAAGCAATTCATAACTGTGATAGAGGTCATCTTGAATATCTCATTCCCCAGAGATTAACTCCTGCATAATAGGTCCCTTGTTAATTCCTGGAGACACTGAATTTGCAAAATGCATTCAATTCCGGACTATGAAACTTTAAAACGGAAATAAACAACTGTTCCAGGATTTAATGGACTGGAAAGCAAAACTTCAAGATTTAGCACTGCTGTGTAGTTACTGGAGAGTGCAGCAAATGTAGATATTTTTGTGAGTATTTTAGAAGCTTCCTAGAATATTTTTTACTAGTACTGAAGGCCTTTCAGAACCCCTTCTCATTTATATCTTTTGATGCACAACAGGGATTTTGACTTCCCATGGTAACTCTGTCAAACATATACAGTGGTACCTCTCGTTACAACCTCAATTCGTTCCGGAGGTCCGTTCTTAACCTGAAACTGTTCTTAACTAGAGGCGTGCTGTCGCTAATGGGGCCTCTTGCTGCCGCTGCACCACCAGCACACAATTTCCATTCTCATCCTGGGGCAAAGTTCTCAACTCGAGGTAACTCTTCCAGGTTAGCAGTGTTTATAACCCGAAGCATTTGTAACTCGAGGTACCACTGTATTATTTTTGACCTTTCAGTGGTGCAATATTTTTCAAGCGAACAGTCACAAGTGGAGTATATGTATGCAGAAAAAATGATGCAGTGGAGTTGAATCTGTTGTGCTTATTTTAAAAATATTTAAACGAAGTACCATATATACTTGAGTATAAGCCTACTTTTTCAACACCAAAAATGTGCTGGAAAATCCACCTTCGGCTTATATTTGCATGAGGCGGGCAGCAGCGGAGAATGGCACAGGACCGGGGGTTCGGAGAAGCTCTGTGCTGCGACTCTCCGAACCCCCATCCTATGCCTGCTCTGTGCGAGGTGGTGGGGAGGGAGAAGTGGCAAGGAAGGGATCCTTCTTCACCGCTTCTACCCCCACCCCGCCGCCGACAGCTGGGAAAGGCATAGGATGGTATTTATTTTTATTTTTGAAATTTACCAGTAGCTGCTTCATTTCCCACCCTCAGCTTATACCTGAGTCAATAAGTTTTCCCATAATTTTTTTGAGGTAGAATTGGGTGCCTCGGCTTATATTCGGGTTGGCTTATACTCGAGTAAATACGATTGGGTTGATAGCGAGCTTTAATGCTTAGGTAATGTGGTGCTGTTAGAAACAATGATGACGTAAATATTTGCATGATCATCTGCATGAGTAATATTGATCTCGGAATCTGCCTATTAAAAGCAACTGATAATGACGTTTTGTTGTTACACATGATGCAAGCAGGTTACATTATGGCTGCCTGTAAGTGTGTTTAGATTATATTTTGGATGGCAGTCAGTACCACTGTGGGTGGGGATGGGGGATAAGTACAGTAATGTATCAACAGTGCTGATATATGAATCTTCTGTGTCTTGTTTTGTTCTGTGAAAATGATTTATTCTTTTTTATTTGGTAAAGGACAGTACCATAAACCATCTGTTAGATACGTTCTAATACTAGTGCAACAGTAAGCACTTAGCAGTCAATGATTCATTCCTATACAATGTAAAGAAAAAAATAGCAAGACATGTTACAAAAATCCTTGCATACCCCCAGGAGAGCCCTATTTCAAATTAATATAGATTCCCACAAACATTTAACTTGGAGCAGTGAGAACGTACGTATCAATCCGTTACCAACTTTTTATTTCTCAACAACTAAATATACAAATAATGCCAAAAATCATGAATGGGTGGAATTTGAGGACATGTTTATTTCTGGTTGTAATGAGATAGTTTTCAAATATGCAGTCTTATTAAAAAGTTGGTGTGGGAAAAACATTAGGATTGGTTCACATAATACCAAATGTCAAGCTATTTACATGTTTTTTTGGCTTATGTGCTCATAGACTACCATTTTTGTGAAGAGCGAAGCAAAGTGGACCCTGAACATTTCTAAAGTCTCATTCGGTCCCCATTCTTAGCTATGGGCTTGGATCTAGAGTAGCGCAAGCAGAACTCTACTTATATGACGGAGTTTCAACATTTGCTCCTACCCATTTCAGTCCCCTGCACCCCCTGAAAAGCCACTCTGCTCCTGAGAGGTGGACACACTCCAGAATAACAAATAGGAGCAAAAAATAATAATCTTAATTCCACTTACATTGTCATGGGGGCTGAACTGGCACTGAGCAGAGATCTTGGGGGTGGTAAGTGAATAGCTCAATGAAGATGTCGGCCCAGTGTGCAGCAGGTGGAGGAAAACGTGAATTCAATGTCTAGGTATCGCTAGAAAAGGTATTGGAAATGGGGGCTGGGAGAGAACTGCCTATATCATAATGCCATTACACAAATCTACTATGTGGCCATGCTTTGAATACTGTATACACTTCTAGTTGCCTCCTCTCAAAAAGCATATTGTTGAGCTGGAAAAGAGCAACAAAAATTACGAAAGGGATGGAGCAACTCCCCTTACGAGGTCAGGTACAACATTTGGGCTTTTTTAGTTTAAAGAAAAAGTCAGAGAAGACTTGATGTTGATAAAATTATGCATGGTGTAAAGAGGGAGTTTTTCCTCCTTCTGTTATAACTTGGGGACACCTATTGAAGCTGAACGCGGGAAGATTTAGGGCAAACAAAAGTACTTTGTCACATAGCACGCAAACTATGGAATTTGCTGTCATAAAAGGTAGTGATGGCCACCAACTTGGATGGTTTTAAAAAGGATTAGATGAATTAGATAGGGGATAATGCTATCAGTGGCTACTGGCCACAATGGCTGTTTCTTCCACCACTGTCAGAGGTAGGCAGTATCCCTCCGAATATGAGCTGCTGGGGATCACAAGCAGAGAGAGTATTGTTGCACTCAGGTCCTGCTTGTGAGGTTCTCAAGAACATCTGGTTAGCCACTGTGAGAACAGTATGCTGAACTAGATAGGCCATTGGCCTGATCCAGCAGGTTTTTCTTATGTTCTTAGTGACGTCGTATGTGACTCGGAGAGCTGCAATAGCAAGCAGACATGCTCAGAAACTGGGTGGATGAACCTTGCGCAAATGGAAGTTCTCTGAACATACCTGACTCCCTCCACTGATTTCCCTATACATCAGAATCCACATTATTCAAGGGCTCCTGGACTTGTGAGGCGACTTTTGGTGGTTGTAACAGCTACAATGAGGAGGAAGGGTTGGGAAATCCCTGTTATGGGACTGGAGTTCTGGTCACGTTAATCTGGAAACAAGTCAATATTGTTGCCTGTAAAGTGTTATTTCCTTCAATCCCATTTTTCTTTGTTTTATTTTAAAACGGACAAAAGAGAGCCGGTTTAATTCATAAGTGGGCTTCCTAATCACATCCATGAATTTTACTCCTGCATGTGATGTCATAGAAGCTGCTATTGTGTTTTCCCTACCCCCAGACAGTATCTGCGTGATCAGGGTCCGACAGTCTCAGCGATATTGTACAGCTGTTAGGCAAAGGGTCAAAGTACCATGCAGGAAGGACAGTCTAAAGGGCAGTTCATTGGCCATATCAGAAACGGGGAATCTGTCTGATGGATGCAGGGACAGGACAGACAGGAAAGGAAATGGTCTGGTTTGATACTAATGCAGGAAGGTAGGGACCCAATCAGGTGAGGAACTGCATGCCGAAAAGAAGCAACATTTTAGCAAACAAAAATCCCAATGCAATATTTGAGTCATGGCCCCTGCCGCCACCAGTACTTCTTTCATGGCAGAATGCAGTTCTGTGATTCATAGTCATATATGCAACTTCTGGCTCTGTGCCACCTGAGAAAAAAGGAAAGGTTCTTTCTTGTGAGGCAAGGAAAAAGATTTGCGGGGCAAGGGTTCAGCCTTTTTTTCATCGGAACATAAAGGAAAAATTATGCACTGCTTATAGGAGCCACTCTCTTGTATGTGGGATAAGTGTGAGTGATTGGCAATAAGAGAGGAAAAGAAGAAGAATGTAGGCCATAGTTATTTCAGACATGAATAGGTTCTGTATTTGAAAGTACATAATTGAGGCAAGAAAGTGGTTTTAATGATAATGTGTAGGAGCTGCGTCTAACGTAAATCATATGGTATTCATTTACAAAGCACCACAGTTGTGTCTACAAGTAAGTGTTGTTAATAGCCTCCTTTTCTTCAGGAAAATTATGCTCATCTGTTCCATAGCTACTGTACCATGTTGCTTTTCTGCCGTTATTCTCCCAGATGTGAATAATGGAATTTAAAACAAAACCAAGCCTATCTCTGTTTATGCAGATCTATTTCAGTGATTCTGCATCTTTAGAAAAGATTGTTGCATTGGTTGAGTTACAAAGCAAAAAAACATATAAATGCTTTCTTCAGCAGAGCCATCTGGTTTTGTTTCCTGTGCGTCAATAACTGTATGTGTGTTATTATCAAGGCTATTCCCATGGTTTTCCAAGTGGTCTTCTAACACTGGTGGTCTCAGAACTCTGTTGGAATGATTGAAAAGAGCGAGCAAGGATTTCTTTCATGTATAAGGTTTCCCAATTGGGAAAATAATTATTATTGTCATAGTTTGGAGACTAACCTTTTATTTCGTTATTAACGATAATGCATTATCTTTAAAATGTGTCAAATAACAAGCAGCTTATTTTTTCTCCTGTCCAAAACAGAGTTTCCTAGAACAATATTATATAGCGTACCAAATTTATTGTTAAAGTTGTGGCTGCAAACCATGTGTGTGTTTTGTTGTTTTTTTCTTTTAAATTCAGTGAACCTGTGAAATAGCAGGTGATTTAAAACTGAATCAGAGTTTTGAGATAATGTTGTTCTTGCCATCTCTTCCCCCATCCCCCATAAAACCCTGTGGTGGCTCAGCCTATTGTATCTGTTTAAATAGGGCTAGTTCTCCGAGACAATTGCAGCAGAAACAACAAAATCATGAAATGAAATGAGCTCCCATCTACAATAGCTTATGGCATAATAAAGTTCATTAGTTTTTAGGTGCAATTTGTTAGTAGTTAATGAAATGGTGTACAATGTCTCCTCCCCTTAAAACCTAGGGAGCTGATCCAGCTAAAGAGAGTCAAATGTGTCAGCAACTGTCCATTAGTATATTACATGATGGCACTGGAATAACGTTCATCTTCTGTGCGTCCAAATGTGCATCTTATCGCTTTTCCAGTTGTGGATATCTTCTATCAACACTTCCTTCCTTTCAGTAGGATGCTCATTTGAATGTTCATCTGCATCCATATTTCGGTAGAAATAGTTTGCATAAGTTACTCTCTTAGGCATGCATCTGAGCGGACATTATTAGTTGTCCCAAAAGACTCGGTGAGTTTCTGGAAATGTAAAGATAAAGATGGTGAATTTTACCATATGTGGTGGACATGCGAAAAAGTAAAAAGATTTTGGGAAATGATATATAATGAATTGAAAAAGATGTTTAGGTATACCTTTCCTTAAAAAACCTGAAGCTTTTTTATTGGGACTAATGGGAGAGGAAATAGCAAAAGGAGACCAGAGATTATTTATGTATGCTACAACCGCAGCAAGAACTTTATTAGCCCAAAAATGGAAATTACAAGAGATACCGACGATTGAGGAGTGGCAGACGAAAATGATTGACTATGCAGAGTTAGCAAAGTTGACCTGCGGGATCCGTAACCAGGGGGAGACAAAGTTCCAAAGGGAATGGAGTAAATTCATTGACTATATGGAGAAGAACTGTAGAAGTTTAAAGACACTTGCAGGACTGAAATAAATCCTACAAACTGGTTTAAAATGGGGGTAAAAAGGAACTGCGAGATAAGAGTGAGAAACAAAGCTGAATGACAGGAGGGAGGGAAGTCACAGCTCAGCAGAGCGAAATGAACTGAGATGGGTGAATATAAGATGAATTGTATAAAAAAATTTGTTTTGTTTATTTGGGAAAAAATTAATAAAAAATATTTGGGGGGGGGGAGACTTGGTGAGTTTCATAGAGGGAATACATACCTTAATGGGATGCTTATATTTTAGACATTATTACAAAGAGGATCTATCAACAAAATGACCATTCCCCACAGTTGTATATTAAACAACTGTGATTCTTCTTCCGTGTCAGAACATTCCCCAAATCTGCAGGGTATACTTAATATGCCACTTCTAGTTTAGAACAAATGCTTCAATTTTCAGCTATAGGTGTTCTGGGATGTGGCTTGACCTAACAAATAATGTTAATGATCCACAGATAGAGCAGCTGAACTTTCCAACTGGTCTTCTTTGGCAGGCTTTAAATTTATCTCAGGGGACTGGCAGCTCTGGTTACCAGGATAAGTATGCGGTGAAATTTTATGGCTGTCAGGCAATATTACCGCATGGTTGTTCTTACTACTTCAGTGTTTTCCTCCCCTCTCTCATCCCTCTCATCTCTCATATATTGTAGAAGATGAACATCATACACAAAACATGTGTTCCATAAAAAAAAAATCTACCTGCTGATATATTTCACTTAATACAATTCCCCATGATTTGCCTCTGTCCAGCTTGTCCTGCTCTGAGGTTTTTTTATTCCTTTTACAAAAGCGGTCTACAAGCATGATAAATAAATAACTGTTAATGCCTTCCGGAGTCTTTTGAAGTTGATGTTGTATTGCATACACTTTTGAATTTTGTTTGAAAAGTTTTCCTCCTAGATAATGTGGGTGATAGGGTGGACATTCATTCACTGGGTGTTTGCATTTTCCCACTAGGGATAGAGTGTTGTTGTTGTTGTTTAGTCGTTTAGTCGTGTCCGACTCTTCGTGACCCCATGGACCATAGCACGCCAGGCACTCCTGTCCTGCACTGCCTCCCGCAGTTTGGTCAAACTCATGTTCGTAGCTTCGAGAACACTGTCCAACCATCTTGTCCTCTGTCGTCCCCTTCTCCTAGTGCCCTCAATCTTTCCCAACATCAGGGTCTTTTCCAAGGATTCTTCTCTTCTCATGAGGTGGCCAAAGTATTGGAGCCTCAGCTTCACGATCTGTCCTTCCAGGGAGCACTCAGGGCTGATTTCCTTAAGAATGGATAGGTTTGATCTTCTAGCAGTCCATGGGACTCTCAAGAGTCTCCTCCAGCACCATAATTCAAAAGCATCAATTCTTCGACGATCAGCCTTCTTTATGGTCCAGCTCTCACTTCCATACATCACTACTGGAAAAACCATAGCTTTAACCATACGGACCTTTGTCGGCAAAGTGATGTCTCTGCTTTTTAAGATGCTGTCTAGGTTTGTCATTGCTTTTCTCCCAAGAAGCAGGCGTCTTTTAATTTCGTGACTGCTGTCACCATCTGCAGTGATCAAGGAGCCCAAGAAAGTAAAATCTCTCACTGCCTCCATTTCTTCCCCTTCTATTTGCCAGGAGGTGATGGGACCAGTGGCCATGATCTTGGTTTTTTTGATGTTGAGCATCAGATCATATTTTGCGCTCTCCTCTTTCACCCTCATTAAAAGGTTCTTTAATTCCTCCTCGCTTTCTGCCATCAAGGTTGTGTCATCTGCATATCTGAGGTTGTTGATATTTCTTCCGGCAATCTTAATTCCGGCTTGAGATTCATCTAGTCCAGCCTTTCGCATGATGAATTCTGCATATAAGTTAAATAAGCAGGGAGACAATATACAACCTTGTCGTACTCCTTTCCCAATTTTGAACCAATCAGTTGTTCCATATCCAGTTCTAACTGTAGCTTCTTGTCCCACATAGAGATTTCTCAGGAGACAGATGAGGTGATCAGGCACTCCCATTTCTTTAAGAACTTGCCATAGTTTGCTGTGGTCGACACAGTCAAAGGCTTTGGCATAGTCAATGAAGCAGAAGTAGACGTTTTTCTGGAACTCTCTAGCTTTCTCCATAATCCAGCGCATGTTTGCTATTTGGTCTCTGGTTCCTCTGCCCTTTCGAAATCCAGCTTGCACTTCTGGGAGTTCTCGGTCCACATACTGCCTAAGCCTGCCTTGTAGAATTTTAAGCATAACCTTGCTAGCGTGTGAAATGAGCGCAATTGTGCGGTAGTTGGAGCATTCTTTGGCACTGCCCTTCTTTGCAATTGGGATGTAGACTGATCTTCTCCAATCCTCTGGCCATTGCTGAGTTTTCCAAACTTGCTGGCATATTGGGTGTAGCAGGGATAGAGTAGTGGCAGTAAACTCTTTGCTCTCTCTTGCCCCAGAGACAAGGATTAATCACAGGGCAGCCACAACAGTGCATATATTGCTGTACACGTGTTGGGACAGAACGCTTGGGAGCAAAACTCAGCTCTCACAACTGCCTTCATGTGCATCCATACATACTACTGAGGAGTAGGAGATAATAACTTAATATCCAGTTGAAAGTACAGATATATCCAGGTAAGGTTTTCCCCTCACCGAAAGCACATTAAATAGTGGGAACAAATTCAGCTGCTCCACTTTCTTGCTAAAGTGTGCATGTATGCACAGAAACCTTATTTCCCCTAAATTATTAAGGGGGTGGCGTATTGGAAGGTCCTGATTACCCCCCCCCCAAAAAAGAGAAAATTATAGAGCGGGGAACGGTTTAGAAAAGGACAGCCAGAGAGATCAATGGGATGAAGCAGTTCCCCTGTGAGGAAAGGAAGGTGAAAACTTTGGGGGCTTTTTAGTTTAAAAAAGGGGGCAAGTAAAGTGTGAAATGATAGAGGTGTATACAATTACACACGGTTTGCAGAAATTAGATAATAAGTATTTCTCCGTCTCTCATAATACATCTAGTGAAGCTGGAAGTTGTAAGATTCAGGATAAACAAAAGCACATAAACTCTGGAATTCAGTAGCACATGATGTAATAAAGGCCACTAACTTAGATGGCTTTGAAAGAGCATGAGACAGATTCATGGAGGATGAGGCTCTCTTTGGCTACCTGCCATGATGGCTGTGTTCTACAGCCTTTACCAAAGGTGTCATGGGCTTTGAAGAAACTCGATCTCAGAATGCAAGGGGGAAACGTGCTAAGAGGAAGGCATGCTTGGCAAATCCACACCGTGATAAACTCCCGTCTGGAAACCAATGTCCCCACTGTGGAAGGATGTGTGGATCCAGAATTGGCCTCCACAGTCACTTACGGACCCATTGTTAAAATCGTGTTTATGGAAGACAATCTTACTCGGCTACGAGTGATCGCCAAAGAAGAAGAAGACTTCCACTGTTGGAGGTGATGGGCTTCTGAATGCCAGTTGTTGGAGAAGATGAATGGGAAAGCGCTGTGGTGCTCATGTCTTTTTTGTGGGCTTCCCATGGTCATTTGGTGAGAACAGGATGCTGGACTGGGTGGGTTAGGGCTCTTTGTATGTTCTTATGTGGTTTATTGTTGGTTAGTAGATTGTTTCAGATTATCAGTGATGATTGTCACAATTAAACATATAGTTAGGGGTTTTTTTTAATAAAAAAGGACAAAAGACTTTAAAAAGCCCCCATTTAAGCTTTTGTTGCACTATTCTTTTTACACAGAATAATTGTCACTTTGCTTATTTGCTTAATCATCAAAAGGTAATTTGATTGGGATGTAGGAAGACCTGATATAAAAGGACAGCCATCTACTCTGGATTGGCGGACAATGGAACATCCTCTCTAATGAAAGTAGCTCATTGGGGAGAGCATCAGCTCCGCTTCTCTGTATTTTGCTGAATACAGATGATCGCTACGATTAACTCAAATGAGTGGCTGGGGATTTATTGTTTTCTCAGAGATAAGACATGGACTTCCTTCATTGGCACTTCTGGCAAACAGCTTGAACTTTACTAAAGGCATTGTTTTAATATCGTTATCTTGGATTCTTTTACTAATTCGTGTTCTGAGTTTCTTTTCGCAAGCCGCGTTGCCCTTTTATTGCAATTGTCTGAGCAGTTTGTCATTTGGGCCCCAGGAGTTCGGAGGTCCTCTCTTTGCACCATGTGATCTGCATCCAACAGTGCCTTTTCTGTTCGGCGCTTGCCCTTCTCCCCAAAGCTGAAATAAATCAAAGTTGGTTGAGACTCAGTCGCAATAAATCAAGACCTGTCCAAAACTGGAGCCTGCCCAGTCAAAATGTCATAGCTTGGCTTTCACTGAGGATTAATTAAAGGGCTGATATAAAGCCCAGATGTGCTCCAGGAGAGTAGCAAAATGCTTTGTGGTAGCCATACTAAAAAGCAAAGCTTCCCATGGATCTGCCCACCCAAGTATATAGGAGGAGGACAAGACTGGGAGGGAGGCAAGGTGGGAGAAAACAGAATCAAGTATGTTCTCGGATTTTTACAGTATCTAGCTGGGTGGAAAACAAGACAAGCTCTATGTTTCAGCTCTACTGGAAAAATGTGTGTGTGTATGAGAGAGAAACTGAAACAGAAACAGCAGCAGAAGCAAACATGATTGTAAGGAGTTACATTAATCAAGGGGGAGGAGAAAGCTGACATAATGAATAAACTTCTGCACTTTCATGGTTGGGGGAAAAAAACCTTTGCCTTAGTAATGTGTGCTTAGTGCCTGTTTTGCATTAAATTTCTAAACTTAATTGGGATTACAATAATTCAGTTGAAGATTTCTCAGACTGATACAATAGGCTGTTGAAACGTGTATGTATGTGTATATATATATATATATATGTATATATATATATGTATGTATATATATATGTATGTGTGTGTGTGTGTGTGTGTGTGTGTGTGTGTGTGTATAGCTTTTCAGTGCAAGCATCGCAAATCATGTTGATTTTAAATTCTAAATAAATAGTTGTAACACCAAGCAGCTTGACTACTGTATACCCAACATTTGTAGTTGGTGGGTTTATTAAGCACATTAACAAAACTGGCATTTAAATGTAATTTATAAGTAATTTTTAATGTAATTTGCCCTACTTATAATCTGATATAACATGTTAGACTGCAATTCTGACTCTTGAGTATCTGTTTTGAGACAATGTTCTGTTCTAGGTTTCTAGACTACTAAAATTTACAGGAAATATTATAAAGGTGTGTAATATAAGAAGTTAATCAAAACAGAATGTTATGGAGTAATTTCATGGTAGGGAGCACTTGCCCTAAATTCTCTGGAGTAATAGGGAAATGTGGCATCCCAAATGTTCCCAGGTGGAAAACTTTGTTAACATGATCAAGAATATGAGTGAACTGAGAGTTTTCATCTGACATTAAGAGTTGATGTATGGCTAGCCTTTCTAGCCTGACATAAATGGACAGATTATCATAGATGCCTTATTATTTCAGTCCCTCCTTGCACCAGTACACTTTAAATGGAGATGGTCTTAAACATTTGTGCAGGGGTAGCAGAATGGCTCTTTGGAGGCATTGACTCTGGCCCATTGGATCAAATCAGGATGCAACAACAAGACCACCAACATTTATTGGGATTAGAAGCAAGTATATTCACCCCTTATCCCCTTACACACACACACACACACACAACCCCAAACACCACAACAAGGACTGAACATGCTCAGTGGGCATGGAATGGCTGATAGGCTAATAGGGGAGGGTGATTGGAATAGAATGGAGTGGTTGGAACCCTAATTGGAAGTCCAAGCAGCAACATTTTGTTGTAGGGTCTCGAACTTGTGTACAGTATCATTACAACTAACATTTGTCACTTTCAGATATCTGGCGTTTTGCACTTATGAAAGAAAATCCTATATTTTATGGATGGTACAGCATCAGACATTGGATAATTCTGTGTTCTGTAACTTAGCAAGAATGATTAACTCCAATATAGCAAAAATATTTTGTTATATTGTTATGGCACTATCATTTGCTTTTTACTGACATACCATTTTCAATTTGCCCCTAACAGAATTTGGTTTAAGCACCATGTAACTCTAGAAATCTCATAACGATTTTCAGTTAATTGTTGCATAGTTTAGTTTGTGCGTTTAGGAAAGCTGCTTGCTGATTACGTATTAAATATGTAAACGAGCTCTAACTGAAAAAAGCTTTTTAGGTCAATTTGTTACGAAAGTTCAGTTAAGCTCTACATGTGCACGGGAAGGAAAAAGATGTGAAACATTTGAAAAGTTAAAACTGGACAACTAGCCACTGTACATACTCAAAAGACTTTTTTTATTGGTAATATTTTCCTTTTCTCCTGGGTGGTCTGCAGCATCCCTGGTTCTTTTTAAAATACTTCCTCTTCCCCACTCCCCTTTTCTATTTGTCCTCTCTCCTCTGTTGGAGGTCCTCCCTTCCGAGACACCATCCTTCCTGATCAAGACAACTAGCTATGATCCCCTTGGGCACCAGGCAGAAATGCTCGAGTTTCTAATCTAGAAGCATTTTATTAAGATTTCAGACGGACAAAACAAAAGACAAATGATCTAGGCAGTTTTGATTAGTACTAAAGTATGGGAAACGGCATTATTTCTCTAAATTGTGATCAGATGAAGGCCATGTGGACTCTGTCTCTATGTGTGGACGAGATTCCCGTCCACTTCTACTGGCTGAACATTTGCTTCTTGAAAGGGGAAAGGTAGATATTGGCTATTTGCTTATTTATATTTGTCATCCACAGTGATTTTTCTTCATAGAACTGGAAACTTAAACTAGTATATTCAGAAGAGGCAGAAGGCAGGTTTTGTCTCCACCTCAGTAGTTCATCCAATTATGGCCTCTTTACTTTCTTCCATAATCATTGACTCCCACAAACTGCTGTGGGAGGAAGTCGTTTCAGCCTAGTTTTAGGGGATACAGGTGGCGCTGTGGTCTAAACCACTGAGCCTCTTGGCCTTGCCGATTGGAAGGTTGGCGGTTCAAATCCCCACGATGGGGTGAGTTCCCGTTGCTCTGTCCCAGCTCCTGTCAACCTAGCAGTTTGAAAGCACGTCAAAGTGCAAGTAGATAAATAGGTACCGCTGTGGCGGGAAGGTAAATGGCGATTCCGTGCGCTCTGGCACTCGTCGCGGGCCTCTGTGCACCAGAAGCGGTTTCGTCATGCTGGCCACATGACCCAGAAAGCTGTCTGTGGACAAACACTGGCTCCCTCGGCCTGAAAGCGAGATGAGCGCCACAACCCCATAGTTGCCTTTGGCTGGACTTAACCATCCAAGGGTCCTTTATCTTTATCTTGTACAGTACCTTACTTTCTGCCATAATCATTTACTCCCACAAACTGCTGTGGGAGGAAATCGTTTCAGCGTAGTCTTATTGCAGAAACCTGATTCATATTTTATGAGAATTGCATGCAACTGTGGTTCTGTTTGATTGAGTAAATGGGTCATCCATGTCAGCCTGGATAGCACTGTTGGTTAGAGTGTGGTGCCAATTATGCCAAGGTTGCAGGTTTGATCCCCGTGTGGGACAGCTGCATATTCCTGCATTGTAGGGGTTGTAGATGATCCTCAGAGTCCCTTCCAACTCTACAACTCCATAATTCTATTACTCTATGATCTAGGGGGGAAAACCTAGCATTGTCTCTGGCTTTCCTGTTGAATCTGGACCAACTTTTTAAAATTTTATTTATAATTTTCATTATTACCGTTTCCAAAATTACATTCACGTTCAAATATACATTCCCTCTCTTAATATCTTTCTTATAATAAAAACATTCAACGACTTCCCTTCTTCCCTTCCCTGGTTCCTTTAATTTCCCCACCATTCCTGCATATTCTTGTATATCCATTTGGATCGCTTTCTCCCCTTGTTTTTCCTTTATTATATATTATGCTGCTGCTAGCAATTTTGCTTGTGCATCTGGACCATTTTCAAGGCTCCATGGTTCTGTTAATAGAGCCAGTGCCTTGGGTGAGATTTCATGCCATGCCACTCCCGTGGCTTCCTTTCCCTGGAGAGCCTCTCTGTTGTCTCCTCTCGTTTTTCCTTAGAGCCATCATGGCATATCCCTCTGAGCATATACACTTAACCCCTTTTTAGGGAATTGACATGGAAAGTGGTTTTCCTCGGGGCAATTATTTCAGCTAGGAGGATGAGAGGATTGGAGCTCTGTCAGCGAGGAAGGAACGCTGTGTTTTCTATCATGACAGGGTGGTTTTAAGACCTGGCCCAAGAGTGCAGCATAAGTTAAATTGAACTTTCCCTTAGGACACAGGAGTTTCAGAGATAAGGAAATGGAATATGTGTTAAAAATGTTACTTTCAAAATTAACCTATTAAGGCAAATAATGCTTTGCTGTCTTTCAAACTGTGATAAATGTAGGTGTTTTTATTTCAATAAACAAGATCTTGGAAGAAATGATAACAGGAATGCTTTGTTTTTTTCTTTAAGAATTTGCTAATTAAATATATTCACCAGCATCTTCTCTGTTATTGGGTTAACACATATTTCTTTGTGCTACTACTTGAGATGGGCTGAGTTCATTTCAGAGAAAGAAAAGTTGGCATTAAATTTCTTACCAGCCTTGCTAGATGCCATCCTTCCTAGTTTTCATCTTTGGGGCATGGCATGGCATGGCATGGCATGGCATGGCATGGCATGGCACTGAGCTCAACATGTTCCGGTAGCCCAAAGATTTCTGCTTTGTTAAAAGGTTCATAGCAGGTCAGGCATTTTTCTGTATTTTTTTTTAACTGAGTTAAGTTAATTTCTCTTCGTTAATTCATCCACTTACACCCCCTTCAAAATAAACGGTTCTTCACACGAATCCAATTTAGCTTCAATATACCTTATTTACACTGTCTTTTATTGCAAGCTGCTGTTCATCTAGCTGTAAGATTTCCCAGCTGCCTCAAGTTTCTCAGTTGAGCACTGGAAATGATTTCAGCATGGTAGAGCCTTTTTGCTGCCTGGTTTTGGAAATGGGCTCCAATTTGCGAAAATGCCCCAAGTTTTAATTTTTTTTTGCCATGGGGGAGCGGTGGAAGGATTCTTTATTTTACCTCTTGTTGGAGAGGGTTGTTTTATATTCTTCCCATCCATAACTCTGGATGGCCAGCAGCACAGTTACCAGAAATTGCAGGTCAGTTCTTAGCTTTGTACTTTTGCCACCCTCTGAGGGACTAGTCACCTTGCCCTGAGCTTAAGTGCACTGTTGATATAAACAAGGAATGTTGTATGAAACTCTGTATAGGCAGCTGGAGGAGAACTGGCAAGGAAGATCAGAGAAATGGGAGCAACAGCAAAAAGGCAAAATGCACCTGGATGGTGAATATGCATGTCTAATCAAATAGGTCTAGGCCTCAAATGTCCATCTATATACACACTTGGCCGCAGGTAATGAATATTAATACTTCCGTGTCTCAGACATCTGTACATTCAAGGGGTAGGGGCTCCATTTAGGATCTAGCAGTTTCAGCCAAGGCTATATTTTATACGGTTTGGGAATCTGCTCTTGAGGAGAAGCATAGTTTTAACTGAGTGACGGTGTAGAGAGCTGCGCTCGAGTCAGCTACAGTGGTGCCTCGCTTAACGAATGCCCTGCTTAACGAAATTTCCGCTTAACGAAAGGATCTTTCGAGCAGAGGTTGCCTCGCTAGACGAATTCATTTTATGAAAAATTTGTCTAGCGAATCGCGGTTTCCCATAGGAATGCATTGAAATTCAATTAATGTGTTCCTATGGGCAAAAAAAAAAATTCAAAAAAAATTCAATGCATTCCTATGGGATTTGCTAGCCGAATTTTTCGTTATAAGAAAAGACCCGTGGAATGAATTAAATTCGTCTAGCAAGGCACCACTGTAGGTAAGTGCAACCCCATTTACTGATAAGTAATAATAAACCTGTTAGGATGGGGTCGCAGCTGACAAACAATACCTAGAGGGTCACAGGCGCATCAGCCTGTGTATAGCTTACATTACCCCACATTTTCAGGTTTTAGGACACTATTGCTTTGGGTGCTGAAAGTTAACATACGGAGAATCCCGCTGCCTCCGTTCCATCTCAGCAGCTCTGTGATAGTATCTTAAGAGACCCGTTTTTGTCCTCTCTGCTCTAAAGCTGCACATGCCACCTGTCTTCTGAAAGGCTTTGAAAACACTCAGCCAGTTCCTCCTATTCCAGTTACTCTGTGTTTGGGGACCAGAGGATACAAGTTGCAGGCATGTGATGCATATGGCGTTGTATAAAAGAGGCATAAAATTAAGACCATGAGTCTGACCACAGATTATGTGCAAGCAAGTACCATTGATTTTTCGGAGAATGTACCTGTCCAGAACCTTAAATATATGGCGTCAGGTATAGGGCAGTTTGGCTGAACTGACTAGGCGAGCCAAATTATTATTATTTTTAAATCATTTTTATTAGTTTTCCAATAAAAACATCCAATTAACAAATCCATCAAATCATAATCCAATAAAAAATAAAAATAAAATTAAAAAACAGCCAAATTACAATCCTAATTATTAATTATTAATTTTTCCGGGCTTTCCATAGTCTGGACCTCTGAAGTATATCTCCAATATTTTCATTTCTGCCATCTTGCTGTTCTCATATTTTCCACATTCCGATCTTGACGCTTTAAAGTTCCCCGTCCCTGGCTGTGCAATTCTCAATCATGTCAAAATCATATATCCGTTCATCCATTGAGTACAGCTTATATATATATATAGTCTATTGTCTATTTGGCAGCTGTTGCCCAAGTCTATCATTTGAAGTTTAATGACGCAGCAACTCATAGAATCATAGAGTTGGAAGAGACCACAAGGGTCATCCAGTCCAACCCCCTGCCAAGCAGGAAACACCATCAAAGCATTCTTGACATATGCCTGTCAAGCCTCTGCTTAAAGGCCTCCAAAGAAGGAGACTCCACCATACTCCTTGGTAGCAAATTCCACTGCCGAACAGCTCTTACTGTCAGGAAGTTCTTCCTAATGTTTAGGTGGAATCTTCTTTCTTGTAGTTTGAATCTATTGCTCCGTGTCCGCTTCTCTGGAGCAGCAGAAAACAATCTTTCTCCCTCCTCCATATGACATCCTTTCATATATTTGAACATGGCTATCATATCACCCCTTAACCTTCTCTTCTCCAGGCTAAACATACCCAGCTCCCTAAGCCGTTCCTCATAAGGCATCGTTTCCAGGCCTTTGACCATTTTGGTTGCCCTCCTCTGGACATCTCCCAAGTTGTTAAATTGTAACTGTTCACGATAATTTCCCAATGTTAAGTTGTTAAGCATACTGTTTGCAATATTGCAATGTAAATGAACTGTATTCTACAGATATAAGTCTTTGGCGATCAATCACCTTTCCCAGAGACCACACAAATCCCCCCCTCTGGGCCCTAGAAGGGGGGCTGCTAGAAATCCACTTAGCCTTCTCTCTCGCTCATAATGAAGAAATTCTGCAAACAGATACACTGTATGTTGTCCCAAATTGTTCTCAATTCATTATAAAGTCAGCTAGCAAGTATTTCCCACTTCCCTTGAAAAGGGAGGAATTCTCATTTTTCCGTGCTGTGTCATACTAACAAGTGCCATCTTCTTTCTTCTTTTATCTTTATGCAGTCTAAGTAAAGCTACGCAGTTGAATACTTAATTATGAATAGAAGTCCATCTGTACTCCGTTTTTTTTGTTTTTTTGTTTAAAGGTTTCTTAATGAGGCTTGGCATAGAAAAACAATTGTAGGTATAGAAAAGAAGGAAAATCCAAACACCATGATGAGAATCTCTTTGAAGTCCGAGCTTAAACACCATGGACTGTGCAATTCTGCATATTTTCCCCAGTCTTCTTCGGTCCAGACTATGTCTGTTTATTGTGCAAATCTACCATATATTCTGGTGTATAAACATTCCGGCAGTTAAAATATAGAGTTTGGGATATACTCGCCGTATAAAAAATACGACCTGGCGTATAAGACAACCCCCGACTTTTGAGAAGATTTTCCTGGGTTAAAAAGTAGTCTTATACGCAGGAATATACAGTAATTATTTTATCAAACAGATATTTCCAGCTTGTGAGAGTGACTTTGGAGAATGCCAGCTGTGCCATGCTCTGGGACCCAGTGTCCTGCCGCTTGCACCTTGATGCCAGCTGACAATCTCGGATGATCTGCGGGTCTATGAGACAGTCCTCCCCCACCCTAGGGAGTCTGCCAGGGCTAATTACCCCCATATCAACCCAGAATTACTGGCACTGCTGAGGTCCAATTGTGTGGGAGTCAGCCATTTCTCACTGCCGGAAACAGAAAGCCAAGGCGAGCCAAATTAGACCTGCCAGGCCTTATTAGACCAACAGTCTGAAGCAGGCACCCCCAAACTTCGGCCCTCCAGATGTTTTGGACTACAATTCCCATCTTCCCCGACCACTGGTCCTGTTAGCTAGGGATCATGGGAGTTGTAGGCCAAAACATCTGGAGGGCCGCAGTTTGGGGGTGCCTGGTCTGAAGCTTCCACACCACTACATACTTTAAAGCATGTACAATTGGAAATCACTTCTTTGAATCTCATACGATCCTGCCCAGACTCTGAGGTCTTCAAGGGAGATCTTTTGATCCCACTTCCCTCAGAGGCGGGCTTGTTGGGGATGCAGCAGAGGGCCTTCTTGGTGGCTGCTCCCAGACTTTGAAACTTCATCCCAAGAGAAGCTAGATGGGTTCCCTCCTTGTTTTCCTTACACTCGCAGGTGAAGGCTTTCTTATTCTAACAGGCTTTTTGAAGTTGACTGTAACAAAAGGGCTGGCACTATGATGTCTTTTATTGTACTTACTTATATTTTAATATACCACACACACACATATATATATGCTTTTAAATTATTGTTTCCCTCGTCCCTATATTTTAAAGCTGCTTCTTTCATCTGTAAGCCACCTTGAGTTCCTGTTAGGGAAAAACTTGAGGGAAAGTTGGGATATAAATAAATATAATCATCATCACTTTTACTACTGTACTACCCTTGCACAAATGATTTTCAAATTTTTATCTTTGACATGCATTCCAATATCTTCCCTACACAAGCAATGCTTCAATGATTTCTTAAAATCATATGCTGCACCATAAACTAAATAGTCTGAATAAAAACAGACATAATTTCATTAAAATGTTTTTTTAATCATCAAGAGGTCATACAAATAATTCTATTTGTAGATCAGGTAATTATTGTTTTTAAAATGTATTTCCTACATATTTCTTAAAAAGAACTCAAGATGGCTTACAACAATACAATTAAGTAGACCCAAGTAACAAGGACAAGCATAATTGTTAGGAATGTGATCACGTGTTGTAGTTTTCTTGTAAGAACTTGTTGCGGAAAGCGAGATGTAATACAGATAGCCCTCCATTAAAAATACATCTTTTTAGGCTGCCACAATTAAGTTTACATCGTCTACTGTGGCATTTAAGTCTAATCTCTGAGTACAGTAACCAGACAGTGTGACCTTTTTGCATGAGAACCGCATTGCATTCTTGTTCACATTGATATTAGTACTAAAAATAAATACTGGACAGGGTTTCAATGCCATTATGTTCTTGATTAAAATGGCCTGTGATTAATTAAACTGAGGTGAGTAAAGCGGCGGGAGACTGTTCGGTGAGATCCTGGAAGCTCCAGACGCACTTTTCTTTTGCAGAGCATCTGCTCTTGCACTTTTCTGCTTCTTACCATTGTTGGTTAGAATTTGCTCTTTTATATAATAGTTAAAATTAGGTATATTTCATTAAATAACATAGTTTCCTTAAACGTTCATTAGGAATCCTTGCCACCTTAAGACTATATGAGTCAGTTAGTATTTATCCGCTTTCATATTATGTTCCAGATTCTTTGCTGTTAAATGTTTTCTTTAAGAATCATTTGAGTTCCTGCCTGCTCTACCCAAATATTTATGCATATTTTTTGTTGAGCCGGAATATGAATGAAGATGCATTGAAAACAATACAAAACAAACAGCACTTCAGATTTATGCCTGTTGGTTCCAGATCTATCAAGTGATGTGTAGGCTTATTAGCATGAATCTTAGCATGAATCTTAGCAGGTACCATAGGTAATGGATAGGTAACAGATCCTTGTTGCTCCCATAGCTACAGCTTTGAGTTAAGGTAAAGGGACCCCTGACCATTAGGTCCAGTCGTGACCGACTCTGGGGTTGCGCGCTCATCTCGCATTATTGGCCGAGGGAGCCGACGTATAGCTTCCAGGTCATGTGGCCAGCATGACAAAGCCGCTTCTGGCAAACCAGAGCAGCACATGGAAACGCCGTTTACCTTCCGGCTGTAGCGGTTCCTATTTATCTACTTGCATTTTGACGTGCTTTCGAACTGCTAGGTTGGCAGGAGCTGGGACCAAGCAACGGGAGCTCACCCCGTCACAGGGATTCGAACCGCCGACCTTCTGATCGGCAAGCCCTAGGCTCAGTGGTTTAACCACTTTGAGTTACCTCCTGGCAACTACTATCTTAAATTTAAGCATATGTGCTTTGTGTGTGTGCGTGCGTGTGTGTGTACCTGTATATACCAGGCATAGGCAAACTCGGCCCTCCAGATGTTTTGGGACTACAATTCCCATCATCCCTGACCACTGATCCTGTTAGCTAGGAATAATGGGAGTTGTAATCCCAAAAAATGTTTTGGGTATATACCGTATTTTTCTGTGTATAAGACGCCCCCTATTTTGGGGGACTTCAAATCAAGAAAACGCCCCTCAGCACTACCTGTGTATAAGGTAAAGGTAAAGGGACCCCTGACCATTAGGACCAGTCGTGACCGACTCTGGGGTTGCGCACTCATCTCGCATTATTGGCCGAGGGAGCCGGCGTATAGCTTCCAGATCATGTGGCCAGCATGACAAAGCCGCTTCTGGCAAACCAGAGCAGCACATGGAAACGCCATTTACCTTCCCGCTGTAGCGGTTCCTATTTATCTACTTGCATTTTGACGTGCTTTCGAACTGCTAAGACGAGCCCCAATTTTAAATCTAATTTTTGGGTAGAAAGAAACATAGTCTTATGCATGTTAAATATGGTATATACATTGGGGGAAAGGACATGGCTTGAGTCAGGAACCAAAACACTCAACTTTAAACTTTTATTTCCAAATCAACTTTCCAGATTTGTTTTAAAATGGTCATTGTTCTGTCAATGAGTGATAAATTTTGTTTCCTACAACTTAAATAAACTCTCAAAAGCAATCCTAAAAATATCCAACCCACCTGGTTTTGCAGAATGTGATGTACTCAGTCATTAGCTCTTTGCTTAAAGCCAATTGTAATATTTGCATCTCCACAACCACTTTTGTTCGTAGTTGAAATTGAGGATTCTAGCAATAGGCTGGGGACTGAGGCGACTGTTGCCTGTCCATGATGTAGAATATTAAATTATTATATGTCCAAGTACAGGTCATTCTTTATATCTATCTATCTATCTATCTATCTATCTATCCATCCACACACAGAGAGAGTTCATTCTGGATTGCTTTAAAACAAAAAAACAAAAAAACCTCCCATGTTAGATTCACTTATGCAAGCAGATGTTCTTGTTTAAAACATTTTACTTACGCTTTCCCGCCATCTTTCCCACTAGAAGGCTCACTGTGCCATGCTGGTTGCTGATTCATTTGTTACATCTTGAATGATGTCTCTTGCCTCATCCCTGCTGCGTCCAAGATGAAAGCAGATGCTGTTCATTATACAACGAAATCTGAATCCTTAGATTTCAGTTTGACCTGGCAGGATTTATGTCAGTAGGCTGCGATATTGTTCCTGCCACACAACTGTAAAAAGCAATACGGAGCCTTTTTGCATGTGGCTTTTCAAAACCCACAATATTGTTTCTGTAACCCATTTTGTTAAGACCAGGCAATTTCAAACCTTCAGTGTTCCAGCTGAATTATATCTTGTTCATTTATCTGGCATTGTGCAGTTTTTGTATTAAGTAAGACTTTGCATGCAAGCCTATTATTTGGCAATATTTTAGACTATTTCATGAGTTAAGGGTACAAATACATTCTGGGAATAAAAAATTGTGCATTAAATTTATTAGGAAGCCCCATCTGGGCCTGTTTCTAGATAGGATCCCGATCTTCCCACCCCTCCTTTATCCTATGAGCAGTGCTTTTTTTCTGGGGGTACGCAGGGGTATGCATACCCCGAAACATTTTGTGAATCTAGGTTTGGCCTCATTGAGGGGCAGTATTTCAATATGAGTAAGAAAATGAGAGTACCCCTAAACATTTTTTAATAGAAAAAAAGCACTGCCTAAGAGGAACAGCCTCCAAACCCAATTTATATTTTTTCTGCCCTTCCAAAAAACACATCCCAAATCTCAGCCAATGGTTGGTGGCTCATATAGGGTTGTTTCCCGCCCCCGCCCCCCTGTTTAACTCGCTTTTTAAAAAGCAAGTTTATTTTTAACTTCGGCCAAATTGTTGTTTCAATTCTCTGATAAACATATCATGATTGCAGATGAAAACAATTCCCATGCCTGGATTTGCGTTAAATGGGCAGCTGCTGTACTAAAATTAGCACAGGAATCTTCACCGACATATATGTTTCCATAGGTGAGATGTGACTCATTCTCAGACTGTGTCCAAACTATTGCTTCTTTTTTAAAGAACTACCATGGTTTGTATTATTCATGTTCAATTTTGGGGTGTTTTGTCAGCTTGTGGTCCCCGAAGCAGGTAAAACTAGCTGTCAGTTACACAATCAGCTACAATACACATGTATATTTTTTGTTTGCGTGGGAACCTATCAGTAGTACCCATGATGAATAACAGTCCTCTCTTCCTGCATGCCCAGAGCAATTTTACTTACTTAAAACAAAACCTACATGAGCCATATAAAAGAAGGCCCCCATGTGCACTGAAAAAGTTCTTTGAGACGAGCACCTTTTGAAAAAAAAATCTTTTTCAGAGAACGGTATATAATGTAAAAAACAATAACCATGAATCATTCAAATGAAACGTAACTCAAGGTGATCAAGCTGAATAATGATCAACTTACATTTTGTTCTTCGGCAGGGTGCTGGGAACGTTCCTCCTAATGCTTGGCAATAGCTACTGCACTTGAATTCTTATGAGGCTTCTGAATCTGGTGGTCATTGTTGAAGGCAGTATATTGTACTGTATGGACAATTGGCTTGACCCAAAACAGCTGTTCTTTCTTTCATGGTGCGCTGCTTCTAATGGGAGCGAAAACCTTAACTATCTTCCCCCAGCCTGGCTTTTCCATAGATAATTTCCCTTCAGGCTATACATTTCTTCAACAGCTAGAATTACAACACAATTAACTCACCGATATACGATAGAAATGATAAAATATTTTACAGGGTAGATTTACTTGTGGTCACATGGTTCTATAGTGACATGATAAATCAGGTAATCTCTGTCTTAGAAGTTTAAAGTCTCAAGTAAGACTATTCTGCTTCAAAGTTCATTACAGAATTGGAGACAAACGTGTGCTATGACACATACATAGCAATTAATTTAGTGCCAAGAAGGATTAGAACCAGTCTTCATATTTGGAATAATCATTTTCTGTAAGTCGAGACTGCACAGTAACTACACAGTTAGCTAAAGTGCACATGTTTCTTCTCATTAAATACTTTGCACACATAAAAAACTAGGAATTGGAGAGAGAGAGGGCTGTGCTACAAAAATATATTTTTCTAAACGCAGAGGTTTATTTTAATACAACGAAGCACCCACCACCATAACATGAAATGGTCCTGTTCAAATAGGGTATACTTTGCAATGATTATTTTGTGATTATTCTAAATATGTATTACATTTATGCAAGTTGGCTTGGTAGAATTACATTATTTCCAGTGAATATTGTAGCTTTAGACTGATTATAATTTCTGATAGCGGTCCTTACCCTACCCAGCTCTAAACATCCTAACCTGGGTTGTGAACAATTTCAGAAGACCTTCTACCAGATTGTTCCATGTACAGTGGTACCTCGGTTGAAGTACACAATTGGTTCCGGAAGTCTGTACTTAAATTGAAGCGTACTTAACCTGAAGCGAACTTTCCCATTGAAAGTAATGGAAAGTGGATTAATCCGTTCCAGACAGGTCCGCGGAGTACTTAAACTGAGAGTACTCAAACTGAAGCGTACTTAAACCGAGGTATGACTGTATAAGACAGCCTTTTTTCTGAAGAAAAAAATAGTGATAAATTGGGGGCCATCTTATACATGGGTTAATACGATAAGTAAGGGAGGGCTGGAGTTGCAGTGGTAGCTGGGAACATCCGCGAGGAGGCTGCTTGCCTGCTTTTCTCGACTTGGGAAGAGTACATGGTGAGTGCCAGCACGTGCTGAGTTACGGCATCTGTTCCACCAGCCAGAGTGGGGGATTGTCAAAAAACAGCTCAACAGATCAGTGAACTTACAAAAGAAGCTCAACAGCTGTTTTTGCAATTTCCCAAAAAAACCCATAACAACTATCTTAATTTTTAAAATTATTACTTTTGGGCTCCCAAAAATAGTCGTCGTCTTATACATGCGGCCGTGTAATACACGGGAAGATACGGTAGGTCTTATACATAACCATTACCTTACATACACAGCTGCACTCATTATGTTAGCAAACACTTGAAGCAGAAAATAGAATTCCTTGAAATGGAAAAGCCTGGAGATACTTAATGAGAATGATAACTTTCTCTACTGCTTAAAGATCCAAACCTTGATTCACGCATCTGTTTCACTAATTTTGCAGGTGCTTTAATGCTGCAATTTGCACCTCCCACCCCGCACATGGCAGCCAGGACAGAAGCTGGCGGGGGGGGAGGGGTAAAAGTCCTGAGCCAGCCTGGAGCTGCCACAATAATGAGGCCTGGTACCATCATGCATCAGCAGTGAGACTGGATCCCATGGATCCTGGGCCGATTCAGCACCTCCATGACTCCCTGACTCAGGACATTCTGCAGGCGGCGGTTTGTGGCCACCCCACCAGTGGCATGCCTGTGATTGGCAGGCAGAAGTGGAAGGGCTGTACTCATAGAGCGACACTGGAATCACTCCCATCAGCAGGGGGCCAGCGTAACTGGGAGAGTTGAGCCGAGGGACACTTTTGACGAATCCAAAGCCCCCCCCCCCAATAGCGTGAGAGGTGGTGGATCGATATGTCAATCACTTATATGTAGGCATTCTGAATTTGTAGAACTTGTTTTACTTGAAGAATTTGGTTTCAACGCAGAATACAAATCTCTCAGAAAAAATTGATAGCATGTGGAATGTGACAGGTTAGGGAGGTATTTTGAGGTCCAAGGAGAATGTTCAGGTTGTCTGTTCAAAATTTCAGCAGTCAAGTAAGGGTAGCCCTAAACATTTACGGTGTATTAAGCTAGCGAGAAAACACCCGTGAATGTGTTTTTAAGACAGCTCCTGACCTAGAGAAAGTTATGTTAAAGAAGGCTGATGGCCGAAGAATTAATGCTTTTGAATCATGGTGCTGGAGGAGACTCTTGAGAGTCCCATGGACTGCAAGAAGATCAAACCTATCCATTCTTAAGGAAATCAGCCCTGAGTGCTCACTGGAAGGACAGATCCTGAAGCTGAGGCTCCAATACTTTGGCCACATCATGAGAAGAGAAGACTCCCTGGAAAAGACCCTGATGTTGGGAAAGATGGAGGGCACAAGGAGAAGGGGACGACAGAAGACGAGATGGTTGGACAGTGTTCTCAAAGCTACGAACATGAGTCTGACCAAACTGTGGGAGGCAGTGGAAGACAGGAGTGCCTGGCGTGCTCTGGTCCATGGGGTCACAAAGAGTCGGAAACGACTAAACAACAACAACAACACTTAGCTGCAGCTAACTTGTCTTAGGCGAAAATCCTAACCAAAACCCTACACAAAAGTGTTTCCTATTGAATTCAGTGGGGCTTACCTCCTGCAACTGCATCAGTTGCCTTGAAATCAATAACATTTTAAAAATTTGGATCAATGGCTAAATCTTTTCAAGGTAGATGCTTCCCCCTCAGGCTCCCTGCATTCACCAATACAAAGTGAATATTTGTGAAATGTGAACATGTACCGTAGCCATTGATTTGTCACATTTTAATAACTTTATGTGCAGCATAAAAATACTTTTTTGCTGCATTTCTTCAGCTATTAGGGGGACAGGACAACCCTGGGTAGATAGCTTGAACAGATCACTGGCAAAAATGCAGTCATAGGTAAAGAATCAAAAGGAGAATGTGTTGTGTGTTTTTTTCGGGTTTTTTCATTGATTGAATGTCCCATGTTATTCATACTTGTGCTCTCTTGAGGCCAGAGGTTTAATGTTAATTATTTTTATGGCTTTTTGAGTAAGTTTTCTGATACAGGTTCCAGCTACAGTCTTCTCTCTCTCTCTCTCTCTCTCTCTCCATATTGAGTATCTAAGCAATAATTATCTCTATCTTTACAAGTACTTCCTCATCACCCTCTTGTTTCAACATTTCCCTGCATCTGCTTAATATCACCAGGCTGGTACTACTTGTCAGCAAATGGCTCTTAACTTCTACATACACCTTTTATTTACCCTTTTTCTTGAAAGATGCTAGGGCTTCCATTGCTTCACTGTCCTTGTTTTCAAGATGATTGGAAGCAACTCTAGCATGCTGTTGCAGCAAGGGATTTGGTTTAGAAACAGTGAACCACCTACACATAAAGAATATCAAGTAAGAAGACAGGGCAGGGTTTCTATTCAAGATACAGGAGCGTAGCTGGCAGCCAGAATTGATTTTACTTGCTTGAAATGGAGCTTGTTTTAGGAAGGTGTGTCATGGGCTGGTGAGGGGCTACTGCTATCTATCCCTAAAATCATCCCATAGATGGGAAAGGAACTTGGGGGGCAAGTTGAGAAAAACAATAGTAAGGGAGGGGTTGTTCAGCAGCCTCTCCCTTTACACTTGTTCTACACACCCAATTTCACCCTCCCACAGCTGCTTCTCATTTACAACTATAATATTAAATACTGTAAAACTGCTCAACAAGTGTGGTTTTGTGCAAATGTGTAAGTCTGATCTCCCACCCACCATTTCCAGTTCTCTGCTCACCAGGATGCTAGTTGGAGCTAGGGCAGGCATCCCCAAACTTCGGCCCTCCATAGTTTTGGACTACAATTCCCATCTTCCCCGACCACTGGTCCTGTTAGCTAGGGATCATGGGAGTTGTAGGCCAAAACATCTGGAGGGCCGCAGTTTGGGGATGCCTGAGCTAGGGCATGAGAAGCAACCATGAGACTGTTACACCAAAGTTGGCTGAAAAGGAATCCCTTGATAATGGGATAAAAAGTCAGCTGAACCTACCGTCTCAATAATGGGTCCAATTCAAAGCCAAGGGCAACAGGTCATGGAATTTCAGGTTTCTTTCCCCCCATTTCCACCACTGTTTGAATGCGTGTATTTGGTTTTAATTCTTTTAGACGTGGACGGTTCCAGTCAAAGATGCCAACGTGCGATGCACAAGTGAACTTCGTGTCCCTCTTTTCAGGATGCTATGCTTCATCATCACCAGCAGCTTGTGTTGCAAACATGTAAACAGCTGCTGAAGAGGGGGGAAAGTTGTGTAACCGAATAGGCTGCCAAATGCATCTCTACCATGTGTGCTGTGTAATACTTGTCATCTCAAGTGACTCATTAAAAGGTTTCCCCCAATGGTGCTTTGAAGTGCTGTGACAGCTTGAGAGCATCTATAAATTGTCACAAACAGCCCTCATACTGCGTTGGCTAATTGCTTGCTCTTTGACTTATTAGGAGTCATTGAGTTAAATAATTTGTCACATGTGTGGCTCTTAATAAATAATGTGAATAGCCAGTTTGTTAGCTGCTTCGGTGATATATAGAGACGGTTTTGGATATTGTCACATAAAGCTAGCAGAAATGTGCTCCTTTTGACCCTAGTATTGTCAGAAATTTGTGATAATAATAAAATCCTGGCAAAGCAACCTGTAAGGGGAGAAAACCTGCTAGAACCAATGAGGATGTCCTAGTTAAAGTTCATGGAACCATTTCAATAATATACTTATGTTTATATTTACTCTCTATACATTTATTCTTGATACATAGGATGGTATTGGTTTCTTTAAAGTTATTGTACCATCTCTGGATTGTATCCAGTGAAGTTACAGGCCTATTCAAATTAGTGCACTTAGGTAGTCATGTTCCTTGGATATCAGTGGATCAGTCTAGAGTAAATTGGATTCAATCCACTGTGTCCTTTTACTTGGTATTAATAGGAGGTCAGCTGCAGTGACCTACAATAGCAAAAGAGATACAGAAGAGGGGGTGAAGCAGAAAACTTTGCACTCTAAAGATGTGGAAGCAGGTGGTTGCAGCAACTGAAAACAGTATTTGAGGGTCTTCAAATATTTGGTGCCAAAAAAATATACACACTGGGGTGGTTCAGATGTGATATAAAACCATAGTTTGGTGGATCCAAGTGCCTCAGCATAGCTGCCAAGTCTCCCATATTCCCCAGGAAACCCCCGTTTTTCCAGCTGTTCCAAGCCGAAAAACCAGATTTTTTTGTTTTTCCCCCAGCTTATTCTGGCGCAGCAGCCATTTTGGAACTGGGCGGAGCATGCTCAGAAGCGACTTTTGATGCTGCTCTGCCCAGTTCCAAAATGGCGGCAGCGCTACTTCCGGTCTGCTACTTCCAGTCCGATCCCTTATTTTTCCGGCAGGAACTTGGCAGGTATGTGCCTCAGCCTCATACATTCATCCCATATATTGTGATACATTCTCTCTCTTCCTGGGTCATACAAAATGCCAAACCAGGATTAGATCCTGGTTTGCAAACCAGGGAAGGGTGGTGTGAGGTGTAAGTATGAGTTTGAGGCTCCTTGAGTGCTCATTCCAATAGCACCAAGCCATAGTTGGTCCCATTCACATGATACTCAAGTGAATGGGATATTCATCTGATTTATCCTGACCACGTCCCAGTTCCTGTTGATGGCAAACTTAGTGGTAGCAACGCCCTATGTATGTATTTTCTCCCAACATATGCTTCTGTTTTTGTTGTCCTTCGATTTATATGTGCTCTCATTTCCCCCCTCCTAATTTAATACATCTCTGTGCTTGCACATTATCACTGGAACAACAGGCAATAAAAATGTCAGAAAGCCTAACATGAGGCAGGGAAGTCACAAATAGCTCCCAGCTGGAATGTTTTAAGCTAATTTGGGGTGTGGTGGGGGTTGGTTTACCTTTTGGATTGCAGCATCGCTTACTGCAATTTAAATGGATGTAGTAATTAAATGATTGTTTAATTTAGCTTTTAGTGCAGACAAATACTTTCTGTATTTAAAGTTTACAGTGCTACTTAGTCAAGTGCCATTTGGCCGCTGGATGAAGCCGCAGAAGAGAGAAAAGAATGCTTGGGGTTAAGGTGAACAACTCAATAGAGGGCTATGCATGCTTTTATTCATACAGATATTTATTTATTTGTACAGTGAAGGTAGGCGTTATACGCTGTTCTAAGTTCACCCAGTTCTGTTGGACTTCAGTAGAAACTGCTCTTGGAAATGGTTGTTTGACTTGGAAATAAATAGCATTGTTTTCTAATTTGTGGGAAATCCTCAGCATCGCTATTCCTACAATTTCTATTCTGTGTGTTTAATCTTTTTATGTCTTTCTGGCCCATACTACAAATGGATGCGGGCAGAGAGTTGCCCATGTTTTACTGCTAGACCTGCACAGTTGCTGCGATTCTTTCGGAGGATGCTAGGCTAGATCGACCTCGATCTAATCCCACAAGGCACTTCTTTTCTTAAACAGAAGTTCATAGGATTGCCTACTTCTTATTTATAGTTTATATTGATGAGAGAATTTACATATCAACTTTCTTTTCAATATAGCGCTCCAGGCCGCTTACCGAAAAATTAAAAAGCAAATTAAAATCTAATCAAAAGAAGCAATTCAAAAAGACAGGTGGCAGACATGACAACAGATGTCATTAAAAAAAAAACACCACCAGCTATAGTCAGCAGCTAACCCAATAAAATACCTGCCTGAAAAGATGTCAAAAGAAGGCAGCAAAAAGACAGTAAGGTGGCAGCCAGATGGTTCTCATGGTGCAGGAAATTTAACAGTCCGTGCAAAACTGGATAGAGGTCCCTCTCCCATGGCTGTACCACATGTGCAAAGGCATCTCTCCAGTATATATCTGAGATTGTGCAGGCTCACACAGGAAGAGAATCCTTTGAGCATTCTGATTCCAAGCAATTTAGGGCAGTGGTAGGAAACTTCAGCCCTTTCTGTCTGGCCCTTGAGACTCTTCCCCGGCCACCCACCACACTATTCCTGCTCCACACCCTTCTTGAGTATTCTGCTTGGCTAGTACGAGTCAGTGAACTGTACTAATGCATCTTGCTTTTCTCTCTGTGTGTGTCTCTGTAAAAACCTGCATGGCTAGAATGTAACCTATAGATGTAACAGTTACATCTGCTGGTCCACCCACTTTTGCCTATGCCCCCCCCCTACCACTGAAAGCACCCCTTGTGCTGGAAAGGTTCCCCCCACCCCCTTACTTAGGGATTTGAAACTACTAACCAGCCACACTGAATTGAGCCTGAAAACAAGAGTCAGAGTGATGGAAACAACAACAAAAATGTTGCATGTTCTAAATGACCAATTACACTTATCATTCCGCAATCTGCCCTAGCTGCAATTTCTGGAGCCTTCTTAAAGGAAACTCCGCCAAGAGCATGTTGCAACACCCCAGTCTTAATATAACCAAAACTTATATCACTGTCTGCCTTTTGATGGAACGAATGCAGTTGGTGCCCCAACCCAAGATAAGCAGAGCCACTCCTTGACACAACCACCTCCTGATACCATCTGCAGGGCCGGCTCTAGGTAGAGTCCCGGTGGCGCGGGGTGCCAGGGCGCCGGGCCGGTAGGCTGGGCGCTGCGCGGCAAAGCCGCACAGAAGCCATGCTGCTCCCTGTGAGGGCGGGGGCGCCGGAGCGATCTCCGCCCCTCAGCGCCAGGGCGCGCGACCTGCTCAAGACTGCCCTGACTATCTGAGCATCAGGCTGCCATCTAAGCAACCAGTAGCAAAACACAGAGAAGGAGCACTTCCAAACTAGACCTGTTCTGCACATGCAAATAGCTCTTCTTGTAGAATGCATGACGAAAGGGGTGGTTCTCATGTTTTGAAAGAAAAAAAAACTTTATAGTTCAGAGTCTCTGTAAAAAATATTGGACATCTGTCTTTAGGTTCCTGGGTACTATTCATTTTAGCTGGCATATTGAAAGGGTTTTATTAATCCTCGTGGTTCAAATAATGTGCAGCTCTTGTTTTAACAAGTAATTCCTCCCAAAGGAGTTCTGCAGATTTTTACCAATCCTCTGCAGAAATTATCTCAGCAACTTTTGTCAGAGTCAATATATATGGGTCTTTACAGGTTTCTTTGAATGGATTGATCAAATTCTCTTGATGCTATCCCTAAGTGCACACATGGAATACAGTGGGGTGACCCTGTTAATGTCGCTATCAAACTCCTCCAACCACCCATCAGTGCTGTTTTTTGTAAGCATTAGTGCTCCACCATTGCTTTGCACTGTGACATTGTTTTAGTCAAACTTGTAACTTAGTTTGAATTTAAGCTAATAGAATTGAATGCACTTTGTTGAAAATGTTTATTTTCAAATGTAAATATTATTAAAATACATGAGTGTTCACAACAAGACTCCTGATCTCAAAAACGACAGAATCAGAACTATATGTGCATTACATGTGATACAAAAACTGCATGGTATCGCCAATAGACTCAAAATACCCAAGTCTGTTTCCCTGTTAACACCTGGCTCAGGTGTACTGAAACCTTTCTATGAAACCACCTCTCCTTGAATTGAAACAAGCACGTGCATTAATGCAATTTTGACACTTTCTGAAAACATTTATTTTTGAAGACCCTTTTTGCCATCAATAGCACTTGGTTCTTATTGAACTATCTGCCATTGATCTAGCGGCTGCTGTTTTGTAATTTGACTGTGTGTTCATTTTTGTACATGAGCTTCTTCTTCTGAATGAAAAATGCTATATAAATATTTTTTTTAAAAAAAAAAGTTTACTCCACTGACAATACCTGAATAGTTAATAAGAATCTGGGATGTGCCATACATGGTTAAGGGAACGAATGTGGTAAGGGTTAAAGAAGACAAATTGTAAGCTTATTAAAACTTGGATTTTTTTTATTCTGGAATAATAGAGCACAATATGTAATTCATAATACCGTGTTTCTCATATTATAAGACACGTCTTATATTTATTTTTTCCTCAAAAAAACACACTATGGCTTATTTTCAAGGGATGTCTTATTTTTTTCCTCCTCCTCCTGCTGCGGCCGGCATTACTGCTGCGCCTATCACTATGTCTTATTTTCGGGGTATGGCTTATATTCCTTTTCAAATCATATTTATTTATTTTCCTTTCATCAAAATACAGACATTTACAACTATACATTTTTACATTTTCCACGTCACATCTTCAACCCTCCTTTCTCAACAAAAGGGAGAAAGGTAGGGGAGGAAGAAAAAGAAAAAGAAAAAAAAACCACACACACACACAAAAAAAAAAAATTAAAAAGGAATAACGAATTATAATGATACAAATTAAAAGGACTTCCTGTCATCTCCGTCAGCATACTTTTTTCCTTTGTCGAATGTATATACAATCAATACTATTTCTTTTAACCCATGGTTTCACATTCCTATTGCTTTAATCCTCGTTTTTTTCCTACAAGTGACCTTTTTTGTTGTTGTTGTTGTTGTTATATTGTTTCTATTCAAACGCTATCATTGGTATTTGGTTTTTACTATATTTCATAACATATTTTTTATACCTATCCCATTTTTTCACGAATTCTTCTTTAACCTTTCCTCTCAGGCTATTCGTTAATTGTGCCATTTCGGCAAATTCCTGGAGTTTATTTTGCCATTCTATAATTTTTGGGGCTTCTTTTTCTTTCCATTTTTTGGCAATAACAATCCATGCTGCTGCTAACGAGTATAAAAGGATTTCTCTTGACTGTGGTGGAATATCTTTCTGAAATGTAACACTCAATAAAAAGATCTGTGGTCTTTTTTGAATATTCTTTCCCAATATTTTTTGAATCTCATCATGGATTTTGTCCCAAAATTTCTTAATGATATCACATGTCCACCACATATGAAATAGGTTTCCATCATTCCCTCCACACCTCCAACAAACATTTGCAATATTTTTATACATTTTAGATAATCTAGAGGGTGTGAGGTGCCACCTGTGATTCATCTTAAGCATATTTTCTCTTATATTATAGTTCGATGTAAACTTCATATTAAATTTCCACAGGTTTTCCCATTCCGCACTCGTAATCGGGTAACCACAGTCTTGTGCCCATTTCGTCATAGATACTGTAACCGTTTCATCCATCACTTCGTGCTCTAGCAATGGTTATCTCCAATGGAGGCTATAACACCAAAAAGATCAAACATGGAGGATAAATGGATAACTTACAATATGATGATAATAGAAGAAGGAGGACAGTGGAAAATTAAAAAGTACGAAGAAATAAGAGAACATTTAAATACATGGCTGGATTACCATCAATTAAGTGAGTTATTTAAAAAAGACAAACAAATAGGGTTTCAAAGAGAGGGCTCAAGATTTGAAAAAGAAATATTAATTGGCAAAACAAAACTTATAGCTAAAATGTATAGGCTTATATTCCTTGAATGCTTAAAAATCCTGCTATTGCTTATTTTATGGGTATGTCTTAAAATATGAGAAACAGGGTAATAGAGCACAAGATGTAATTTTAGTTTCCCCGTTTTTTAGGAATAGATGTAATATTGTTACTGGAAACAGTTGTAATATGTTTAGCTTTACTTTTTGGCTTTTCTCTTTTTTTATTCCTGTTGTTTTTACTTCTATTATAGAGCATTTACTTATACGTGCATGATATTAGCCATAATGGCAGCTGATACTGTCTAATACGACTTATCTCTGCACCACCAGGGTAAGATTGTTAAGCTTGTGTATGAAATATATCTGTTGGTTTAACTCAGGCATCCCCAAACTGCGGCTCTCCAGATGTTTTGGCCTACAACTCCCATGATCCCTAGCTAACAGGGCCATTGGTCGGGGAAGATGGGAATTGTAGTCCAGTCCAAAACATCTGGAGGGCCGAAGTTTGGGGATGCCTGGTTTAACTGCTCCTTCGCATTTTGTGTGTACATGGCTCATCATAATAATAAACTTTGAAAATTATATATATATATATATATAAAACATTTTTTAAAGCCTGTATGTAATTTAATTATATTCGGAATAAAGGTTCAGAAGATGTGAACATCAGAAGCAAGAGCCAGATAACGGTGGTATTATTGTGGTGGGTAGGTGGGTGTATATTTATCTGGTCTGAAGTATGCATTAAACGTTAATTACAGTATAAACATTTTGAGCAGGTGTGGAATAACATCGCTTTCCAAAAAAAAGAGAGAAAATGCCGTGTTTATCTGCTGAGTTCAGGCAAAGCATTGGCACTGTCCCTTGAGCAGTTTCACCTTGCTCTGCCCAAGGGGAGAGGGCAGAAAAATGCCCCCAATCCCACATAAATCAGAAATTTCCAGTTGTAAATTGCACACCACCATAACATCCTTTGCCACAGTTTACATGCCAGGAGTGGGAGCTTGAGGGCAGTTTATAGCCGAAAAATGGTTTCTGAATAGATGGATAGAACACCCTCGCACTGCATCTCCTCCTTGGACTTATGCACAAGGTCTGTGGTGTGAGGAAATAAAAAGCAGCATTTTTCTAACTGCCTTTTGAAAACAATGAATTCTCTGTTAGCTGCAAGCCCGAACCTCTGCAGTGCCTGCCTCACGAGGTTGGAATGGCTAGTTAAATGCAGGTTCAAAGCTCCTAGCCTCCAAGTACTTTTAACTCCGCACTATTTTTGCTTCTCTAACCTCTGTTTTTTCTACTTAAGCATCTAAGGTCTCCTTGTTTTTCAGGGAACTAGGCAGTAACTTTTTATAATTAGATTAGAGATAATCAAATGAAGCCTCGGATATTTATTAAATGTCATTTAATCCCTTTCTCTCCCCCCCAAAAAAATAGCCTTTTTATAGATTTTGTCTAGTTTCTTGTAAATTTACACATTGTTTTTTTCTTAGATATATTTCAGGTACCTTATTTTTAAATCAAATATCTGATTTGTGAGATGAACTTTTTTCTTAGTTCAGTGCCTTCTGTTCGATATCTCTCTGTATGTCTATAGATATATGTGCAGGCATTATTCTTAAAAGAGGTTTTCGGTGTCAGCTTGAGAAAGGAAACGGATTTCAAAACAAGAAAGAAAGACTTCAAAATCACCATACATTTTCAGAAAAACTTTTGTCCTAGCTTTATTATATAAGATATGCTGGACCCAAGTACTGTATTTACTTTCACATGTGGAAGACAACTTCTGTTCATAGAAGTTCTGTATTACACCTAATGCTAAGGCACTGCATGAGAAAAGTGAAACTAAATCCAGTGATGTCCTTCAGCTAGCCCAAGACTTTGCCCAAACCCTTTCACAAGCAGAGGCAAGCTATAAAATAGGGTTGAGGAGCCTGTGGTCCTACAAATGTTGTTGGATTGTAGCCTCCATCATCCTTGACTATTGGCTATGCTAACTGGGGCTGGTGGGAGTTGCGGTCCTACAACAACTGAAGGGCCATTGGTTATCCATTCCTACTATTTAACCAACCTATTACTCTTGTGCAACTGTTTGTTGCACTAGTGATTTTTCTTTCTTTCTACGATACATCCTGTTTTGGGGGGGAGAAGGTAAAAACAATTTGGGATCGTGACCTGAGATTGAGGTAAACTGCACTAAGTAGCACCTGCCAACATTTTCCAGCTAGATCTGGGGGGGGGGGGGGATAAAATAATGAATTGATATTTCATTCCCTGTTTAGGGAAGCTTTTAATGTTTGATGGATTTCTGTATTTTAGTATTTTGTTGGAAGCTGCCCAGAGTGGCTGGGGAACCCGGCCAGATGGGCGGGGTATAAATAATAAATTATTATTATTATTATTATTATTATTATTATTATTATTATTATTATTGTTATTATTATTATTTATTTTCATATACGTTTCCGTAATACACAATTATTACAGACTTGTCTGAGTATTATAACTTTATATGTCAAAAAATGTACTTTGTGGAATTTAGGAGTTTTAAAGATAGGCTTTCCTAACTTCCACCATACTTGATACTCTTGGAGATTTTCATTACAGTTAGGTGCACTGCATCCCACTTTTATTACAAATGTAATGAAATCCCTTCCTGTTTAAAAATATGCCTGGAACATCCATCCCTTTTTCATATATTTCACCTCCTCCCTGCAGCAGACTGGTGTTGACTAGCCTAGTAAGAGATAACCGAACTCAGATAATGACAGGCCCATTCTTTATAGTGACTGCAGACGTATCTGGAGAGGCCAAGACAAAGATCAGGTTTCCAGTTTGTTACATTCAACGGTACACAGGGGCAAGCGGCCTGATAAATCTGTTTCTCATTTTAAAAGGTGATGGCTAAGAAGGTCAGGGTTTGCCATGTAATATATTATGAACATCAGCTGTCAATTTACTCATTGAATTTTGTGTGTGGCAGTAACAGCTTTACACCTTTGTTGTAACGTAAATATATTTGAACTAGGGAAAAAGTAGACACCAGAACGTATTTAAATATATAATATCTCAGTCACTTTTTGTACGCTTAACCTGCATGTAGGGCTGAGGTGGGGGGACTAGTCAATATATATACTGTACTGTATTTGGATTTTGTTTACAAAGGAAACTAGGTTGCAATATTAATTTCCTTTCTGTGTGAAGTAGATACAAATATGTAGTGTTAACTTTCAGGAACTAGCCTAGCTCGAGAGCCTCTGTTTTCATTTGCATATTGCTGAGCTTTTTCCTGACCCAAAGATACTGATTCAAAGTCTTCATAGATAACACACGTTTTGAACTGCAAAATTGGGAAGCTTTGCGGTTTAGCTTTTGAGTTTCATTTACTATATCAATATACTTTGGGGGAAATATAAACTATGTATTTGGCTGTTTTTGTTGCCTTCTCTGATGTCTTCAGTTTCATTTTGTTTGTTTTTTAATAATTCTGGACAGAGTTAAACAGTCACGGGGTGTTCATTACAAACTGTGTAGTTGCATCAGAGGCAGATTTGGTGAAGAGATTTGGTAAAGGCCCAGCAATATTGAGAAAAACCCACTATTTTACATATTGGCCTGGACCACGTGCCTTACTAGGTCTGCAGCATCAGGGGAAGATCTGCACTATTTCAGGACCACGAGAGCAGGGGTGTCATCTAAGGAGACCAGGGGGCTGAAAGCCCCCCCATAATTTTCAAGAAGGAGGCCAGGCCCCCTCAATATTCCACAGTTGAAGCAAGCCCCAGCGGGCTCTTGCCACATCTGTGGCAGGCCACCACTGGGCCTACCTGCATCCGTGGCAGGTCTCGCAGGACCAACCTGTAGCCACATGCCATCCTGTGGCTGCATTGAGTCTTTCAGGCCTCCCATTGGTCCTCCTCACACCATGTAACATCACATGTGTGTGCCAGGCCCCCCCAAAGTTGAGCAGAGCTCGCCATGTGTGCATGAGAGTGGACACTTGAATGTTATTAGGCAGCATAGACTATTAGGCTCCTGTTAAAGTAGTTAAGACCCTTCAACATTTGCACCACATATTTCTTACTTCTTCATTTTCCTTCATGTGGTGGAGTTCTTCCCTAGCCTTATTGAAGAATCTCGTTCTATGCTTGTGTGAGAATAAGCCAAGCTAAGAGATCTCTCTATGATGCTAGAGTGTTCTGTTAATAGTTACAGGTAGGTAGCCATGTTGGTCTGCCGTAGTCGAAACAAAATTTAAAAAAAATCATTCCAGTAGCACCTTAGAGACCAGCTAAGTTTGTCATTGGTATGAGCTTTCATGTGCATCTGAAGAAGTGTACAGTGGTACCTCGGTTTATGAACACAATTGGTTCTGGAAGTCTGTTCATAAACTGAAGCAAACTTTCCCATTGAAAATAATGGAAAGTGGATTAATCTGTTCCAGACGGTCCGTGGAGTACTTAAACTGAAGCGTTCATAAACTGAAGCGAACTTTCCCATTGAAATTAATGGAAAGTGGATTAATCCGTTCCAGACGGGTCCGCGGAGTACTCAACCTGAAGAGTACTTAACCCGAAGCATGGGTGTAATTGGTTCCGGAAGTCTGTTCATAAACTGAAGCAAACTTTCCCATTGAAAGTAATGGAAAGTGAGTTAATCTGTTCCAGATGGGTCCGCGGCGTTTGTAAACTGAAAATTGGTAAACCGAGGTATTCATAAATCGAGGTTCCACTGTATCTGAAGAAGTGTGCATGCACACAAAAGCTCATACCAATGACAAAATTAATTGGTCTCTAAGGTGCTACTGGAAGGAATTTTTTTGTTCTGTTAATGTTAATGTTCTGTGCAGTGGGTTGTCTGTTTCCCACCTTTTAGCCAACTTTGTCGTAATAAAAGGAAATAGGTATTTTAGAGAACCGTCTAGGTCAGGCATCCCCAAACTGCGGCCCTCCAGATGTTTTGGCCTACAACTCCCATGATCCCTAGCTAACAGGACCAGTGGCCAGGGAAGATGGGAATTGTAGTCCAAAACATCTGGAGGCCCAAAGTTTGGGGGTGCCTGGTCTAGGTATTCCTCTTGATTATTCTCAGAGACATAATGAACCAACAAGCTACCCAGTGTAATAACAAAACAAAAAAAGACTGTTCAGAGCTGTTTGAAGATATCCACCTTGGTATTATCATACAAGAGGCTTCCCCCGCTGCTGTGGAGTTCAAGGCAAAGTCCATATGGAATTTGTTCTGTAGAAAAATATTGGATCCCAAGGTGCCCTTCTACCAATGGAAAGGGTCCTTCTGCTTACAGAAGGATGGTTGAAATCAAACCATAACTTTTGAAAGAGAGAGGATCCAGCAGTAGCATTTTAATAGTGAGGTGGCAGGAGGCAGTGTGTGGTCCTGTCTCCCCTCTTTGGTCAATGTAATCTTGTTACTGTAATGTCACATGTTGTCAGAGGTGACCCATATGTTGTGAAGCAGGAGCCATGTAACAGGGGGCAAGTATATTCATGTAAGACGGAGCAAAAACTTACGTGAGTAGAGCATGCCAAAGATGCTGGATTTCCTCTACGTCCTTTTCTTCCACATTATAATTTCCATTCAAGTAAACTTCCCCCGGGGCCAATTCGTAATGAATTAGCTCATTGTCAGCATATGCCAGAGGTGAATTGGACCTCTTGAATTAAGAAAAGCATTCAACTACAGCACTAAGTGGCATGCCCCTCTTGTGTTTATTTTCTTGTAGGTGAACTTGAAATAATTTCCTTCCTTCCCTCCCTCTGATGTCAGGTACAGAATTGTTTACTTGGTTCAAGGATGCTCTCTGCCTGATTTGACATAGCCCAGCCCATTCTCTTCATTGCCAGCAGTACGCCATGGGAAATACTTCGTCAGCAAATGAATAGGACTCCCAGTTGACCTCAGAGTTAAGATTTGGGGAATTACTTGCATGAGGAAGGGGGGAAACAACCTCAGGCTGTAGAGGAAGATTTTACAGACTTTCAATTCAGCCATGTTTAACAGACAAGCTTATTAAACTTTATCCCCTTTTGTATCTGGTATATCTCAAAAAGGCATTTGTCCTTTTACACTGAAACAGCTACCTTATCAACAGTATGGTTTCGTTGTGTGAGAGAGCTGAATAATGAAAATGGAGCAATGATTTAATAGGCATGATTTAATTTTAAGTGAATATTTGTTTTTATAGATTATAAAGATGCCTCTGGGGCATTTACAAGAAGAATTTAGAATTTTCTATTTACTACGCTGCTAATATCAGAAATTTATTGTTGGTTTAATTTACATGTATAGCTGCACACTGTAGTGTCATTTCTGGTTTCAGGGGGTGCGAGGGACAGGATGAGACTTTCAGTGGAGGGTAGGGAAAGGTTACATTGCTCAGAGCAGTATATTTTAAAAGAACATATTGTGGTCACCTTTCCATGTCTCATAATAGCCAGAGATAAAGAAGATCAGATATTAACTTTCTGTATGAAGACGTGGAGGACATTTCTGACAGTGGAACTTAAAACATTATTTAAAGCTAAGCATGAGATTGAGATCTGTGATATCCTTTCCTGAACTTCTAAGTGAATGCTGTGTCTAAATGTCAGAATGGAAGTATATTGGTCAATTAATCACTGCCAATGAGCCATAACATGTCAAAGCACCATTTCATGTTGACCTCCTCCTGATGTTTGTAAAATCTAAACCAGCAACCAGACAGCCTCTGATATTGACCACACTACTTTTTTGCTTTCTTAATAATTTTGGAGCAGAATGTATATGAAATACTTTTTCAATATCTGTATTTAGCATTTCTGCTGGTTGTTGACAGGAAGAACATAGAAAAATTATTCTGAACACTGAAAAGACATCTTTCAAAACAATCTTACCTAATTTCCCTATTTAAAGTTTTTCTGTTGTAGACCTCTACAATAGCAGATACTGGAGGAGGTTACTGAACGTTTTAAAGTTTGCAATTAAAGAAACACAAAGGTGGTCTAATGTTTCACCTCTTCCTTCTTCCTTATGCATTTCAGTAGCACAGGTGATGTTGAGTATTGATCATTGTAAGTGTAAGTTCAAAATCTTAGCATTGATTAATAATAGTTATTCTCCTAAGGCAGAAATGATTATTCATGTATAATGGGGTTTTTTCCCATTTGCCTTCTCTGTTCTCCATTCTTTTCTCCTCCGCACACAGCAAAACTAACTTAGGTCACAGTATTAATTTGACAAACTAGGAAAATTAAAATATTGTGACAAGCAAAGCATTGTGTTGCTGGTGGAAGAAGGTGCAGGGACAAAACCTCTTCTACTTTGCTGGCCCATTTAGGAAATTTGGTCACTGGTACAAAGCCATGCAGCTGCACATAATATAAAGTAAGTTTAACTGCATATTTGGTGAGTTTATAACTTCCCTAGGGTATTTTAACATTAAAAATAGTGATTGTTAACCCAGTCCATCTGAACTTAAATATGAACTTGTTTTGCAAGAAACAGAGTAGCATCTAAAGTATTATTTGTATCTTTTTTTCTTTTGCATAAGATTTTACACATATTTTAGCTGAATTGTGTGTTTTTGTATGACTCAATAGGTGCATAGGTGCTCAGATCCATGTGTTAAACAAAGATGGCAATTCCCAGTGATGCACTTTGAATATGCATATGCTGTGCTTTCTATAGTGATGAAATGTTTGTAACAATAATAAAATCAGATGTACCATCATCATTCTTGTTACATTTTAGACAGCGGTGATAAATGAATTGTTTTGATAATAAATTACTGGCCGCATTGTACTAGGGAGTTCAAGAAGGAAAAACACAGCTAATCTGGAATTTTCCCAGTCTAGGTGGAATAAAAGAAGCATAAATGTACTCTGCATATGGTAAACATTGTCACACATGTTATTAGGCACTACTACAAATTATTTTAAACACCCAGACAGTTTCTGTCGTAAATTGTCTCCTTAAACATTTCTCCTTCATGCACGACAGATTTAAGCCCTAATACTATATGGCATGTTTAAGCGTACTTCGACATCCTTTCCTGTTATATGAACGGATTAGCTGGTGTCGTGCAGTTACTCCTTTAGTTCATTTTTAGATTTACAGGTTTTAAGTGGAGAGCTTTCTCTCGTTTCATAAAATTGGACTTGAGTGGAGGTATTCCTTAGCTACATGAGTTAGATCAGAACAAAGGCCATAATATGTGTTTAGGGACTCCTTAAAAAGCAAGCTATGCACCAGTTTATTGTAAAGCTTTGGGAGCCCCCATTGACTGTTGTAAAGCTGTATTTATAGAGCTCTGTGTGGTTTTGTCTTGGCATCAAGTCCTTATTATCATGATTTCATATGCTGTAGTGAATAAGAAAGCCTTGGCTGCGTAGGCCGCAAATACTCCTATGCAGCCTTCTTATTAGTGGAATTTCTGTGCATATATATTCTACAACTATATACCTATATATAAAGATTAACTTAATTGGTTCTGCACAGGAGACCAGCGTGTGGGCGTTGGAAGGGAGCAGAACACCCACTTAGAGGGAGCAGGCAGGGTACTGGCATTCCAATCCTATTGTTAAATTCCAGGAATAGTGGCCATAAACCCGTACAGCCCTGCTGTAAGGACTCCAACCCAGCCTATCGGCACTGCTGGGCAATAGCACAAAGTGCCCGATTGCAGCAGAGTCGGTGCTGCTACAACAGTTTCATCTCAAATGCTTCCCTAATTTTACCATGTGAACCGTGGGGGGACATCTGTTTAACTTTGCATTCTTGCATACTCTGCGCCACAACTTTTGTCCACTTCTCCAGACCTGTGGGAGATTGTGGGAGGATATCGGTGGACCAGTATTATGTACTCCGCTGGCAAACTCCCAAGTGTTGTATTCTATTTTATTTTTAATCTCTAAACTGCTGTTTGATTTGAACTTGGCAGAAGTGCTCAAGTCAGCAGACACCTGGATTAAGTATTGTTGTGGGGGAGAGGAGAACACCTCGTATCAAGCCATGCTCCCAGCCCATTTCCCTCCAAGAGGATATTTTCCAAGACTCGCAATGAGTGGGAGAGCTGATGTATTGTGTATTACTTTGTTTCCTATTTGTTCTGTGCTCCTTATTCCCATAGTACAGTGGAACCTCGGTTTATGAACACCTCGGTTTATGAATTTTCGGTTTATGAACGCCGCGGACCCATCTGGAACGGATTAATTCACTTTCCATTACTTTTAATGGGAAAGTTCGCTTCAGTTTATGAACGCTTCAGTTTATGAACAGAATTCCGGAACCAATTACACCCATGTTTCAGTTTATGAACGCTTCAGTTTAAGTACTTCGTGGACCCGTCTGGAACGGATTAATCCACTTTCCATTACTTTCAATGGAAAAGTTTGCTTCAGTTTATGAACGGTTACTCCGCGGACCGTCTGGAACGGATTAATCCACTTTCCATTACTTTCAATGGGAAAGTTCGCTTCAGTTTATGAACGCTTCAGTTTATGAACAGACTTCCGGAACCAATTGTGTTCATAAACCGAGGTACCACTGTACTGAAAACCCTAAGCAGTACAGGTTAAAATTCCCAGTTTTTTGTGGGCGAGAACGTTGGGGGTTTATCATTTAAATTTTAAACAGTCTGCTTGTTTACAGTTATGCAGGTTTACCTTTTGCAACCGGCATTTCAGGTGGGGTGCTTTAGTAAAAGGGCTGTAGTGGGTTTTTTTATGTGTCTTGTTTCTTTTAATTGACAATTTGGATGTATTGCTCTACCTTTATGTTTACCTTTACCTTTATGTTTGCTGCCTTGGATACACTCGCATTCATTTGCTCACACTCTCTCTGCCTCCTTGCTCTCTGTATAAATCAGGAGGGTGGGAGAAGAGACATAAAAATTCTAGAAATTTTCCAGCTTCTTCAAACACATGATTTTGAAATATGGAACACAACAAGGATTGCCTATTTATTCATTGCTTTAAATAATATTCCAAGATGATAAATACAAGTAAGAACAATAAACCATGGTTGTATGCTCAGTGATCCTCAAATAACCAGTTCTGCATGGTTTGCATGGAAAATGCAATCTGCATCATCCCAGTTGGAGCCATGCTTGCTGCTTTAGGACCTTCAAGTCCTTTCATCCACTGCCTAGCAGCTGATGGTTGTAAGCGTCTTCCCTCTCCAGTCACTTAGCCCTCCTTACTAGGTCTGTGAAGTATCTTTGTTCCCTATCTCCATTCATCAACTTGATTAATGTAGCCTTGGGCAGATCTGGTGGCCATTCCTCCCTTTGCTTCTCTGTTAATTAAGTAAGGTGCCATATTACGAAGACCCTAGACCCTAGACTTCACTATGGATAAAGCATTCTACTACCATAAGAACGTCTCACATGAAACATAGAATTATAGGGCTAAACCAGTCCCTGAAGTTGAACCCATTGTAATTCTCGTATAAGAATAGAGTTGGGAGTTACCTAGCTACATTCCAACCATGTAAACTCAGAGGTGTCAATACACCTTCCTGCCCTCTGTCCATGTCAGCAAGAGGCATTGGCACAGTTCAAGTGCACAAACCAGCCAAGCAAAAGCACAGGGGTGGAGAATACTGTTTTTATATATGTTGGAAGCCTCCGAGAGTGGCTGGGGCAACCCAGTCAGATGGATGGGGTACAAATAATAAAATTATTATTATTATTATTATTATTATTATTATTATTATTATTATTATTATTATTATTATCACTGAGCTTCCCCCACCCCATGCAAGCTACTTTGACTGGGTCCTGTCAGATAACCCAACTTCAGTGGAAATTGTAAATGTACTCCCAGTTCCTTCCTTCCTTTGCAGCCTGGCTCAAATTGATCAGCACTGGCTGCAAACCCTACATTGGCAGGGACTAGCTGTACTCAGGAACAACTAACTGCAGGCTCCAAGCAGGGTTTGTAGCTATCACCAATCAGCTTTGGGTGTGTGTGTGTCATAGCTGTCACGTTTTCCCTTTTCTCGGGAGGAAGCCTATTCAGCATAAGGGAATTTCCCTTAAAAAAGGGAGAACTTGGCAGCTATGGGGTGTGTGTGTGTGTGTGTGTGTGTGTGTGTGTGTGTGTGTACAACCCCCATTTTCAGCAGGGATCAGCTGTGCTCAGGGTGTGTTATGTATTTGACGGTGTGATTTGTGAACCGCTCTGAGATATTTCAATACCAAAAAGAATTTAATAAATGAAATAAAGTGCAGTCCTTACCCTCTCTTGTCTGGGAGTAAGCCCCATTGAATTCAATATGACTTATTTCTAAGCGGGGTGTATGGGGTGTTAGGGGAGGTGTAGTACCTCTGGTGCCGGAGACGGCATTCTCCTTTGGTGCAATTTGCCCACTTTGGGTCTCTACACCAGTGTTTCTCAACCAGTGTGCCTCCAGATGTTTTGGGACTACAACTCCCATCATTCCTGACCACTGGTCTTGCTAGCTAGGGATGATGGGAGTTGTAGTCCCAAAACATCTGGAGGCACACTGGTTGAGAAACACTGCTCTACACTGCACTCTGCTCTCACTTGTGGTTCCTAGAAGCTGCCAGCATGTGACAGCGGCCACACCCCGAGAAATGGCTTCGACTGGCCAGCTAAGCCAGGTGAGGGTAGCCAATGGGACTTATATCCTCAGTGAGTTAGGGACTTCCCTTGCATGCAAAGACAGGATCTGGAAGATTGAGCGGACGAGAGCAATACTGGGTCCAACAGTCAAGAAAGCGGTTTCTGCAATGGCTGTAGAGGGAAGTGAGGACAGAGGGGAGTTGTCAACCTAGATGGGTTCCTAGTCCATCTAGAAGAAAAGGCCAAGAGGTAAACCGTACACAAATCCAGAGTGGAGTCCTAAGGTGGTTGGGTGGCACCTAGTACAACAACTCCAGCAACTCCTGCAGCCAAGCTGGTGCCAAATGGATTTCTCTTCTTTCCTTTGGACCACGTCAATGAGGCCAAGAGGGGGGTCTTGTTGTCTGGGCAGCCCAGGACCTCCATGCACACTGTCCTGGCTTGCACCCCAGGGAGGTCACTTCGGTGCTGCTAACACAGTGGTTTGACTTCAGCCCTGGATGCGTATTCCATTGTCTCTCGAGACAGATGGATGCCAACAAATATTTCTGAGTAGACATTGTTAGAACTGCAGCCTTAATTACATGGGAGAAAACAGCACATGTAGAAACCTAACTATATGTAGGGCAATGGGTGCTACATTATCTCCCGGCTTTCTGGAGAATCATTCATATTGGTTAATAAAATACACACATAAATACATGAAAGTTAACAAAATAATTTAGATTACTAATAAGACCCGTTCTGAGACCTATATAACTTTGGAAAATTTAAACTCAATTTCTGAAAAGAGTGGGGTTTTTATGGCTGAGCTATTGACCTCTGAGATTGGGTTTTATAATGGAAATGATTACATAACCTTGAACCACCAAGCCACAGACAGTATTATTATATTACTCTTTGCTCATGTCTATGCTTTGGAAATAGTGTGGGTATTGTCTGCTGCTAATATTGCTAAGGGACTCAAGAGAGCTGGCATGTGCATTAGACCAAGAGTAGTTTTTTTTTGTAAAAAAAAAAAATTGAAATTACCCAACATGAGTCACAAAACTTAGCAGATGAAAAATAAATTGCTTAGTATGGAAATGTCCGTGCCTTTTGCCATTTTATTCAATATGATTAAATCAATATATGTCACTTGCTGCATGTGCTAATTCTTTTTTAGAAATATAAATATTTTTTACATGTCTGAAACTTGTACCACACCATCAAAATACAGTGTGCTTTTTAAAAAAAATGGACATGTTTTTTTTCTGACAGAGCAAGTCAATCAGTAGTGTGTATGCCTTACTTCAACCAGAAGATCAAAATTTTACTGATTTAGTTAGTCATTTAAAAATATGTATAAACTGTCCAGTCATAAAATATCAAGGCATTGTACCACAATGTATACAGATGCAATAGAACATAAAATACCATTTAAAAAAAATACAAAATAATTATTAAGATGACTGGCTCATCTTAACAAAATGTAAACTACTAAATAGGGTTATCAACGTTAAAAAGTATTCAGGAAATGCCTGAAAGTCAGTTGCACGGATGCCTGCTGAGCCTCTACTAAAAGTGTGTTCCACAGCATGGAACCATTTATGCTAAACGCCCAACTTTTAGCTGAAGCCGGTCAAAGCTTTGGGAATGTGGGGGACAAAGTAACAGCAGTGCTCAAGGTGATCTCAGTGATTGAACTGGAATATAAGGGCTCAGGTGGTAATTAAGATATTCGGGTCCCAAGTTGCTCAGGGCATTGTCTGTTGATATAAGAACTTTGAACCTGGCGCATAGAAAGCCTTTTTTTAAAAATGGCCACATAACTGTCACTTTATGAGCAGCAGGCGCCACCCCCTCACACAATGGTGCATTCAAAACACCCTGGAGCCACCTGGTCATCCCACTCTGGCTCACTTTCTCCAGCCAGAAAGGGCAGGGTCCAGAGGGCATGAGGTAAGATGCCTTATTATAAATGTGAACTACTATAAGAGCCAGATTAGCGAATTCTAATTTGAGAATTATATTCTCTGAATGCCATCTATGCACATAGCATCATCTTGCATTTGCAGATCTAATCTAACAGAGCAATTATCTGAAAGTTTACTCAGATGTAAATCCCACTGTGTTCATTGGGGCTTACTGCCTAGCTAAGTGTGTTTGGAATTGTATCCTAAACCTGTTTTTCCTAGTTTTCAGTGCAGAGGAAACCACTATTCATAGTTATTTACTTAGCAAATATGATCATGTTAAGCCAAACCACAACATTATAATCTCTCTCATTCAAGTCCCCATTTCAGCAATAGGTATATATGAGCTACCTTGGTACTTCACCTAAATTTGATAGATATATTTAAGAGGAGACATAATCATGGAATCATAGAATCATAGAGTTGGAAGAGACCACAAGGGCCATCCAGTCCAACTCCCTGCCGAGCAGGAAACACCATCAAAGCATTCTTGACATATGCCTGTCAAGCCTCTGCTTAAAGACCTCCAAAGAAGGAGACTCCACCACACTCCTTGGTAGCAAATTCCACTGCCGAACAGCTCTTACTGTCAGGAAGTTCTTCCTAATGTTTAGGTGGAATCTTCTTTCTTGTAGTTTGAATCCATTGGTCTGTGTCCGCTTCTCTTCAGCAGCAGAAAACAACCTTTCTCCCTCCTCTATATGACATCCTTTTATATATTTGAACATGGCTATCATATCACCCCTTAACCTTCTCTTCTCCATGCTAAACATACCCAGCTCCCTAAGCCGTTCCTCATAAGGCATCGTTTCCAGGCCTTTGACCATTTTGGTTGCCCTCTTCTGGACCCGTTCCAGCTTGTCAGTATCCTTCTTGAACTGTGGTGCCCAGAACTGTCAGGCTAACAGTAATTCAGGGGAGCCAAACCAATAGCATGTTTATTTATAAAATATCTCTGTGCCATCATACAACCATAAAGAGAGCCTCCACGGTTGTTCATAATAATAAAATATCAATACAATTAAAACGAACATTCAAAGTGAAACAGAAATACAAAGCTAACTAGATAAAAATAGAATACATTGAAAATGTGGTGAAACAGAAATATCTTAACAGCCCACCTGAGAAGACACCAGTCTTGCCTCCCTTATGGAGGAGTTTGAGAAGCACAGTGCATTCTCTGAAATGGCTCCATCCCAGCTCTAGCATCCCTTGGGATCTGTTTTGGTGACAGAACACAGAGCAGAGCCTCTGAAAATGACGGCAATTGACAGATTCGTGCTGAAAGAGGTGGCCCTCGCGCGTCGATGACCCCTCACCCGCGTGGAGTAAATTAGACACAAGGACACGTGATTTTAGGTTAATGGGTAAATAAAGGCCACAACTTTATTGGTTATAGCATGTGAGTGGTATTGGCTTAGGCATTGGATGGGAACGCAGCACATGACTCCACCCTACCAGTGTGGAGACACTTAAAGGTTAACGAACAGTGGGAGGAGCTTGTTGATGCAAATACAACTGGAAGCTTCCCCTGACGTCACTGGGGGTCGTGCCATGGCCCTAACCCAAGTAGAGCATCGGACGGGATCCACGACCGCCGGATCCCCTTAACGGGATACCCCTAGGAGGTAGGTGATGGCCTTAACCTGACCTCCGACACACAACACAGATACATCACATATTGAATAATCCGGTGCCTAACCGCCAATACCAAAAGTTGTGACGAATTGCTATGAGGTAGGCGAAAAAAACGAGGCCGGTGCCAATTTGCCAAATGGATAAAAAACTCCTACCAGGCCCCTTTGGCAACCAAGGAAACCAACCGAAGTCCACAGCAAGGTCAAAGAAAAGCCAGGCCTAAAGGGAGGGGGGGCGGGTGATCCGATGAGGGCAGGAATGCAAAGAGAAAAATCTCCCACCGCCGCGGCCATTTAAACGGAACTAGACTCCGCCCCCCGCCTCCGGTGATCCCTATTAGCTTGCAGACGGGTATGATGCTGCAGCGGGGAGGGGCTGGTGGAGGGGGCTAAGCACGCCCCCCTGCAGACGCGGGAGGCGGGCCCCGCGTGCAATCCCTCCCCTCTGGAAGGGAGGAGAGTCCTTCTCATATGCTGGTTCCAAGGCATTGAGGGCTTTGTAGGCACGGTACCAAGCAACAATGTAATTGATTAACAGGTAAGGGTCTTTAAAAGGGATGATTTACTTAGCCTTGAGTCCCGAGGTGCCCTTTCCAGCTTAGCAGAAGAACATTACAAACTGAAATCCAGATATCTTCTTCCATTAGCACAAACCCTTTCACAGCAGTTTTGTACAAGGAGATTCAATATTTGTTAGTTCCTCTTTGCAGAGCAAGCCCCAGCGGCTGGGGCACAGAGGCCCATAATAGAGCTAGCGTTGTAATGCAGAATTGCATGCTGTCCAGACTTTGTAATGGTGAACTTTTTTGTGTCACAGCCTAATGCTTGCTTTACAAATATGTAAAGTATTAGACTCAGGATCCACTGATTTCAGTAGGTCTACCCTGAGCATGTCTAAATTATCACCCATGAACTCCATTGAGATCATAGTGGAATTATTGTGTGCAAATGGATGTACATGTCTAATTTTCTCATGCACAAAAAAATTCCACTGAGTTGAAAGCACATCTTACATGAAGAGAAGATGCAATCCACATCACAGAAAGACACTTTGAATGCATTATTGAACCATTGGACTTAGGGAACATCTCTAAAACCACAAAGGCTCTGCCACCATCTCTACACAACACTGAGCCACACACTGTAACTGAGCCACACACAAACAGGAGGGATCACCCATCTTACAATCAAATAAGGATGCAGAGTTCTGAAGATTCTAAAATCTTGACCTGCTTTCAGACTTACACATCTAAATAGTTTTTGAAAGTTGGATAAACCTTTGGGGATAGCAGTGTTATATTATAGAGAACCTTCTATTCCTGTATGTACTCTATTCCAGAGTATTTGTTGATTATCTCAGTTGATGATGAACTTCACCAACGGGCTCTAAAGATAGCCAATAATTTTTTTTGTCATGTATTGCACATTTACCATAAGAAAAAAAGACGTGTGGTGCTATTTATTAGCAAAGGTCTGGTAGTCCTTGTGCAGATTTGGTTTTAAAATATATGTAAACCTTATTCAATCTTCCACCTTGAGGAGACTGTAATACACTTCTGCTATCTTAAAAATATGAAGGCAATTTACATTACATTTTTAGAGTCTTGTGGCCTGCAGAGAGCCATGCTACATTTGCCAATTCCAGTATTTCTTTCCATACATTAGTTAGTTTTAGTGCTTACCCCCCCTTTTAAAAAAAAACAAAACAAAGCCCCTCTTGCATTCCTTCGTTGGCTACATAATGCATTGCTTTTATTCACCTTGGAACTTACACACTGAAAAAAAGAGAATGCTGTCATAAGATTGTTCTTTTGTGGTCTTGATTTTTAGTCACATCAATCATAATTAAATTGCTTGGCGGCAGAATAAATTACAGTAAACCATTTGACCTTTATTCTTCTGTTCAAAGAAATCATGCAAAGCTCAGAACTTCCTCCTGTGAACTTCCATGAGATTTGCTATTATTTTTGTTCCTTTAAAACGGTAAGAATGAGGCTTTGATTGAAGCCACGTAGTAAATCTCTTGAAAATTCTTCACCACTTTGCCACTTGCTTGATATAGTATTTGCTGTTTATAATTGGCTGTTAGTGGATTGGCTTTCTGTGTAATAAACTACTCAGAATCGCATAGAGTTGGGTCAACCTGGGTGTTCTGCAGTTAACATGGTGGTGGTTATGCCTAATTCCCGCAGCAGAGAGGGGGAATTAGGAGGAGCATCACAAAGAACAAAAGTTAGTTGACTGCCAGCTGAGTAAAGCCCTTGCTGTGAACAGGTTTGAGTAACAGCAATATTTCTAAAGGAGGGAGAGTAATGACACTTAAGTGAGGTTGGTCTTAGTGTAAGCAGTTGCAGGTCTGTATCCAATAATGTATCATTACTGCGTCTGGAATAGATCACATGGATAAATTAACTGAACTCTTACCCTGCTGTGAGCTCTTTTGCTGTGTTCTCTCTGCTTGTTAGCCTCCCAGCCTCTAGTTTGACCCTGTTCCTTTCCTTAATTAATGCATCTCCAATTCCCTAATCTGGACTTTTTAAAAAAAAGTTTTTTAAAAAATCTCATGTTTCTTTGTCCCCCCCACCCCCCAACTTGAGGAAATAGTTGGAAGAGTTTTCAACAGTTTACCCAGAGGCAAAAATAGCAGGTGCATCCAGGGTTATTATAAAGCCGATCAAATGCACAGAGAGCCTGGCCCAATTCCAGTCCTGATAAACAAAATAGCATTGTGACTTAACTGCAGACTGACATTAACAGCATTATTCAGATCATCGTGGTAGATTCTCAGATCTGTGGCCATAAGAAAGAACAATGCATGAACAATGATCAGTAACCACATTGGGCCAGATTTAGGATTAGGTAGGAAATCCTCTCCCCACGCCCAACTGTTTAAATAGGATGTGTTGCAACCTGTCAGTTCCCATGAACATGAAGTGGGGTCTGTACCTGACCGTAGACTTGCACACGTAATTGTTTTACACATAATAGCTGAATGCTTTTCATTTGATTATACAGGTAGAAGCCTTCTCCAGCTAGCACAACGTTGGGGGCATAAAGACTGATGGTCTGTCATCTGCTAGTCTGATCTTTCCCTGGTACCCAGCTTAGGCCACTAATATAAGAAATAATGCTTTGGAACATAATTAGAACTTGGGCATCTAAATCTCATACCCCTTTTGTTATGACTGTTCCTTTAGATTGTGTCTGAAAACACGGTAACACCTTATCCAGCTTTACTGAAAGATAGCTTGCCACACCTGTGTGTCTAACATACTACCCTTCTGAAATCTGGTGTGCATGATAAAATGGTCACATGATCTCTTGTTAAGGGGTGTGAAGATTTGCCCCCCCCACTCCCCTATTTCCCTAGATTTCTGGTTGGATGGAAATGTTTGGGAAAATTTCCTTACCACTTTAGAGCATTGCAGGTGACTAGTTAATCTAGCAGTTAGATAAGCATTGTGTGCAAATTTCTTCCCAGTAAATGGTTCACCCTAACATCACAAGTGCAAAGGTTTTGATGGATCTCAAGCCATTCTGATAAATGGGGTATACAGTGGTACCTCTACTTATGAATAACTCTACTTACGAATGGTTCTACTTACGAATGGAGCTCCGTCCGCCATTTTGGATGCTGTTTAGATAGGATTTTTTCTACTTACGAATTTTTAGATTGGGTTGCTTCTACTTATGAATTTTGTTCTCCCAATGCATTCCTATGGGATTCGACTTACAAATTTTTTCGACTTACAAATGTGCATTCGGAACGCATTAAATTCGTAAGTAGAGGTACCACTGTATATTGTTGACTCTTAAAACAGGATTGGTTTTTACTGATGAGATTTTGGGACTCCAGCGGATATAGGAGCCAGTTCAAGTAATCAATCAATATTAGTTTATTGCTCTAGCCAAAGGCCATGACAAATCTGCAGCAACATTACCAATAAAATAATACAGATCATGCATCCATAATATGAGCCAACATCCATGATGTAAGAGAGACGTTAACAGAAACACCAACAAACTCAAATCCAGGTTGATTTCAAATTAAACCTCCAAATCACCACAACAATTTATGGCAATTTAATCTAGCAACTCCCCCCCCCTCCCGCCAGTGCATAGAGGGCCACTGTGTGTGTTACAAAGCTATTATTGTCACACACACCCCAAAAAAAACCTGGTTGCTTGCTTGTGTGAAGCATCTCTTGGGTCTCAATGTAAGGGGCAAGTTAACAGGTAATGAGTTGTTGTATGTTCTGTATTAATTTATTAATACCAATAATAAACTAATTAAAGTTTGTCATGGCCTTTAGCTAGAACAATAAACTTACGAACTTGGATAATGAGTGATGTCTTCCACCTGAGGTTGACCACAGAAACTTAAGTCTGTCTGTGTATGGGACCTCGTAGCACAGAGGTCCCCAGACTACGGCCCACAGGCCGTATACGGCCCGATGGACCAATTTATCCAGCCCACGGCACACACACCCCACCGCTGCCCTGTTTTAGCAGCGCAGCAGCCCACTTCTGGGTCGCCGGAGTGCCGGAAATAGCTTGCGCACATGCGCAAGCGTCATTTCCGGTGCACTTCTGGGTCGTAGGAGGCCCATGCGCATGCACACAAGCCATTTCCAGCGCTCCGCCAACCCGGAAGTGTGCCGGAAATAGTGTGTGCGCACGCACATAGGCGCACGCTCCCGTGCGCTCCCCCGCCCTCCAGCCTGCTGCGCAATCGGTGCTTCGGGCACTGGCCTGAAGTGTGGTAAATCTGGGGACCCCTGTTGTAGCAGCTATCAAAGACTTCAGTTGGCATCGCTTGGAAACGCAGCTCAATAAAGGCATTTCTTATGGAAGCTGGTGAGAGTTTGATCCGATAACTAGCACTAAAATGCTGTGTTCTCAAGAGTGGATACCAAAGGGGGTGGGGAACTGGTGTTTCTAATTAGTTGCAGGTCCCTCTTGGGTTCTATCCAGAAGAGCCTATCCCTGAGTTGACACTCAAGGTCAAAGCAGAGCTCACTTCTGGAAAATAATAATATGATATTCTATAATAATGCATATTCTCACTCTCTATTGCACTCTCCTAAAAATATTTTCTAACCAATTTATATAGCAGCAAGAAATTTATATTTTTAAGAAGTTTTTTTTTAATTTCATGTGAGACAGATGAACAATGAATATTTGCATTTGGAGTAGGGAGGTTTGGGTTGATGCTCTTATCTAGGTCTGAAGTTCATTGGATGGTCTTAGGCCAGTCATTCTTTTCTAGAGTAACCTACCTCACAGGATTGTTGGGATAACCTCCTATATCCACCAATTTTTAATTCACAGAGGGCAAGCCAGGATATCAAATAAATAAATAAATAAATGCAGTGCTTGACAGTATTCTGCATTAAGAGATCGTTTACATGGTGCCTTTAAAAATTGCTGAATTACATGAAAGGACAATTTAAACAAGCACAAAAGGTCTTTAATAGCCAACTTCCTCATTGTGAAAACTTGAAGCTTAGATTTTGCAAGGAACTCTTAACTCCTTCCAGGCACTCCCAGCAATTAAGATGGAAAGGCTTTAAAAGCTCTTTGTTAGAAGTGATTGTGCAACTGGGACTCTGTCATAATATTTGATAGCATAATATGTTTTATAAAATGTCATTGAGCTTCAAGTTGAATTGGCTATGCATAAGAGTCTTACAGTATTTAGAGAAGAAGTGGAAATTTATGCGTTGGAGTTTTCCTCCTTGTAAATGTGAAAAGGAATACTTTTTGATATTTTGTTGTGGAAATGATATATTTAAAATATGTTCCTATGTGTAATAGCTTAGTTCAGATGCAACGCTAAACTATGGGTTTCCCTGTCCTCAGTTTAGTGTTTAAAACTGAACCCTAAACTGTGACTAAGCCGAACTGTGTTTTATTGAAACAAGTCAACTCCAAGTACCATGATTTGAAGTTACTTAATTCAACAAACCATATTTGGTTACTTAAAATGAAGAGTTTATTGTTTCCTTATAGCCAAGCATGGGGGAGAAGAAGGGAGGGAGAGCTGACAAGCTGGAAGCTTTAACATTACATTCAAATGAGGCTAAATGAACTTTAGCATTACATTCAAATGAGGCCATTCTTTGTATCCATTAAATGAAACTAAGTGTTATTTGCTATGGCAAACAAAACATGCATTCACAAGTAATGTTTAGAGTTAGGAATAACAAATTAGCTAATTTCCATACAAACCTTTTACAGCATGTATTTTTTTTAAAGAAACAATTTGTTCATCCAGCAATTCTTATGTCATGAAAATATTTTAAAGCTGAAGTGGAGCAAGCATCCAGTGAAAAGCTTTGTGAGAGGGCCAATCTAGCTGTCCACAATAGGACCTCTACCTGTTGACCCAAAGGGCATCACACTTCGGAACTGCTTTTAGCTCATTTCTCTCGGTCATGCGAAAGAGAGAAAAGCTGCTTCCCCGTGTCACTTTGGTCCCATAGGAGTCACTGGGCTGAGCATGGTGGAGCTGCAGTCTTTCCCTGCTGCTGCCATTTGATGAGACCATGAGAGTTGACCGTGAAGGCCTGCGAGCACTTAGGATCAGATCACACCATATAGAACTAAGATTATACCCACAGTCTGTCCTAGGTAGCTTGCTGAGTATAAATACCAGGACCTTGTACTTTGCTTCTCTAGCACCAGGTGAAGCCCCTGCTTCTTTCCTTCTCTACAAATTAAATGCCTCCAAGCCAGTTGTACCATTTCTTCCATCCAGACATTTCCTCTGCTTTGAGACCAGTTGCCTTTGGCCCACTCTCTGCTGCTTCCTAAAAGAAACTGTTCGACAAGACTTCTTGCACTCCATCCCAGCTGGACGTTATAAGTACCATAGTTTTAAGAACTGATACCCAAATGCCATCCATTTTTCCTTGTATGTCCTGCATTTTAGATGGGAAACATAAGGGAAGGGTCTGTTTCGCTTCTGAGTTTTGCAAGCTGCTGTTGGAGCCCTTTTGGATAAAGGGAAGGGCAAAAATGGTTATTATACATCCCTCCCAGGAAATTTACTGTAAACTTTGTCAAAACTCTTTCTTGGTTGGACAAATCGCAACGCTGTTGTTCTAGAAAAAGAGGTGCTGAAACTCACCATGAATGCCCCCCTTGTTCTCTTATAATGGCAGTGGTGCCCACTTGAACGGTGCCGGAACTCAGTTCTGGTGAGTTCTGGCTGAGAAAAAAGCCCAGGACAAATGACATCTTGGGTTCTGCTTTCGTTCCATGGCGTGCCTATGGATGTAGTTATCAGATGGCAACCTATCAATAGCTCATATAATAACATAACTGCAGGTGTTTAGAGGAGGCAGTAGTGTACAGGTTTCCTCTCATGTGTGAAAGGTTTGGATGGAGAGTTAATGTCTGAACAGGGGAAAGTGTTCCTTGCCAAGATACTAAAGTGTTGAATTTAGGGTTCAGCGTAGCAAATTTTTTTTACTAAACAAAATCCTTAAAGGTGATTGGAAAAATTATTTGCACTATTTATAGGATGCTCTATAACAGGCATCCACAAACTGCGGCCCTCCAGATGTTTTGGCCTACAACTCCCATGATCCCTCGCTAACAGGACCAGTGTTCGGGGAAGATGGGAATTGTAGTCCAAAACATCAGGAGGGCCAAGGTTTGGGGATGCCTGCTCTATAACATGGATAGGCAAACTAAGGCCCGGGGATGGATCCAGCCCCATCACCTTCTAAATCAAGCCTACGGACAGCCCAGGAATCAACGTGTTGTTACATGAGTAGAATGTGTCCTTTTATTTAAAATTCATCTCTGGGTTATTTGTGGGGCATAGGAATTTGTTCATTTTTCCTCCCAAAATATAGTCCAGCCCACCACAAGGTCTGAGGGACAGACCTGCTGGAAAAGTTTGCTAACCCCGGCTCTATAACAAGGTGGCTTAATGAAGGGGAAAGCTATCGATGACTAGAAGTCATGGTGGCTATATGATGGCTAAGGTCAGACCAGCAACCCCCTGAATACTGGGTACCGGGAAACAATTGGAACAGAGAAATATTGCCTTCATGTTTTGCTTGTGGGTTTCCCAGAGGCATCTAATTGGCCACTGTGGGAAACAGGGGTGCTAGGCAGGCCTTGGGTCTGAATCCAGCGAGGCTTTTCTTATATCTTAACTTATAAAATACAGTTCATGTTGGCAAAATAAACCATGGAAGAGTCATAATTTCTCTACCTTACTTGTATAAACACGACTTGAAATGGAGATGACTGAAAGGCATTTATTGATGGAGGAGGGGATGAACTATTAAGCTGTAATTCAATAATCTTGTCTTACAAATTGTATACATTACCTTACTCATGAAGTAGATTCTTTTTTCCTTTTTTTAGTGCAATAGCTTGAGGGAAGAATAAGCGTCAGCCTGAACAATGAACACCTTGAATTTTGTCAGTTTGTCTCATATTCTGGTATTACTTAAGGGAAATTCTGTATCTGCTTCGTTTTTTAAAAAAAAATACATGAATAAAGGAAAGACTGTGGGACACATTTATTGAACGACAGAAGGCAGGATGCATTGATGAAAATCAAACTGAAATCGTATTTAAACTGGGTTTTCTGTAACTGAGGGATAATGTAGAATGAATTTTGATACATATATTTTTTAATACCGTGTTTCCCCTATTTTAAGACGTAGTCATTATATAAGCCATAGCAGGATTTTAAGCGTTCAGGAAATACAAGCCATACCCCGAAAATAAGCCATACCTCCGAGGAGCGAGACCACTGAGGGAAGAGGAGGCGAAGGAGGCGCGCTCAGTGCTGTGGGGGCTGAGGCATGGTGCAGTGCCCCGAGCCTCTGGGAGCCGGCAAGAGCAGGAGGCGGCTTGCCAGGTCGGCATCCAGCAGTGTGCGCGGAGCACCCCGAGCCTCTGAGAGCCAGCAGAACGAGGAGGAGGCTTGCCGGGTCGTCGCCCAGCAGCGCGCGCGGAGCGCCCCGAGCCTCTGGGATTGTTGTTGCTGCTGCTGGCTGCCGGAGGCTCGGGGCGCTCCGCGCGCGCTGCTGGGCGACGACCCGGCAAGCCTCCTCCTCGTCCTGCTGGCTCTCAGAGGCTCGGGGTGCTCCGCGCGCCCGAGCCAGCAGCCTAGCTTCTCTTTTTTTCCCTGCCCGAGGCAGCCTGCCGCCCCGCTACCGGAACTGGCGGCTGCAGAGCGGAGCGCTCTGCAGCGCCAGGCGGAGCGCAGCGGCCTGGCCTCTTTTTTTTCTTTTTTGCCTGCCGCCCCGCCACCGGAACCGGCAGCTGCAAAGAGGAGCGCTCCGCAGCGCCAAGCGCTCGGAGCACCCTGCAGTGCTGGGCGGAGCGCAGCAGCCTGGCCTCTTTTTTTTTTTTTTTGTCTGCCGCCCGCCACCGCAACCGGCAGCTGCAAAGAGGAGCACTCCGCAGCGCCAAGCGCTCGGAGCGCCCTGCAGCGCTGGGCGGAGCGCAGCAGCCTGGCCTCTTTTTTTTTTTGTCTGCCGCCCGCCACCGCAACCGGCAGCTGCAGAGAGGAGCGCTCCGCGATCGCTCCTCTAGACCACCTTGCCGAGAGCCTCCAGCCTTTCAAGCGGCAATGCTCAGGCGCCCGAATGGGAAGAGAGACCCCCCCTTGCCAGATTCTGAGCGCTCCCTGCTCCCCGATGGATTGGGCAAAATCCGGCGCGCAGCGCAGGCGCGGGATGAAAGGCACGATCCAGCCTCGGCAGCCCTAGCGACGGCGAGGGGGGCGTTGCGAGCCATTTAAAGCTGTGGCCGTTGCTTCACTGCTTTTTAGCCCCCTGTCCGGCAGCTTTCTGTGTCCTTTTTGTGGTGCGTGAGGAGCGCTGCTATCGGGCTGCGCTCCGGCTGCCTTTCTACCCCCCCCAGTTGTTTAGTGGCTTTTGCGGCACATGAGGAGCACTGCCATTAGGTGAGGAGGAGCACTGCCATTGGGACGCGCTCCAGACGTTTTTTCTAAACCCCCCAGCGGTCTGGCTGGCTTCTCCTGACTTCGCAGGGTGCTGCCAGCCCAGCAGCAGCAACGCCGGCCGCGGCAGGAGGAGGCAGGAACCACTAAGACACCCCCCGAAAATAAGCCATAGGCTTATTTTCTTGAGTAAAATCATTATAAGACGGTGTCTTAAAATGTGGGAAACACGGTATATGTGGAACTCTTTTTCTCTGGAGAAGCTAGACTGGCTCCCTCTTTGCCGTCCTTCTGCCAGCAGGTGAAGACTTCCTTGTTCTAACATTGGTGGTGGTGTTTTTTGGTTGGCATCTGTCTGTCTCAAGAGATGATAGAGTTTGCCTCCAGGGGTGAAGTCAAACAAAAGCGACATCCCCAAAGCACAAGTCTGGGCAGTGTGTATGGAGATCCTGGGCTGCCCAGACAACAAGACCACATTCTGGGCCTCACTAATGCTGTCCAAAGGAAAGCAGAACAATAAATTTGGCACCAGCTTAGCTGCAGGAGTTGTTGCAAGAAGGCATGAAGCCTTTTGGGGATTGACTGCTTTTAGTTAAATGGCTGGTGCCCAGCTGTTTTATTGTAATTATTGGTATGTTTTAAACATACTTCATACATGTATATAGTTTTCATTCTATCAATGCTGAATTCTTTCTTTAATGATTGATTTTTCTGTATTTTTAGTGGTTCTTATTATTTGTAAGTTGCCTTGAGTCCCATAAGGGGAAAAGGTGGGGTTCTCACAGCTCTTTAGAGACACTCAAACTGAAGCACTCAAACCTAGGCAAATATCCGCCCTTCTGACCTTCGATCTGGAAAGAGTAGGATAATGTTCTCTGCTAGCAACACCAACCACAACTAGTGGCCCTTTGGCCACAACTGTATCAGCCAAATAAGGGGATTTTTTTGTTCGTTATGAGTATAGTCTCCTGCCAACCTAGCAGTTCGAAAGCACGTCAAAGTGCAAGTAGATAAATAGGTACTGCTCCAGCAGGAAGGTAAACGCCGTTTCTGTGTGCTGCTCTGGTTTTGCCAGAAGCGGCTTAGTCATGCTGGCCACATGACCTGGAAGCTGTACGCCGGCTCCCTCGGCCAGTAAAGCGAGATGAGCGCCACAACCCCAGAGTCATCCGCAACTGGACCTAACAGTCAGGGGTCCCTTTACCTTTACCTATGAGTATAGTTGGAAGTATGCCTGCTTATTCCTCCTGTCCACATCTCAGAGACCAGACATCATGGAGAGGGTTAAGTGGGACTAAGTATGGCCCACTCAATAATTGTTGAATCGTATCTTTCTCACGTTTTCAAGTGAATCATTGGAATAATCAGTAACTGAGATCCCATTTAATAAAACTGTAACAAACACCATTCATTATCATTGATTCAATTTGTCTTTTGTTTTGAAATTGCTGCTAAGAGATACTAATCATACTACACAATTCACTAAAAAGCAGAGGATTTTCTTAAAGCGGACATTTCAGCCCACGTCTTTGCCATCCAATCAAAGTGTCCGACTTCGATTGACTAGACATGTAACCCACTGGCAGAATGATAGATCTGAGATACACTTGAAGGGATAATTGTATACAATCAGTTTAAAAGCTGGTAAATATTTAAGGGTCAGGGGTTAAATGTCACAGCCACAGTACTTGGGCTTGGGTCCATAAAGTATCAAGAATGGTAATTAAATCCAGGGTATATTTCACCAAAGGGAAATAAATTTGACAGCTAACAACCAATACTGGATTACCACCTTTCAGAGGTTAGGGATCATGCTAGTAATTGTAGGTGGTTTACAGTTGTTAACATAATAAGTAGAATGATTACCTACTTTGGGATATGTAATATTAAGTGAAGGGGTACTACATTTTCTCTCTTCCTTTTACAAAAAAGATGTGTGCATGTTTTAAAAAACACATTTTTAATCATTTTATGCTTATTTCTAAGTCAGGTTCTGAAAGCAAAATACCTTCAGACCAGTCTGCCTGTGTTGCATAAGCAAATAAAAGCATTTTCAGCAGTCTGTCAGGTTACAGGTTATGGTTTTTGTTTTTTGCGTTGTTTTTTAATAAAAAGCAGCATTGTTATTACAATAATAAATAAATAAACGTGAGTAGCAAGATTCACAGTAAGTAAAACTGATTTGGTTTGGGGTGGTTTGTTTTTTTAAACAACAACAACCATCCGTGCTATCATTTGTTTTTCTGTAGTTATGAAGTTGTTAGCCTGTTGATCTCAAAAACATTTACAACTATATGTGCAGTACCATAACAACTGTTGATTAATTAGGTAGAGAGATTTGTGCAGTTGAAGGGACAGTGTAACTGCGGCATTGTAACCGATCACTGTAGCTCATTGTGTTTTTACTTGCCTGAAGATAACTGGAGGTTTCCGTGGCCAAGAATGATTATTTTTGGTGCAAATGAGTTAGATGAGATGAAGCATAAAGATAAATCTTTTCCGCAGTTCACAGATTTCCTGCTGGAACAGAATATTCCCCTCGATTCAGCATGAAGGAAGTCTTGAATGAGCAGCTTAAAAGGAACAGAAACCAGTTATTGACTTCAGCGCAGGTTTTTCCCATAGATTCTTTTAGAAGTCAGCATGGGCTTTCCTAATATGTGGCACTGCTTTGGGTTTGTCTCCTAGGTCCTCCTGTTTCCTCCTTGTGGGGCCCAGAGTTTCCAATGTCTGCTGTAGATTTGGGTCTTCCTTTCGGAGAGGCAAAAGCTGATCTGCAGATCCTGTTCAGACCTGTGGGAAACTGCAGCAAAGCAATCGCTATTAATACCGTTCCTTTCCCACTTAGTGTGAAAGGAACTCTCAACAGGAAGGTTTGAGTAGTTTGCAGAGCATAATTCCTTCTTTTAACTCCTTGACTCCAATGCCATTCAAACTGCTTAAAGCTGGGAGGGGGAGATACTTCCTTTACAGATATTTATATCCCACCTTTTAATTCTACAAAGACTTCCTTAGTGGCTAACAATTAAATCCGGCAATGTGAAGCAGGATCGTCAATTGCAACAATAAAACAGAACATTAGCAACCACACTAAAGCTACAAGCAAGGTGCTTCCATTAAAGTTCAGTTTATTTCCCCTTACCCATCCCACCATTGCATCCCAGTCTGACCCTGCTCAACCTCTCCTGATCCAGACGCTATGAAGAAATAGAGCCGTGTGCCATCTGCTTACTGATGGCACCTTATCCCAAAATTCCTAATGGCCACTCTCAGTGGCCTCATATACATATTAACATTGGGGATAAAACAATGCCCATGGTGTAATTGCCAGGGGCCGAAATCACCCCCCCCCCATGCTACTCTCTGGACGAAGTCCCAGAGGTAGGACCAGAATCACTGTAGTGCAGTGCCCCCAATTCCCATTTTTACAGAGCCGGTTCAGGAGGATATCATGCTCAATGGTCCTGAAAGCTGCAGAAAGATAAAGAAGCAGGAGCAAGTAGAAAACCATGGGATCAAAGGAGGGGCTTCAACGCCAGCTCTGTTTTGTATTTTCTTGGACAAATTACTTGTCCTTTGTGACAAGCAAGGCTACCAGAGCAGCCAGTTTGCGACTAGCCACTGCTCCATGGCAGCCATTTTGTGCTAGTGACCACAACACGTTTTCATATTTCTAAATGTTCCCGTGAGCCCCCAAAGGTTGGTGACCCTTGGTATAAGGCAGGGGTCCCCAAACTAAGGCCCGGGGGCCGGATGCGGCCCAATCGCCTTCTAAATCCGGCCCGCGGACGGGCCGAAAATCAACATGTTTTTACATGAGTAGAATGTGTCCTTTTATTTAAAATGCATCTCTGGCTTTTTTGTGGGGCATAGGAATTCGTTCATATTCTTTTTCAAAATATAGTCCGGCCCCCCACAAGGTCTGAGGGACAGTGGACCGGCCCCCTGCTGAAAAAGTTTGCTGACCCCTGGTATAAGGTATATTCATATATTCTGGATTTTCTTTGCAAGGTTCTCTCATGAGCTGCTTATGCTAGTGAAATGGCTGGTGCACATGCAGAAGGAGATCTCTGAATCCCAGCCAATACGTTTTGTGCCTTTTGTTATTGTATATATGTCTCATCCGTAGATCATCTATCAGTATTTTAAATGTGCCAGCTACCCCAAGCTATGTTTGTAAGTCATTGTTAGTTATTCTTTTTAGTCAGTCTGAGAATAGTAAGTAATGCTGATATGCTTCGAGAAAAGGATTGGTGCAGGAGGTTCAATCCCAAAACTTTAAAAAGTCGTGATGGAGATGTGGCCATTGGGTTCAGTCCTAGCATACAGAGAATATCAACAGTCTGAATGGACTAAATGTGGTATTTCCTCTAGTCAGAGAATTGTTCGGTTTAGTCAGATTTTAATCTGTGGTCCCTGCCTACTGTTACATATAAGGATCGAAACCTTTTTGACCAGGGGTCAGCAACCTAAGGCCCATGGGCTTCCGCAGCACTGAAATTCGCAGGCATGGCGCTCACACACAGGCGCGATCCGGCCCATGGAGGGATCTCTGCTGGACCGATCCAGCCCAGGCAAGATAAACCTTGCTGACCCCTCTTTTTGACCAAGAGTATGCAGCATAATGATTTGTACTGCAAAGGTCACATGCCTTTTGTTTGGAATCTGGAAGCTCCTCTTTCTTTAAGCAAATGAAATGCGTAAATAATGAAACATTTATTGGCATGTGAAGCAAAGAATCTGTGTCTTGGAAAAGACAGGCAATGATATTTTAATAAAGCCTACTAGAACCTTAAGAAAACAAAAACCCTAAAGGCTTTTTTAAAAATACATACATAAATATCCAATGTGAAAATACTGCCTCTAACCCAGGGAAAGGCAACCTAAGGCCCGGGGGCTGGATGCAGCCCAATCACCTTCTCAATCCAGCCTGCGGACGGTCCGGGAATCAGCGTGTTTTTACATGAGTAGAATCTGTGCTTTTATTTAAAATGCATCTCTGGGTTATTTGTGGGGCCTGCCTGGTGTTTTTACATGAGTAGAATCTGTGCTTTTATTTAAAATGCATCTCTGGGTTATTTGTGGGGCATAGGAATTGGTTCATATATTTTTTAAAAAAATATAGTCCAGCCCACCACATGGTCTGAGGGATGGTGGACTGGCCCACAGCTGAAAAAGGTTGGTGACCCCTGCTCTAGCCTGTCTGCTAAAATTTAATTTAATTTAATTTAATTTACTTGGTAGGGACCCTCATTGAACTCAACGAGACTTATTATATAGAATTATACTATAAAACTATGACAAATAAATTGGAAGGGTAGGAAAAATAGTAGTACTGGTAGTTTTTAAAAGTTCTAGTCTTATTGGAAGGAAATACAGTGCAGTACTTCTTAAAGCAGAAATCAGATTTCATGAAGAGAAGTGGTGTAATGGGTTTGAGTTTCCTCTTTGTCGGAGAGGTTTTGATGGAAATAGTCCTCTGAACCTCTTTTAGGAAGTGCTTGATCTACAGATACTGGGGGGGGGGGGAAATCAGTGCTTGCAACAACCTTAGCTAATATGTCTGTATATGGGACTACACTGTCATCTTTGTATAAATAGCAATTTATACTAAGACTTTCAGCTTCCCATGTTTAAGAGTTCCTTAAAGAACTCTTCAGTGTGATAAATGTGCAGTCTTCAAATGGCAATTTGAACATAGGAAAAACGGCATATAAATGCTTCTAGTCCTGCACACTTACATCCCCATGTTTTATCCCATCCATCTCAGTATGAGAATATTTAATCTTGTTTATTAATTCCAATATTAATTTTAAAAAATACAAAAGGTTGTACTAAGTAGGTCTCATGTGACAAAATGATGGCATATTATTCTCTAATCTCTGCCCCTCAATAACATCAGAGCAACAAATTGTTAATTTGCCCCCAACTGCTATGGATTTCTCAGAAAGACAAATGTTTAGAAATATAAAATACAAAACAAATTCTCAGCATTGTGAATTTTGAAGAAGATCAGTAGATGACTCAGCCCCTCCTGCTTGTCATTTACATCTAATATCCCGAACAAGCATTAGAAGTTACAGGTAGGTAGCCGTGTTGGTCTGAGTCGAAGCAAAATAAAAAAATTCCTTCAGTAGCACCTTAAAGACCAACTAAGTTTATATTTTGGTATGAGCTTTCGTGTGCATGCACACTTCTTCAGATACACTAGAAACAGAAGTGTCAGACCCTATATATATACAGAGGTTGGTGGGGGTGGGTGGGAATGGGTGGTGGGCTGATGGGAGTGGTAAACCTGGAGATGGCTGTTAATGGCTGCTGATGGCTGCAATTAGTCCTGGGCTGAGGTGCTAAAGAGAGCTTGATCATGCATAATGAGATAAGAATCCGATGTCTCTATTCATCCCAGGTGCTTCCATGGTTTTAAGCTTGGTAATGATTTCCAATTCAGCAACTTCTCTTTCCAGTCTGTTCCTGAAATTTCTCTGTAGTAAAACAGCTGCTTTGAGATCTTGTATAGAATGTCCTGGGAGATTGAAGTGTTCTCCTACTGGTTTTTCAGTCTTATGGTTCCTGATGTCAGATTTATGTCCATTTATCCTTTGGCGTAGGGTTTGGCCTGTTTGTCCAATATAGAGAGCTGAAGGGCACCGTTGGCATTTGATGGCATACACAATGTTAGAAGATGAGCAATTAAATAGTCCTGAGATGGTATGTTGGATGTTGTTGGGGCCAGTAATGATGTTGTCCGGGTGTATGTGGCAGCAAAGTTGGCATCTGGGTTTGTTGCAGGCTCTGGTACCAGTGTCCATGTTAAGTCTGGTGGTTGTATTATTGTGGGTGAGGAGTTGTTTAAGATTGGGTGGCTGTCTGTAGGCAATGAAAGGTCTTCCTCCCAGAGCTTGGGAAAGGGAGCTGTCATTGTCCAGGAGAGGCTGTAGATCTCTGATGATGCGTTGTACTGTTTTAACTTGGGAGCTGTATGTGATGACTAGTGGTGTTCTGTTATTTTCTTTTTTGGGTCTGTCTTGCAGCAGGTTCTCCCTAGGTATCAGTCTGGCTCTGTTGATCTGTTGTTTAACTTCATCAGGTGGATATTTTAGTTCTAAAAAGGTTTGCTGTAGATCTCTTAGGTGAGATTCTCTGTCTGTAGAGTTGGAACAGATACGGTTGAAAATAGCAAGGTACCGTGTTTCTCATATTTTAAGGCATCCCTACAAAATAAGGCATGGCAGGATTTTCCTGAGGTGGAAAAATATAAGGCATACCTCGAAAATAAGCCGTACCGGGTGGTGGAAGAAGGTCTGTGGCAAAGAAGGGTTGCTGCTGCTGCGTTAACCCCCGAGACCTGGCTGCAGCCTCAGCGTGCAGCGCGTGCAGCCCCAGAACCCGGCTGTAGCCTTTGCGCACCGCGCACGGACACCCGGGACCTGGCTGTAGCCTCAGCGCGCAGTCCCAGGACCCGGCTGCAGCCTTTGCACGCGGACACCCGGGACCCGGCTGCAGCCTCAGCGCACAGCGCGCGCAGCCCCAGGACCCGGCTGCAGCCTCTGCCTGCCGCGCGCGAAGACCCGGTGGGAGCAGGTCTGTGGACTGTACAGATACCGGTACCGGTACTTAATTAAAAAATAAGACATCCCTTGAAAATAAGGCATGCTGTGTTTTTTTCAGAAAAAAATTAATATAAGACATGACTTATAATATGAGAAACACGGTATTCTAATATTAACAATGTGCTGTGGTTGATCATGAAAGAAGTGTGGTTTATAGAACTGAGGGTAAAGTAAAGTTAAGGGGCTGGTTGTCAGATTGTTCTTTTGATGAAAGCAGAGATTTGTACTGAAGTATGACTGTGAGGATAAGGCCGTGAATATTACTTTTCCCAAAGAATGAGAGAGAATGTCTTCTTAATATTCACAAAGTAGTTTAAACATTCTTCAGTTCACCGGTGAAGTTTAAATCATTACTGTCTGCTAATTATTAGCCTATCACAGGTTTGTTTATCATCTCAAGGCATTAGCTCTTTTTGAAAACAAAAACAAAAAAAATGGAAGGGAAGCTTGTTTTATATTGGCTATTTCCCTGAAATTCTGATGAGGTGATGCCAAGTGCTGAGATTGAACCTTTCTAGTGAAACCTACTTTAAAAGGAGTTAATAACGTGTTATTATCTGGATTAATAAACCTACATCCTGAATTTAAAGTATAGGGGGGGAAATTATAGTATAGAATGAAATTTGTAAGTAATTGTGGAACAGATGAATGATACCCCTTTTCTTTCATTAATTGCCGATTAATGTAGTGTTCTAATTGATTTTGACTGTTTACCACAAATATATAATCATTCAATTAGAATGCTCGGGCCTTCCATTTTTATTCTTCAGCCCCATTTGTAGATGTTAAAACCTGTTTCAGGGTTTGAATTTGTGACTTTGCGGGGGTGGAGGTGGGAGGGAAATGTATGCTGAATTCCTTTTCATAAAGCTGACCTATCATGGGCCTAAGCATATGTCTCTCTTCATTTTAAGTAATTTACAGTTTAATTAGAATCCTTTCTGATCCCTTGGGGACTAAAGAGGGGGGGGAGACAGAAAGGGCTTTGTAATCTTGTGTTGCTTTCAGGGTATAGATCTCACCTTGTAAAATATTTTATTGCACCCTCCTCCTCCACTTGTGCCATGAAACAGTGAATCACTCCTCCTTGTCTCTAAGTACAACTGCAGCACTCATGTTTTATCCTGACATTCCAAGATGAGCTTACCATTCCTGAGAGGGGGGGGGGTGGCATTTGATGCCTCTAATGCAATTCTGCTGCCTTCTCTTCTCAGAGGAGTCAACTTCACTAGCAGCCATTGGCCGTTAAACCCATCTTGCCCTGATGATTAATATATGCCAGGGCTCAACTCACTCCTCGTCCTATTCTAATTCATTTCTTCTCGTGGCATAGCATTGCATATGTTCAGCTGCAGGCTGACCTTAGCAGAGGCCTAGTGGCGCCGACCATTTCCCCCTCCGTTGTGCAAAAATCCAGAGAGACCAGCGGGAAGAAAACTGACAGTGGCTTCACTCATCACTGCTAATGGTCTTCAGTGCCTGAAGACTTCCTTCCTTGGGTGGCCCTTAACACTGAACCGGAGAATTTAAGACCGAAAGTGATTGCTTTTGGTGTCATATATAATTCAGGTCCCGTCCCCCCCAGAAAGAATGATGCGGAAATGGTTCACCTAGTATCTCTTAGAATATATCATATGGCCGCTCATCCAGACGTCCGTTCCTTCATTCTACCATGAGACGCTGCCTTGGGTCTTCTCAAGGATTCCTCACATGCAATCCCTCTGCCACTAATTACAATTGCTGCTTTCTGACAGTGATTTGCATGAGCATGGTAGTATTCATGGTGAATGACTGTGACACACTTGCATTGGATAGACCTGGAAGGTAACTAAGTTAGCCCTTTCCCTGCCCCTGTCCCCCTTAACCAATTTATGAGTTACTTATCAATCCAAGGATTGGTAAATAGCCCCACTTGCTGGTCAGTCCTCCTGACTCCCCAAGCACCCTCCTTATTTCAAAAGCAGCCCCCGCCCGATAAATGCTGCGGAGGGAGGAAAGCCCATCACAGCAATGGGCCTTCCAGAATCAACTGGACTCTTATCTCCCAGGTGCCATCTTTGAATGTAGCCCCAATGCAGACAGATATCAAAAGGTACATTCTGGGCACTTATAGATAAGTCTAACAGAAAAAGGGCATTCACCTGTACGTCCTACTGAAATTTGTGTGAATATTATGCATATAAGTTAATGCAAGACCGTAGACCTTTGGGCTGCGGTGTTGTTTGGGGTATTTTCTTGCAGGATGGTGTTGCTGTTGTAACTTAGATATTGTTGTGATTTATGTGGAAATGGTTCAGCTTGGTTGTGTTTTGTTTATTGTTTATGGCTAGGTTTATTATGTTGTAGTTATGTATTTTTTTCATGGAGCCTGGATAGCTCAGTTGGTCAGAGCATGGTGCTGATAATGCCAAGGTTACAGATTCGATCCCCTTAAGGGACAGCTGCATATTCCTGCATTGCAGGGGGTTGGACTAGATGGTCCTCAGGGTCCCTTCCAACTCTAGGATTCTATGCTGTAAGCTGCCTTGAGCATAGTTTTAACTGTGGAAAGGTGGCATACAAATAAAAGTATTATGTATGTATTGAACACGTAAATTAACATTAGTTTTTATTTTGCATTCCTTTGACTGCTTCCGTTATGCTTTTTATAACTATGTGTCTATGACAAATATGGGTGTTAGATTTGTTTCAACTTGATATGCTTTAAAATGATATTAAGGTTCAAGTAGTAACTTTCTGATTTGAGCTAATATGAACATTATATATTGAGGAGTTACATTCAGTTAAGCATATACAGGCATATTATACATTCAGTATATACATTCAGTTATGTACATATAGGCATATTATACTAAAATGATTTACCTGTTTTACTTTTTACTTTTCATTTTGATACTTAGTATCTCTGTTGTAATGGCTACATTTTACTCAAATAGCTTAATATGGTAATATGGTTTACATGACTTTTTATTGATAGATAGCATGTGGCAAAGATCCTTATATATAGTTATCCATAGGGTTGCTGCTTTAGACAAATATGAAAAATGAACTAGTTTTCAAAACTTTCCATCTCTGGCTGAAAGAAACATGAGAAGAGGATTTCAAAGAAAACAAAGAGCTTCAGATTTATTTATTTATTTTCAGAATAAACGCACAGAAGCTAAATTTAGCTCCTTGATCAAATTGACCCAGTCTTTAACCCTGGCAAACGTTACCACAACACACTTCCAATAGACAATAGTTTGCATACCAGCATCACACTGGAAACAGATGTGCATGTAGAAAAGACTTTCTTGGGTGATTCTCTGAGAATCTTTTTGAGCGAAATACTGAAAGGGCTTTCTTCCTAATTGGGGCATAAACTGCATCTCCTTGCAAAGACAGAATGCAAGCATTTCGGAATCTCTCTTTTTAAAATTTATTATGTCACAACTATGTTTTGACCAATGTTTCATAATATCAGTCACTGGAAAACCATTGCTTGGCATGAAGCTCGATTATTATCTTATTTAAAAATTGTTAACAGCTGGCCTATTCATGGGTGATGGTTGCACAGTTTATATATCAAAATGTTTGGAATGTGAACAATTACCTCTTTTACTTTCTCACAAAGTTGCCCATAGTTAATATAAACTTTTTTTCTGGTCCTTACTAAAATATGTATAATTCCCCCACCACTGCCATTCATTCATCTCAAATCCTTTCCTCCTCCAAACACTATTGCCCTGTGTTGTCTTTGCCTTCTCTTGCCCTTGTGTTCTAGCATCTTTTGAGGTCTCTTGTTGTGTGGACACACAACTATGTGAAGCAGGATATTACACATTTTTTAGACAAACATACAATTTTGTTTACAGCATCAGTGAAAAGTAGCTGCAGGACCACTTTTTTCTGCTACTGTAACCAAAGTGAGATGGTAAAAAAAAATATCTTATACAGTGGTACCTCAGTTTATGAACACAATTGGTTCCGAAAGTCTGTTCATAAACTGAAGCGTTCATAAACTGAAGCGAACTTTCCCATTGAAAGTAATGGAAAGTGAATTAATCCGTTCCAGATGGTCCGCAGAGTACTTAAACTGAAGCGTTCATAAACTGAAGCGAACTTTCCCATTGAAAGTAATGGAAAGTGGATTAATCCGTTCCAGACGGGTCCACGGAGTACTCAACCTGAAGCGTACTTAACCCGAAGCATGGGTGTAATTGGTTCCGGAAGTCTGTTCATAAACTGAAGTGTTCATAAACTGAAGCGAACTTTCCCATTGAAAGTAATGGAAAGTGAATTAATCTGTTCCAGATGGGTCCGCGGCGTTCGTAAACCGAAAATTCATAAACCGAGGTGTTCATAAACCGAGGTTCCACTGTAGTCTGTTTTGTACTTTCTTCTCTTGAATCCAAAAGGGAACATTTGATGAATATGTGGTGAAGGGTGGGTATGCCTATTATGAATAAAGTCCCAGATTCACATGAAGGCTCAGCAAATGGTGAGGCTCATCAAAAGAGCTCCAAAATTGAAAGTCTATCCTTTTGGCTCCCTAGGAGCAGCACTACTCAAAGACCCTCATCCCTTGGATCTGATCTGCTGGGCCCTGACACAATTTCCAAAGAGAGAACTCTCAGAGGGCCCTCTCACTGATAATATAATGTCTCTGTACTAATACAAATAATCACTACCTATTTTCTAGGAAGGCTTTCATTGGCCATGTTAAAGTACTTTCAACATGTGCTTTTATGTTAGGTTTGAGCCACATTACATTTTTAGTGAATTGATTTTAGTTTTTATTTGTTTTTTGTTATATAAAATAATTACTAATTTTAATTATAGTTTGAGTATCTTTCAATGAATTGGATATTTTAAATTGCTTGTTTATATCAGTTCTAAGTAGCCTCAGTCTCTTGCGGGATGGGTGGGATGATGTAAATTGCATTTTCCCTTGGCCTCTTGTCCAAAACTCATGAAATGTGCCTAAGTAAGAAATGGAAGTTTGCCACACTGTTGTTCAATATACTTGTGAGTTAATATGCCTAATTTTTCCATCTGTATCTGTATTTGTTTGGCATTCCCTTTGGACCGTACACTTGGCTGCCAAATTTCCCATCCAATATTTGTGCTCTCCTGAGGGATGTGCATTCCTCAGCTTTCTCTGGAACATCCAGAGTCTGGGTCAATGGGTACTTCTTAAAAAATAGCATGTTTTATGTCATCTGCATTCTTTATACAGGCCCATTGAATAACACCAACAAGCAACCACACTACTTTGGCCATGGTGGCCACAGCCTTGGGAAGGAAAGTTCAGCTCACACAGCCAATTCCTGGAGCTAAATAATTATCATTTCAGTTGCAATTGTCTAGTTATGGCTGTGTTTTCTTCTCCTTTATGATATTAATTTTCCTTTTGGCAGTTTATATGAGCAACAGGAAATGGGGTTCCCCTCCAAAAACTTAAAATTGTTGGCTCTCTCTCTCCCTCCAGGCTAGCTAAAGTTGGATACAATTTCCTTTCAGCAGAGCAGCATGTTAGACTATGAATCTAAGGAAACTCAGATGGAGAATCGACCTACTCAGCAAAAGGATGTAAATATCCCCAAGGGGCTTAGTTTATTATGCAGGTTTGCTCTCGAGTTTTGTCAGATTACTCTAGGCTTTCTCAGGCCAGATGTACTTAAAAGGTCTGACTAGATGCAAGAAACAAGCTTTATTAATACATTAATATTTTTAAAATTGCATAGAGGACAGTCTATGAACCAATAACTCCACAACAGGGGTTGACAACGTGTGGCCCATGGGCCAGATGTGGCCCCTGAAGACCATTTTACCAGCCCACGAGCTGCCCCTGAACCGGCCGCCCACTCGGCGAGTCACCCACACGCTGCGCTAAACCGGCGCAGTGTGGGGACTTACCGAGTGGTGCCGGAAATCGCATCTGCGCACACACAGATACCAAAAAACGCATCTGTGCATGTCCAGATGCCGAAAATCGCTTCTGCTCAGGCGCGATTTCCGGCGTCTGGGCATGCGCAGAAGCAATTTCCTGCGCCGCAGACATGTGCAGACGCGATTTCCGGCACCGTGCTGCGCCAGTGCAGCCCACAGACGATCTCCATGGGAGTGATCTGGCCGACCCCTGCTCTAGAACAACCTTGTAATTAACTTTTGTTGAATTCTGTAGCTGAAATCTAATGGTGGGTGTAATAGACACTATATAGTAGAAGAAATTCCCCCTGCAAAATCTGTTCCGGAGGGTCGGAAAGGGGGGCAGGAAATGTGCAGGGCAAAGAGAGTGGGCATCTGTTCACATGGTGTTGGATGTTGCCCTATGATTACTTCAGGGTGATTCTAGCTGAAATGGTTTTGAAAGACAATAACATTATTGCTAACACTTCCACAGCCTACCGCAAGGGGAAAATAAAATGAATTAACAGATATAAAAGTTTGAACCAGTAGAAGAGCGGCAATAAACTGCAGTTTGGAACAGTCCTAAATGTTGCTGTGCCATGTTTGCTTGCAATTAAGAATGGGGGAGGACTAACTCCAGAGTTTTCCACCCCACCCCACTCACGCCCAGCGGTCAGTCAGCATTCTGTGCATGTTAAGCATCCTCATGACTTATTGAGCAGTTTGGCTTCCCATCCCACCCCGTCCTTGGTTTGTACTTTTGTGGTTCTCTCAAACAAGTTGATACCTGCTGCAGAGTACTGCTTTGGAGACCTCGGGGTCAAAATTCAGAAACTGAATTTGCTATAGGTATATAGGATGAAGGAACACAAAGCATTTCTTCTTCCGTAGCAATGTTATGCCTGGATAAAAAGAGTCTAATACAAAAGTAGCTTTTGTTTACATATATAGTGGTACCTCGGGTTACAAACGCTTCAGGTTACAGATTCCGCTAACACAGAAATAGTACCTCGGGTTAATAACTTTGCTTCAGGGTGAGAACAGAAATCGTTCTCCGGCGGCAGCAGGAGGCCCCATTAGCTAAAGTGGTGCTTCAGGTTAAGAACCGTTTAAGGTTAAGAACGGACCTCCGGAACGAATTAAGTTCTTATCCAAAGGTACCACTGTATGGGGGCGGGGGGACAACCACTAACCTGATTCTGTTATGATGGTGGCTGTGATGAGGATAAAGATGATGACTAGTTTGCATAGGGAAGCCTTGGGTTTTATAGAACAGAAGCTTAGTAGACATTTGTTAAAATAACAAATGTGGGGGTTTTGTGGGTTTATTCAAATCTAGGTAAGTGGAAGTCAAGAATATATAACTGGAACAAATACAAAAGTTGCTTTATTTTGTTTTTAATATCTGTGGTGTCAATCCACTGTTCTTTTGGCACGACAAGAAGAGATGATGCAAGAATTCTCCGTGACTGGAAATTACATCATATGCAGTTGAATTTTCTGGAAGTAGGAACCTGCTCAAGAAATGCATTTCTAGGTATCTGCACACAGACAATGGAAATAAATATTGTACAGCATTCCCAGAAGTAATGCTTTTTGTTTCATAACTCTTGTCCTTAAGGGAGACTTTAAAAGGAGAGCCTCAAAGTCTGCTTCCCACCCCACCCCCCACCCCCCACTGCCTCCTGGCACAGTACAGGTGTATTTTCCTGCTCCACCCTCTCAGTAGGTCTACAGCCTCAACTATTTTACAAGGTTGTTCTGTGGATAGAATAGTAGAGAAGGGGCCAGATACTTTGCCCTGCAGTCTTTAGGGAAGGGCTTTGATATCATTGTAATAAATCATAAATAAATGTGACTGTGACAAAGACGAGTATTTTCCTTGGCCTGATTGACTTTGTTTCCCCAGTTGAGTGAATAGGTTGTGGTAAATGGTCCCTAGTAAGCAGTCTAAGACTTGTGCTATCTGATGCTTTGCACCTGATTGCTATACAAGCCCAGGGCTTGGAAAAGGAAGAAATGTATCACTTCCCACCTTTGAGTTCTAGTTCTACAATTCTGTTAATATAACAATATTTTAGGGCAATGTAATTCCTTGCATTTACAGTAAATAACTCCCTGCAGGCGAAATATAATTGAAGTTTAATTGTTTGGTGCAATATATTCACAATTGCCTTTGTAAAGCAATTATACTATCCTCTTACTACAATTATTTGACATCATATTTGACATTTAAGTTCATGTGAGCATCTTCCAAACTTTTCAGCTGCATCTGTGAAATAATTGGTGGGATGCAACTTGCTCATCCAAGCCTGTGTCTAGACAGCAGTTTCTCACACTGTACAATTTACTGCTAAACCAGAAGTACAAGAAGCAGTGCTTTAAGAAAAATGTGGTGTAGGGAAGAGGGGTTAATGTAACAGTTCTGGGGCAATCTTGAGGTCAGTTGCATCATGATAGTTCAGCTAACCATGCCACTATGCTTGCTTCACTGGTGGTGTGGTGGTGGTGGTGATGGTAACAACAACAACAATTATTATTATTATTATTATTTTATTATTTATACCCCACCCATCTGACTGGGTTTCCCCAGCCACTCTGGGCAGCTTGCAACAGAATATATTAAAAACATGATAAAACATTTAAAACTTCCCTAAACAGGGCTGCCTTCAGATGTCTTCTAAAAGTCAGATAGTTGTTTATTTCCTTGACATCTGCTGGGAGGGCGTTCCACAGGATGGGCACCACTACCGAGAAGGCCCTCTGCCTGGTTCTCTGTAACCTCACTTCTCACAGTGAAGGAACCGCCAGAACGCCCTCAGAGCTGGACCTCAGTGTCCGGACTGAATGGTAGGGGTGGAAACACTCCTTCAGGTATACTGGGCCAAGGCCATTTAGGGCTTTAAAGGTCAGCACCAACACTTTGAATTGTGCTCGGAAATGTACTGGGAGCCAATGTAGGTTTTTAAAGACTGGAGTAATATGGTCTCAACGGCCACTCCCTCAGTTAGGCATTACAGATCTCCCTGGGAGTCAAAGCACTCCCCGTTTGGCTTGTGGCTGTTTATTGTTCTGATTCAGTACACCTTTCACCTGAAAACCATTCCAAATGTGATCCTAAAGTCTGTTACCTGAAGGTTACAAGAGAGAGCTGTGTGTGTAGACAAGGGCCAAGGAAACCTACTTTTCAGTCCTCATCCAACCATAGAGCACAGTGTGTGATCCTTGACCAGTGACTAACAGCTTAAAATGCCTTTCAGGGGTCAGCAAACTTTTTCAGCAGGGGGCCGGTCTACTGTCCCTCAGACCTTGTGGGGGGCCGGACTATATTTTGAAAAAAAATATGAATGGATTCCAATGCCCCACAAAATAACCCAGAGATGCATTTTAAATAAAAGGACACATTCTACTCATGTAAAAACACCAGGCAGGCCCCACAAATAACCCAGAGATGCATTTTAAATAAAAGGACACATTCTACTCATGTAAAAACATGCTGATTCCTGGACCATCCGTGGGCCGGATTTAGAAGGTGTTTGGGCCGCATCTGGCCCCCGGGCCTTAGTTTGGGGACCCTGCCTTACATCATGGGTTGCTGTGCCCTGAGCTTCTTGGAGGGAGAATTAATGTGTTAGATCCAAACCGCAACCACCACCTCCACGAGTGGAAAGAAAATTACCGTCAGTGCTGTTCCACAAGAGCTTGCACATGAATTTACGCATTGCTATAATAGCTCGATTTTATAGCAGGTTTTATGCTGAGTTTGTATAAGCAGAACAGCATTTAGGGGGTTTAGTTTCACTTTTTCTGGTTACATAGCAAAGGATGCCTTCTGCAGGAGGGCACATTTGGATCCAACTCAATAAAAATAAAAATTTATAGTAGATGTTAGAATGCCTAAACAGGGCTTACACTTTTAGTCATCCATGGCTTTTCCCTCCACAATTAACTTAACATTAGCCATAGTCAAGTGTTATCTATTTCTACCTTTGTGATTTTGGGATTGTTTCAGAACGCCCACACATTGCACTAACTCTGATTTATACGCTTGGCTTTACTGTGGCCCTCACCCTGCCTACAGATTTATCCCATGTCATCTCCTTATAGCAATTTATAACCTCTATAAAATGTCATCTAGAGTTCCTTTTTATGTTTTCTGAGTAATAGCTAGAAAGAATTGCATAGGGAATCAAAAATCTAATGAGTTGTACATTATTTGACTATTTATAACCAGAAAGCAGTCACTGACAAATTTTGGCAATTTTACAGCTAAAAGCCTAGGCTATTGTGCTTTTGAATGTAATTTATTAAGCAAATAAAACTCCTTACTGGTAATGGATCCTGTTAAACCTGTGGCCCTGCATGAGCTCCAGGCTTCTACAGCTGTGGAGGCTTCATAATACCTGCATACATCTTGCATGTCTGGACACTAATATTTTACACTTACATCATATTTCATTTACTCAATTGCTTTTATGCTCATGATTGGGTTGTAACCCGACATTTAGAGTGAAAACCTTAGGTGGTAGGAGGAGCTGGGCAAGAAATGAATTTCATTTACTCTGTGAAGGTTTAAATCCCTATTTTATGAGGCATAGCATTTAGTAAAGCCGAGTGGTGGAGAGAATGTTAATGGCTCTAGAAATGTAAAAATAACCTCAGGAAGGAAAATTGGAGGCAAAGAAAATAGAAAGGGGGGTGGAACAGAGGGGGGGGGAGCTGTTTAGGGCTTCGGTATCTTTCCTGCACTGTCATTAGATGGTACGGAAGTTTGCAAACTCTGTTAATAGAAAAATATAGTCCATAGCAGAAAGCCTTGCTATCAGGGTTCTCCAAAACACGAGATGAATTTCCCTAAGGCAGCTTGATCTGTTGCTAGGTGAAGTCACATTTCATTCTGACACACAGGGCAATTTTGTTACTACAAACAGAACCTATAGTGTAATGTGGCAACTGTGGGGTGTTGCTGTTCAGGGTTCCTGCCAGCCAGCTCTGCCCTTTTCCAGGATGCACAGTTTGGCTACTTAAGAACCAGCACTCAAGAGAACGTTTGCTTTTGAGATATAGGATGCTTCTTAACTGTATGCAGTGTCAGTGGACTACAGTCCTCTCCCTTAAATCTTCAGCATGCGATATGTATATTAACTCCCTATTTTTCTGATTCCACACACACCCTTGGCTCCCAAACCTATGTCAAATTCCCAGATTGTTTGTTTACTTTGGCTTTGCTCTAGGGTCCTGAAAATTAATGTATGGTACAATATGGTCTCGCTTTAAACTGAATTTTTTTTACCAGACATAATGTACACCAGGCATCCCCAAGCTTCGGCCCTCCAGATGTTTTGGACTACAATTCCAATCTTCCCCGACCACTGGTCCTGTTAGCTAGGGATCATGGGAGTTGTAGGCCAAAACATCTGGAGGGCCGCAGTTTGGGGGTGCTTGATGTACATACTTGTTTTGATTGGATATTTCTATTCCGCTCTTCCAGCAACAAATGCTGAGCTCAAAGCGGTTCACAATAGTCACAAACATCTAGAAGCATAGAGGCTTCAAGTTTGCCTTTTCAATGCAACGTCAGTGTGTTTTAGGGGGCATGTTCAATATCGGAGATGCCAAGCCAATGCAAACAGCAACCAAGCAGGAGGAGCAAGCAGATTTTCATGCACTGAAGTCTATGGCACTCCCTTCCAGCTGAACATAGTCCCTACTGTCCCCTTGAGACATATATATATTTTTGGAGGGGTAATAAAAAATGTTACTTCACCGTAATAATAGGACAACTCTTGGCATGCTTCCCTATTGACCACTGTGAGAAGAACAGGATGCTGCACTTAGGTGGGCCTTTGGGGCTGATCCAATAGGACTCTTCTTTTGTTCATATATTCTTATAATTCTCTTCGTCTTTCTAGGGGAGAAACCCTATGAAATGAAAGTTTAGATTCAACAGCAAATTGCTGGCATAAATCATATTTTGGGGGAAGGGTGGCTTAGAAGACCGCGCTCTTGTTTTTCCTTCATTAACCTCCTTTGACACCTCTTTTTGCCCTCGAGGTAGCCAGATGCTAGCTGCAGCTGGGGTCCTACACAATGTCATAAGCTTTGAAGTTTAATTTCAGATTAATTTGATACCACAGAGGAGGTGAGGTAGACTGTTGATCGACACCTCTGTAGTCCTTCTCTAATTGCTGAAGTAGTATCTCCGAAGTTGGATTGAGCTTTGCGTTCATACTCAGCAAACGTTCTCCCACTACTTTTCTAGCCTTCCTCAAAGGAGCCCCTGCCATCTATAGTAAATTGTAGCTGTAGTTTTGATAATACACTCTGTGGACAATAAGGTCTCAGGGGGTGCTTACTGAAAGAGATGAAACTGTAATTAAACTGCCCTATGAGTAAGAGGAGAGGAAAGGAAAGATTTGTGGTTTTCATAAAGCAGGGGGGGGGGATACAAGGGCTGGTGTTTACAGCTTGGAGACATTTTCACCGTCTTGACACAAAACAATTTTATTTTTAGCAGACCATGGTTTTGCAACGGTGCCTTATCAATCCCACAGTCCTGTTCAATGAAATAATTGGCCTGAGATAGTCCCAAATCAGCAGTAACCGACTCAAATTCAGGAAAGAGGCCTTGAACACCCATATATAGACACAAATTGTATTCACCCCCAGAAGCATGAATATATATATATATATATATATATATATATATATATATGCATTTTGAAATTCTGTCTTTTTAAATAGAGCTTAATTGAACACAAAGCAATGTGATATCCTTTTGTTTAGGTTCAAAAATAGTTTGTATGTGTGCGTGTTTTTAAAAAACCTTTCTTCTTATCAGCTCAGCTATTAAATATTGTGGCTTACCAGCTATCAGTCTCCGATCAGCACAGTTAGTGCATTTTACCTTCCAAGGAAGTGCACTTTGAGCCAGCTGGAGCACGAAAAATGTAGGAGCTGGAGAAAGTCATAATTGAAACAGGCGACTGCTCTAGTACAGACAGGAAATAAAAGGAAGACTGGTCCCTTCAGTGGATTAAATTAGATGTTTCGAATTCAGACAGTATCAGGGGAAAAAGAAGACTTATTTAGAATAAAAAAAGGTAACAGTAAGTTCATTCAGATGAATGCCTCCCCTTCCTGAGCCCTCCCTCCTCATCCGTAACACATGAATTTGCTGTAGTCTTTCTGTGATGTACTGTAATCACATAAGTCTCTCTCTTAGCCAAAAGAGTAGCAGGTTCCATTGATAAACTTCTCCTTATCCTATCCCTACATAAGCATAACTTTGGAATAGTTCTTCTAGGTAACATATTAAACTGTATAGGTAACATATTAAACTTCAAGTTGGTGGTACTGATTTCAGTAGTTCTCATGGATTTTCACTGGTATAAGAGAAAGTAGAATATGCCCCACTGTTTGTAATAAAAACCTCCTATTATAGCTAATGTGAATGAACTCCTGTCACAATAAGCGCATCAGTTTACTTTAATATCCATTAAAGCTGTATACATGCTCTTCATATGAAATGTTTAATGTCAATGACATTATAGATCATTACTTAAATAGAGCTCTGTGTCACATCTGTGACATGAGGCTGTTTAAAAAGTGCACTATATCATTCATGCATGGCAGCAACACACACACACACACACACACACACACACACACACACACACACACACACACATATATACACCAGGCTTTTGCAACATATATTCACATCTAAAGAACATAAGAAGAAGCTGGCTGGATCAGACCAATAGTGTTATCTAAATCAAAATCCTGTTTCCCAGTGGCCAACAAGATGACTCTGGCAAGCTCACAAGTGGTTGGTGTTCGCTGGTACAGTCGTACCTTGGAAGTCAAACAGAATCCGTTCCAGAAGTCTGTTCTACTTCCAAAATGTTTGAAAGCCGAATCACGGCTTCTGATTGGCTGTGTGAAGAAGTTACAGTATTTCTTTTTATATGTTATGAGTCTCTTGCCAATCAGTTTCAGAGGATTGTCCTAAGTTCCAGTATTCTATAAAAGGGAGAATGTCTATCCATTTTCTCCGCACCACAGGTGGTATTTAGCTACTGCATCCAGTCAGTGTAAGGATTTCTGCTTTCCCAACTGGATTTTCTCCTGCATGACAAAACTTTCCCCCTCTCGTCCCCCTACATGAGCCCTGCGCCCTCCCAAAATCTGCTCCAGAGGGTTGGGGAAACTCATAGATCCGATTTAGGTGACCTACGGGATGAGGAGAGGGGGAGAAATCCTTGTGCTGATGGAATGTTCCTTTCATGCTGCGTTGGATTCTATCCCATGCTGTCACGAGTCCTGTGGAGACATTGTGGAGAGGGTGGTCAGATGAGAAGGAAGAACGGGAGATGCTCAGAGAGTTGGAGAAGGCTGACCAAGGGGAAGGTGATAGTGGAGTATCTGTCCAATAGAGACAATAGAGTGTGCCTCAAGCCACTGTGTTAGCAGCACAGAAGTGACCTCCCTAGGACGCAAGCCTGGGCAGTTTGTGTAAAGGTCCCGGGCTGCCCAGACAACATGATGCATCTCTTCGGCCTCGCTGAGGAAAGCATAGCAATATGTTTGGCACCAGCTTGACTGCAGGAGTTGCCAGAAGGAGTCGTATAAGGTGTCCTAGGGACTCCACTCTGGATTTGTGTACGGTTTACACCTTAGCCTTTTCTTAGTTTCTAATAGTAGCTGTTAATAAAATGTGCTGTGCACAGAGACTTGGGCTAGGTGAATTTTCTGTTGGATGATGCTATGCTTTTAATAAAAGTAAGGAAGCAACATTCTTGCACTACTCAGATAACAGCACCACTTGTTTCTGAGATGGACTTATAACATGTTTAGCAGCTGGAATTTATATGGAGCCTTATTAAATAAAACAGCAGTAGCCAGCTCCCTCCTACTGAAGCATACTTGGAAGTAAAGTACCTGAACTTTTCCAAATGTGCTTGGCCTTTTGTACTTCGCTCTGCATCTCTGTATTTCATCTTCGTTGTGTTTGACAGTTTTTGACCTCACAGTAATTTATTATCCTTTTTATTACTACTTAAGATCATGGTAATTGAAAGGCTTTATTTATATGATTACAAGTTAGTAAGGAGAAGATTAAGACACACCCAGAGAGCATGCCATAAAAACGAAAGCCTCTAACATTAGCTTCTATTTTATTAAGTTGTGAACTTTCTGTTTGGGCTTTTGCCTTGCAAGATGGTGGTTAGAACATGTGTTGTAATTGTTCGGAGCAGGAATGTAAATGGAAGCAATACTGTGCTTAAATAATAGTGCTGTTTTATTTTGTGCATGCAGTTCCAACATTTTATAAATGGATGATTGCAGCACTGTTTGTGAGAAGTCTTTATACTTTTGGTGAGCTGTATTATTTTTAGTGAATTCTCAGAAAGTTGTCTGTAATATAGACAATCATCTAAACTGTTACAAAGCAGAAGGAGCATTCCTTTATCCTTCACTTTATAATAATTTTTGTATTTAATATACTTACAGTGCAATCCTAAATAAGCATATACTCAAAAATGAGTCTCGCCGAGTTCAATGGAGCTTACTTCCTTGTAACTTCATACTGCCTTCTTAGGATTGCAGAAGCATGAATTACTTTTGTGGACAAGCTACAAAGGATAGAAAACCTAGAAGGCACACCTGTATAGAACTTCATATCACACATATCATGTCAGGGCTCTGAGTTATAGTAAATTTTAAACCACCAGCAATGTTTATGGCACTGCATTGAGAGGCTAATCCAAAGGGTGGTACGGTTTTTCAGAACACCTTCTCCATTTTAAAGGCACTTTTAGTGAGGTGTACAATCCAGGATACTTAACATTACAGAATGGGATTATTGATGTATTCATTTATTTGTGGCATTTGGTGACCCAGATGATAGAACTACACATCATAGTTATTACTAAGGAATCTCTTTCAGTTGCCAGGATTTATAGATGTGTAATGGGTATGTGATATAAACTACAGTGGTACCTCGGTTTACAAACACAATTGGTTCCGGAAATCTGTACTTAACCTGAAGCGTACTTAACCTGAAGCGAACTTTCCCATTGAAGGTAATGGAAAGTGGATTAATCCGTTCCAGACAGGTCCGCAGAGTACTTAAACTGAAAATACTCAAACCAAGGCATACTTAAATCGCGGTATGACTGTATATATACTATAGTTTCTTTGTGGGTTGCTTAGAAGGTTCCAAACAGGCCACTTAACTCTGTGTGACAGTGGCTCCAAGGGAGGGGGGAATAGGAAATGGCAGCAGTTCTGGTGGCGGCTGACAATATTAGTAAACTAATACAGAAACAAAATGTAAGAGATCAACTTACCCTTGGAGGGAGGGAAATTTCTACAAGAATATGGACTGCAAAGATGGCTCAGCATGGTCCGTCCATCCATCCATCCAACATTTATGTTAAAGTGTTTTTCCTGATGTAAACAGGATGTTAAGCTCTCGGCTAATTTATCACACTGGAAATAAAAGGCTCATTTCTCAAATAGTAAGAAGATTAGCTTTCTAAGGAATGAAGTCTACCAGAAATCAGCAGAACATGAAATAGGTAGCTGAGGAGAAAGGGATATCTGCTCTTCCCCGCCCCCGCCCCCTTCAGGTATGCTTAGTGTCAAGGAAAGAAAAATCTAAGCAACATAAATTAGTCACTAGAGGAGGTATCTACCTATTGCCTCAAGTTGCCCTGGAACTGTTTTTCTTACTCTGGCTCTGGTGAGACACTCACCACATTTATTCAATTTTAGCTTTTCTTTTTCAGAGGTTCTCTTTCTCTCTATTGAAAACAATGTCCCTACTCTACTCTGAGTTCCAATGTATGTTCAAAGTCCTTAGTCAAGCCTCCCTGACTTTGGAGAACAGCTGGGCTGCATCCTTACAGAAGCAGCTGGAGATGAAAACCAACTGGAAGCAGCTGTACCGGGTCTAAGTCATTTGGGTTTTTAATTAAATTCCTTACATAGTAGTACAACGGTGAAATAAAATCTATGCTAACCAATGGGAATTTAGAAGAAGGCCAATTTTCCAATAGCTTAGTTAATATTAAAAATCACTGATGTGCCCATTTTATCAATAAAAGAGAGTTTGCATAAGGATTTGCCCATGATAGTGGGGTCCCCTCGTGCCAGGCATGTTGCATAAAAACACCTCCTAATAAAATACGTAATGTGATCAGGTTTTTATGGATTATTTTAAACTGTCTATTCAGAACTGGAAAGGTGGATGTTCTTAAAAGAGGTTCATTCAGGAAAATAAGGGATGGAGCACCAAGTATGGGCCAGGGGCATAATGGAAATTAATTGGGCATCATGTTAAGTAATATAACTCTAATCCCACAGCTTTGAGCAGTTGGACTGAATTTATATTTTATAACCTCTGTTAGAAGCTTGCATATTTTAAGTCTTGGCAACCATTCAGTTTTAGTGGTTTAGCTCAGGAAACACGCCTCTCTGCTCTCAAAAGCTGGAATTTGTGCTTTATATTATTCACCCTGGCATGGTGCATACGGACAGTTTTCCCTGTTTGCTATCTTTCTGTTGAGCCTTTCACATCAGCTCATTTATCTTTCAGGTGTTATAATCATTGACCCTCAATCAGTATTACATTATCCAAAACAGGCAATTATCCACATTGTCACTTTTGCATTTGCTCTTTTGACCTGCAGGTCATGGAGGCCTAGTGTAACTGAATCCCACAAAATTATTCCCTTACCTGTCATATAAATAGTCATCCTGGCAAAATGAGACCCATGGGGGCTTTTGCTGAGGTGTTGAGAAGGCCAGTCTAACTCGATCCTTTATTCTGCTCTTTAAGGAATGCAGTACTGTTTTGGCACTCCATCAAAATAAAACAAAGTTCCATTTTTGAGTCTTTTTTTAAAGGGGGAAAAAAGAGTACCCCTGTGCTTACAAATGCTTCTTTGTGGCCTACTTTATTGAAATTTCCATTCAGCTCTTCCATCTGCTAGCTGTGTTTGCCACTATTCCTAGGGCAAGAATTCTACCTTTCACCTTCATTTGGGGGGCTGTAAGGTCATAAAACTGTCTGGATTATTTCTGCTATATTTATACCTAAATTAATATTACTTCTCTAACAGATTTAAAGCTTTTTAATTCCCCAGCTCATTATTCATGGTGAATTTATTCACTGCAGAGAATAGCGCTTGTGTTCCATAGGAGAGAAAAGCATTTTCCATTGAAACAATATTGTCCAAAAGTTACTACAGCCCCAAACATTTATTAATGAGCGTGCATTTTCGCTTTTTAACCTGGCTGTAGTTAGGTATAACTACTGGAGTACTCCATAGCTAGCTCTCGCTTTTCAACATTGGAAAGCTTTTGTCAGAAACTCTTAAAAGAATCAGCAGCTTCATTTTAAGTTTATTCGGTACTAGCAAAATATGGCTCGCAGAGATTCCCTTGTGCTGCTCACAAACAGTGTTTTAAGATTGCAAGACACACAAAGGGGAAGGAGGAGAAGAAACACAAAGCTCCTTGGGCAGGGCACATGCTGGGTACATACACAGCTTTCCTTGGACAAGGGTTTGAGACCACCCAAGCAGGGAAAGACCCTTTTGACAAACAGCCAAGGGGTGGGGGCACAGCATGCGACAAGGGCAGCCATACTGACAGCAGCAGCCTCCAGTGGCTCCCTGCCTAGGCCACAAGGTTGGAAAGCCGGAGATGCGAGTTCAAGCCCCACCACAGGGAAAGGGAGAAATGCCCCCCAGTCAACTTTCCGTCGGAACTCAAACACACACTGCAAATACCAAAGTACCCTAACTACTCAGAATCAGTAGCAAGCAGCAACCAGACATGTCATGGGGTATTTGCCTGCCCCAGTTATAGATGCCGGGAGCTCATCTGTGGTAGATGTGGCTCCTGTGCCGTGGAGGTTCCTGGCTCAATTCCAGAGCACAGTTCCACATTATAAAATGGGAGGAGCCCCCTCCCAGGCACACCTGGCTCCTGCATGGGCCAACCAGCCCTTTTAGCCCATCCCGTGGTTTCTGTGCTACTTGGTTGGCTTTGTGATCAGACTTACGGCTGGCAGACTGCGTCATAGGATAGCATAGATTGCGACTCATCAAAGCAAACAGTGACAGTCATGTTTTGCCTCCTGCTGCTTGCTTGACAACTTTGTTTTTGTAGTCCCAAGCAGCGGAGAAAGGAGTTTTATGGAGCTTCTGGTAGATTGTGCCACAAACTATGTAAGGTATAGAGCAGGCATCCTCAAATTTCGGCCCTCCAGATGTTTTGGACTACAACCCCCATCATTCCTGACCACTGGTCCTGTTAGCTAGGGATCATGGGAGTTGTAGCCCAAAACATCTGGAGGGCTGCAGTTTGGGGGTGCCTGGTATAGAGTAACTTCTGTATTCAAGTGCTCTGTATTCTTGAATTTTACTTCAGAGGTTGATAAAACTGGTGACTAACTCATGGTCCATAGGCCACATATGAGGCTGTAGAGCAGGGTTTCCCAAAAACAGTTTCTAGCTGTTTTTGGACTACAATTCACATCACACCTGACCACTGGTCCTACTAGCTAGAGATGATGGGTGGTTGTTGTTGTTTAGTCATGTCCGACTCTTCATGACACCATGGACCAGAGCACACCAGGCACTCCTGTCTTCCACTGCCTCCCGCAGTTTGGTCAGACTCATGTTGGTGGCTTCAAGAACACTGTCCAACCATCTCGTCCTCTGTCGTCCCCTTCCACTTGTGCCCTCAATCTTTCCCAGCATCAGGGTCTTTTCCAGGGAGTCTTCTCTTCTCATGAGGTTGCCAAAGTATTGGAGCCTCAGCTTCACGATCTGTCCTTCCAGTGAGCACTCAGGGCTGATTTCCTTCAGAATGGATAGGTTTGATCTTCTTGCCGTCCATGGGACTCTCAAGAGTCTCCTCCAGCACCATAATTCAAAAGCATCAATTCTTCGGCGATCAGCCTTCTTTATGGTCCAGCTCTCACTTCCATACATCACTACTGGGAAAACCATAGCTCTAAGTATACGGACCTTTGCCGGCAAGGTGATGTCTCTGCTTTTTAAGATGCTGTCTAGGTTTGTCATTGCTTTTCTCCCAAGAAGCAGGCGTCTTTTAATTTCATGACTGCTGTCACCATCTGCAGTGATCATGGAACCCAAGAAAGTAAAATCTCTCACTGCCTCCATTTCTTCCCCTTCTATTTGCCAGGAGGTGATGGGACCAGTGGCCATGATCTTGGTTTTTTTGATGTAACAGCTAGAGACCCAAGTTTGGGAAACACTGCTCTAGGGATTCTTTGGGGCCCTCAAGTTGCCCCCTCACATTATTAATTAAAAGAAATTACTGAACACTCCTGTTGTCCCCTTGTTCTGATTCTGATCCCGCCCCAGCATGGAAAAGGGGAGAATTGGGCTCATTCACATTTACGCTTTTGCCATGTCCACTTTGACATTAGGCTGGGGGGGGGGTTGAACTTGGCCTGAAAAAGCTACATCATTGTTATATCTTTTGTTATAACTTAATAGAGAACAGTGGACCAGAGATAACAGATCTTTCTCTATCTTACATCTCTCCAAATGTGATAGGTAGCAATCTATTGAGGAATAATGTAGATGTGGTATTGCATAACCTCCATTATTTCCGTTGAGGAAGAAAATGAAGTGAACAGAAAAATGTTCTGCCCTAATAGTCAGTTGACTGTATCCCTTTTGTGATCTTTCATAAATATAAATGTTTATTTATTTATTAAATTTGTATACCGCTCTTCATCTGTATATCCCAGGGTGGTTCACAATACAAGATGAAAACACAAAATATATAATAAAAACAAGAACAAAAATGAGCTAATAATCCCCCCTCCCCACAACACGTTTAAAAGGGCATCGGATGTTAATCAGCCAAAGGCCTGGTTGGAGATGAACGTTTTCACCTGGCACCTAAAGGTGTATAATGAAGGTTCCAGGCGAGTCCCCCTGGGGAGAGCATTCCACAAATGGGGAGCCACTGCAGACAACCTCTGTTCTCATGTTGCCACCCTCTGGACCTCATGTGGAGGAGGCACATGAAGAAGGACCTGAAATTATTATTTCAGGGTCCAGGTAGGTTCAAACAAAGAGAGGGGGGTCCTTGGGGTATTGTGGTCCCAAGCCATTTAAGGCTTTATAGATCAAAACCAGCACTTTGATTTGGGCCGAGAAACTAATTGGCAGCCAGTGCAGTGAGATGAGGATTGGTGTAATATGCTCAAACCGTCTTGCTCCAGTGAGCAACCTGGCCGCTGAATTCTCTACTAGCTGAAGTTTCTGAACCATCTTCAGTGGCTGCCTTACATATAACGTGTTGCAGTAATCTGACCTAAAGGTTACCAGAGCATAGACAACAGTGATTAAAATGTCTCTGTCCAGATAGGGGTGCAGCTGGGCCACCCACTGAAACTGATGGAGGGCACTCGGGGCCACTGGGAACACCTGAGCCTCAAGCTGCGGCGATGAATCCAGGAGTACCCCCAAGCTACAAACCTGGTCCTTCAGAGGAAGTGTAACCCCCTCAAGAGCAGACAGCCTCCCATCCATCCAATCTAGGGATTTAATTGATAAATGTAGCATCATGTCTTCAGATCAAATTACAGATCTTCTACTGTTATATCCCATACAAAACTTACCGTAAATGCTAAAACATCCCATGCAATTTATAATGTCCTTTGTTATGTTCACAGCAGAACATTACCAAAGACACTAGCAATGTTGTTTTAAGTTTCTCTACCACTGTTTCTAATTGTACGGTAATTACTGGACGAATATGGGGTGTCGTTTCCAAATGTTATTGATCTTTTCACTCTTCCATTTTTGTTATCATTGAAGAAAAATGTATGAGGGAATAAACTGGAATTACATAAAGGAAAGGATGGCTTGACCAGAACAGCATATTGGATACATTATTGCTTCTACTAATAAATGAATTTGGTTGGAATATGTAGAAGGAATTTATATTAATTCCATTCGTGTGATACCTGCTGGTGAGAGCTGAGCTGATCAAAGGCAAGTAGCCTTGATGACAACTTACTCAGGGCTTTGGCAGATTTTTATGTTCTTCTAACTGTGTGAAAGACTTTATAGACTATATTCTGTCTCTCCTTGTAGCAAAGAAATAGCGATAAATCAGCCTTCTAAAATCATGCGGCTTGTCATAAAGAGCTCCATGTAGATCTGTCTGGAGAAAGTCTTGAACTTTTCTGAAAAGAAGATAAAAGAAAGAGAAACATATAGAAAGCACAATCATTAAATTCCCCGTGCTTTCTTATTCAGCTATATTCAGTATTGTAAATATATAATAATAATAAAAATCACAAGTGTTATTATTATCGCTTGGTATGGAAAACCATGGTGCCTGGTTTTAAAATATTTATTTTAGATTAACATTAACAGTGTACTCTTGTTTCTCAGTAGAGAGTGATGTTGAACAGCCCTTATGGGAAACTGGAATTGCTCGTGAACTGGAGCAATTTGTGTTTCAGCTGGGAGTAGATTCTAGTCACATCACCATTACTGCACTGCTTACTTTGCTGGGCACTGTAGGATGAAGAGCCCACTGCCCTATCGTCAGAGATGCTGCTTGTTGAACTTGGAACGGGACCAACAGTACTTTCTTGTAAAAGACTGTGTATGGCTCGCTGGTGCCATTATATTAGACGTTGACTTCAAACCAAGTGCTTGTGGTACCGGTACCTCTCCTAGCTGTATTTTTGGGGGAATGTGCTTAACTTCCTAAGCTGGTAATGTGAGAAGCTGTTGTTCATGTGGAAGAAGCCCCAGTGCAGCGACATTTCCCCTCCTTGAGAATGGGACAGAAATGATCTGGGACTGCAAGACACTCTCCCTACATGACTAGCCAATTCTTGCATTCCTTCCTGCCCTGCAAAAGTAAAGACTTTGCAGTGACTCACATGCCAAGAGTATCGGAAAGGGCACTTTAAAAGGTTGAAAGGAGCAGTTATCTTAAAATGCTCACACACCTGCCCCATATCATCATCATCATCAATTAATAAAAAATTTATACCGTCCTTCATCCAAAGATTTGGGGTGGTTCACAGCACAAAAATGCAGAATAAAGCCACAAAGTTCATAATAAAAGGGGGGAGCAATAACTCCCATCAACCCCACTGTTCTTCTTAGAATAATGTTGATATTTATACTTTGTATTGGAATACAAAGGAGGTCTGTGTTACTAGCAGTAGAAGGTGAGGAGTACAGGTAGGGACCTGGAAGCAGGAACCTAGGGATCAGCCGGGACAGCTCAGTTGGTAGAGCGTGAGACTCTTAATCTCAGGGTCGTGGGTTTGAGCCCCATGTTGGGCGAACGATTCCTGCATTGTAATGGGTTGGGCTAGATGACCCTTGTCCAACTCTACAATTATATGATTCTGTGACCAAGAAGTCTACTTCGACAGGAGGAGCTGGCAAGCCCAAGGACTTTGGGTGTGGGGGATGGGACAAGAAACACTAAGGAGCTCCTCCTCCACAAGCAACAGGGCTAAGCGGAATAAGTGAAGTGGCCAGCAGGCTAAAGATCTTCACAGTTAAATTGAGGGTGACAATGGTGTCAAAATGAGCAAGACAATGTTGCTTCTGTTTACGTAGTTCCAAACCTTGTGAGACTATTGCTGTGTTGTTTCATTATTTCGTTTGGAAGATAATCCTCCTTATTATATTATTTGTTACCCAGTATTTAGAATGACATATTATGAATCTATGCATTATGGGTATGGCTGGCCAGATGTAAACCTCCTTTAGCTCTTTAATGTGGTGTTCTGCCAAAGCGGAGTTTAAGCCTTCAGAGTGCAAGTATTGAAACACGTTCTACAATAGCTTGAAATCAGACACATAAAGTCAGAGAGAGAGAGAGAGAGAGAGAGAGAGAGAGAGAGAGAGAGAGGGTGAGAGAGATAGCTTTTAGCTTTCTTCCAGAGATAGATGCTTCATGTTCTGCAGTTGTGTCCTCCTGCTGAGCTGGCAGCTGCTGCTGTAAGTTCACAAAGGTCACCGCAGTTTCTTTCCTGTTGCTCCTCCAGGCACTGAATTTCTGGAGCAGAGCTAGATATAAGATAGCCCTGTTTGTTTTTTTGGCAGCAATGAAGATTAAAAATAAAGTATATGCTTTGCAGATCTTCTCGCAATGGGAAGAACAATTTGCATTTTCGATGCACCATATACTCTGAATTATCCTTGCTCAACCTTCAGACAGAAAGCCATTGTGTACATAGTATTTTTGCCATATAATACCTGGTTGAGGAGCGGGGCTATGTTTTACGTTTTATTTAGAGATCCATCTTCCGCTAAGAAAACAAGCCTGTCCCAACATTCGGTAAGATTTCCCTGAAAAACATTTTAAGGCAAAAGTACTTACATCTTTTTAAAACTTCAGCTGAATCACATTTTTAAAAGAAGATGCTAATACTTCAATACCTTATTTTTATTTTCGGAACTGAGAAAACTTGAATATAGATATTTGAGGGCTACATCACACACTTACCCTGTACAGTGGTACCTCGGGTTACAAATGCTTCAGGTTACAAACTCCGCTAACCCAGAAATAGTACCTCGGGTTAAGAACTTTGCTTCAGGATGAGAACAGAAATCGGGCTCCGGCGGCGCGGTAACAGCAGGAGGCCCCATTAGCTAAAGTGGTGATTCAGGTTAAGAACAGTTTCAGGTTAAGAACGGACCTCCGGAACTAATTCAATTCTTAACCAGAGGTACCACTGTATATGTGATCCACATGCAGTAAAACACAGAAGCAAGCCTCCGGCTTCCCCCCACCCTGATCTGTAAAATCATTTAGCGCCACTCAAGGGTCGATGCTCACTGTGTCACTTGTTGCTATGGCTTTTTTTTTTTACAATTAAAAGCAGGCCTGAGCGAGGGGGTACTGTTTCCTCCCAGCCACAAATCCCAATGAAAATCACCCACCTACTCTTCTCTTTTAAAAGCAGAAGAAAAACACACAGTGCATCCGGCATCTGGATAGCTCAGTTGGTTAGAGCCAAGTGCTGATAACGCCAAGGTTGCAGGTTTGATCCCCGTATGGGACAGCTGCATATTCCTGCATTGCAGGGGGTTGCACTTAGATGATCCTCAGGGTCCCGTCCAACTCCACCATTCTCGGAGTCTATTATTCTACCTACATCTCCTTTTCCATTCTGCATTCTGCTGTGCCCAAGTAGGCTCCAGGTGGCTTGCGTGAGTTAGGGTCAACTCACATACAACTACGTGCGATCAGCTCGTACTAAACGCAGTTGTAGTAGTAGACTGTTACTGTGTGCCCATAGGTTGCTACAGCACTGAGCATTGTTTGTGCAGTTGTGAGGAAGGGGGAATAGCCCAAGGCTTACTCCGTTCAATGGCACGTTTAAGGCTCTTGCAACTAGCCCTGGTACACAGCAATCTCTCTGACACTCTCAGATGCTAGCTAGACTATGAGCCAATTAATTGAGTGTTCATCCTGATTTGCTTGCACAAAGCTTACAATAGTGTTTAGATTATACCCAGTTTTTATGGAGCTTCCATACTGATTTCTTTGAGGGGTGCTTATACGGCAATGAATATTCATCCTGATTTGCTGCTTGCTTCCCATGTTTCTCCAAAACCCAGAGTCCATTTTTTTAATTTTAAAAAGTGTTTGTTGCACTAGAGCGGAGGTTTTCAACCTTTTTGAGTCCACAGCTCCCTTGATCAACTGCAGAGCTGGCAGACTCTCATCCCTTTTTTGAGCACACTCCCTCAGCCTCCTCTCCTCTCCCCTCTCATTGGGAGTCCTCTGGGAAGCCACTTCTGCCACTCCTGATCTCTGAGCTGCTCCCACCCCACCCCAAAGAGAGGTGTCTCCTCACACTGCCCCACAGGGGCCTGAGACTTGTCTGTCAATTCCCAACTTACTTGCTTACTCCGAGGCCGCTTCAGCTCCTGGCAACCAGCACTCCCTGACCAGCCCCACAGGCACCATTCACCTGAGGAGCTTGTAGTCAGGGCTGCTGGAACAAACAGCTGTGCAAGCCTTTGGGAGGCAGAGATGCAAGAGGGCATCAGAGGAGGGAGGGAAGGAAAGAGGGACAGAGGCCAGTGTTGCCTGCAGCACTCCTGACCATCATTCAAGGCCGCCCAGGGTGCCACGGCACACTGGTTGAAAACCACTGTGCTAGAGTGAAAGCATTTTAATCCACTTTAACTATGCAAACCTCAAGTTCTGGTATGTACTTGAATTCCTCCTGCAAAATGGTGACTGTCTGGAGGAGCCCTTAAAGAACAGCGCAGGAACTTATCAGGTCAAAAAGGACGATCTTGAGAAACTTTCTTCCCTCTTCTATAGGTAAAAACTGACTGATACAGTCAGGCCCAACAATAGCAGAAGAAATAGGCTCATAGTGGTCCAGGAAAAAAGATATGAAAGGTATAGTTTTCAGATAAAAATACTGTATTTTCCGGCGTATAAGATGACTTTTTAACCCAGGAAAATTTTCTCAAAAGTCGGGGGTCGTCTTATACGCCGGGTGTCGTCTTATAGGGTGGGACTCGCCGAGCGGCACCAGAAATTGCGTCTGCACAGCCGCAGAAGCGATTTCTGGCGCTGCAGACATTTTGGAAATGAGCAGCGCGGCGCTGGAAATCGCTTCTGCGCATGTCCAGATGCGATTTTCGGCTTCTGGACATGCACAGAAGCCATTTCTGGCACTGCGGACATTTTGGAAATGGGTAGCGCAGCGCCGGAAATCGCTTCTGCCCAGGACGCCTGGGGTAGGAAGAGGGGTAGTCTTATACGGCGAGTATATCCCAAACTATATTTTAACTGGAAAAGTTGGGGGTCTTCTTATATGCCCAGTCGTCTTATACGCCGGAAAACACGGTATCTGTATTGGTAGACCAAGTTCTACATCAGTAATTAAAGATAAGCTTAAGGCACTGAGATTTGCAGTAACATACATATTCTCTGTCATCATGAAATCTTTGTCCACAGTGAAAGTTGCTTTTGATTCCTCCCTCCCCCCATTTGAAATTTGATATTTTTTTAAAAAAATAGTTTCAGGTTTTTTACGAATTTCTTTGCCTGCAAAAACCCACATTTTTTGTTTGTTTGCTTGAATAAAGTTGTGTACTCTGTTTTGCTCTACTTAAAAGTGTGTTCTATGCTAAAGAGGTTGGAAGGAAATCACTCCAGCATTTTCAAGCTTACAAGGCCTGATTTATTTTCCACTGATAGGACATAAAAGTGCCTGTTTGAATTGTGTATGTGTATTTTGGAGGTATACTGTATTTGCTTTACTAATGAACACTGAAATCTGCAATTGTATATATGAGTTCCAATAGGCCCGCATATTAAACTGCTCATGTTTCCTGTTTAAAAAGCTCATATAAGACTGAACCACTGAAATGTTTATCTTTTGCCATTGGATCTCTGCACTCCACAGAGTGACACACAAACAGGCTGAGCAGCTACTAATCAAACTCTTTAAAGCCGCCAAACTCACTTTTTGTCTGCATTATGAAACTAAGATTTGGTCAACTGAGGTCAAGTTGTGCACTTAACACAGCTTTCCATTATAGGCAGTGAACTCTCTAACAGAGAGTAAACTCATATATAAACAGAGAACTTTTTCTGCTGCTGCTCAGGGCTGGGATTAAGTTGGATCACCTAGTCTTCTGCTTTTAATGAAATTCTCTCCCTTCTATTTTCTTGTTTGGAAGACAGTCCAAAGTTATCTCATGCTAATTTAGTTAGGCAGTGCCCTCCAGGGATGTCACAGGCCTCCATGACCCCTCCAGAGAGACTCCGGGAAGGGATGAGGAGAATTAAACATTCCTGAGAAATTGCAAAGCAAGAGCCCCCAGAGATTTTGTAGAAAAACTAGCTCCAGACTATCTGCCAGAGACCCAAGTCACCTTTTCAGCACTTCCTTGACATCTCTCCACCAATTCCATCTGGCTTGACTCAGGGGGTCAGCGTGGGGACTGGGAAGAGGTGGCAGTGAGAAAGTGTGGAATTCAGGGGAGGTCTGATTTACGCTGTTTGTGTGGGATATGTTAGATAAATGGAAAGAGCAGTGCGAGAAAATAATAGATCTTATTTCACTCCAGAGCCTTTCCCCTGCGTTCCAGAGGGGTAGGAAAGAGGGATTGTTTTTCAATGAGAGATACTGAATAAGGAGATTTAACAGTTCATTAGCAGTTGTATAATTTGATGCAAGCTTTGTGTCTTGTATGGCAAATGTGTTAAAGATTTGTTTCTCAGAGCGTAATCTTGCAAATTCTTATTGCTGTGGATTCATTTCAGTGGCATTACTCATATACTAAGGCTTATGGGCATGCCCTTATTCCTTCTGGGATAGAGCTGTTTTAACTGTTGGAGCATCCTATTTATTTTTTTAATGCACAGGACTGCTCCCATATATCAGTCCTTTTTCATAAAGTTATGTTATAATGTTAAATCCTAGTATTTGAGGGGGAAATATCCCCTTTGTATGAGTAAATATAGCAACAATAAGTGCTGTTCAGTGATTACAGTCATATATGCTGTTTTTCCTGTGTGTCTATAAAACTTATTTTTAGGTTTTACTCACAAAATTTGTGATCAAATGGGGAAGCAGTTCTTAGCACTGTGTCCATATAAATGTGGAATGGGAGTGGGCAATAAAAGGTAATCAAAAAAGCAAAGCAAAACATTTTAGGCTTGTTCCATATGCACACATTCTTAACTCTGAAATATACGTATTTAAACTCTTAATCCATTTTTCTGCATTTTATTTATGCACATAAGGTTGAAGAAAATCCAAAAGCTACAGGGGGCATATCTATTAGGGTCAACTAAAATGTCACAAAGCAGTGAGGAAGATTTTAAGTTTTCCAGTAGTCTTGTTCTGGCTGTTAAGCAAAACAACATCCAGCCTGAAGAAGCATACTACTTGATTTACACTACAGAATGGGTATCAAAGGGGTGATCCAACATAGTACTGAAAGTATCAACATTAAATGAACACTAAATTGACATGGTTGTCACCCAAAGCCCTAAATTGTCACTTTTCCTCCAAGGCAGAGAACAAAAGAGCCACACAGAAGGCTTTTTGCAGCAAACCATACTCCTTGTGTCATTATGAATAGTCTGTTCTCAGTATTGTGTTAACTGGCCAGTTACAGATACAGCTGGCAGTCATTTCTATGACTTAAGATCATACTAGAAAAGCCTTACACATCCTTAGACTTTTTGGGTGTGAACTCTTGGGTGTGAAGTGAGACTTCAATATGCACACCAACTTTTAATCCTAACATCTGAGTTTTCAAGGGAGGTATCACATTGCATTGTGTAATATAATATATATATATATATATATATATATATATATATATATATATATATATAATGTCCTTCAAAGTGGTTGAACTGGATTCATCCTTGAAGCACAGAACATTGCCCTGTCGTTCCAGTTCCTAAGTTCTCAAAGGCAGGCCTCTGAAACCCTCAAACGTAAGGACACTGTTACAAATGAAATTAAAAAGAGCATTAGAATCCGCTGCATTTAGAAACGGAAAGGGAAACTTAGATTGGGGTCTATCTGATGTACATTTGTCCAGACCTTAACATTTACACACCATACATTCCAGAGTAAAGAGTTAAATACACTATATTTAACAGGCTCCCACTGCATAGTAGCCATGCTAGAGCAATAATCCTATTATACTGCTTATAATAACATCTGTGTAGCTGATGTTTTCTTGACAGCAGGCATCTTTAGTGGTGAGCCTTCAAAGGTTTGGATTGGAAGGGTTCATCTAGTTCAGCCCTCTATTCTGTGTAGGATCTGAAATACAGGCTGAAATACCTGTCCCTGACAGATGACCAACCTGGCTCCACATAAATACTTCCGGGGAAGCAGAGCCCATGATCTCCATTCTAAAGTTATTTGCAATCTCTGTGCTGCCCACATAGGAGCTCTACACGTGTGTGTGTGTGTGTGTGTGTGTGTGTGTGTGTGTGTGTGTGTGACTATGCAGACTTTGTTTTATATTGTCATCAATCGTTTTATCGATCCAGTTAACAGATTTCACAACGGAACGTATACATCCATTAATAAGACCCTGTAAATTTGTATAGAAACCCCAGTGAAATGAATGGACATTGTGCATTTATACACATAGACTTGGGGGGGGGGAACCTATGTAGCTATTTGCATGCTTTATTATCTAAATAGCAGGAACCCTGACCTTAATTCATAGATTTAATTCTGTATTGTATGTGTGGGCGCGCTTATGGTCTTTCACCCATAAATCCTGCGTCTTTGAATAGAATTGCTCCCTGGATGGATAAAATATGTGGCTGCTCTGCAAGAAGTTATCTAAATGTAGGGAATGTGTATGTTGCTGGCAAGAAAATAAATGTAACTTTTATATTCACCATCATCAAACCAAATTTATAAATAAATGCCAATGTATTTGAACCCTGCAGGCCCTTTTCACTCAACTTTTGGTTACTGTTGACCTGAATTTCAACTTGAGATGTAAAGTGAACAATACATTTTTCTGCTTCTCCCCACATCCATGTGCACGGTATTATTGTTTATTTGAAGCAGTTATATCCCACCTTCCCTACACAATTCAATCTCTAGTTGTCTTTTCAATGAACTCAGGACTTAGTGGTGTTAAGGCCCAGGAACGCTTAGCTCCAGCATCTATTTCTCCACCAGTTCTCAACCTGAAACATCTAGAAAAAGAATTGTCGGGAATGTCCCCTGATCAGATGCAGAATGTTACCATCTTCAGAGAGTACACATTACACAACACATCACAGTGACAATATTGCCATCAGGTTCAACACATATCAGAGTGAACAACTGCAAAAAGTGCAACAGAGTCACGCTTGACTTAAAAAGAAGACACTTTTAATCACAAAATGAAGGGATTGGTAAAGAAAAGAAAGTGCAGAGGGTTAAATCTCTCCAGAATTCACAATAACAGACGCTCAGCTAGAATGCGTACCAGCACGGGAACAGGATGGCAGAGAAACAAAGTCGCGATCCCCTAGCTGGACATGCACACTAAGTCATGGTGTACCTTACCTAGCTGTTATGTGTACCAGGCCAATCAACATTCACTTAAAGTTCCTAGAGTGCCCATATACTGGTAAATGATACTGAAAATCTGCTGTCGTGTTTTCTTTGTTTATTTTTCCTTGCTGACTAGTGTAATGTCTCCTGGTTCAAACTGAGATGATGGTCTCTTCGTGGAAAGAACACGATTAATCCTATTTTCTTCAAAAATTAGAGGCGGAAATGCATGAGCATCTTCATCTGATGCCAAGAAGCCTTCCAGCCAGTTCTTGCAACAGGGTGATCAATACACCCAGTGTGATGAATAATTTAAGGAGATTAAGTTGTTATAGCAACAAACCAACACTTGACTTGAAAGTCTACTTGAGCTATTTGTAATGAAAACATGCCTTTGACTAGTGCTTTCCTAGCATTCATTCCTATGTCTGCCCAAACCTGACCACATTCTGGGTGCCACCCTTTCGTCTTGCAGTGATTAAGTTGACTGCATAGGGTGGCTGCTTCCTCCATCCCCCCATGGAACAAACATTTGTGCTTCATTTCTAAATCGAACAGAGCAAATTAATTTGTGAAGACATAAAAAGCAGCTGGTTAAAAGATTTGTGGGGGTTTTTTTAAATGAGCCAGAGGACAGAAACCTGGATTTTTACTAGGTATAAGAAGTTTTGTAGAGCTAATTCAGGAGGGAAGATTTTTAAAGGAAGATTATCCATTGATTCATTGTTATCTTTTATTATTATTTTTAAATCTAAGTTATTGTTATGGTTATATTTTATAATACTTGGTGTTGTCCCCCCCAAAAAACCTTCCTTCTGCTCAATTGTATGGTCTCTTTCCTGTGACAAAGACGCAGGGGCCTTTCTGTTGAGCAGAACTATCCTATGGAGATTGCGTTGAGGGAGGGAGAGAGCTTGTGCGGTGAAGGAGCCATCACTACATCCTAAACCTGCTGAGTATGTGTTTGCTAGAGCAAGGGGTGTATGACTTCCAACCTTTTTTCTTCTCCTCAGTGGCATTTTTTGTTATAATTCCCCTCCCAATTAGGAACGCACCAAGGAACATTAAAGGTGGGTCAGCGGTGGTGGCACAGCTTTCCACAGGTGTGCTAGGGCAGGCTTCCTCAGACTCAGCCCTCCAGATGTTTTGAGGCTACAATTCCTATCATCCCTGACCACTGGTCCTGCTAGCTAGGGATGATGGGAGTTGTAGGCCAAAACATCTGGAGGGCCGAGTTTGAGGAAGCCTGTGCTAAGGAATCCTCTGATGACAGGTCTCCTGCTCTGACTGCTCCCTAAGTCTTCATGCAGGAAGAAGCTATTTCTACTGATCCAAACCAGTCTTTATCTCATCTACAAGCAGCAGGGTTCTTGCAGCGGAGTTCCTTGTAAAAGATTACAAGAGAAAGCATATTGGACATCTTTATTTCAAGTGAGATGTTAGTGCATGTACTTGACTTATTATGTATTTCCTATTGCGTTTTCTTGTTCTGTTTGTCAGTTCAATTAAAACAACGCGTATAAATTAAAAAACAACAACAACAAACACGGAGAGACAGATAGGAAAATACATTAGGCAGACCAGAAGCCTGCCAGGCAGATTTCCCCCAAGAATGGATTCCCCTCAGAATAATAATAATAATAATTTATTATTTATACCCCACCCATCTGGCTGGGTTTCCCCAGCCAGTCTGGGCGGCTTACAACAGAAAAATGAAATAAAATAATCTATTAAACATTAAAAGCCTCCCTAAACAGGGCTGCCTTCAGTTGTCTTCTAAAAATCTGGTAGCTGTTTTTCTCTTTGACATCTGATGGAAGGGCGTTCCACAGGGCAGGCGCCACCACCGAGAAGGTCCTCTGCCTGGTTCTTTGCAACTTGGCTTCTCACAACGAGGGAACCACCAGAAGGCCCTCGGTACTGGACCTCAATGTCCGGGCAGTTCCTTTAAAAAAAGGAAAAGACAAAGGGTGATATATTTAAAGGCTTGTTTAAACTTCTATTGTTGATGTGATTTCCCAACGAGCAGCTTTTCTGTTTCATTTTGCCCGTGGCAAATACCTAAAGATCAGTAATAAAGCCTTATACAAATACCTTCATACTTTGCAAGAACAGCATTTTGACACTCACCGATACAAGGAAAAGGACAACACTACATTAATGTTTGACAACACAGTAAGAGCATTGTGTATTCACCTGCAATGAATGACGGAAAAAATTGAACGAATTAAAACAGAAAGGTTCTCAGAGTTTATATTTAAAAGTTTATCTAGATCACAGGGATTATGTTCCCAAGCACTGTCTTCTGTTGTCCCATGATTTCTCCTGAGGTGTTGTAAAACAGTTGGACCATACAAGTGCAAAAGAAAAATAGATATTAATTTATTATTATACATCCCAAGCACCCCAATATGCCAAGAGAGACCACTCCTTTTCCTTCTAGTGTCTCTGGCTAGTGAATAACGATGTAATTTGTATGAACTAAATAAATAATCGCTGTTTGCAAGTGAAAGGATTGCTACTATTGTTGCCATTTGTCCTGAGAAAATACAGTTGGTGTGCAGAAAGAGGTTTCATGGTAAAATTACATGTCTTAGGAGGCTTGCCTAAAGATGAAAAGGTTTTAGCAGGTGCAGAAAACAATACACTGACAGTACTTGCCTAATGTTAATAGTCAGGGAGTTTCAGAGAGACTGTGACGTTGCATTGAAGGATCAGTCTTACCAGATTTGCAATAAGTCCGGTATTTGGAAGCGAAAAGACACAGCTGCCTATGGGCTCAGTGCTCCCTGTAGTAGACTGGAACCTCTCACATTGTCAATGTGCTATTGGAGAGAAATGAACACCCAACCAAACTAAGGTTACCAGGGTTTTTTCAATGAATCCGGGGACACTTTTCAACTTCCTAGATGGATTTTGTCAGGGGGCTGATTTGTAAATCTGGGGACTGTCCCCGGGAAACGGGGACATCTGGTAACCTTAAACCAGACTCCATTTGTTCACACTCCTGCCTCTACCTGCTCCATCACACATACCTAAATATGATCAGTGTTGTGAATGGCTCCTGCTCTCCAACTGTGATTGTTGATGCCACACCATGGGCTAGTGTCCACATGTGAGTGTTATTCTGCTGTTAATCCGCTTTGCTCTCAATTCAAATCAGACCACCGTAGTTCACAGCTGCACATAATGGAATTTGTATAGGAGGAGCAACTTGGGTCTTTCCCATTCATACCAGTAGGCATTTCCTTTAGTGTTTTCCCTTCCTTACAATTTATTTTCCTTTTTTTTGTTTTGTTTTTTAATTCCCTGCCCAGGAAAAGTGCCAAAACACACCATCGGGTATTGTAAATTATTGGCACATATTTAATGTGGTTTGGGTGTGCATTGTTCTGGTTCCGAATGTATAATTCGAGTGTCATTTTCGATAGAAAGCAGTTTCATTTTGTGTTTTTATTTTAATTCCTATTGCCAATTGGACTTACAAAATATTAAAATAAGCATGTACGTATTCTTAACACTCTGCTTAGATTTTCTAGAATGTTCAGCTTCAGAAGTTAACTAAATTATAGGTGGTCATTCCATGTTATTCGATTTGAGATCTCATTACCTCCTAAAAACAAAAAGTACTGCGTGTAGAAAATTCATCCATTTTAAGTTAAAGATTTCTGACCACTTTCAGGGTTTGATTTGGGTTTTTTTTTTTTTTTAGACAAATATCACCGTCACAAAGGCGTCATACAAAAATGCAGGGATCTTGCTACCATGAACATTTGGGTGTTTAGTTAAAACGAAGCCTTGATTAACAAGCATTGTGCTAATGGATGACAGCACAGTTAATAAGTGTTTTCAGTTGGGGTGCTGAATTAATGAGTCATATCTATAGTTGCTTCAGATATGTGTGTGTGCATGGGCGTAGCCAGGGGGGCAGGGGGCATGTGCCCCCCTAAATCAAGTAAATACATAAAAAATACTTCAATAACTGACCAATTGCATTACAGATAGCTCGGTTCTGCTCCCCTAACATTCATCCTGCCCCGTCCAAAATAAATCCTGGTTTCGCCCACGTGTGTGTGTGTGTGTGTGTGTACGCATGTCATGCACACATAAGAGAAAGGTGCAGAATTTGTATGGTTTGACTAGAATAATCCTATGCAAGGTTTTCTTTCACTTCCTTCAGTAGCCCAGGTGTGAACAATATAGAGAACAAGCTGTTTCTGAAGGGTGTTGGCCTGCATGAATATTCACTTGACACCCAACATCAAAACATGTTTGCCAAACTTCCTGCCATGCTGGCACAATATCCATGGCATAGCATCCTCTTCTGCGCTGTTACGTCTAGGTCAACAATGAATACTCACTCTCACTTCAACCCGCCGCTAGTTATTTATTTAAAAAGCAAGGCTTAGGATCTCTTCGTAAGCTCAGAAATATTCCATGCCACCATCACTAGAGGGATTTTATTATTTGTAAAGAAAATGCTGACAACCCGTGTAGTTATACAGAACGTTAAGGGCTTTTTTCAGCTGGAACTTGCCAGAACTCAGTTCCGGCACCTCTCAGGTGGGCGCCAACAAGGGAGGCATTCATGATGAGTTCCAGCTATTTTCTCTAGAAAAATAGCACTGGCTTGTATGTTTTCTTGCATTGCAGTCAGTATCACTTTTAGCATTGCTGGGAGCCCCTAGAGGAAAACTAAATTGATTCACGTAAGAAAAACAAATGTAGTTATGGATTTTGCTCAAGAGAACAAAATTTATTACAAGAGAACTCCTGGGAAGACTACAGACTTGGAACTAACCCAGAAATTCAAGCCATTAACAAAACAATTTAATTATGAAATAATAATAATAATAATAATAATAATAATAATAATAATAATAATAATAATATTTATACCCCGGTTGATTTCTTCATTGAGTTTTATCTTCACGAATTTGCATGAGCGTTGCCAGCACCTGGTCATGAGAAGTGATAAGAAAAAGTAACTTTTTGTTAGAATTGACATCGAAGTAAATGTCTGCCACTCTATATGAATCATTCTGCTGAGAAATTGAAGAAAACTTTGTCTCTTCCTTCACCTCTGCAAAAAAATGTTCAAATATGTGACCTCGCGATGGTTAAAAGATAGCCAAAGCCAGGCAGTGATTTTATCGCAGATTGAGGCCTACCCGTGTCACGGGTCAGGGAGTTCAACATGTGAACAGGAAGGTGAGAACTGCTGAACTTTTACCTCAGTTGTGCAGCCCCATCAGAGAATAAATGGACCAAATCATTGTACAGCTGTATAAAGAGGTGAACGGCTGAATACCTATTGCACAGAGGCCTTTGTTTTCTGCACATGATCTGGCATCATGATAGGATGCACTAGGCTGCAGCTTTGTAGCAATTACTAAGCCATTATCACACGAGAACACAGGATCGTTTATCTTCTAATTCAGAATGTCACCTGTTCTTCATTTGCAAGTCAATAACCATTAATTATGCTCAGTGGAACTTTAAACAAAGATTTTCCCCTCTGTTAAAATCAGTAAGCCATTTAGTAAGGGCAAAATAAATCTAGAACTGCAGTATTTTATTATTTTGGTTGTTTTTATCCTGAAGCCAGTACAATAAAACCCTAGAAATTGGTACATCAGGAACTTTATATACTTTGTGGTGGGAGAGAACCAGTTCCTGGGATTTTGACTGTTATGAAAGCGTAAGTGTTAGTACATTTTTCTATTTGACTGCATAATATTTATTGATGAGATATTTATTGAATGATTAAACAGATTGAGCAATCGGTGTATCCTATCCCCCTACCCTTTATTGAGTCGCTTTGACATAGTCTCCAGAACAAGAGACTGTTTTTGTTAAACAGTTGTTGCTTTTTTTGCAGAAGGGAAAAATACAAGCGTACCCACATCCTACACTAGTATTTGCCAAAAGCAAATGATTTATCAAAAAAAGAGTTTCTAATATTCTAATAATTATTTCACATGTTTTCACAATGTAGGATGTTTATTTATTTTTTATTTTTTAAAAAATGAGTACAGCAAGGCAAACAGAAACCTGTGGGTTAAACCACAGAGTCTAGGGCTTGCTGATCAGAAGGTCGGTGGTTTGAATCCCTGCAACGGGGTGAGCTCCTGTTGTTTGGTCCCAGCTCCTGCCCACCTAGCAGTTCGAAAGCACATCAAAGTGCAAGTCGATAAATAGGGACCGCTCCGGCGGAAAGGTAAACGGCGTTTTCGTGCGCTGCTCTGGTTCGCCAGAAGCAGCTTTGTCATACTGGCCACATGACCCGGAAGCTGTCTGCGGACAAACGCCGGCTCCCTCGGCCTATAGAGCGAGATGAGCGCCGCAACCCCAGAGTCGGACACGACTGGACCTGATGGTCAGGGGCCCCTTTACCTTTACTTAAAAGATACTTTAAAGAAGCAGGAAAAGGTGCTTTAAAGAAACAGCAAAAACGAAGCAGAATTATGTAGTGTTGTGAGCACCATACAAGTAATATAAGATACTTGTCATGTTGCAATCTTATACCCATTGACATACACTAATGTCCCTTGGAAATTTGCAGAATTGTGATCAACTTAGTTTTTTAAAAAATTAATTTTGTAGAATTAAGTATGTGAATGTTATAAAAGGTTTCCATTCATCTGAACTATAAACACAATATCTGCAGTCTGATGAAATCCCATGAGCACACCTTTTCTGTTTGCTTTTACTTGCAGGAAAATACTCTGTGTGTACAATGCTGAATCCCTGTGCACATGCAGAATAATACTTTGAATAGAAAGGATTGAAGAAAATAGAGAGCTGCTGTATGCCATAGGGTTTGCATTTGAAATCTACGGTAAATTGATTTGAATTAATGGGACATAATTTTGAAGCAGTTTCGTAGAATTAGAACCCTTTCATCCAGGAACTGCTCTGCTGTCAGCACATATGACAGAAATGGATGGAATGGAAAGGAATAGTTGCACATTGACAATGCAATCTGTAGTAGGTTTGGCCTAGATTGTATGTTTAGATACTAAAGATTAACCTTTCAATTTAAAACATTTAATAGCAGTGCTACCAAGCTGCACAAAGCAGCTGAATAACGACTAGATAAAAGTTCTATTTCTGATCATGCTCTAAATTTATAAAATTGCGCTAAGATCTTTTGAGTTGTGCACATCACTGAAATGAATCTTCATCTTTGCATTTCAGAAACGAAACAAAATGTCATGGCTTTGGTTGGCAATAATGACATACACGCATTTGCATAGCAGCCAGGATTTTAGCAGCAGTGTGTTAGAAGCTCTGGTCTTAGAAACATCACTACATCTGAAATTGATCAGTCTACTAATTCTCACAGTGCACAGTAGGCTGATCAAGAAACCTGGCATAGTCCAATGGATACAGTGTCTTTCATTTTGACCTTACTCACCCTTGTGTGTCTCTGAGAAGCAAAATATCTGTATGTAAGTCATGAATTTTGATTTCCTGAGTTAAAAAGGCATCATAAGAGTTAGGACACACCTTCAATGAAGGATTTAATCAGGTAGTTAGACTGGAATGCCTGGAGGTGGGGGTTTTTCTTTTTGTTTTTTAAGAAACTCTTTTTTTTTTTGACTCCCAAAAGGCTGATGTATCACAACTGAGAAAGCAGAATAGAAATAACAAGGTATCTTTCATAGGTTTACTCAACGATTTATTGAGCCTCATTTGTTTCACGCCACAACTATTCCAGGTACAGAACTGTAGCATACTAGTGAAACTTTTGGCTACATGTTTTAGCTGGAGGGGAAAAAAATCAAGCAAGCACACTACTTCTGTGAGAATGCTTTAATTCTCTCTGTATTGCTGAAAGAGGGGTGGGGGAAATCTGAACTTTTCAGGTGCTATTTACTAAAAGAAACTGAGCTGTCCCAGAGCTTATATTAATCTGATTTGCAGAGTATCCCCTGGCATCTGGGGAGCTAGTAAAGTTGTTTTCTTTAAATGTGATGTGAAGAGGTCAACGCAAATAGCATTGTGGATTACCCTACGAGATAGCAATCCCTTTAAACCATATGGGGAGAGTTTGAATTATGGTGTTTGCATGCAGATTATTTATTAAACAAGGGTTGAGCTCCCTGTTTCTTTCACTAAGGGATTAGAGTATTTCAGTCATTTTGGATTGACTTACAGTGGTAAGTTTTTCTCCAGATATCATTTCAGGGTAGCGGTGTGGTCTAGGTGATTGAGTACTAGGCTGGGAGTCAGAAACCCCAAGTTCTATTCTTGGCTCAGCTGCTGACCCTGTGCAGGATGTTGGAGACATTTGTTGCTCCTGATTTCTCTTGCTTGCCTTTCATCTGCCTTAGCTATTTAGCCCTGAAAGCTCTGCACAGCCACCAGACTCAGTTATGCAACTTTGCCACCTATTGAAATCAGTGAAAGAGGATATGTGTTCGTAATTCATTCCAAGACTCTTTGTTTATTTAGAAGAAAATTTCTGTGTTTATTTGCATTTTTCCTTTTACAAAAATGTCTTCACGATTTTGTTTTCTTTTTGTTTAGCTAGCTATGTTAGTGCAGGTCAAATAACTACACCTTAAGCAGCAAAATTTACATGTCTTCTTCTTCTTCTTCGATCACTCGTAGCCGAGTAAGATTGTCTTCCATAAACACGGTTTTAACAATGGGTCCGTAAGTGACTGTGGAGGCCAATTCTGGATCCACACGTCCTTCCACAGTGGGGACATTGGTTTCCAGGCGGGAGTTGATCACGGTGTGGATTTGCCAAGCGTGCCTTCCTCTTAGAACGTTTCTCCCATGCGTCCTGAGTTCGAGTGTCTTCAAAGCCCATGACACCTTTGGTAAAGGCTGTTCTCCAACTGAAGCGCTCGCAGGCCAGTGTTTCCCAGTTGTCAGTGTTTATACTACATTTTTAAAGATTTGCCTTGAGACAGTCTTTAAACCTCTTTTGTTGAGCACCAGCATTACGCTTTCCATTTTTAAGTTCGGAATAGAGTACATTTTTTAACTTCACATAAGTTTCAGACATGTATTTGTCCAGAGAAAATGTAGTTTTCTACAAACAACAAATAAACAAATAAGGCCTATGCCCAGTGCTTCATTTTCTTCATTTAGTCCAGTTGTGGAATCTGGATTTTGCAAAAACAAGGGTGTCACATGACTTTAAAAAATTTTTTTTGACTTTTTGCCAATGTAATTTACTGAGTGAAGGTTCTTGTAAGATCTCAAAACGTGTCAAGATTACAGGCTACCACCTCCTGGAAAATATCTGAAATACAGGTTGAACTGAGTTATGGGCTGCAATCTCAATTATAACCTAGTATCTAGAAGACTGGTCACAGTGCTAAAAAATGTGCCTTCAAATAGAATCCCCTCATCCCTGTGGTGTCCACTGGCTGGTTTAAATTGACCCTAAGGTGTTAAGAGGAGTGGTAGCCAACCAACTAATAAATATGCTGGGAGGTGAGGCCATTTGGCAGGACAAAAGAAGTGTGCTGGGGTGAAGAATTTCTGCTGTCCAGCAGTGAGAAACTTCACACCCATCTATTCTGGTTTCTAAGATCTTTTCTAAGGCATTTTCTCAGTCCGTTTGTCCATGGGCAAATGGTGGCTTTGTCCCAGGGACATTCCTGCCTGTTTCACTCATGACTTGGGCATTTTTGCCAAGTCCAGTACAAGGAGGGATGACACTGTTGGGAACCCGTATTCCTAAATGCTTGTATATACGTTTGAAAAACATTTGGGTGTTCAAAAAAAAAAGAGGATAAGAACAGCTTTATACGACTGCTCATTTTAACCCTGACATTTTCAGAGGAATTAAATAAGGAGGAGTTAAAAAGGCATTCCAGTAATGGGAGATGTATAGTCGTGCAATGGGATGGGGCAAGGTTTTTATAAAGTATATTGAGATCCTCTGATGGGGAACTTCTGGTGGTTCCACATACCCCTGAGGTTCAGCTGGCCTTCACTATGAACCAAGCCTTTACTGTGGCAGGCCCTACCCGTGGAACTCCCTACCACTAGAGGTTTGGTGGGAACCATTCCTCCCTTCTTTAAGATGTCTTCTAAAAATTGTACTGTTCTGACAAATTTTCTGTTTTGACAAATCAGTATTTATGGAGGTTTTATTGATGTTTTTAATTATGTTTTCTGGATACTTTCATTTTATTGTCATAAGTTGTATACTCCTTTGATTCTTGTGATCGTGATGGGGGGGGGTTATAAATGCATAAATCAATAAATTATCTTCCATAGAGCAGTGAGAAGTTACAACCAATTAGGCTATACTGTATTATATTATTTCTTCCTCTAATGTAATTAAAATAATTGGCCACAGTGGTACTGCTTTTCCTTGAAGTGCTGTTCTGCTAACTGAAAATGCTTTGGGTTGTTTTAAGGGGTAATACAATACAATACGCCAAACAGGAGAGCAGTAACAGATGAACTAAATAAGGATGTTCTTATCTTTCTTCAGGCTATGTGGCTAATGCTACAAATGGATGAGCCGGAGGACTTTGTAATAGCTACTGGGGAGGTCCACAGTGTCCGCGAATTTGTGGAGAAGGCATTCCAGCACGTTGGGAAAACGATTGTGTAAGTAGTAACACACAACAGCAATAGTTTTAGTTGACCGTTTCTCACTCACATCCTTTTATTTGGCTATTTGTACCTCTGTGATGTAGTAGTTCTGTTCATGTACTGTACTGTGCTCTCTCTTATTATGTCCTGAAGCCTTTCAATATTATCCTTTCCCCCCCCATTCAGTCTAATTTGAAGATATGTTGACAACTCATATACAAAAGGGGGGGAAATGGCAGAATTCTCTGTTCTATCTGTACCTAAAATTGTGCTAGGAAAAGGGGCCCCTGACCATCAGGTCCAGTCGTGTCCGACTCTGGGGTTGTGGTGCTCATCTCGCTCTATAGCTGGCGTTTGTCCACAGACAGCTTCCGGGTCATGTGGCCAGCATGACAAAGCTGCTTCTGGCGAAGCGCACGGAAACGCCGTTTACCTTCCCGCCGGTTTAACCCACAGCGCCACCTGGGTCCCTAAAATTGTGCTATCAAGCACTAAAAAAAATTGTTTGGTTTTCACTTGATGGTGGAGGGGAAGGTGGCAATATTCAAATGTCCACATTAAGAATCAGCATTCCAAGCCAAAGAACAAATACAAACTCTCGTGGCAGGTCTCTTTAAAGACAGAAGTTTTGCATTCATTAGATGAATCTTGCCCCTGGTCTCCCATATATGATTAATCTCAAACGTTAAAATCCAGCCTAACAAAGGGACTCTTGTGTGCATCCAGGAAAGACTCAGGTTTTGACTAAGGGAGTTTTCACAGTTGTGGGACAACAACCAAGTATGCCATTCTCATATTTGGTATTACAATTTTGTGCACAGATACTGCAATCTAGAGCTGGTTTCCCCAAAGTTGGGTCTCCAGGTGCTTTTGGACTACAGTTCCCATCATCCCTGACCACTGGTCTTGCTAGCTAGCTGTAGTCCAACAACAGCTACATACTGCATTGTTGTAACAGTAGGTGGATGGATGACTCAAGAAAGAGAATCAATTTTCCTCATTTGCTCTGAACCTGCTATCAGTTTTGGGGGTTGGCTATTCACAGAATCCAAATGGCAAGTAAATTTCCATTCCAAAAGCAAATCGGCGCTGGATCAGGAACTGAGGCAGCGACTTCTGGAGATGAGCAATTGAACAAGCACTTACAGAGCTCACGAGGGAGTTGTGAACTTGGCAGAGGTCCAGAGCAGACAAAGAGACTTATATTCTCACTGCCAAGCATTCCTGCCAGCACCTCTGAGTCATGTGCTGGGTCATTGTTTGCAAGTGGATCTTCTCCCTCTTCCTTTCCTCCCAAGTATAATCCTGGTGATACAACCTTATGACATCCAGATTGGTACTCTTGCAGAGACTCTGAGCTTCCTATCACGATGCTATGGGGAGGGTTGTTCAGGTGAGGGAGGCAGGCTAGACATCCATGATATGAGGCATTTCAGTCTGCCTTGAGACTATTGCAGGTTTCTCTATGTCAGGGGTCAGCAAACCTTTTCAGCAGGGGGCTGGTCCACCATAGCTGTCAAGTTCTCCCTTTTTTAAAGGGAAATTCCCTTATGCTGAATAGGCTTCCTTGCGAGAAAAGGGAAAACTTGACAGCTATGGTCCACTGTCCCTCAGACCTTGTGGGGGGGCAGACTATTTTGGGGGGGAAATGAACGGATTCCTTTGCCCCACAAATAACCCAGAGATGCATTTTAAATAAAAGCATTCTACTCATGTAAAAACACCAAGCAGGCCCCACAAATAACCTAGAGATGCATTTTAAATAAAAGCACACATTCTACTCATGCAAAAACACACCGATTCCTGGACCGTCCGTGGGCTAGACTGAGAAGGCGATTGGGCCAGATCCGGCCCTGGGGCCTTAGTTTGCCTACCCCTGCTCCAGGTTTCTCTAGGTATAGTTCTCAGCAGAGTTTGGGGAGATCAGAAGCACTTGCTTCTGTTTGTATTATTTGTTTACTTACTTACTTGCATATTTCTGTGGGGGGGGGGGAACCGAGGTGATTGTAGGACAGGCTGGGTTGCTGGTGCCCCTCCTCTGACAAAAGGCTCTTTGATCCAGCAAAAGCAACCACAGTACCAAAGGAGACACCTTTTTTTTTCCGCCGCTTTGCTATCAGAGCACACACAGAGACAGATGGGACGGACTGTATGCTGTTGGCAAGAATGGTGGGACATGGGTCAGGTGTTAAGCTCTGTATATGCTGTATAATGAACATAGAGCCCAAAGATGTTGTTCAACTCCAACTCCATCAGCCCAGTTATCATGGCCAGTAGACACCGATGATGGGAGTTGTAGTCCCCTAACATCCAAAGGTATTCCTGGTGTATGTGAATGCGAATGTTATGTACATAATATGAGTATTGCATGGGACAATGAATGAGTTGTGTGTGTGTAAATAGGAGAGTGTGAGAGAAAGGGAAGAGGGAATAGACATGGAGAAAGTGCACACACAAAATGCCCTTACCCACATATTTCCACTCATCTGTTCTCCATCACTGGTTTGAAACTTCTGAGACCATGTGTCGCTTTAATTTCATTGTATTAATTTGCAAAGCTACCCCTAGCGTTGGCATTTAATCTGCATCAAAATCAACGGTGTATCTACTATGTCAAAGATAACAGTGTTTCATTGTGTTGGTCTGAAACAATGAGGAAAAGGAAATTTTGACAAGTGAAATGTAAGCAGTTTTGTCTATGAGACTTTCATCTTTGAAATCTAGTTCATTTTTTTCTTTTAACACGGCTAGTGCCAAGGAAAACTCTGGAATGATGAGACTCCTCAGAGTGATTCTAATTCAGTTCCTTGCGCTGACAAGAAGGCCTTTCAGCTACAAATATTTTTCCCCGTAACTATTACACCTTTCCCCCCCCCCTTTCTATCTTCCTTTTGCCTATTACTAATTAAGTAATATGATGGGGAAACACTTTCCTCTTCTCATTTGAACTTCAACAGGATAAACCAAGCAGGCAAACACTTGTCTTGACTAATTTTCTGTCATTAATCTTATTAAATCAGAGCAGGATTGTAAGGATAGCCTCAAACCACTACGGCACTCAAGAGTTCTTAGCAGACTCCTGTCTGTGAATGAAGGTGGAGGGGACCCTATATAAGCAGTGGAAAGATTTATGAGGTTTTCCCCCATATGATTCTACATATAGACCTGCAGCAAAAGTATTCGTTGCTTGAAGGGCTGAGATTAACATAAAAAAGCAATGAACATTAATCTCCATTTTTGCTATCCTTGCCTGAAATTGTCATGATTTGCCTATTCTTCAGAGTACAGTCATACCTCAGGTTACAGATGCTTCAGGTTGCGCATCTTCGGGTTGCGCACCGCGCCGAACCCGGAAGTACCGGAATGGGTTACTTCCAGGTTTCGGTGCTCAAGCATGCGCAGAGGCGTTAAATCGTGCTTTGCACATGCGCAGAAGTGCTGAGTTGTGACCCGCACGTGCGCAGATGCGGCGCAGTGGGTTGCAAACGGCCTCCCGCACGGATCACGTTTGCATCCCGAGTGTCCACTGTATTTGCATTTCTTCTGTGTAAGCTGCTTTGGGGGGAAAGCAGCCTAGAAACATTTTAAAGGAGTAAAGGGTTCTGAAAAGTCTCACAAGCAAGAGCTGTTTTTCAGGATGTGCAAGGGAGCAACCCTAGAGTTACAAGAAGCTGGTGTAAAGCAAGCAGGCATAAATTAAGCCAGATCCAAACCCCATTCAGCAATGGGACTGGTTGCTGCTGCTCTGATCACGGTGGAGGAAAAGCGAGCCTTTAAAATAATGTTCTGTGCCAGGTTGCTAGGTCGTATGACCAAGCTGAATGGTCTTAGGATCTAGCCTAAGTCTCCCGTCTCTGGTCCCATTCCCTCCACACATCCAAACACTTTTTGGAGGCTTAGTACCAGCCTCAACTCAGCTGAGATGAGCAACTTTGGCTGGTGTATCTTTGGCTGAGCCAGGTTTGGGGGCTTAATCATAGAACTGCAGAGTTGGAAGGGATCCAGAGGATCATCTAGTTCAGGCATCCCCAAACTGTGGCCCTCCAGATGTTTTGGCCTACAACTCCCATGATCCCTAGCTGACAGGACCAGTGGTTGGGGAAGATGGGAATTGTAGTCCAAAACTATGGAGGGCCAAAGTTTGGGGATGCATGATCTAATTTAACCCCTTGCAATGCACGAATATGCAGCTGTCCCATACAGGGATCAAACTTGCAACCTTGACATTACCAGTGCCATGCCCTAACCAACTGAGCTCTGGCGTAACCAGAGGTTGTTGTGTCCTCATGTTGACCAACATGTCCTAACCTGCAACCTCACCCCGTTCTAAGAATATTCAAGGCAACTGTTGTTTTTTAAACAATCATAAGATTTGTTGTTGTGATGATGGCTGCTTCAAACAACAGATAAATGTTTTTTGAAGGCTATGGAAACTCTGCAATTAAGTTATTCCATAGAGGAGATTACGCTGCCAAACCCTGCCTTACGACAGAATAGAGAATGAACAGTAATAAACTATGACCTATGCAACTATATAGCTATAAATCTGCACCAAGAAAGTGGAATCAATATTGGAATCAGACCTGGAAGAACCCAGTCCACTTAGCAATGAAGCTTCCTAAGGATTGGAGAAATCCCATATTTCGGTACTGTTTTGAATGTACAAACATTATGCAAAATGATAGTTGTTCACATTTTTATTTCTTTATTTCTTAATGTTTATTGTTATAAGATGTTTGTTATAATGAAAACCAATAAAAATATTATTTCAAAAAGCAATGAAGCTTCCTGGGCCAGTCACTATTTCTCCACATAAACTATCTTACAAACGGCCTCGGTCCTGTATACCTGAAGGAGCGTCTCCACCCCCATCGTTCAGCCCGGACACTGAGATCCAGTGCCGAGGGCCTTCTGGCGGTTCCCTCATTGCGAGAAGTGAGGTTACATACAGGGAACCAGGCAGAGGGCCTTCTCGGTAGTGGCACCCGCCCTGTGGAACGCCCTCCCAGCAGATGTCAAGGCAATAAGCAACTACTGTATTTTACTTTTGGAAGACAACTTAAGGCAGCCCTCTTTAGGGAAGTTTTTAATGTTTGATGCTGTACTGTTTTTAATATTCTGTTGGAAGCCGCCCAGAGTGGCTGGGGAAACCCAGCCAGATGAGCGGCGTATAAATAATTATTTATTATTATTATTATTATTATTATTATTATTATTATTATTATTAATTATACAAGATATTGTCAGAAGAAAAGGAGGGGGGTTGACCATGTACGCTGCTCCGACATATCAACTGCTCCCCACACAGAGTCTATCCAGAAGGGTACTGTGACCCATAGTATCAAAAGGTCAAGTAGCAGGCAGTCCCGACAACATTCTATAACCCCTAAGACTCTGGCTGGATATAGTGCCATCAGTGACAATATGGTACATTTGACTGGCATTGCCATTTACCAGCCAGAGCATGGATTCCCAAGAAGTTAAAAATAATAAATAACTTCCATATATTTTGGCTGTGTTCCCCACATGGTTCAGGTGTGTGGTTTCTTTATGTAATGAAAATGATGGGAGGGAGAGCCCAGGCATGCTGGCAAGCCCCTTCTCCTCCAGTGCAGAACGTTCCCCTTGTTTACGGGCCTCCATGAGTTGAAGGGTGAACTTGTTCCGCATGGCCTATTTGTGGAGGCTGTGCATGTGGTTCTGAATCCTGGCTTGTTGTAAACAAATGGAAGGTGATGCACCCAAGCAGCAAGGCTTGCCAGTGCTGTTCCCCTCTTCCCTCACATGACCTTCATCATGAGAAGAGACTCAGCGGCTGGATAGGACTGGAGAGTAAACCTTATCAGATTGAAATCAAAGGCAAAACTTCATTTGATTTCACATGCATGGCTCGCCCAGGGATATTCCTTGTCGTTGCTACTGTCATTTCCCTTTTATAGGAGGATTGAAAAACGGTCAGTTGCAGCTGGCGAACACATTGTTATAAGAGCTCCGTATCACGCTTTTCAGATTGGGGGGTTAATTACTTTTCCCCTGTGGTTTTTTTTCTTTGTACTTTCTCTTTTAGTAAGTATTAAGCAAGTAGAAATTCTATCTGAACATCAGATTAATGTGATTACCGTACCATATTTATTTCCTGTCTAAACTTTGCCCCGTAATCAATTTCCTTATTGCATCTGTTGATTATCCACAAAATAAAAATGCAACACGATGATGGGAAATCTCTCTTCTTCTTTTTTTAAACATGCAGTAGTCATGCATGCATGTTGACCTGCAATCATTGTCTTCTGATGTGTTTATCTTGTGGTTAATCGCAGTTGAGCTAAGCTGAAGTGTTAGCATGCACTCAAGATTTGGCTTTAATTTTTGTCGTTTGCAGAACAATTAAGCATCTTTGAACATTAACAAGGAAGGAAGTGTGCCATTAAAGTGGAGGTTATTTTCAAAATCAGGACCTTCATTCTGGTGATAAAAAGGGCCCATGCGGAACTTTGTGGCGTACAATAATATTCTGTTATGCATGCACTAAACTCCAGTGAAGTGGCTAATCTGGCTGACAATTGGTGACAAACTCACTAGCCTGAAAAATTACTTCCTATTCAAGCTATGCATCCTTATACTTGTGGCAGACATTTCTTTATTTCAAAGTGCTTTTGTTTACAAATATTTATTGCATTGCTTTCCCACTGGCATGAGTACTGCACACAGTATTTTGAAGTGTATCGTATAGTTTAGTTCATAGTACTTTGGGAAATATGTTGAGCTACTGAATAATTATCTCTTACCATTCATAATGAAAAGTTGAGGAATGAGAAAGCTTTTTTCTGAAAAAGGAGCTGAAATCCACTTCTGAGGTCTCTGTGGGTTGCATCCCATTGAAATTAATGGATGGGATTCATCTGATGAGTTCCATATGTGGTTAAGTCCTACACAAGGACTTCTACTTGCACAATTGGGCTTTCACCCCATCCCCTCCCACCATGTGCCCCCTGAAATTGGCTTGGGTGAGTTGGGAGAACCCCCAGAACAGCATGCGGGGGGAGGGAGAAAGGGGGAAATCAGTCTGTCTGGGAAGCTGAAAGGCTTGCGCAAATGGATTGCGCAAATGGCACAATTTTGAACTCCACCCTGTGGACCCAAGTTAATCATGTCCATTGTTTTAAATGGGTCTACACTTGAGTATGGCTAATGTTGGACTCTGTGGTTTTTATGGTGATCTTATTTTGAATATGTTGGGGTGGCAAATACTACACTATCAGCCAATCTGGAATTGCTTTTGAAACCTAGGGAGTAATTTGAAAAGAAGTTTTAAATTATCGTGTTTAGTTCTCTCACTGAGAAGCAGGCCAATAGGAATTTATGAGACACATCAGGCATATATGTTTTTAATCTTCAATATCATTAAGCATTATGTACAGTATTCTGTGGATTGCTTTAAATGATTAAAAACCTGCTTTAAATGTCAATGGTGACAACAAACTTGATCTTTCCCTAGATGAGGTTCTGTTTTGATCTAGCATGTCTATACATTTTTATTTTATTTTTCCTCCCATGTGGCTTTTGTCCTGCTTCTTGAGCATTCTTCTGAGTTTGTGTTATATCTGCCTTGGATCAGGACTCCTGCAGAGAAGATCCTTCTGCTCTGTCAACAAATTCTGAGCTGAAAAGTAGACAAAAGTTAATGCTGACTGCTTTCACTCTCTACTTTCAGGAATATTTCATAGTGTGTTCAAAAATGGCTGCAGAATATATTATCATTCATATGCTTCTCTAATAAATCCTTGGAAGGAATTAACATCATTTTTTCTCTCATAATCTGACTAGCAACTGTCTCTACTTCTCTGTTATTGAAAACAAAAAGTGGCTGCATATTTTTCTGTCTAGGTTGAGCCACCCTTTCCTTGCCCCTGTTGCAGCCAGCAACTACAACATCCAACTGACCACTTTTACACTTTTATTATGTTGATGGTGAATAGTGAGTCTCTAGAAAAACTCAAAGCATGAGGTCAACCACTTCCAGAGAAATAAAGAAGGCAGCTCTGGTCCTTTTATGACTGCAAAGGGTTTCCTTACTCCCTTCTTCCAGAATTGACAAATAACTACCAGGAAACTGCCATCTAATGGGGGAAATCCATGGCATGCTATGTGTGTACGGGATTTCTATACAGCTGTACACTGTGCATACACAATTTGTCTTGCCTTGCATTCTGGGGTGGTATTGGATCATTCCCAAATTTCTATTTTCTGCAGATTATTGGAATGTTTATAGTTTTGCAGCAATGAATTATGTGAACATACAGTACAGTAAACATTTGATCACACATTGTTTTTAAAATATTATAAAAGCTGAGCCCCCACCCCCACCTCAAACACAGATAATGATCTTCTGCAGGCAAGCCAAATTCACTCTTGCTTTCCATGCCAGTGTCCTAGCTATGGGCCTGCCTGGCATATGGTTGAGGGTGGGACTGTTTGATGTTCCAATAAGTGCTCTGTGAGACCAAATATGCTTATGGCCCTCTGAGCTTAAGTCTGGGATTTCGGCCTTATGCAAACATATGCACACCATTTGCTCATTCTGTTTGTAATTCACCCCATGAGCATGAGGTCTCCTCACCTCTTTTGTTCCATTTCAGTATTTAAGACAGGCTGTAACTGGGAGTGATTCCGTGAACAGACCATATGCTGGTCCACTTCACAAGAGTCAAATTTTCCCCCTTGCAAAGCCCAGCATGTGGCTTTTGGGAAGGATTCTATGAAGTCTTACGGTAATGTAATAGTGTGAAAAACAAAGGAGACCACACTTAAAAGTCAGAAAGCTTGTTTTAAAATAGTTTGACAAGTTATTATGAAAGCAACATAGAAACCAACTGAAGAACATAATTAGACAAACAAGTTTTTAGTCTGATGGTGAAAGTGATTGTAGAAGTGTTTGATCTGAGTACATTTCAAGGCAAAGTGGAGGTTGCTTGTAGCTCTGTCACCATTAGACCTGGGGAAACAAACTTACAAAGATGTTAAGTATCATCTTTATTGAATATGTATCAAATGATAAATGAATATATTTTTGTATTTTGTTGCCTCCTTTATACTGTATCTCTAGCCTATATTACACATCTGTTTTGTAAGCATTTAATTTCTAACCACTCGAGCATAAATTCCACTGCTTATCAGTGTTAGTCTACAGCAGCAAAAACTGTGTTTTTGTAGCATCTTAAAGAGTAACATATTTATTGTGGCAAAAGATTCATGATCTCTAGTGCAGTGTTTCTCAACCTTTTTTGGGCCAAGGCACACTTGTTCCATGAAAAAAATCACGAGGCACACAACCATTAAAAAAGTTAAAAAATTTAACTCTGTGCCGCCCTATATTGACTATATAATTATGACTGTAAGAAACACTTGCCAATTGCTGTGTTGGTTGCAATCTCCTGTAATAAGGCTTCACAAGCCGCTGATTTCTCCGCCAGCACAATCCTTTGCTCAGCAAGTTTCAGGTTGAGCTCAGCCAGCCAGCTTCTTTAAGTTTGTCTAAAACCACCCTCCCGTGGTGGTGGCTGCGCTCGCCCCGCGTCGTGACCCGGCCGGCTTCCTTTCCGGCGGGTCAGTGTTGTTTATTGGTGGCCGCCAGGCACGTGACAATGCAAATCGCCTTTCTCGTCGCCACACGTCGCGGCACACCAGCCAGCGTCTCGCAGCACACTAGTGTGCCGCGGAACAGCGGTTGAGAAACGCTGCTCTAGTGCATGGGTAGGCAAACTAAAGCGCCGGATGCGCCCCAATCACCTTCTGAATCAGGCCCGGGAATGGTCCGGGAATCAGCATGTTTTTACATGAGTAGAATGTGTGCTTTTATTTAAAATGCATTTCTGGGTTATTTGTGAGGCATAGAAATTCGTTTATTTCCCCCCAAAAAAATATAGTCCGGTCCTCCACAAGGTCTGAGGGACAGTGGACCGGCCCCCTGCTGAAAAAGTTTGCTGACCCCTGATCTAGTGCTTTTTCAGGTACAGAATCCTGTTATTTGTGTCCATATATATATATATATATATATATATATATATATATATATATACACACACACACACACACACACACACACACACACACACACATACTAGCAAAATATAGGACTTGATGCACCTAACAAAGTGGTGTCCGGTGCCAAAACTTATGCTGCATCTCATGCATAGTATCAGAGCACAAAACAAGTGGACCTTAAAAGCCATTGTGCTTCCGCTCTGGTCAAACTTCTGCCTCTGCTCCTGTGGCCTGAAGTGTACATTGCCCTGGAGAGAGAAATAACACCAGCCTTGTCTAAGAATCTGCACACCAAATGCTGCTGTGATCAGACTGGTAAAGACATTATGGGGTGATGAAATGTTTGTCATCTTTGCAGGTGGGAAGGCAAGAATGAGAACGAAGTAGGTCGATGCAAAGAAACTGGGAAGATCCATGTGACAGTTAATCACAAATACTACAGGCCAACTGAAGTGGTAAGCAAAGTGATTCTTTCACCTTTACAGAGGAATGTAAACCAAATTCAGTCACCAAATTGCTGCATTTAGGCAGCTGTTTGCAAGAGGGTTCTAACTGCAACGACTCTGTTTGCTTTCAAACAGGTAGCCATATATTTCTTTTAATTACCCTGTCCTTGCAAAACAGGGATAAAACTCAGAAACCAGAATTACTGGATATTTCATGCTCTATTTAATCCAGTTTTGAATTAGTGAAAAAGATGTGGACAGTTTCTTTCTTCCAGATTGTTGCTGGAGAATAATTGCTTGAGACAGAAGTAACGATGGGTGTGATTTATTACATATTTAACATTTGTAATTTCAAGTCTTATATCTATTCTCTTATTAAAAGTTTAAATTTATATGCTTATTTTCTGCAGTATATTCCAGCAACTAAATACATGGGGAAACAAGAAAGGAGAGGGAGAGAGGGTATTCAAAAAATAATAATAATTTAAAAATCAGTCTAGAATATAAGATCATAGAATTTTATTTTATATATTTCTGTTCATCTACCTGCTGTTTGTGAATATGTTAATGGACAGTCACTGAAAAGTCATAATTAAGACATTTCCTTTCATGTGCTGGAAATAAATTCTCTTAATTAGGCCAGAATGCTTCTAATCTATCCTCGTGAATTTGGAAGCACTTTAAAAACTGTCAGTTATTGAGAAGAACACAATTATTTATATATATGTCTCTGCCACAAAGAGAAGAAAATACATACTTGGCACTAGTAATCCTGATTCATTGTACTTCCATTGAAGTCAATCAAACACTAATCAATCAGTTTCATCTGCTTATGTTGGTGAATGATGGTATGAAGGTTTCCATAGCCACAAATGTGCATATTAACCTTGTACAGTGTTTCATTCTAAATATTCATCATTCTTTCAGCCAGATAATATGACCATTTATACTGGTGGTCACTGAATCAGCCTCCTTAGTTTGCTGTGGTAGAATGATGGTGCTGGAAAACAGTGCAGACTTGGCATTTTAGACAGTGATAATTCCATACATACTAATACAGCATACATAAACCTATGACTCAGAGCTGTTCTAAGAATTTATAGACTACTTTTCCATTGCATTGCTTTCCTTGGCATTTAGAATTAGGTTTTCAACCTTATTGAGCCAAACTCTGCACAGTACATATGCACAGTTTCTGAAAAGCCGGCCTTTTTTGCCGGTTAGAAGAATAGGCAGGTTTCGGTTTAAAGGTTTATCTAAAACTCTTCAAGCTTTTCAGGGGGTGGGGGAATAAACCATTGTGAATGTGTTAATAGGAAACGGCTATCGGGCAAATGTATTGCATCTTTAAATATTGATATTGATATTGATATTCCTGAGTCACTGCAATGTTAAGGGTAGCCTTTCTCCCAAACCCAGAGTAATGAGTTATGCTTTAAAATATTGATCGACATACCAATCAAAAGATAAACTGAAATTCCCAGTGGTTAGTTGTCGAAGTAGCTAAGAATATTTCCCAATATCTTCAAGGCAAGCATTTTCCAGAAACACTTGTTTCTAGCCTACACATACAGGGGCTTGGTTCAGAAAATAAGATGTCTTTGCATTTCTGTGAAGAGTGGGGTTCTGTTAAAAGTACTGTATATTTTCAATTAAATTTCTGTTAGATTAGCCATGTTTCCTGCTTAGCTGTCTACCTCTGTTTCATTATCCTTCATTGAAATGCTTGCCTTTTTTAAGAGGTCATTTAGAACTGAAAGGGTAATTTAAAATCTAAGAGCATTTTCATATTAAATCTTCTGTCTCTGAGTAATAAGGATTTTCCCTGCCCAAAGGACCAGTTATTCATGCTGACTTTCAGATTGTCCCGTTTTTGTTGTCTATGTCCCAGTTCCCTTTCCCTGCCACTTACAAATCTTTCACTCCTAATAAAGTTGTAGCCCTGGCGTATTCTCAGAGGCTTTTCTCACAAGAGAACAATATTCTACTGCTTGGAAGAAATTGTATTTCACTTTGTCCTCACCTACTTTAAAAATCAGTCAGAAACTGGATGTTTCACTATTAATTGAGGGAATGGATAGTGCCATTACATGGTTTGGCGACTAAATGTCACCGGACTTAGGGTGCGTCTAGGTGGAGTCTGGTCTGTTCTCATGAAAGAGAAGATAAAAAGTTCTTGTTTAGCTGATTGGTCGCATCTTTTAAGGCTTTCGTAATGTGGGGAAAGTTTTGTAGTGGAAGTCCCACACTGAAACAAATGCATAGCTGCCAAGTTTTCCCTTTTCTCGCGAGGAAGCCTATTCAGCATAAGGGAATTTCCCTTTAAAAAAGGGAGAACTTGGCAGCTATGCAAATGCATCTCCAAAAATATATGTGAGATGTTGTATACTGGAACTGAGTTAATGGAGCATCTTTAAGCTTTGTTTCCCTCATCCTTTGCACCATCTTTCAAAAGTGGCATCCTGTGAGGGTGGCAATGAGAGAAGCTTTTCGGTGATGGCCCCTTGCCTGTGGCACGCTCTCCCCAAACACCCAAATAACTCTCCTGGTTATTTGAAACTTGATGTGGCTTGATTTCTGGCCTATTTTTGGTGTTCATCTTTTAGTTGGGTGAGGAAGTATATTTTCCTTGTTACCTGTGGCTGGTGGACGATCCCTTTTAGAACTATGTAAGTTTTCATTGCTTTAGCTATTCTATGGTATCGTTGCATTCTTAACTTGTAGATCTCTTTTTAAACTCTTTCTGTAATAAGTGATGACTAAATTGAAATAATAATTATAATTATTTGTAACTGTCGAATCTAGCTATATATGCATATATCTACAATTAGTGTGGGGCAGCTGCTGTTTATTAAATAATAAGTTTTTGGTTTGTGTTCTTCAGAATTTCATCTAATCACTTTATCCGGAATTGTAGATCTTCCTTTTTGATATTGTATAAATGCTTGATGTGGCATAAAGACGGAAGCAGAAAATGGAGAGGAAGAGGATAAGCATTGTGAAAAAGAGAAGAGCATGTGGGTTGGGGGTGGGGGGTGGAAGGTGGGTGTTTTGCAAAAAGAGAAAGCTGGATGGGCAGCTAATTCCTAACTCGGGGGCTTGGTGTGCATGGAAGTTACCTTTCATATTTGTTCCCTGCTAGCCTCATGCTTCCTCTAAACTCTGCCCAGCTCTTTCCTCCGGCTCAGACCACAGATTACATCATAGCATAGGGAAAGTATGACTCAATGGAGGAAAGAAGTTATGATGTTCAGACATTCTGTTTAAAAGACTGTTTGCCTACAGAATGACCAGAAGTGGTCAAGATGTTAAGAGCAGGGCTGTAAACACACAGTGATTCCGTAGAATGTTATATTAGATTCAGAATGCAGGCTACTGAGAATATCAGCTTTCACTCTTGAAAAGAGCGGCTTTCCTTATGGCTGCACATATTTGCTTGAGAGTGTGTAAGCAGCCACAAGAACTGCTGAATAAGGGCTTCAGGTTATCATCTGAAGCCCACCACCAAGAACGTTTAGGCTGGTGGCAGATGACCAGGACAGCACAATTTCTGTAGGCACAGCCCATTGTGCAGTTCCCTTGCTAAGGTGGTCAGACTAGCCCAGGCATAGGCAAACTCGGCCCTCCAGATGTTTTGGGACTACAGTTCCCATCACCCCTGACCACTGGTCTTGTTAGCTAGGGGTGATGGGAGTTGTAGTCCCAAAACACACTGGAGGGCCGAGATTGCCTATGCCTGCACTAGCCTCATCTTTTTATATCATATTTTGCCTTGGGGCAAATTTCATTATTAAATGAATTAATAATAACAACAGCAATAATAGTTCAGTGCTATATTCTCTCTAGTGCTCTCTAGTAGGGGAAGAATAAGTTACAAAAATGTAAAAAATAATAATCTAATTTGCATAATTTAAATAGGCCACAGAAGCCAGCATTTCTATTTGCATTTTTTTCACCTTGATACGGAATATTATTTTGTGTACAAGGCCCATCCAACCCTGATTCTAAAATGGCATTTAAAATGAGAAATCCACCATCAGGTTTTCTATTTTGAACATCTATTAGTTGACTGAGGCTGAAATTCTAACCCCATTTCCCGGGGAGTAAGCCCTACTTCATCCAGGCTAGCTTCTGAATAGACATGGTTAAAAAATTACAGTAAAGATTAAAAACATCTCCAGATGTGTGTCAAGACATAATATTTCTGATGAGTCCTGAGCTTCACTCCTGTCATGCCTCTCAGACTTGTCAGATTTTTCTTTCAGTCAGGTAGTCATCATACTAAATCAATACCTCATAATGGCTTAACCACCTCAAACTGTACAATAGTAAGGGAATGGTTTCATTCTTAAAGCATGTGTGCATTTGGCATTTGCTTTGTCTAACCCAGGCATCCCCAAACTGCGGGGGCCCCCAGATGTTTTGGCCTACAACTCCAATGATCCCTAGCTAAAAGGACAAGTGGTCGGGGAAGATGGGAATTGCAGTCCAAAACATCTGGAGGGCCGAAGTTTGGGGATACCTGGCCTAACAAAAAAAATGTGGTGTTCACTTGCCTAAATAGAAGAAAGTTAGTGTGTGTTTTTAGGACCCACCTTATTTTTGGGGTTGTAAGTTGTTTTATATCATTTTTGATATTAGGTTACAGGTAGGTAGCCGTGTTGGTCTGGATCGAAGTAAAATAAAAAAAATTCCTTCAGTAGCACCTTAAAGACCAACTAAGTTTTTATTTTGGTATGAGCTTTCGTGTGCATGCACACTTCTTCAGATACCGTATCTGAAGAAGTGTGCATGCACACGAAAGCTCATACCAAAATAAAAACTTAGTTGGTCTTTAAGGTGCTACTGAAGGAATTTTTTTTATTTTTGATATTGTTTTTAATGCTGTTACTCACCCTGGGACGTTAGGGTGAAGGGCAGGAAATAATAAACAAATGTTCATTTTCTTATATTGCTTCCCTCCGGATCTCACTCCCCCTTCCTTTTATATGGAAAGGACATGTTGTTCAAATGTTTGTGACAGTTCAATAACTCTTTTTTCCCATCCTAAAATTATACTATATTTTTAAGCTTTCTTGGCTTATATCACATGCCTATTCCAATATCCATTTCCTTCATTTTCCATCTGCCAATTTGTTTATATGTTAGTAAGATACACACACACACACACATCTCTTCTTTATAGCTTTCATTAATCTCTACATCCCTACTTTACCACACTTGGCCTCAGTTGCCCTTTTACTTCTTCATACGTCACCAGAATAAGCTTTGCGTTTTTACCCTCTTTGAGGGGTGGGGGATGATTTTTAATACTCAGCTCTACGTTTCTCAGACTTCACAAGATTCCAGTAAAAAAAAACTCCTCAGGGCGTATCATATTCCTCCAAAGTCGGCTCTGCTCAAGTCCAAAGCATTTGTGGCAGTTCGTACTCCGAAGAGTTATGACTCTTCAAAATATAATGAAACTGATCACAAAATCCCACTTCCGCACCCCCACCCTTTTCCATACATATCCCATTTCCTGCATTTACATTCCAAATGGGCCGTGAGTCTGAACATAGTTCAAACAGCTGTACAAGAAATATCCATCTTAGTTGTTTAAAAGTCCATATTCCTGTAACTGTGTCTATATGCAACCCAGAGCGTCAGGGCGGATCTGTACATTTCACTACAGGAAGAAAAACCCTTAGTGGTTGTTTGTTGTTGTTGTTCCATGACTAACAGCCTTTGTCTTATGACAAAACCGTCTTACCTATAGAGGAAGATCCTTATGCACTTTCTTTTCCCAAACCGGAGGTTTATGTCAACATCTGAAAATCACTACTTTAGTAAAGTATTACTTTTTATTGTCTTTCTCGAGTGAATCACTGTGTCAGCCAAAATATTTATATCATTACTTACTTTAGACTCAACAGTAAGCTTCCGCCAGAGTTACCGTCTTGCCAATCTAAAAGGGATCTGGGGTTGTGTGGTTTTTTTCAAGCTCGGGATAATCATAGGGTTGCCGTATCCCAGCCCACCCAACCCACAGGTAGCCTAATTTGCATATTATGCCATTTGTTTGCTGGTTTTGCAAGCCAAGCTACGAGCTGGGGAATGGCTCTGCATTTTCCAGCTGCTTTTCTACTCCAAACCGCCTCATTCAGAAGTTGCTTAACAACCAGATGGTTGGGCTTTTTCTGCATGTTACATGGAAAAGTTAGTACAGTGTGTATTTAACCCCCAATGGCTAAATTGTGTGTATGCGTGTGTACACGCATCTAAGTGTTGTCATAAGTCTGTACTGTTCTCTCATCCAAAAGAAGCTAAACTGTGTAGCACTATTATCTCATGGCTCCTAACTGCTCAGGAAAGTGGAGAGTGATATATATGTATACAGTATATATATGACCTTCCCTTGTTACTGAAAGACCTGACTTCTGCCGTAATGTTTCCTCCTTCATGTACAGAAGCATCTACGGAGGTGCTTCATAACTTTCCCCTTACATCATTTTTACTTTTCTGACTCAGCCCAGTGATATCCAATCCTGAGAATCCTGGAAGATGCCAAACATTGGAATCATCCTCAGTTTAACCAGTTGTTGCCCTTTGTTTCATCCTACTTCACCTCCACATTTTTCCAGCCACTCGCACTGCTGACCTTGCCTCCCGCCCCCCACCTCTTCTTGCCCCCGCTGCTGTCATTCTTGAGCTTTTAAAACCAGCCATGTGTCATCTGTGAACTCCACGTCTTCATTGATCTTCCTGAGAACATCAGCTTGTCCCTCTAAATCTGCTATCTGATCCTTTCCAACTGACAGCTCTCGGCCTCAAAAAGGTATACCCTTACTTCCTCGGATTTAAGTGAACGCCACCTTGTCCTTCTAAACGCAGCATCTCGCCGGCCGTGCAGTTGTTACCTTTTCCTTTATATCAAGGAAGCTGGCTAGAGCAGGTAGTTATTAACTCCTTTAAACAATCTGGAAACAGAAAAGGTAGAGGAGAGGTGGCATGTCTATTTATAACGAAATAGCAAGAGAGGCTCTGTCAAATGCCCAGCACGGTCTTTTTGTTTTCATTGCTTGTTCCGGGGGCCAGTTAACAGCCAACACAACAGGAGCTTGGCTAGGAGACATTACCCAGACCTGGGCCTTCCCATGACAGCTAAGACGTGCAGAGGATGTTGTTAAAGTGGGCAAGAAAAGAAACCACCCATCTTGTATATAATGAAATAAATGTAGCCATAGTTCTAGCTATTTGTCTGTATAGTTAGGTTACCATAGCTGCCAAGTTATCCCTTTTTTAAAGGGATTTTCCCTTATGCTGAATAGGCTTCCTCGCGAGAAAAGGGAAAACTTGGCAGCTATGTAGGTTACTTGAAGCAGTGGCTATCGTCGGGCATATGGGTGGGGCTAAAACCCTTACCAGTTCTGAATTTTTGGTTCAGCCCTGATGAAAAGGACAAATGTTTTAATAATCCAAAAGCCACAGTAGGATAACACGTTTTTGTATGGACCACTAGAGTATCAAATAAATACGGACTTCTGTGTTGCCCACTATTCTGTGACAAATGTTTTAATTGTTCCTAATACAAGTTTTACTCAACTGTAACGTTTGAATTTGTTCTAATGGACTAACAACACAGCTACCTAAATTTTTGGTATGCTTTAAAATGGAAATGATTTGCCTATTTGATCAAAGTAGTGACTAGCTAGGGATTTCTTGTTCATTGGGGATTTTTGAATGGTTTGTTTAACTTGCTTGCATTAATTGATTTTGTTGATTTTGGCCAAATGGGGGCTGATACAGAGAAGAAGAATTTTCAAGATGCTGGGTCCACCTCTGCAGCTCCACTGCCAGACCTTTATTTTATTTTATTTATTTGTGAAAAATTCTATTCTGCCAATGTCAAGAGAAAAAACCATGGTGGTGAACCATGGGTGGCACAATCAGCTCAAAGCCATTGTGTTAATTAATAGTGGTGTTCAAATAGGTCTTACTCAGAGTAGCCCCACTGAAATCAACTTAGTTATGTTCGTTAATTTTAGTGGGGTATACTTGGAATACAGCTTAGTAGAATACCGCCCTGTCATTATAAATTACAACACCAATAGAATCAGTATTTTCCCAACTGTATATTAAACAATCTTCAGTTGCAATGCATCGAATAAAAGTTAATAGTCATTTCCCCGCCCCCCTTCAGGTTGTCTCTCAAAAACATATTTTCTACATACAGTGGTGCCTCGCTAGACGAATTTAATTCGTTCCACGGGTCTTTTCTTATAACGAAAAATTTGGAGTCCCATAGGAATGCATTGAATTTTTTTAAAATTTCTTTTTGCCCATAGGAACGCATTAATTGAATTTCAGTGCATTCCTATGGGAAACCGTGATTCACTAGACGAATTTTTCATAAAATGAATTTGTCTAGCGAGGCAACCTCCGCTCGAAAAATCCTTTCGTTAAGCGGAAATTTCGTTAAGCAGGGCATTCGTTAAGTGAGGCACCACTGTATCCCCCTCACATGAATACTACTTTTAGCCATATAGACATTCTCTTTTGAGTGGAATTGTCTTGTATTGTATATGCATTTCTTCAGATACAGCTTCTAAATCCCTACATTTTCTGGCAGTGTTTCTCATGATCCTAGACTCTGTTTCTGTGTGTTGAGGGGATTAAGAAAGTTGACTGTGATGATCGCATAGTTAACAGGGGAAATGCGAGGTATTTGTAAAACCTCAGGTGAGTGATGTGACCGAGTTTGCTCTGTGTGGTATGTCGGTAACTATGCAACAAAGCCTGCCAAGCCCGCTTGTGTCACTGCTGAGTGCGTGTTGTGGCATTTTCTCTTCACTCCAAACAGTCTTCCTGTAGCGCTAATCCCATGCGGTTAGCACAGCCTTTTATCCGGCACGTAGTAAAGGTTAAAGATGCTACACGAGATTTTTCTTTCTTTCTACAAAGGTATGATCAAGTTCTCTACCCCCACCTATCCTCCTGTGCTTTAAAAAAAAGAGTTGCTGCTGCATTGCTATGGATCCAAAGAATCATGAGGAGAAAGAAAACAGCCGCTGAAACTTTTCTGCAAATGCTTAACTGGAGTTCTCCTTCCTCGGTTTCTGCATAGCACATACAGGAACACCATCTTTGGATTTCCTTTCTTCACACAACACTCAGATGCAAGGTCTTAAAACGGCACTTCCATGAGTGGAGATGGGGTGGACTTTGGTATCATGGCGTCCTGAGCAAGGACACAATGGGATGCCCCCGTCCAAATAATTTTCATTTTCACAATACAGTCGTGCCTTGGTTCTTGAACCTAATCCATTCCGGAAGTCCATTTGACTTCCAAAATGTTTGAAAAGCAAGGCGTGGCTTCCGATTGGCTGCAGGAGCTTCCTGCACTCAAGCGGAAGCTGCGTCAGATGTTCGGCTTTCGAAAAGTGTTGGAAAACCGAAACATTTTTGGGTTTTCAGCATTCGGGAACCAAAACATATGAGTACCAAGGCATTTGAGAACTGTAATTCTCAAGGTACAGCTGTAATTCATTTTGGTACAGTTGATTTTTTTATGGCTCTTCTCAGTAGGTACCTAGGTACATATAGGTGGTTGTTGTTGTTGTTTTGCACACACACCCCAGCTTGGTGCCCTGTGTGGAGGAACCGGCCGCACTGACCTAAATCTAGCCCTAGTGGAAGGGCAGCTTTAACCCTAACCCCACAATGCCCATTCAAGCTCAGTGCAAAAGGGAGGACCATATTTTTGAAACAAAGCATTTACTTAATCTATAAAGCCCAACCAAACTCTTAACCCCAAGGTTGTGGTGCCGGAAGAGACTCTAGACAAGCCATCCGTTAACATAAGCAGTAATCACCCATATTGGCTTGCAGTGGCTTTGGGCAGAAGGCCTCCTGAAGAGATGAAGTCAACAAGGAAAGAGAAAATAAAAAGTATTCATGAATAAATCAGATTTTGCACGCAGTCAGCATAGGATTCTGGTAACAGTTTTTGAAGAAATGTTCACAGGTTTCCCACAGCCCACCTCCTTTGCTGAATTTGCACAGTTCTGTTCTACTGGGAATGGTTAGATTTGTTTTTTAATATATATATATATACGGTATATATAATTTTAACTCTCTTTTTCTGTTTTTGTAATTGTAAACTATCTTATAGTAATCCATGCTTGGACCTTGCAGTGAAGGGTGCGCAAGAAATTTTGCAAATAAATATACAAATAAATTTAAATGTGGTTGTGATAGCAGTCAGGGCCGGCCTTGTCATTAGGCATAGTGAGTTTTGCCACGAAGCTGGCTTTCCATACTTCCTTTGCTGAGATCCCAGGTTATAAACGTTCATGAGTGTATGCAATCAGCAGAAATGCAGATGCTACAATTCCTTGGCTCAAGAACAAGGTGCCTTCTGTCTCAGGGAACTCATCCTCCTTGCTGGAAACTCCCTGGATGTCACATTAAAAGAGTTGAACTTTGTTTCTTTTGCATAGTCTCCAGTCATGGGTGGCTCAAAAGGAAGTCTGTTCTGGAAGCCAAGCCCGTTCTTTGCATTTGTAGTTAGCAGGGTGTGTAAAACCTCTAATTAACAATCCAAAACTGTAAACTTAAGATCTTCGATCTTCAATGAGTAACGTGTCTTTAATATATAAGGCCTTGGGTGTGAATGTGGAGTAAAAGCAGTGTGAAATTCACACAAGCATTTGAAGTGGATTTGCATCTGGACTTACAGTGCTGAAGTTCAGCGCTTTTGGTCCATGTGGTGCTTCCTGCAAGTGTATATATGAAGTGTTTATTTCCAAGGGCATGCGTAGCGTTTTGTTAATTCGGGTAATCATGCTTCCAAATAGGAGCACTTTGCATGTGCTTATTTTGTTCGTGAAGTATTGTTTGTTGTCAAAGGCAATCTATGTGCACTAGGGTTCATTTACCCCAAAGGAAATTCCAATGAATTCAGTGAGTCTTACTCCCAGGTAGGTGGGGTTAGGATTTCAGTCATAATGTTCTTCCTGGGGTTGTTGTTGTTGTTGTTTTAAATGGAACGCATCACTCATTGAAGTGAGAGCTGGACCATAAAGAAGGCTGATCGCTGAATAATTGATGCTTTTGAATTATGGTGCTGGAGGAGACCCTTGAGAGTCCCATGGACTGCAAGAAGATCAAACCTATCCATTCTTAAGGAAATCAGCCCTGAGTGCTCACAGGAAGGACAGATCATGAAGCTGAGGCTCCAATACTTTGGCCACCTCATGAGAAGAGAAGAATCCTTGGAAAAGACCCTGATGTTGGGAAAGATGGAGGGCACAAGGAGAAGGGGACGACAGAGGACGAGATGGTTGGACAGTGTTCTCGAAGCTATGAACATGAGTTTGACCAAACTGCGGGAGGCAGTGCAAGACAGGAGTGCCTGGCGTGCTATGGTCCATGGGGTCACGAAGAGTCGGACACGACTAAACAACAACAACAACAACATCACTCATTATTGTTATTTTCACATTGAAATAAGTAATATCTTTGGTTACCTGTTGATTTTATCTGTTCTCCTCAGTTAAAGTCCTAGCCTCTTTGTCAAAGTGGGTGGAACTATTTGGCACTTAATTTTGACCACCCTAAATCTTCATTTTAAAGGTAAAATTAGATTTTAAAAGCCTTTCCCTACCCCGTTGACTTATAACCATTACTTCCTGGTACCTGAGGGAAACAAGATAGGATGGCAAGTTGATACTTAACTGTGAAATTTAGGTAGCAAGAGTGGTTGCAATCTTAGCTCCACTTAACTGGGAGTAAGCTCCACTGAATTCAATGGAACTACTTCTTGGTAGACATGGCTAGGCTTGCACCATAGATTGTTTTGTGATAGGCCATTAGCCACTTCATTAACTTTGTCCTTAAGGTGTCACAAGGCTCTTGTTGTTTTAGCTGCAAAAGACTAACTTTGCCAGCGGTGCAGGATAGCTCAGTCAGTAAAGCATGAGACTCTTAAGAGCATGAGTCGTGGGCTCGAGCCCTAGCTTGGGGAAAAGATTCCTGCATTGCAAGGGGTTGGACTAAATGACTCTCGTGGTCCCTTCCAACTCTACAATTCTATGATTCTATAATTATAAGGAAAGGTGAAAGCTACTCCCTCCAACGAGTGTTACCAGGTAGTGCTATAATCAGTGTTACCATATAATGTGGACTCATGTTCCTGTACAAAAACATTGTAAAAATTCTATCGCTAATACAGGTTATTAGTTTTTCAGTGTTTCGTTTCTAAGTAGAGATTTCAGGGTTCGGACCTGTAAATGGCTGTTCTCTGATTTGGAATGTCTTACCCACTAATCCCAGCTGGTAAAGAGAGAGAGATTGTGCATATGCTCAAAGTCTACCTTCTTAATTTTTTTATTTCGTATGTTCCAGTTCTGACACTTGGCACTTTCAGGGCTGAGCTGTTGCTCAAATTAAGCCTGGTGCTTTCTATACTGATGTTCTCACATATATATTGTTGCACACCACCCCTGTCTTCAACTGGTGTGAGATTCGAGTTCTGGGTTCCAGTCACTTACCCAAGGTTCATGTTTCCTTTGGAATGAGTTACAGTGCAGACTGTGGTGTCTTTATGATATATGGTTTATTTACACATATTTACAACCTGTGCCTACAACCTTGCCACAATCTTACTGTGACTTATGCTCCCCAGGCCTTTTAAAAACACTGCCATCAAGACAGAGCTCATGCTTTTAACAAGAAACAAATGTATTACATGATGCAGCACTTTCATTATTTAACACAGTTATTTTTGTTACTATATTGTGATCTGTGGTTTCACATTGTTGTCGTTTGGAACTGGAGGTCAAATAAATGCTTTTACAGTGGCATAAAAAATGTGCACTATCATGCAGAAATCAATGTGAATATACCTTGTTACAATTAACTCTAAGCAAGGATGATGAATGAAGTTCTTGAACTTACTCTCCATTAAGTATGGATAGGGCTTAAGTTTGCCAGCTGGCCAGAATGCTTGTAGATTTGAGACAGCGAATTAGCTAGTATGATGTATTTTCATTGCATATTCCTCCTTCCTAAATTCACACCTAGTAGTAATTAGTGGTGTAGCATTCTCCAGCCCATGTTTATACAACAGATCTATATGTATAACCTGTCCTCCATTCTTGAAGGAATGGTCATGGTGATGCTTTCAGATACTGTACAGATTCATGCTTTCAGACAGTGGTGTCACCAGGACAATACAGTGAAACAATAGCACAAGACTCTCCCATTTGTCACTGCTCGCCTTCCAAATGAAGGGCTGGTCACAGGAAAGCCCAGTTTGTATTAAAGATTTGATTAATATGGGAGATTGGCAGCAAAGCAGAGGGCCGGGTTTTGCACTGCTTTTCCAGCACACTAATTCAGCAGTGCTCTAAGCTCATGTGTAGCTTTGTGTTAGGATGAATTCACGTAACCAAATTGGAAGGTTAGGAATGAGGTGTTTGGATCTGTGTAGCGATTTTGCCCATGGAGGCCTCTCATCGCAACCATTTCAGCCTGTAGTGGTTTTGGGGGAAAGCCCATTTCCAGTTGTGAGATTACGGAAATGCAAACAGCATTACAATGAAATTTATTTACACAAGGGATGAGGCATAGAAAAAAGCCATGATTTAGTGCAAGCCTCTCGTTTAACACCTCAGATTGTCTTTGCATATATGCGGGCTAGATTCCAACAGCATTAGGAAATAAATCTTTGGTGGATAATAATCTGAAGTGCAAAAGCCAGCAAATGTAATTCAACACAATTGATAATCTCTGTCCTCAAGCGAAATTATCATGGAGACTAATTAACTTTTTCACAGAGACAGCATTTCCCTGCAGAGGAAGAGTAAGGTCATTGGCGGGCTAAGAACCACTGCAAGCCTTGGCCTTTGCTTGTTCCATATGGGAATTTAGTCTTGTGGTCCTGGAAACTCACAAGTACTGTATATTCCTGCGGATAAGACTACTTTTTAACCCAGGAAAATCTTCTCAAAAGTCGGGGTCGTCTTATACGCCGGGTCGTATTTCTTATACGGCGAGTATATCCCAAACTCTATATTTTAACTGGAAAAGTTGGGGGTCGTCTTATACACCCAGTCGTAGTCGTCTTATACGCCGGAATATACGGTATATAAACAAAAAACCCTGAAACCTATCAGTTTATCACATTTTGCCATGGGACTTTTATCAGCCTTTACTGTTGTCTGTTCTTTCTTCTCTTCGCCTGCATTTTTCCGCTGCAGAAAGAGTGGGTTTTATTGCGCTACAATAAAATGGAATCATTTGGATCTTATCATGCATGGGAGGAAATTAGTAGTTTGAAGCATTTACTTCAGATAATTGTACACTGAGAGCATTAGCCTTATTTTTGTATGCCAAACTCAGTTTCCTGCTAACTTGAGGGTTTTCTTGTCTGGTTTGTTTTTACTTTTTCCGAGGGGCTGCGCGCTACCTTTATCACAGCTAATTGCTTACTGCAAAAAAATGAACCGTCAATGAGACGTCAACTGACATTTTTTGTCGAAAGCTAAATGTGTGCATATCAAATGTTGTCTGGGACACAAGCAAATTCAAAGTGTAATTTCTTGCCAAGAAAACTGGCTTTCTTGGCAAAGTACCTTATTAATATTTTCAGCAGAACTTCAACTTTTCGACTGCCTTTGGTACAGGAAGGAGCCATATCGGCATTCTAGTCCAATTCAGGATTTGACAGTGCCCAAGGGAAAGGATGCGTCAGTTTTAAGGAATCCCCCTCACACCCCACAAATCTTGGAAATCTTAACATATATAACATCATGTCTGCCTTTAAGAAGCAAATATTGTTCTCAGGATCAGCTTTCATTGTGTTTTTTAAAATCTTTTCTGTGCACATGTAATTTAGAGCTTTTTATGGGAGACAGTTTGACTTAGAATTCAGGTTGGCTGATGTTACATGTCAGTCATCAGTATGAAATTTAATTAGCTGTATGTGATTAGCAACCTGTAAATAGATGTCGCTGAAAGGTGATAAGGAATAATGTTTCAAGCCACTTGGATCCTCAGGAGGTGTAAATTAGTGTAGTTTCATTTACTGTACTGTTCTTATTGTCTCTCTTTTTTAAATTAAAAAAACCTTTTTCAGTGAGATGTTGAGTAACATTCTTGGCATTATCAACAGTTTTGGGAAGTTCTATTTTCCTTAGAAAGTAGGTTAGGTTTAAACTTTTTCATTCTGGGGCGGAAATCCAGAGTTCATGGGAAGCGTTTATGACAGTTTTCACATGTATTCTGGGCCTTTTGAGTGGATTCTTCCTATTGTAATCCTAGCCTCTGTTCACCCTGGAAGCCTTCCAGAAAGCCAGGAGATTTCTGTAAATCTCAGTGTCTACATTGAAGTTCTTGGAGGTGGGCATGAGGCTCTTCAGTTCTTATGTATGGATCTTGCCAAATTTATACACCCATGAAAATATGATGTGTGGAAACGTGAATGCATGTTGCTTGCTTCCTTATGAACAGTATACTCCAGATTTATGAATAAAAATGCTGATGGCGTCCCTACAGTGTCGTGGCTTTTCTATCCAAGAAAGGGAATAACTCACTTGGATGATTCTACAGCAGTTACATCTGTCCATTTTTCCCCCTTGTTATGCAAAAAGAACACATAGGCTTGCATCCAACGTACTGTAGCACTAAGTCTCTAGTTTCTTTAGCACAAGGATTTAACCTTGTGTAACAGAACATCCCCTCTCCTTCCCCCTGTGGCCGCTAAATCTGTCCTGGAGTTCCCCCAACAGCCTGGAGCCATTTGCCTTGTTCAAGCAGACATTTTCTTCAGTGCAGCAACCCTTAACGCTTTTGAGTTCTTTGTGTCCCTGTGGGCTCTTCGCACAGTACATTTCTAGGAGTATATGCAAAAGTGTAAGGTGCAAATGAAATAAATGTATGTCCGGAAACATTTATTGTCATACAGGTATACACACCAGACTGCCAGGATTGTCTGCAGCTCGTCAAGTGTACACTTGTTACAAAACAATGTTTGTTCTCTCTCTTAATGCATGGAATGGCCTTTAAAGAGGGCGTAAAATGACAAGAGAGCTGGAGCTCAGTTGTCTTTTTTTTAAAGAGGAATACCTCTGAACTGTCATGCAAATGATAATAACAGAGCCTGTTCCACAGCTTTCCAGGATGTCCCTGCCTACTATAATACAAAGAACTTCTGTCTGTCTCAAATTGCAAAACACAGGGGATATTATAATTAATATTATTAATTACTAAATTTGTGCATTGCCTATGCCAGTGCCTCTGGGCAACTTGCAACATACAAAATAGGAGATGCAATTAAAAATCTGTAAGCATAATTACTTAAAAATTATATATAAAGCTATGTAAAAAGTGTTTCAGTTGGAATGGCCATCCCAATAAGACAACATAAAATCTATTTACAGGTAGGTAGCCATGCTGGTCTGCCATAGTCGAAACAAAATAAAAAAAAATTCCTTCCAGTAGCACCTTAGAGACCAACTAAGTTTGTCATTGGTATGAGCTTTCGTGTGCATGCACACTTCTTCAGATACACTGAAATAGAAGTCACCAGACCCTTATATATAGTGAGAGGGTGGGGAGAGGTATTACTCAGAAGGCTGGTGGGAATGGGTAATTGGCTGATAGGTGTGGTAAACCTGTTGACAACTGCAATTGGTCTTACAGGGGAAAGCAAGGAGTGAGATGGCTAAAAATAGCTTTATAATATATAGAGATAAGAATCCAATGTCTCTGTTCAGACCAGGTCTCTCCGTGGTTTTAAGTTTGCTAATAAGTTGCAATTCAGCAACTTCTCTTTCCAGTCTTTCCTAGTAGGACAACACTTCAATCTCCCAGGACATTCTATACAAGATCTCAAAGTAGCTGTCATATTACAAAAGAATTTCAGAAATAGACTGATAAAGCTATTTTGGTCTGGCTGTTTTGGTCTGGGGACTTCTGTTTCAGTGTATCTGAAGAAGTGTGCATGCACACGAAAGCTCATACCAATAACAAACTTAGTTGGTCTCTAAGGTGCTACTGGAAGGAATTTTTTTATTTTATAAAAACTATTGTTAATTCCATGGGTGATACCCAATTGTGATGTCCCACTTAAGTAGCAGGCTTCAGCTTGTGCAAATGGGGCTTCCTTCTCCTTGCCCCCTGCATTCCTGTGTGTGCTTCCTAAAATATTCTTGAGGTTTGGGGAACTCTCAGGAGCAGATTGCAGGAGCATGGGAGACTGCAAGGAAGAATAAAGAAAAGGGAAGTTCCAACACATTTGCAAGTGTGCTGTTGCATCTTTCCCCAAAACCCTAAAAACTATGCCACTGTTAAAACAATAAAATAGCTAAAATTAAGGCTGCTGAAGAGGCCAGAATGCATCTTTGTTGTGGTTCGGCGTCTTTTCCATCTTGTATAGCTCTAAATAAGATGCCTACAATCATAACACGCTTCTATCGAAAGCATGAGAAAGTGAGTCAACTTAAAACAATAGCAACTTCTTCACCAAGCAAACGACCCTTGGCAATGTATTTCAGAGCCATGCTGCTGGTGTAGAGAAGCCTTGCCCCACTGACCACCCAGGAGGTAGAGGCACCCAGAGAAGGGCCGCTGGTGAAGATCAAAAGGAATGGTTTGGGGAGCCTGCGGTTCTTCTTCATGTATCCATGTCCATGGCCTTTAAGTACTATGTGAGTTAAAAGCAGATCCAAGGCCATTAGAAGCATTAGAAGTTGAACTTCCGGTTTCTATCGCCACCGAGACGGCAGCACCCTCTGCGAGCTCCGCAACAGGGTGATTGCTGAGAGAGGATTTTTGGGGGTAACGAGGGCTGCGTGACCCCAAAAAAGACCAAGGGGGTGACTCTTGGTTGATCGTTTCCAGCGGCGTCGGACGGGGCTCTTGGCATTCTCCAGCCTGCGGCAAGAGAGCGAAGAGACCCAGACGCAAAAGGGAATTCAACACCTCTCAGCAAGAAGCCCCTAAGCCTGAATCGGCGTGAGAGCGGTAAAAACCCCTTTTAATGTTAAACCCGAGACGCGCTCCCAGCACTGAGAAATAGCAAGGTGGTGAAAGAAATACGGAGGAAATTGGAGAGTATAAAAGGGAAGGGAAGGATAAAACAAGCAGTGCTGAGCTGAGAAGAAAGACTTTTAAAACCGGGGGATAGCGATTGCTAAAGGAGTTCACTTCTCGGTATACAAAACAATCGGGCACGAAAACTAGAGGCTCAGTTTTTGTTCGAAGGCCGATAGGAGAAAGACTCTCTGGATTAGAGCTTAAAGTTGGAGAGCACAGACTGTCGTTATTTGCTGTTAACAAACTATTTGTGAAGGCGGTGGAGGATTACTCAGCGTATTGCCTATAAACTGTAAAAATAAAGGAAGGGTCCCGCAAAGCGACGGAGCTAAACGGTGTGGATCTTAGAATGGAGAGCTATTAAAGTCGCGAAGTTAATCCAAGAGTGTGGGGAAAGCTGAAAGAGTTACCTGAGACAAAATGGAGCAGCGTGGGACGGAGTTGGGCGGAGGCTATTAGAACAAACAGGAAATTAAAGGACTAACAAAGAACAGCGACGTCAGAGGCGGAGAGAGGAACGGTGGGGAAGAGAAAGACTGTGTAGAAAGGATAAACAACGGGAGAGCAGAACAGCGACACCAGCGACCATAGCCAGAACTGCAACAAGAGTGTGACAAGGGGATTAAAGCGGCAGGAGGAACTGTAAAGGGACTTAAAGTCTTAAAAAAAAAAGAAGGAGCAACAACATCAGAGGTTAAGTCGGAGGCTTAAAATGGGAAGCAAAAAACTCAACCAAAGCACACTGTTTAACCTGCAACAAGGAAGAAGGAACTCCGGACAAGAAGGAGATATGGAAGTGAAAGAGCTCATCCTTAGCTTGAAGGGAGACATAATGGAGATGAGAAAAGAATTTGGTGAACTCAAATTAGATGTAAATGAAAAGATGAGGGGGTTGGAGGAAAAATTGGATAAAGTGAATGAAAAAATAGAAGGGAATTCAAAGTCTATAAGGGAATTGGATATGCAGGTGAAAAAGTTAGAGGAAGAAAAAATAGAGATGGGGAAGATAACCCAAGAGAATAAAGAGAAGGTGCAGCAGGTGGATGACTTGTCAAAAAAAACCTTGAAAGAAGTAAGGGATGGTAAAAAGGAGTGGGAAAAAGCTAGGAAAGAAAGAGAGGAACAAAGGATACGTCAGGAAGCTACATGGGATGCGTTGGCCTTGCTGCAGATGCAGGCCCAGGAAAAATCGCTCAGATTGAGGGGTGTCCCAGAAGAGTTAGGGGGGAATCTGCAAGAGGTAATCATAAAAGAAATAGCAGCATGGCTAGAAATAGAAGAAGAAGTGATGACAGGAAGTGTAGAGTCACTCTTCAGAGTGAACTCAAAGAAGGCCAAAGAAAACAACTGGCCAGGGGATTGTCTAATCACCTTCTATACAAAAAGACTGAGAAATAGAATGTTGCAGAAAAAAAAGGAAAAGAAATTAAGAATTGGAGGACAAAAAATTATAGTGATGAAGGAGGTGCCTCCCCGCCTCTTGAAAAAGAGGGAAAAATATCAGTTCCTTGCAAAAGCGCTCAGAGCCAACTCCATATTCTTTAAGTGGGAATACCCTCAGGGTTTGTCATTTAGCTACAAAGGAAGGTGGAGAAAATTTGTAACCCCCGAAGACGCTGATTTATTCTACAGGAGATACGGGTCGCAACTAGGTGGAGAAAAAACCCCAATAGAAGGAGAAATTGATCAGGAGATAGAGGAAGGGGAGGAAAGCGAAGAAACTGAATAAAAAGAAGAGTTCCAACCCCCTTTTCCAATTTCTAATTTTGGCTCCCCCTTATTTTTATTTTTAAGTTAAATCAATAAATAAACGAGTAAATAAATATACAAAATTTGTGAAGGTAACGCGTGTTGGAATTAATATTAATAACAATATGAACCTTAAACTAACAACGTGGAATGTTAATGGCTTAAATGACAAAAAGAAAAGGAATAGAATAAGACATGTATTAATCAAACAAAAACTAGACATCATATGTCTTCAAGAAACACACATTAAAAAAGAACATCAAAGATTGATGATAGACCCAAAACTAGGAGTGGAGTTTATTGCAGCGGACGAAAGGAAAAAAAGAGGGGTGGTGATTTATGCGAAAGCGAACCTAGAACCACAATTACTATACGCAGATCAAGAAGGCAGAATAGTAATAATTCAGATTAAATATTTGGGAGAATCAATTGGTATAACGGGTATATATGCGCCAAACGAAAAAAAGACGGAATTTTATAAAAAAGTTGAGGAGAAAATACAAGAATATATTGAAGGGAAAATGCTATTAATGGGGGACTTTAACGGAGTCTGTAACCCGATGATAGATAAAACAGGGACTGGGAAAGGGAAAAAGAGGGGGAAGTTACCCCAGACGTTTTTTGAGATGGTGAAGACGCTGGATTTGATAGATGGTTGGAGGGTCAAAAATGAATTTGAGAAGGAATATACTTATTTCTCCAATGCAAAAAATGTGGCAAGTAGAATCGATACAATATGGTTGACATCTGAATTGCTAGGAAGGATACAAGAGGTTAAAATCTTACCTAAAACCTTATCAGACCATAATCCAATAATTTTACAGTTAAAACCAGAGTGGAAAACCGGAATGAGGAGGTGGAAATTGAATGAATCATTGTTGTATGATGAGAAAATAATAGAAGGAGCCAAAGAAACATTAAAAGAATTCTTTGAATTGAACAATAATAAAGAAGTGGAAAATAGAACTGTGTGGGACGCCAGCAAGGCAGTAATCAGGGGCTACTTCATAAAACAAAATGCCATAGTAAATAAAGAAAAAGAAAAAGAAAAAAAGAAAATAATAGAAGAGTTAGAGAAAAAGGAGAAAGATTTTAATAAAAACCCGAATAACGAAAGATTAAAGAAAGAAATTAATATGTTACGAGTAGATTATAAAACCAAAATAGAACAAGAAATGGATTGGAAGATAAGGCTATGGAGACAGAACACTTTTGAATTTGGTAATAAACCTAGCAAATATCTGGCCTGGCAATTAAAGAAGAGAAAAAGTGAGAAAATGGTAAATAGAATAAAAGAAGGGGGAAAAGCAATAGACAAGCCACAGGAGATTATGAAGAAATTTGTAAATTACTATGGAGAATTATATAAGCAAAAAAAGGAGAACAGGGAAGAAATAAAACAGTATTTAGAGGCACATAGATTGAACATAAATATAGAGGAAAAAACAAAAGAGATAGAAAGCCCAATCACAATACAGGAAATAAAAAATATAATGAAGAAAAGCAAACCAGGAAAATCGCCAGGCCCAGATGGGCTGCCGGTAGAGTATTATAAAAAATTGGAAAGTATTCTCCTTAATCCGTTAAAAGACCTGATGAACCAGACACTAGAAAAGGGATTAATACCAGAGTCGTGGAAGGAAGCATATATCACGTTATTACCAAAACCAGACACAGATACAGAAATAATCGCAAACTACCGACCGATATCCCTCCTAAATAGCGATTATAAAATCTTCGCAGGAATAATAGCGCAAAGAGTAAAGAACATCCTAAAAGAAGTAATACACCCGAACCAGTCAGGATTCTTACCAGGGAGGCAGATAGCGAGTAATATAAGAAATGTAATTGACATCTTGGAATACTTGGAATTCAAAATTGATAAAAAAGCAGCATTAATGTTATTAGACGCCGAGAAGGCATTTGATAATGTCTCCTGGGAGTTTTTAAGGAAACAGACAGAGATGATGGGATTCAAGGAAAAAATACAAAATGCTATAGGAGCTATCTACAACCAGCAAAAAGCCAGGTTAATATTGAATGGAAGGGTGTCGGACAGTTTCTTGATAACAAAGGGCACAAGGCAGGGGTGCCCATTATCCCCGTTGCTATTTATAATGGTACTAGAAGTTCTATTAAATAGTATCAGAAGTGAAGAGATGGTAAAGGGCATAACGGTCGGTAAAAGGGCATACAAGGTTCGTGCTTTCGCGGATGACATAATAATAACATCGCAGGACCCCATCCAAAGTATCCCGAAAGTATTAGAAATTATCAACGAATATGGGAAGGTAGCGGGGCTAAAAGTGAATTATAAGAAAACCATGTTATTAACTAAAAACTTGGATAAGAAAGAAAAGGAAGAACTACAACAACTAACAAGTCTAGAAATAAGAAAGAAAGTTAAATATCTGGGGGTCTGGATTACGGCAAAAAGTCTGAACCTATATGAGGACAACTACAAAAAGGTGTGGAATGAGATAAAAAAGGACATGGAGAAATGGAGTAAGTTACAACTATCACTATGGGGCAGGATATCTGTAATTAAAATGAATGTACTCCCTAGGTTAATGTACTTATTTCAGGTAATACCAATATTGGGAGGAATGAAATGTTTTGCAGAATGGCGTAAAGACATGTCGAAATTTGTTTGGAATGGTAAGAGACCCCGTATTAAATATCAATTACTCACAGATAAAAAAGAAAGGGGGGGCTTTGCGCTACCAAACCTTGAACTCTATCACGCAGCAGCAGGCTTGGTATGGGTGAAAGAGTGGATCACCTTGGAAAATCAAGAACTACTAGACTTGGAGGGAGCGGATAATCGCTTTGGATGGCACTCTTATCTATTACACGAGAAAGTTAAAGCGCACAGGGGTTTCCTAAATCATTTGGTAAGAAAATCTTTATATGCAATATGGACGAAATATAGAGGAATCTTAGAAACAAAAATACCTCTGTGGGCCTCTCCAATAAACATGATAACAGTTAAAAAAACAAACATGGATGAGAAATTGGCTACCTACAATGATATATTGGAAATTAACCAAGATGAAATTAAATTGAAACGATATGACGAAATTAAAGATCACCTTTCAGTCTGGCTCCAATACTTCGAAATAAACCAAAGATTTAATGAGGATAAAAAATTGGGTATTGCCAAAGAAAAATCTAAATTTGAAAAAATCATAATGAATAAAGAAGGCAAACAAATCTCACAAATATATGACCTGTTGCTTGAATGGGACCTCATGGAAGAACAAACTAAACCTTCAATGGTGAGATGGGCCCAAGATTTTGGGTATAATATCCTCGTGGAGCAATGGGAGAGGCTGTGGAGACAGGACCTGAAGTTTACCGCCTGTTACAATCTAAAAGAGAATATTTTAAAAATGATGTACAGGTGGTACCAAACACCGGATAGATTAGCCAAAATATATAAAAATCAATCAGATAAATGCTGGAGGTGCGGAACAGAAACAGGCACGCAAATACATATGTGGTGGAAATGCCCCATGATAAACAACTACTGGAATGTGATCTATGAGGAACTTAAGAAAATGACAAAAACAACAATTAAAAAGAAACCAGAGGTATTTTTATTGAATATAATGCCTGAAAATGTAAAAGGCGCGAACAGAACGCTGATGATGTATGGAATAGTCGCGGCAAGGATCCTGTTAGCGAGAACCTGGAAAAGTAACATCATACCCAGCAAACTTGAGTGGCAACTGTTAATGAAAGAGTATGCACAGCTAGCAAAATTTACAGGAAGAGTCAGAGGACAGACGAACCAAAAAATTAAAAAAGAATGGAGGTTATTTTACGAATATTTAGAATCTAATTAAATAATTAAGCCAACCAGCAGAGCGTACCTGAGCCCAAATAGAACATCTGAGGAACAAGATGTAAATGTAAATTAAGATTCGTGCCATGAAATAGAATGTAATATATGAGGTACAGAGAAGTAACGGGAAGTCAAATTTTAATTTTTCTTTTTCTTCTCCCTCTTTCTCCTTTTCTTCCCCTTTTTTCTTCTTGATTTCTTCCTTCTGTTCATCGTTGCTGGTTTCTTCTTTCCCTCGCCTTTCCTGAGTGTATCAGACGAGGCATATACTTTCACTGGTTTACTGGTTTAGATTTCGTTATTGTGACTATGTATTTTTTTCCTTTTGTTAGATTTGTACATGACAGAATTTTTCTTTGGTTCTTTTCTTTGTAATATTGCTGCAATACTGTTGCATAGTGTGATTTTTAAATGGAAAATAATAAAATACTTTTTACTCCAAAAAAAAAAAAAAAAATAGAAGCATTAGAAGTTAAAACCAGCACTTGAACTGTATCCAAAAAGAGACCAGAATCTGAAGCAGATCTTTCAACACAGATGAAATATACTCATTAGGGCAGACTCCTGTTAACAATCTGGCTCTTGCAATCTGAGTGAGTTGAAGTTTCTGAATGGTCTTCAAATGCAACTCCCTATACAATGCATTACTGTAATCTAATCTATATGTTACCAGAGCATGGATAAGGGTGGCGAGAAAGAGTGCAGGGGACGAGCTAGACAAAGCTAGTGAGAAGTGCTTCATGCCGCAGATGCCACTTGGACTTCCATTGATAAGGCCAAATCTAAGAGTGAATCCAAGCTGCAAACAGGTTAAGAGAGAGTGCAGTCACATCCAACGTAGGTTGAATACCACCAGCCTCCAAGTCCACTCACCCTAACGCAACCAGCAGCAGACTCCTATCTCACCTGGAGCTTCATATGACATCAGTGACCTAGTCCTGTAGGCAAACAGGTTTTCTCAATTCTCCTTGCTATAGAGAGCGTGAGCTTTCTGGTGAGCATGACAAAACCCAGCCTTCCTATGACCCTGGGAATCATCCCTGCCAGTTGTGCAACACGCATTAGGCCCTACAAGCACCTCTGAAGCAGAATGCAACTACTGGAACAATCTTCACCTACCTCTCCAGCTCTGAGCTAGAGGGGAAAGCTGGGACTTCCTTTGACTCTGGGTTTCTGATGCTTCGGCGTGATCCCCAAAGCAATCTTCCATCTCTGTCTCCGGGGGGGGGGGGAGTTGCGGAGAGGAGCTGGGGATTGTCCCTGACCTCAGACTGAGTTTTTCAGGTGCAATTTCAGTTAAGCGCCGGAGGGTGGGCGGGGAGGTTCCCGGAGGCCGTACATTTTGGGTTGCTTGCAAAGATCAGCTAAGATTTGCTGATCCCTAAAGGAAAGTATTCTTTTGCAAGAAGAGCTATGTGTATTGTTACGGAAGGCGCACTTTATATCTAAGTGTGGCAAAACTGGGAACAAATAATAGATATTTGCATTTTTGAAGTATTCCTGCATTGGCCAAGTAATGACGATTGTACTTAGTAAATGAATCAAAATAGAACTGTTTATATTCTTAGTACAGTGAACATCACATTGCCATTCCTTTCCTGACAGTGCAGAATTCCTTTTTAAAATGTTATCTTATTGTCTGTTATAGGGAACAGTTATTTGTCAATTTCCCGCCCTTGAAACAGATACACTCTCTGCATCTCCTGCTGCTCTTGTCCATTTAATATACTAAATACCACAGTAGGCTCAAATTTCCAGCAGTGAGGCGCATCAAGACAAAATCAGCTGGAGATATTTTTGTGATTCTGTGCTGCTTGAAGGGTATCAGTTTTAACAGACTGGCAGCTAAAGGGCCAGTAGGAAGAGATGTTAATATTTAAATACAGTGATGTGCCGCATACCATTGTAGAAAGATAGCACCAAATTAAACAGTCAGTTCTTTGGGCAGGGAATTAAATATTCACCAGTCATAAAGTACAGGGCCAACCTGCAACAAACCCAAAACGCTCTTGCCCCCAGGTCATTCTCCTCTGAGTAGTCCTCCTGCATTTCAGTGGGTTAATAATGTCTGTCATTTATCTCCTTTCTGTCTTTCATAGGAATTTTAAATATGATTCAGTATCCCTCCTAACGCAGCCTCTGACCTTGGCATGTCAAAGGAATGACTTGAGGCCTAAAAATGTCCACGTTATTCATTCTGTGAGAACATTTGCCTTGAGATTATTGAAAAGATTGCTAAATAAAAAGCCAACGTCTTGCTCTTCTAGTCATTCAAGTGAGAAGTAATAGCACACGCAAAGGACGTAACTGAAGATGTTCATGTCTCTGGACTGGCTTATAAAGGATATACGCAGTTGAACATACTTTTAGAGTTTAGGACCTGTTGGTGTGAGATTCAAAGTTAATAGCTTATTGCTCCTGATATTTTATGTACAGATTTTTACCGAAGCCAACCAATTTAACAGTCTTATGTCAGCATGAAAGTGATATCATTAAGAGAAATTATGTAGATGACTACAAATACATGAAGAATAAGGGTGTCTACTTTTCTCGCTCTTCAAGATGATTTACAATGCAATCTTTTGCATGTTTGCTCTGAAGTCTAGGGACCCAGGTGGCACTGTGGTTAAACCACTGAGCCTAGGGCTTGCTGATCAGAAGGTTGGCGGTTCGAATCCCTGTGACGGGGTGAGCTCCCGTTGCTTGGTCCCAGCTCCTGCCAACCTAGCAGTTCGAAAGCACGTCAAAATGCAAGTAGATAAATAGGAACCGCTACAGCGGGAAGGTAAACGGCGTTTCCATGTGCTGCTCTGGTTTGCCAGAAGCAGCTTTGTCATGCTGGCCGCATGACCTGGAAGCTATACGCCGGCTCCCTCGGCCAATAATGTGAGATGAGCGCGCAACCCCAGAGTCGGTCACGACTGGACCTAATGGTCAGGGGTCCCTTTACCTTTTACTACTGACTATTGAGCTTCGTGGAACTTACTCCCAGCTAAAAAGCACTAGGGATGGGGAAATTTCAGGGGGAAAGTGACTGGCAGAAGAGTTGGGCTTTTCCATCCTTTCTCCAATGTAAGTTGACTCTTTGCAGTGGAAAAGGATTATACCTTTTTGCGTATCCAAGGGACCCTGAGGATCATCTAGTCCAACGCCTTGCAATGCAGGAATATGCCAAGGTTACCAGACGTCCCCGTTTCCTGGGGACAGTCCCCAGATTTACAAATCAGTCCCCTGACAAAATCCATCCATTCCAACTGAAGTTGAAAAGTTTCCCCAGATTCATTGAAAAGAATCTGGTAACCCTAGAATATGCTCTCCCATACAGGGATAGAATCTGCAACCATGGTATTATCAGCATATTTGAAAGGTAGTTTATCTTTTTCTTTCAAAACTGCATGCCCCAAACCATTTTAAAGCAATGAATTGCAAAAATTATCATAAGGTATGGGGATGTTAAGTAGTTTCCTAAGTTTTAAACCTTTTTTGGTCTTTCGCAGACTGGACGGTATTTACTCAGATTGTGCCTGAGTTATTCTCAGAATAGATGGTGACCTCATATACTCCAAAATTGTACAGATGCATGTGTAGGTGTTTAGTTTATAAAACAAAAAGCATTGCCTGTGTCTTTGTAAAATGCAAGGCACCTCTGCACCAGAAGTGCAGAAGTGCAGAATGGCAAGATATTTTGCTTTGCTTTAAGAGCCAGGTCTGTTTATTTCTAACCATTTTGATTATTTGCAGTTATTTATGTTTCAAGCACCCTAGACCTGTAGTCCTGAAAAAGATGAGAGAGAGGAACCCTTTCTATAACCATCATGACTTTTATATGGTACTATGTCAATCAGTATCTATGTCAATCAAAGTCAAAGGAGGCGTAGTCCACTTGAAACACATGGAACATTTTTGAGTGGATTTGTTCATTTATAAGAATATAAGAATATAAGATGAGCCTACTGGAACAAGCCAATGGTCCATCTGTTCCAGCTTCCTGTTCTCACAGTGGCCATTCAAATGCCCGGGGAAAGCATGCAAGCAGGGCATGAGCAGCACAGCACTCTCCCCAAGTAACTGGTTTTCAGTAGAACCTGGAGGTAGAACACATCCATCATTGTTAGTAGCCATTGATAGCCTTACCCTCCATGAATGTGTCTAATCCTCTTTTAAAGGCATCCAGTTTGGTGGCCTTCACTGCCTCTCGTGGGAGCGAAATCCATAGTTCTACTCTGCACTCTGTGAAGAAGTATTTTATTTTATACGTAACATTTCAGGTTCATTTGACATCCATGAATTTTAGTGTTATGAGAGGCACAGAAGAACTTTTATTTGTCGACTTTTTACACACTCTGCATAATTTTACACACCTCTATCATGTCTCCTCTTGTTGGCCTTTTCTCCGAAGGGAAGGGGTCCCAAATTCCTTAGGTGCGGCAAACCTTTGGCCCTCCACGTGTTGCTGAACTACAACTCCCCATAATCCCTGACAGCCTATTTTTTAAGATATGCTGTAAGATGCCCAGAGTGGTTGGGGAAACCCAGCCAGATGGGCGGGGCATAAATAATAAAAATTATTACAATTATTATTAGCCATACTGTCTGAGGAGGATGGAAGATGGAGTCCAGCAACATATGGAGGGCCGCAAGTTCCCTGCTCCTGCTCTGGACGATGGCAGTGGTACACGCTCAGTCTGTTGGTGTTTCTACTCTGCCAGGTGGGGGATCCTGAATTCAAATTTACTATACTATTTCCAGTCAATAGCAGATGAGTGTTATTCCAGAAATAATTTATTTTACATATTTGTAAATGTGTGCAACAAACAGCGTGCCTATCTCTGTATATAAATCTGTGCGTACGTGTGTTTTTAAATTCAAGTACATATTCTACACAAAACTCTAAAGTGTACATTAATCAAGATAAGATGTGTTTGTCAGTGCTTTCATCTCAGTGGGAGACAGTTATTACTGGAGTCATAGTCTTGAGCACCAGCTGAGGATAGGAAACTGGATTCTGACTTCAGAGCGCGTGACTAATAACTTTTTTCACTATCCTGCTTCTTGCAGGACACATATACAAATAATATATGTGGCCCTGGGAGTGATGTAATATATGTAGCCGAGTACAAAGACACAATCTTTGAGAATACAGCCTTTTAAAGGAAATCAACATTTTGTAGAGCTTCTGTTTTAGAATGCCTCATTCCCGTGGAAGTATGTTGTTTTTAAAAATTGGATATTTCAGGAGGAGGCAGAAGTAAGCTTCCATGCTTTGCAAACCTGTTTGGTGTTTCTAGTTTATCTGATAATAGTGAAGGAACCGTGCGAGGAGTTTTATCTGTCACTTGAGCAATATTTTGAGGGTGGACTGTCATGACTTGATTTTGAGGGGAAGGAGTAATCACCACTTGATTTGCATAGGTAAAGTAGCAACCACAGACCAAACACCAGAGCTTTTCATTCTACCCAATGCTGACCCAATGCTAGTTAATGGAATCAGCAGCCAGTCATTGTGCCAAGCAGTTAAACCTCTGTTTTATGCATTCCCTTTCCAGTGAATGTGTGTGAGTATGTGCTGTAGTTGTGTAAAGTAATTATTCAGCTTGCGATGACCACATGATTGACTATTGCCTCTTCATAAAACCAGGGTCTGCTTAGCTCTGCGGTGCAAGGTGACTGCCAAATTGTGCCTACCTCTTTGTGGAAATATATGAATCCACACTGAGTGAACGTTGTTCATTTTCCTAAGGACTGGATTTCTGTGGCAGATTACGTATTTAACTCTGGATAATAAGGTAGTTGAGTGAAGCCTGTTTTCTAGTAACTGCATGCACGCACCAATTTTTTTTTTTTTTGAAAGCTGGGAACCAGGTTTCTTCTCAGCATGATTTAAAAATAAAAATTGAGGTACATTACAGTACTGTTTGAGGATTCTATGGGACGGCTACCATATTAAAGCAAAAGTGCGTTTATAACCCTATGTTATGTGCATGGATCTTTAATGCATGTTCTTCTGGATCATTGTAAATAAATGGATTTTGCCAGAGGGATTCAACACAATACCAAACCTTTAGGTTTGCACAGTTAAAGTGGATGAAAGCACTGTGTCCCCCTAACACAACAAATCCACTTTAAAAAATGAAACTGACTTTTCGCGGTATGTGGTGGATGTGGAAATGTGTTGAACAGTGTGGGGTGAACTAATGACTAACAAGAGATTTGGATGGATAGGTAAAAAGGTAAAGGACCCCTGGACAGTTAAGTGCTTAAAGGCGACTATGGGGTTGCAGCGGTCATCTCGCTTTCAAGCCAAGGGAGCCGGCGTTTGTCCACAGACAGCTTTCTGGGTCATGTGGCCAGCATGACTAAACCGCTTCTGGCGCAACAGGACACCGTGACGCAAACCAGAGTGCACGGAAACGCCGTTTACCTTCCCACCGCAGCGGTACCTATTTATCTACTTGCACTGGCATGCTTTCAAACTGCTAACTTGGCAGGAGCTGGGACTGAGCAACAGGAGCTCACCCCGTCGCATGGATTCGAACCGCCGACCTTCTGATTGGCAACCCAAGAGGCTCAGAGGTTTATAACAACCCCACAAACATATCAGAATGAATAGTCAGTAAAGGTGGAATATAATCCGAACTCCGCATAAGCTTTCTGCAGGCAACTCGGGATGAATGCATCCGTCAGTCTTGAGAAACAATAGTGTGCACCTCTGGGGGTGAAGTCAAACTGTCGTGTTAGCAGCACTGAAGTGAGCTCCCTGGAGCTCAAGCCTGGGCAGTGTGTATGGAGCTCCTGGGGTACCCAGACAACAAGACACACTCTCAGCCTCACTGATGTTGTCCAAAGTAAGGCAGAGCAATACGTTTGGCACCAGCTTGGTTGCAGGAGTTGCTGGAAGGAGGCATAACAAGGTGCCATCCAGCCATGTTTGGGACTATGCTCTCAATTTGTGTAAGATTTACTGCTTAGCCTTTTCTTCTGAAGATACCCTGCAAGGCAGCGGAGGTTTAAGATCAGACTTTTCCTTCTCCAAGGTAGATGAGCCCCACCTGCCCATCACTTCCCTCTACAGGACATGCAGAAACCGCCTTCCTGACCTTTGGACCCATTTCTCTGGCTTAATCTGCCAGAGCCTGTCTCAACCACAATACCCCCCACCTGTCTTTGTATGAAGGGTACTCCCTAACTCACCAGGGGTTTGAGAACCATTGTCTACCCTCACCTGCTTTAGCTGCCGAGTCGAAGTTGTTCCCGGGGTGTGACCGCTGTTGCATGCTGACAGCTTCTGGGAGCCACAGGTGAGAGCTGAGTGTAGGGTGGGGACCTAAAGTGAGCAGACTACTCCAAAAGCAGCACAACATGTTCCCCACCAGAGGTACTGCCCCCTCATTCACCACAATGTGCTGTCATTATAATATTATAACTAAATAAAAAAATCCGTCAAATTCTTTTTAAAGAAAATATTTTTTGTTAAAGATTCCTTTGAAGAATATTGGAAACGTTCAGAAAAGCATCCCGCTCAGTGCCTGTCCAATAGCACAGAGATGTTGCTTGTTTTCCCACAAAATTTCAACGTTAAATCTTCTTAGAGCAATGTAAACACACAAATGCCAGAAGGCACCTGCTAATATTTGCCTCCCTCTATCAATTCTGGAATCGCCAATTCTGTCAAATCGTTTTGCACTGGTGGTGTGAATGTGAGGAAGATCTGTCTAATCCTTCTTTTTTGCATTTTTACCTGCTACTTTTGTACAATCATCCTCATGCACAAGCGTCAAATCCTCTTGTCAGCACCTAATTTGGCTGACTAGCCAGGGCCATGACTTAAGGCGGATGATGATAGGATGTGTTTGTTGGAAAAGGTGTTGCGGAAGAAATTACCATAAAATCTGCCTCTGTCATAGCTCAAATGGTGCCATAAATTCGCACTGCACTTTTTTTACGCAGAGATAAGCCTTATATCCATCACAGCCAGTTAACTACAGCAAGATTGCACAAGCCGGCAATCAGGACTTCTGCTCTGCATATGCAGTTTGAATTATGCACAGTCTCGTACAGACATTGATTTATCAGCTGTGATTAAAACAGCCGTAACATTCACACAGGTGATATTGATTGCTTTTAGCAGTATCTAGACAACAATTGAATTTCCAGACACAATAATTTTTTCCCCTCAGAACTTCTTTTGTGAATCTTCTTGCCTGTTCCAAAGTAATATTCTGAACCCCATACACGTTTACTCAGAAGTTAATGTGATTATGACTGGAGGGCATACAGCCATGTGAACCAACCAAGGATTTGAGAGAAGCTACAGAGGTACCTCCGAGGAAGGAAAGGAAGGTCAGCCCATGGACAGGGACTTTTCTGAGATGGCCCCACAAATATGGGATTCCCTCCCCTGAGATACACAATCAGTCCACTTGTTGGCAGTGCTTAGGCAGGCTCCAAATTTGTTTTTGCTTTTAATCAGGAGGTTTAATAAACAGACTAATGTCTGACTGTAATATATTGTTATGAAATGTTTTTGCTGTTCTTATTATGATTGTGATTGTGTTGTTTATCTTTTATATGGTTTTTAATAGTTTAAAATGTTGTAAGCCACAGTAGGAAAATAGAGGCCTGGATAGATCAGTTGGTTTGAACCTGGTTCTGATAACACCAAGGTTGCAGGGTCAATCCCCATATAGGAGAGCTGCATGCATGTTCCTGCATTGCAGGGGGTTGGACTAGATGATCCTCAGGGTCCCTTCCAACTCTACGATTCTATGAAAAATGGCTGATAAATTTTAACAAGAGCAACAGTGAGGAGGAGGCATTCTTCCTAAAGAAAGCACAAAGGGCAAAGTACAAAAATAAAACAAATAATTCCTTCTACCAGGGTCTATGAACAATAACTTCCCTTGTAACTTTGGGGGTAAATAGTCAAGTATTGCAAGCTGGATAAATTCATATTGTGAACTAGGCAATTAAATACCTTGCAAAAAATATCACTATGAGTAAATTGTCAGTTTGCTCACAAGCAGGTTGGGAGAAGTCAAAATGTCTGTTTTAAGGTAACAAGCCGTTGTTATTACCCTGTCTGATGTTTCCTAAGTATAGATCCCCTGCCCATATATTTCCAAAATATCTCCTTGGAAGACACTGGGAAACCTGAGGATTATTTGTAGAAAGCAAATGTCTGAAATCTCTTCCTTAGCAGCCTGCCCCTTAGCCTCAATTGCTCACATCATTGTATAAAGTATTTGTTGAAGTGTATAGACTTAAATTCTTGAGGCATATGATCAGCGTATGAGTGAACACTAGTACGAGGTGTTGTGTTTCTCTTTAATACCATTCCCAGCCATCCAGTTTAGTTTATTCCTTGACTCGGCAGGAATCGCGGTGTATATCCAGTTCCCCTCCCATTTCTCAGTCATTATAGAGAAGGTAGCTGAGGGCCTTCTCACATTCTTTGTTGGTTGTTGACACCGAGAGATGATTGAGACAGCTTCCTATTCTTGGCAGGGCATATTGCTTGAGAGTTGTTAAAAGTACATCAAGGTTCTTCCCTTTTGTGTCCATCTTTTTGTCCCCATTGCATCGGAGAAGAGCCTCAAACTATTTTTTCCTTGACTTGGGGAAGCTTTTCATGATAGTGCTTGAAACCTCTTGTTAATAGTATATTATATAGTACATTAACAAAACGTTAATGGGTTGTATCCAGAGAATTCTACTCTAATGGGAGTTTCCAGAATCACCTTCCTCTGACAAAGGAATCTCCCTCCTGTTGATCTAGCTGCAATAGTTACAGTGGTACCTCGGCTTAAGTACACAATTGGTTCCAGAAGTCTGTACTTAACCTGAAGCATACTTAACCTGAAGCGAACTTTCCCATTGAAAGTAGTGGAAAGTGGATTAATCCATTCCAGATGGTTCGCGGAGTACTTAAACGGAAAGTACTCAAACCGAAGCGTACTTAAACCGAGGTGTGACTGTACTGTACTAAGTAATAATGCTAGCCAGCCAGTGCTCATTTCCAAATCACTGCAGAATGTTTAGCCTCCCAATAAAAACTAAATCCAAATCTAAGAATTAATGCTGTGTGTGTTACATATCAGTTTTTGAAATCTTTATCATGCTTAAGGAAGATTCTATTTAACAGATCTTAATTTGATTTCGATCATCAAAGCACAAAAGTTATATAAACATATAACTTGGAACAAGAAATCTAGTGTGGAAAACAAAAATCTACTGCCCAAGTTTAATCTAGTATAGGCCAGTTAAGGTGATCCTGCCCCCCCCCCCACTCCCCAATGATGATAGAACGTGAATTAAGAAGCATGAGGCTCTTAGGCACTGAAGATTAAAGTTTAAAACATGGTAATGATACCTTGATGATTGAGTGATGTCTGCCAAACTTCCTCAGGGACTTCAGTAATATGAAGGTAATATATCATTAGAAGTGTTGAACACTATGTCTGACATGTTTAAATTTATGTATCGCATTCCTCTAAAATAACAACTGGGAAAAGCTTTTTAAAAATCTGGAGATATGTAGGAGTTGTGTGGGAAAACACAATGTAGGTGATGGTCTCAAGTGGTGGTGCCGAATAAAAGTGTTCAGAATCATGTCATATGGTAAAAACAAGCTTCAGATAACCTCAAGAATATGTTCATGATAAATTTGTACTCAATGAAGGTTAATAACGTACAATCCACAAAACTTTCGAACTGGATGGGTGCAACGTATTTCAAGTCGATAGGACTGGTACATTGATGAGAAACACAGTTATATGACAAGAAGTTTCATTAGACCTTACTTTCCTGTGAACTTCTTAGGGTTTGTGAATCATAGCCTTAGGTTTCAACATGACAGCCACTTGTTCTCGATTAATGCAGTTTAAAGTAAAGTGGGTACTGTTAGAAGGGATTGGTTAGTCTTCCCCTCTGCCTTGATTTACAACATTTTATATCCAGAAACCTATATTTAAGACATCAGTGGCAGATATTGGAACTGTTGCACCCAGAACTGAACGAAATCCTACCGGAGCTGAGTAGAACCGTTTTACCTTCCCAGTCCTGAAAACGATATCCCTTTTGGATCAGCCCCAAATGTACTTTTGAGCACTACTATCACTACACTGATTTACAATCAGTTTGCTAGCCACTTTGGGAACTAAGACTGGGGGGGAACACATTCTGACAAGGGTGCATTAACTTGCTATTTTTGATTTCCTTGGGGTATTTATTTCATTTAAAAATGCAATCAATCTCTTTCAGAATCTCTAATGCATATATATATATATATATATATATATATATATATATATATATGCATTAGAGAAATATGCAAATTCCGATCAGGGTGTGTTTTTCTGGCTGCATATTTCTGGATAGATGTTTGGCAGGAGGATTCCCCCTCTTTGAATGAAACAAGTTCTAACACCATCTTTGGAGAATTTGTACAATACAGCAACAAAGGAAACGTGTTTCAGGCTGCGCACGATCCGGATGACTTCATGCTTTGGCGCATAGAATTGTCTGAACCCAACCAGTTCATAAGCAATTGTTCCGTCTTCGAACTATATACTTCCAGATGATTATGTGCCAATATTGGGGGGGGGACCCACCTAGAGTTGTCCTAAGTAGCTTTACTCACAAGTAACACACATTAAGTCCACTGGAGCTTATTCTTAGGTAAGTGTGCCTAGGATTCAAGCCTTAAAAGACTAATTTGTATGTGCAGCTGGACTATTTGCCTAATACTGCTGCTTCTTTCTACTTAACATTGCCCTTCCTTTGTCTGTCTGTCTCTTAGTAAAAGCACCTGATATGGTGTCACTACTAAAGCTAAGCATCTAATATTTCTTGTTCATTAGTTTTGGAATCTGGAAAAAAAAACTTCCCTGTTGTAGTATAATCACTTTAGAATTGTAGGAATTCCAATTCCACCATCAACTTGAAAATCCAAATGTTAAGAGTTTAGTGACATTGATTTCAAGAGAATATATAGTCTGTTTTAGTTCTAGAAGGCAGAAGAGAAACATCACAACTGTGCTGTCCAGACAGCTATATACCTTTAAACAACAGTGAACTGTAATCTGCTATTGAACCTTTGGTTGATCTTCTGATTAAAGCTTCATTGTTTTGATTTCTAGGTGATAGAATTTCATCCCACACAATATGTAATTGGATATACACATCTAAAGTCTGTCAAACACACACTTTGCATTTCCTTCACCCAGTGTTATGGTTCAGATTGCATTTAAATTAATTATCAGTTTGTCAGCTATGTGCATAATACAACTTGTTTGCTCCTGGTTTATTAAAACACACACACACACAATACACTATAATCCATTGTTAGAGGTGTGTGTTTGTTTAATTAATTGTTCAAATGTAAAATCTGAAGGATACTCCAAGCAGGTTTATGTTGGCTTCCTCCCTGACCTATTATATTTGTGCTAACAATAGACCTGACACTTGTTTTGCAATGTCAGTTCCAAAATAAGCACAGATCCTTTTGAAGTTTCCTACTCTTTGTTGTAAGACATAGTCAGAATCACAAGCCAATTATTCTAAAACATTCCTTTTCCACTGGCAAAACAGTGGGAGCCAATTAACTGTAGGATTACTCTAGCATTTGGTACACTGTTGCATACACTAACAAAAACTGGAATAAAAGCTTAATGCCTTGAAGATCAATGAAAATATTTGTTGCTGAAGCCAAATAATAAAGGTAAAGGTAAAGGGACCCCTGACCATTAGGTCCAGTCGTGATCAACTCTGGGGTTCTGGTGCTCATCTCGCTTTATTGGCCGAGGGAGCCGGCGTACAGCTTCCAGGTCATGTGGCCAGCATGACCAAGCCGCTTCTGGCGAACCAGAGCAACACATGGAAACGCCGTTTGCCTTCCCGCCAGAGCGGTACCTATTTATTTTCTTGCACTTTGACGTGATTTTGAACTGCTAGGTTGGCAGAAGTTGGGACCGAGCAATGGGAGCTCACCCCGTCGTGGGGATTCGAACCGCCGACCTTCTGACCGGCAAGCCCTAGACTCTGTGGTTTAACCCACAGTGCCACCTGCGTCCTTAAAGGGTAGCAAACCCTTAAAAAGCTACACTTAGGAAACTATATGGGGAGATAGAACTGAGAAAACTCACTTTCTGCATTCCATTCATAAATCTACAAATCTCTGTCATGTTCCTCTTTTGAAAACTCCAACTTCAACCTTTTCGTAGGAAAAATCCTCCAGCTCATTTCAGGTGCCCCATCTGCATCTCTTCTTTTTTAAAATTTTTTTTTTTTGCATTTTCTATTTATACAAGCAAAATAAAAACATAAAATCCCCTTTGACACTCCCCCCCCCCCATTGTGGATCTTAATATAATGATTTTCACCTCTGCATCTCTTTCATAACTCTATTCTTATAAATCCTTTATCATTCCATAGTTCAATTTTTTACCAGAAGTTTTATGTCAATCCTACCAATGTATGTAATTGTTTACAATAGTTTTTCAGATAGATTATAAACTTTCCCCATTCCCACCTCTTCCTGGTTTCTAATTCTTCCTGTAAGGTTTTCCATCTCGGCATAGTTCATCAGTTTTATCTGCCACTCTTCCTTGGTTGGAATTGTACTGTCTTTCCATTTCTGGGCTAACAGAATCTCTACAGCTGTGGTCGCATACATGAATAGTTTCATCTGGTCCTTCGGGATCTCTGTACCTATAACACCTAAGAGAAAAGCTTCCGGTTTCTTAGGAAAAGTTATTTTCAACATTTCTTTCAATTCATTATATATCATTTCCCAGAAGTCTTTTATCATCTTACATGAGCATCACATAGTACCCTCTTTCTCTTTACATTCCCAGCATGTTTTAGACTTTGGTTTATACATTTTAGCTAATTTACTAGGAGTTAAATACCAACGATACATCATTTTCATATAATCCCCCTCAAAGTGTAGCACACTGTAAATTTTAATCCTGTTGTCCATCATCTCTCCCACGCTGCTAATTCAGTATTATAACCAAAAAATCATTTGCCCAGTGCATACTGTCTGCATCTCTGCAGAATCCTTTTTGAGGTGAAGGGACCATAAAGGCAAGCAGTTCTCAAAATGTGGGTGCAGCATAAATGCATATCTGTCACCATTAGGACATACGATTGGTGCAGCTGATTTGTAGTTCTATTGACAAGTACCTCTGTAGCAGGTACAGATTTCTTTTGCTTCCTTTTTCTGCTAATATGGCACTTGGTGCTCGTAAGACACGTATCAGTTTAAATGTGAAATTATAATTTTTTCATTCCAATTTGTCGCTCAGTCACTCAGACAAGAGACTGTACAGTAGTTGCAATCCTATATGCACTTCCCTGGGAGTAAATCCCATTGAACTCAATGGCACTTCTGATTAGATTTGTATAGGATTACCCTGTGTTATCATAGCCTGCTTGAGAATGAACTGTCTTGAATTTTTATTTCTTTATTTGAGGCAGTTATATTTTCACCTTTCAGCTTGCTCATCCAAGACAGCTTTAGTGTGCTCTACAAACTTCATCATCGTTTATTCTTGGCTTCCGTGCATTTTACTTTTTGTGTGTGTGAGAATTATGCATACCCTTTCATCTCTTTATTACCAAGTCATTTTAAACCATAAAAACCACTTGCCTTCTTATCTCAGGTAAGTCAGTCTTCATGGGAGTCTTTGGTGAAGGTCCTTAGGTCATTTCCAGCATAACACATGGAGGTCACACATTTTTAACAGGCAATGTCGTGTGTGATTCAATTTGAGCATTCTATGTGGGGGCTGGTGTTTGCAGGATGTACATGTGAATAGAATCCTCTATTTCTGTTGGATCCTATTCACAGATACAAATCAGAAAAAGAAGTGTAGGTGGTTCGGGCCTGCAACATGACCATTTTTTATTTTATTTTTATGTTTAGTTTCAGATTTTCTTAAGAAGAAAGGTACGTTAACAGAAGTACAATTGTGATGGGGAAATAATGACACAGTTCAGATTAAAGATGGAGCACAGTTCTGAAAAGGTTTAAGATTGCTTGTGAAGTTGTCTGATTTTCACATGGAAACACTTATCACTTTAGCAGAAGATCTGTGAACTCCAGTCCAGACATTAACTTTTTTAAAGCGCTTCTCTTTTCCTTAACTATAATTTCACCTTTGACATCTAATGTTTCTGCTGCCTCTTTGACTGGTTTCCTACCTTTGTTATATTAAGTAAAATAACATTTTATTAGCAGTTTTTACATCATCAGCTGTTAAACTCTTCTTCTTTTTTTTGCCTTCCCTTATTGCAGAATTACATTTATGTGCCTAAGCGCAGGCCCACCCCCCCTGAGGAAGCCAGTCCTCACATTCAGGAAAACACCAGACAACATACAGCATATGGGATTAAATTGACCACAGCTTTATTAATTTCAGATGCAGGAAACCTTGGCTTAGTCAGGCATGGCCAAACTTGGCCCTCCAGCTGTTTTGGGACTACAATTCCCATCATCCCTGACCACTGGTCCTGTTAGCTAGGGATCATGGGAGTTGTAGGCCCAAAATAGCTGGAGGGCCAAGTTTGGCCATGCCTGTCTTAGGCAATGGGCGTGCACCCCTCTCAGCCCCCTTCTGGGGGTCTGAGGCAAGACAGGTTGAGTCAGGAATATGGGGGACAATGTGCGTTTACACAGCTGGGGCCCCTCTTTCCTTGTTGTTGAGGGGAGTTTTATGACCCACCACTGTGCGCGCTTGTGGTCAATGACTCCCCTCAATACCCCCTTTAATGGGGACCCTGCAAACACCACCGCGGGAGGGTCTCATCACCACGCCACCCCTTCATTTGGTTGATGGATTAAAGGATTCTGCCCAAGGCCAAAAACCCCCACAGTTGTGACAATTGCTACGGGGAAGGCAAAACCTGCAGAGCAGGGGAAATTCCTTCCCGGCTCTGAAAGAGAGCAGCCATCATCTGACAACCGTAGCAACGCCCATGGACCTGGAAAGGAAAAGGTTAGCCTGCTAAAGAAAAGGAAAGAATTAGAGGGAGGGCTGGGTGGGTGACGCTCTGAGCCGACTGCGCTACTGACATCGGCTGCAGCCACCTTTTAAAACTTAAGGAGCAGGCTGGAGTGAAGCTTGCACTCCGCTCTTTAGCTCCACGCCCCCCCCAGCCCGCCACAGACTGGCCAATTCAAAAACAGTGCTTTGGCGGGAGTGCTGAAGCCTCTGCAGCAACCTCCAGGGGCAGAGCAATGGCCAATTGGGGGGGCGTGGCCACGGGAGGATGGCTGGTCCACACGAGCGGCCCTTATCCTGCTAATGTTTGTGTGTGTTTTTCTGTGTTCCTTTATTGGTTGAGTGTTCCACTTTTAAAGGCAGTAACCTTGTCTTTTATAAATCCCTTGGCCCTGCTGTTTAGCCACATTGGCATCCTTTTGAACGTATACAAGCGTCTTCTGATTTGTGGGATCAATTTGATCTGAGACTGCTATTTGTTTATATTTGTTACAGCAAACAGTCTGTGGTTGTGCAGATTAATACTTAGCAGGAGTGGTGTGCACAAAAACGTGAGCAAAGTCATCTTCTAACAATACTGGGTATTTTGCCCAGTCATGCATTGTCACAGTTAATGTTGACTCATGTGCCATAAATCTTTAAGAACATTCATTAAGAGATACAGTAAAGCTTTTTGAATTACAGTAGTGCCTCAAATGTACTGATGCCACTCTGAGTGCGTGGCTATGCAAATTTATATTAGGTTGCATATTCTTCTCGCTGAACAGTTAGACTAAAAAGTGAGTTACATTCTCTATGTTTGTTGTGAATTACAAAGAAGCTACTTCATATAGAATTTCCAAAAAGCCCTGCAGCTGTACCAAGATGTTCAAATGTGGAGTAACGTTCAGCTTAGGAGAGCTGGCGAAAGATCAGGAAATGAAAAGCGTAGGAGCTTAAATCAGAAGTTGTTTATGGAAATCAAACCAAGCAGATTCTCAGTGTGTAGCCAGTGTGAAGATACATTTTTTTGAAAGGGAATTGTTTAAATAACACCTGAGGGTATGGTATGACCGTCAGATGACATCTGCCTTTGAAATGTGGAATGTGAAATAGAGAAAAGAAAATGTAATAGGAGAAATGAAAGTGTGGGTAAAAGGATAATTTCTCACGTCTTAAATTACTGGGGAACATACAGCTATAGATATGTGTTACTCTGGCTTACAGTATATATATTGTAAAGAACATCTTGATTATTATTTAAACAAACAAACAAACATTATTTCACTTTCACAAATAAAGCATGGATTTTCTGTGAGAAATAGTTTTTATGTGTTCCCGTTTATACAATTGGCATTTCCCTCTTTCGATGCCTACAAAAACTATTTCAAAAGCAAATCTGCATACCCACTGATTGTAGTACGGTACTTTCTTTGCAACTGATTTGGAATTTCTTGTACTCGAATACACAGAAAGTGGAAGTGCTTTTTTATTATTGGGAAAAGTGTTTAAATCAGAGGAGTATTTTTTTAAAAAAAAATCATTTTTCAAAGGATTAAACACAATCATGAAGTGTAACCATACTGAGGGTTATTAGCAATAACTGATGGAACCTCTGTGTACAGAAGCAGTATATCTCTGAATAACAGATGCTGGTGACAGACAGGAGGGCGAGGGTATTACAAGGCATCTGGCTGGCAGCTGTTGGAAGCAGAATGCAGGGCTCGGTGTACCTTTGACCTGGTTCAGCAAGACAATTCTTGCATTCTCAAAGCTTCCTTCAGACTGGAGGGAACCATGCACAGGAAGTGAGATGGTCTTTGCGTCCCATTGAAATTGGCTTCAGTAAGTAAAACTATTGTATGGGTTTAAAATTTTTAAAAAGCAGTCATTCAAAGTATGGACACCCTTTAGTTATAAACCCCTATATTTGCATTAAAGAAAGAAACAGAAAGTTGAAGAGAAGGTCTCTCTCCTGGGCCTGCTTGTAAATGTGTGCTGAGCTGACTAACAGTTCTGAAGAATATTTTCAAAGAAAACAAATAACCACTATTATATAATTCCCTCGGCCCTCTTGTTTGCTGTCACTGAACGAGGAAGGGCTCTTCGATGTTTTTCTTCGGTGGTCTTAATTGAACGGTTCAGATTTAAAAAGCTTAAGTATTTAGTCGGAGCAGTTACAATAGCGTTCCTCACTTCTTTGCGTCCGCCAAGAGTACAGTAATGCTCTGCAGACTTTAGCACTACTGGTCCTGTCCATAGCCAGCATAGCAGAAACTGTTCCATACTATTACCAAAATAAATATATGGGTTAGGAGAGCACCTATAGATATGCCAATTACATTTTTAACATGACTTCCAAATCAAATTAACTTCTTTTTGTTAGTTGCAACCCAGTTTTACAGAAATCATTTGTTACAAAGTCTTAGATATGTCCTGGGAAGGAGTCTCCTGGCTGTAGGAGGCAACAATTTATCCTTTCTCCTAATCTTCTCCACTCCATCTCAAAGCAATACGTATTAGTACAGTACTAATGTCTTGAGCCAAAAAATAAAGTTTTCTGACATGTCAGATGCTGGGAATTTTTGTTGACTCTATCCTGCTTTCAAGTGATATGATTCAAATTCATTAACAGAGCCTTCACATTTTATGTTGTGGAACTGCTTCATAACAGGCATTCTGGAAATCTGGGTCCAAAACATAAGGTTGCAGGATTTCATTTACCAGACCAGTAGGCTCAGCAGAGGTTCACCAGACACATTCAGAAACGGACTTACAGCGTCAACAAAGTGTGCCAGTTCTAAAAGGAAGCTTCAAAGGAGGAGCAGGAGCAGAACTTCTTTGAAGCCCCTGCCAGTTCATAAAAATCACTGGAGGGGACCATTTCTTCATGAATGGTCTGCTGAAACTACAGTTAGTGTACAGCACCTATGCCATTTGAGTGAGGGCCAACTATAGTTTGCAGTTAAAACTAAAGCTAGGCACTCTCGGTCTTACTTGTTTCAATTTTTCTTTTAAAAAAAAAACATTTGCGGGGAGGAAGAGAAAGATTCACACACACACAAACTGCTCTAATTATAGGCAAGATCTAAAATTCTACCGCACAGTTGTAAGACTGTGATATTGAATCTGTATGCCTTTCCAAATACAGTCGTACATTGGACATTTTGGTTCCCGAATGCTGCAAACCCAGAAGTGAGTGTTCCGGTTTGCGAACGTTCTTGGGAACCTGAACGTCCGCCGGGGCTTCCGCTGCTTCCGATTGGCTGCAGGAGCTTCCATGCTTTGGTTTTCGAACGTTTTGGAAGTCAAATGGACTTCCGGAACGGATTCCATTTGACTTCCAAGGTACGACTGTAGTGAGAAATGGAATGAAGCAGACTTTAATATGCATTTATGTGATAGGACCTTTTAAAAAGATTAGGCAACTTAATGAACATATGAAAGAATAGTGAAATGAAATATAAATACTCTGTTTATCTTTGGTGTATTTTTCATCCTACCATTATACATAGTGAATTGAGAGATAGACAGCACAACACAGGAAGTTGCAGTGTCTTTTCTCTCCTATGCCTGCTTTCAAATAAAGTGACCTTTTCCTGGTACTGATTCATATACTGTAGCCAGTGAGGCTGTTTGAGCCAGCAGGTTTCAGGGCGTGCTTTCTGAACTGATGCAAGCAGCTGTGTCTGAATTTGGGCCACCACATGCCCACGTATGCATTGTGTGTGTTGGGAGTGGTGTTTAGTCACAGGACCCTGAGAATGCTTATCCTCAAATAATGCTAAATGGTGCATCCAATATTTTTGTAGTTAGGCACAAGACTGCAGTGACATTTTCTTATGATATTGCTTACAGTACTATCTTGCTTGTATATGTATGTATGTATGTATGTATGTATGTATGTATGTATGTATGTTTAATCATATTATATACAGTATTGTTGGTCTGTAAAAAGTAACTATAAGTGATCTAACTCCAAGTAGCCTTCTCTTTTCATTGTCAATAGATTGATTTTTGTTGTTTTATATGCCTATATGTGGCACGATGTTTAATTTTGTCAGAGATTGAAAGCTTTCCAGCATATGCTTCCATGAAAAGGATTTAATCTCCATAATACAAGCAATAGGGAGGAAATGTATCATTTAAATAGAAACCACACAAATGTCAGTTTTTTAAGGTAGTGCAGAATTGAAAGGTTTCTCTCTATACCAACGTGTAGAGCAGGCACTCCAGAACTATCCTTGAACTGAACAAAATTGCTAATAGATTGGCATGATTTTAAAGCATCTAAAATTCTAGCAAGCCAGCCGACGATCTTCTTCTAATTTCTTATATGCTCAGATCAAGAGGGCACAGAACACCTACCGGTAGTAACCTGCTGTCTTTTCAACCCTCTGGCTTTCATCTTTGGGAGAACATTGCTAATCTTATATGTCTTGCTAAGTGTTGAAACATTATCAGCCTTATACAATACAAAAAATGTGTTATTAATTATAGAAATCTTTCTGCAACTTCAGTTCATTTGAAAATAGCTATTTGGGAGTAATGTGCATTTTAAAAATAATAATAATGTGACAGGAAAAATATGCACTACTTCTAGACTGTAAAGAGACTCTAAAATCTCTTATATAATACTGGAAAGATATGTCAACCACTATCTCCTTCCCAGGATGGGGAGTGGGGCGGGTGATCTAGTTTAGTCTAGTTCAAAATAAATGCTAATGATCTGAGAAAGGTTGTTCTTTTTTATAAAAAAAAAAGGTTGAGGAGCAACTGTTTGAAATGTACACAAATCCATCTTATTCTTTAAAACTATATTAGGCTAGTTTCCAAGTTGTGCTGACATCCTACATACTGGTTTTCAGAAAGGACTGTCACCATCAATTTTTCTTTTTTAAAGGACTTTAATTCTTTCAGCATGTTCATATGGTTTTATAAAGCCCCAGATACATAGCAAATCCCCTTGGTGTTGTAAGACAAGATTGCTGTTAAAAAATGTTTAGGCTTAGTCAGCTTCTTCTCACCACCGAAGTCATGAGGGACTCTGGGAAATGGTGTTTATACTAAGCTTAAATTGATAGGGCAAGTTTAATGCAATCAGGTCAAAGGTACAACTGCTTAGCTAGCCTCATCAACCACTCAGGTTTCAGCATCGGTTTATAAGCAAAGGCCTGTAATGATAACATCTGGCTGCTAACTCATGGACCGCTTTTCTGCACGCCATGATTGAATGTAATTTGATGGTGGGGAGGAGCGAACCTTAGAGGCATCTTAATTCTCAAATTATATGATTCCAAATAGATAAGATAGAAATGCTAGACTTTGATCGATCTCAGTATTGTGACCAGCTCTTCCCCCAACACCCCTTTTAAACAAAGTGGTTTCCTTCGCCTTGCCCATGGGCAAAGGCCTTCAGGTCGAGTAGGAAGTGTGCAGTTGCTTTTTTAAGCCTTTGTGATTTGGGAGGGGGGAAAACAAAAACAAAGTCTTCATTCTCTGTTTGTCTCCTTTGCACTTATTTATCAATCAGAGCTCAGGAAGGTGCCGGTTGAAGCGCTGTGTTCGCTGCGAATTAAACAGCCAGGAATGGGATCAAGATGATGCACAGCTTGCCTCCCTACCACAGAGTGCTGCTTCAAATCCCTCAGCCTATTAAACAATAAAAGATTACATAAGTGAAACCATCTCTCAAAAACTTATCCAGACTTCACTTTTACCAACAATTCATAAATGCCAGGGGCACACATATTCTTTACAACTTATATGATGCCTTCTATTATAAATCTCCATTCTATTCCCCATCACAGTGGTTCCCAACAGGTGGTCCGGGGACCCCCAGGGGTCCGCGAGCTATGCCAGAGGGGTCCGCAAGATGCTATTAGAATAAAAAATATATTAAATATATGTCGTATGATAACAGATTTTTTGTTTTGGCCGCTTCCTGCATGAGCAGAGTCTAGCACAAAACTAGAATTAGATAGAGGCAGTAGTTCTGCTGTATGCCGCAAGGACTACAAGAAACTTGGAGATAAGGCAACGAAAAAGATCCTTCCATTTGCAACCACATATCAGTGTGAGCAAGCATTTTCTTCCTTGTGTTTCATGAAAAACAAATATAGGAATCGGCTCGACATGCAGTCGGATTTCAGAGTGAAAGTTTCAAGTTTGGAACCTAATATTTCAGAAATAATGGACTCAAAGGACAGATTTAACTCATCTCATTAAGAACTGAAAATTAAAACTAACTGTATACTGATGGAGTACTCTGTTGTAACTGTAAAAAACGTATAAATATAAAATATAAAAAGACTCTTAATTTGGCTCTCACTTTTTAATTTTAGGATTAGGAATTAATGGGGGTCCTTGTCACAATAGCGGCTCGATGAGGGGTCCTCGAGAAAATTTTGTTGGGAACCCCTGCCCCATCAGATTTCTTAGATTTAGAACACTAGTCCTTCTTTAAAGGAATAATTGGATGTAATCTTGTCTAATTTTGTGACTGTTTTTCCAATTCTGCTGTTATCAGTGTTCATCAACCTTCAGTCCACACGGGTTGTTGGCCTAGAGTTCCCTTCATTCCCAGCTGGCTTGACCAATTGCAGGGATGGTGTATTCCAACAACATCTGGGGACCCGAGGTTGGAGGACACTGTACTATTTCATTCTGTGTTAAATTCATCAAAGCAATATATCAGGCATGTCCAACAGCTAGATCGTGATCTACTGGTAGACCACCGCACGTCTGTGGAAGATCACTAGTAGATCATTGGCTCCCCCCCAAAAAAGCTGAACAACTGTGGCTCCCCTTAAAAAAAGCTCAACATTTTACCTCCTCCCTGAAAAAACTGAGCAACTTTGACCCGAACCCCCCCCCAATGGGCCTTCCTCCCTCCTAAAAAAAGCTCAACAACTTGACTTGAATCCCAAAAAGGGGAGTAGATCACTGCCACTTTTTTTACAGTGTGAGTAGATGCAATATATGATCAGACAAGACAAGAGACCTTAGCTTAGTGGCAGAGCAACTACTTTGCATGCAGAAGGTCACTGGCATTTCTAGGTTGGACTGGGAAAGATCCTCAATCTGAAGGCCTGAAGAACCTCTATCACTCAGTGTGAACAGTGCTAAACTAGACGGACCAATGGCTTGACTCAGTAAAAAGCAGCTTCCGACGTTGTCATGGCTGTTGATTTGTATTTCCCAAATTACTTCTCCTCTCATTCCTCTTTTTCTTCAGCATCTCATCCATCACTGCTCCTAGACGCCAAGACTAACTGTGTCCAGAAGTTTAAAAGTCTTGGCTGATTTTATTGATGTTAATTTATTAATTAAGCAAATCTAAATAAATTTGCAAGTGAATGTTTAAAGTAGTTCTGAAGGGGAGACGCATAACATATTTGTCTTAATATGAGGCCCACATGGCATATCATAAGATATTCTCCTGGGGCATAGCTGTCAAGTTTTCCCTTTTCTCGCGAGGAAGCCTATTCAGCATAAGGGAATTTCCCTTTAAAAAGGGGAGAACTATGTCCTGGGGCGGGGGGCGGGGGTCAGCAAAGGTTATCACAGCTGTGGAGAAAGTAACAATAAACCTACCATTAAAATTATGGACTGGTCATTTCTTCGTCAGAGGGCAAACGGGCAAATTTAGCAGGGGATCAAATACTTATTTCTCTCACTGTACATATATACAAAAAAAGCTGTATTCAATGGATGAAAGGATATATGATTTCTGACCTGATTGAGAATCACATAGCCAGGGACAGAGAATTTTAAAGCGTTAAGATCAGAAGTGGAAAATATGAGAATAAGAAGGCAGGAACAAAGATATTCAAGATATACTTCAAGAGGTCCAGTGCTTGCTACTACACAAATTCATGTCTACGGTAATACAGTGGTACCTCTACTTACGAATAACTCTACTTACAAATGTTTCTACTTACGAATGGAGCTCTGTCCGCCATCTTGGATGCGGTTTAGATAGGATTTTTTCTACTTATGAATTTTTAGATAGGGTTGCTTCGACTTACAAATTTTTTCTCCCAGTGCATTCCTATGAGATTCGACTTACAATTTTTTTTCGACTTACAAATGTGCGTTCAGAACACATTAAATTCGTAAGTAGAGGTACCACTGTAGTCTCTTTCTGACAGCACTTAAAACCTGGCATGGCTCAGCAATGTACATAGCAAAACTTTCAGCATCTGAGGTGGTAAATGCATGTCTGAAGCCACCCAAATTTTTCATCTTTTAATCATTAGCCCGTACTCTCCCACTTAAGTTTTATGATGTATGTGGGGGTTTTCAGTCAAAGGTTGGCGCAATTTATCCCTTTTTCTTGGGAGTGTTATTCAAGTTTTAATGCTTACTTTAGCCATTTACATTTCTTCCTTCAAAGATGGGATGGGACCCTTTTAAAATAATAGTGATTATATACATTGAACTGTTCAAAGTATAAACTGCCTTTGAGGATATTAACAAAAGCTAAACTACCAACTGTTAAGTCAATTAATCATACTCTGCATTGGAGTGTTTCTTTTTTAATACTCATAGGATAATCCAAATGTATATATGTGCCTCAAGAGGTTATATTTATACACCACATGTGTAAGATATAAATGATACTGATGAAGACTGTGGAAGTAAATTATAATAAGGGTAAAGTTTGAACTATTTTAGTATGAATTTTTAATGTGTTTATTATAGTGCAAATTGCATTTTGGCTGAACCAAAGGAGCTAAGATTATTAACTACAACCCCTATACAACTCTTTGAGCATATTCAGAGTTAAACATTTGGTATAAAACGTAAATATAACCTTTCTATCTTAATTCCAACCCCATAATAAAGTAGAATGAGAAATGTTTTGCATTGTTTCTGGGGAGGAGTGGGGAAGTGTTTTTAAAACTGATAGTGCCAGCATATTTTATCTTACTGGACAGTTGTGTGCAATCTTTTATTTGGGCTGTAGAGAACAATATTGGATGATTGAAAGGGAGCTCCTTCTTTACACGCCTTTATACTTTCCATGCAAGACAGTTGATTGAAGAAAGGCCACGCATAAACATTTCCAGTTCTATCTGAAAAATGTTAACATGAGCTGGTATAACCAAACAATTATTGAATCCATATTTTAAAACACAATAATACATCAAAATTCTACACTGAAGCTGTGGGATGTCTCCTCTTCTTTTAGGGTTGCTGCTGGGTTCCAAATGTTTATCATGGGGGGGGGGGGAATGGGAAAGCAAGATATCTGCTATCATTTGCTAGAAGCCTGAGGGCTGAATTCAATTAACAGCTAATAGAGCACATCATAACCACCATGATTGTCAATACAGAGGTGTGCCCCATTGTTCTAGTTCAGACATGCTACGATCCATTTACGGTAAGCTAAGTATCCAACATAGGAACTACATAATCTCTGCATCGTGCATGTCATATTACAAACCACACTTTTCCTCTAGGCCTAAATTCAGTTGTGCCAACAGTATGCTGCAGTTAATTATGCCAGCTACATTAATTATGTTCTAGTTACTTCAGTGCAACAAAGGTTTAAAAGGAGATCCTTCCATCCTCATTGGGTGAAATCATGCTTTTGCTGATATTAAGAATAGAAGAAGTCGGTGTCTGGCATAACAATGGCAGAACTTTAAGGAGAGTCGCTTAGAGGGAAATGTCAATTTTAAACAACTGCAGGGTTTTGAGTAAAGCAAGGGTGGAAGGATATTGAGAATTGAATTTCAGATGGAAACAGCAGGTTTGTGTATAGCAGGGATGGAGGAACACTGAAGGGTTAAAACAAACCTAATTTTAACAACGAAGAATAGCAGAGATGGGTACAGCAGAGATGTTAGCACCAAAAAAGCTAACACAACATAGCCTTTACAAACTCATTTCTTGCTATACTCAAATGCCCCCCCTGCTCTCTGTACTCAAATCTCTGCCATTGTTTAAAATGGCAACTTTCCCTCTCAGTAGTTCTCCACCCCTTATTTACTCGTAACTTCTGATGCTGATTAAATTTGCCATTTTCATCTCAGTGTCATTCTATCCCTGCTTTACTCAAACATCTGCTGCCCTGGTGGCAGCAATAAGTACCGGTAGCTCTGGTTCTCCCAGCTCTACCCATTGCCACCCACCACCGCACTTCCCTGACCTGGGGGTTCTGGATCACGGGCTCTACTGGTCAAAACTGGAGCCTCAGCAATTGCCTTCTCCCGCCGGAAACAAACCAGGACTACTACAAGACAATTGCACATGGCAAAAAAGGAGTGCTAGGCCCTGGTGGACCGCCCCCTTACCCACTTGTGATTGGCCAAGCGGATAGCCAGCCAATCAGGATTTTAAAAAAAATCACTTGTCACTTCCCTCTGTGGTCCCCTAGGCTCTTGCTGTGGTCCCCCATTTACACATTTTTCACTTGCGGGCCCCTTAGAATATCAGGGGGGGGCCCGGTGGGGAAACACTGATCTAGAATGATTTGGCAGGAGCTTCAAGAAAGAATGGTGCATACTAGTGCACAACCACTGTCACAGGAAAAGCTGGTTTCTGTTCTTACCTTTGTAAAGTGTGTTTGTGGCTCAGTGTTTTAAAAAGGTCCACTGACCGAGTAGGTGTAACCTGGGAGGCTGAGCAATACATTGGTTTAACTAGGATCTTCTCTCCCAGATACACCTCCCTGTGCAGCTCAGTTGGGAATTAAAGCGCCTGTCCCTTATCCACACCTACCAGGTACATTGAGGTCAGGCAAAAGAAATAATACTCTGCCCTAACTTGCATGAAATCCTTCACATGGCGCTACTGGCAGGAGAAAGCTAAATCTAATCCTCTCTGTTGCAGCTTCAGTGAACCCGGCCCATTTCTTTTCTCATTAAAATTAAACTCCTTTGTTTCTTGCCTGTGGATTTTCAGTCCATGTTGGTGTGTTGCAATTGTGGTACTTAGACACCCTAGGGTGTGATCATTCTCTGAAAGGTCACTTCTGGGTCATCTGGGACATCCTATGTGCAATAGTATCTTAGTGTATCCTAACAATGCAGTGACTGTCTGCATTGTTAGGATACACTATCTGCATTGCCTATTTTTCTGGGGAAGATTTCCTCCTGGCTTCTGAAGCTTAGATTCATCTACGCACAACAACTCTGAAGCATTTTAATTCATAATTGACTTATATCCTGTATCCCAATTTTCCTGAATGAACATAGCCATGCCCACCTCCTAATCACTTGCCTTGCCTAATAAAATCACACTACCAGTAAAAAACAAACACATTAGACCCAACAGTAGAGAAAACAAAATATAAACTGCAAAGCTAGCAATAAAACTGCATCGCTGTTCATTGAATGTTCTGGTAATTTACCAGAAACCAGTAAGGTAAAGGTAAAGGGACCCCTGACAATTAAGTCCAGTCGTGAACGACTCTGGGGCTGCGGCGTTCATCTCGCTTCAAAGGCCGAGGGAGCCGGCGTTTGTCTGCTTCCGCAGACAGTTTTTTCTGGGTCATGTGGCCAGCATGACTAAGCCGCTTCTGGCGAAACCAGAGCAGTGCACAGAAACACCATTTACCTTCCCGCTGGAGTGGTACCTATTTATCTACTTGCATTGTGTGCTTTCGAACTGCTAGGTTAGCAGGAGCTGGGACCAAACAACGGGAGCTCACCTTGTCGCAGGGATTCGAACCGCCGACCTTTCAATCGGCAAGCCCAAGCGGCACAGTGGTTTAACCCACAGAAACCAGTAGGGGGCTGTTAATACGGATGACATGCATTCCATACTGTTTGTCCTAGTAAGTAATCTAGACATTTGTGTTTTTCGAAGCAGTCTCACTTATCATGCATGTATTGCATTGTATGAAGGGAGAGCCTTCCTGGCTACAGTACTCAACTTTTGGTACCCCAGACTGGACTTAATTGTCAGGGGTCCCTCTCTGAGGACTCTTGCCTGGCACCTACATTGCTATCCTTTCAGTTCTAGCTGAATATCTTTGTATTTTACCAGAAGCATTTAAGTCTTTTGATTGCTTAAATGCTACTTTAATTTGCTGTTTTATTGTTCCTCTTTATTGATGGCTTTATACGAATTATATAAATAAGGAGTGACACACCCAGGCCAAAGGGACTGATGCAGCCCCCCAAACACACAGCAATTTGCTTCTGTTCCCTCAAAACCCCATCAAGTTTGGCAGTGATCACCCCCCTCCCCCAAAAAAACCAAACCAAATTAGACATGACGCTGGGGTGAGCAAATCAGTTTTAACCTCTGCCCAGCCCAGCACCCAGCAGCTCCTTCTGGGTCCTCAGATTGAGCGAAATAACCCTTCCTCTGATCTGCATGGATCAACTGAGGAGAGGAAGCTGCGTTTGGGTACATGCACATGTGCAAGGGTATAAATAGCCACCCAATTTTGGCCACACCCACACACTGACATGTGACACCTGGAAAGCTGACCAAGAGTGAATGTGACCCTCTGGTTAAAAAATAATAATAGTCATCCCTGGCATAAATAAATATAAGTAGTTTCTTCAACTACAGGGGTGGAAGAGTATAACTGTGAGCATTTAGCCCAGGCATAGTCAAACTCGGCCCTCCAGATGTTTGGATACTACAATTCCCATCATCCCTGACCACTGGTCCTATTAGCTAGGGATGATGGGAGTTGTAGTCCCAAAACATCTGGAGGGGTAGATGTATTTACTTCTCCCTTGTTCCTGATGTAGATCTTCAATCACCCTTTCTTCCCTGGTGGGGAGGGGGCCCCATTTTGTGGTTCCTCAAAATGTATTGGGCCAGCCTTGGCTTCATTACACCAAAGTGAAAAATAAAATGTAATTCAAGTGAGCCATAAATATTTTCTGTTGTGTATACAGAGATATCTTGGGAGAAGAGATCATCAGATTGCAGCTGAAACATAAAAAAATCTGGATGGAGGCCATATTTGTAAAAGCTTTCTGATAAATGTGAATAGCTGGCAAAATCCTGCTGGGAGTTTGGCCTGAGGCCATAAAGGTATGCACCAGCTGACTAAAAAGAGAGAAGTACTTTGTGTGGGAAGAATTTGGGTTCCCCTGTAATCCCTGAAACAGGACAATGGAAGATACAGTTGCACAACACCTTTCTGATGTCACTTAGGGTGAGGTTTGGGGTTAAGAGCTGGTGAGATTGTTCAGGCAGATAAACTGTGAGGTTAATGGTAAATGGTAAGTGTTCGTATTCTCTAGTAATTGCCTATGTGTAGTCATAATGTATCAGCTGCTAGAAACTATTAGGCTGAAATAACTCAAAATGTGGATGGCACCTAATTTTGTGAAGCATTGAATTTTGGAACTGTGCACTTTGCTCAGCCCTGATTCTGATTCTAAGGTCCTTACAAATTCTGAAGTCTTATCATTTCTCCAGTTTCAACGATAGTATCCTTCTTATTGCGTTGATAATGAAAATTGCTTCCTCACTGTGTCTAGGTTGTTTTATATTGGATTTTAATGTTAGCATTATTGATGCCTTCTCCTTTTTTTAATCATTCATCATTGGGTTTTCTCTTTTCTACAGTAGATTAGTTTTGCTAATCGCCCTGGTAGTCATCAGTACAGTTTGGGATCCTGTATTTAGCCTGCTAATTTGAATTGGAAGTAGCTGTTTCTGAATGCAAGCGGATCCCAGGTGAATATCAATATCATGCTTGAAAGCATTCCAGAATTAGCCAGTGTCATAAAACAACAAAGAAATGAGACGTTTTTATTGCAGCATGTTAAAACAGTGCTGTTATCAGTTGGATCATCATGTTACAGGGCGAGAAATGTAGCTGTCATGTAAGGGGTAGATTTCCCATCATAAAACTTCCCTCCGTAAATGTCAGCACCTCACTGAGTGCCTCTTGAACTGCTAGTAAACACCAAGAACAATCCACTGTGTGCATGACCAACCTATATTTCATTCATGGATTTTACTCACCAGTACTATGGAAATGGATGTTGTCCAAGACCTGGGAATCATCTGTTGTTGCACCATTGCTGAAACTGAGCTGCTCAGACCATTGTGAGTCCCATGTAAAAGAAAGATTTCAGTAGAATAAGAATTTTCAATGTAAAGTTTTTCTGCCATATGCTCAGTGTTAAATGGCAAATTTACAACTGTTTGCAATAGCCAAAGTATTTCAGTGAAACGGTCAGTTTGATGCACACCTTCAAAAATGTTCCCTCTGCCCTTTGCTTTTGGCTGGAGTGAGTGAAATTGTGAAGACTATACAGTGGTACCTCGGTTTACGAACTTAATCCGTTCCGGAAGTCCGTTCTTAAACCGAAACCGTTCTTAAACCGAGGCGCGCTTTCCCCAATGAGGCCTCCCGCCGCCGGTGCCCTTCCACCATTCAGCTTCCTTAGACCAAGGTAGAATTCACAAACCAGGACACTACTTCCGGTTTTGCGGAGTTCGTAAACCGAATAGTTCGTAAACAGGGCTGTTCTTAAACCGAGGTACCACTGTACTCCATCTGGGTATGGGTATCATATATTTCTCTCACCACTAGGTGGCTTCATGTCGAGCCCCCTACTTCCAGTATTGTGGGGAACAGGGGTAGTCAGAGAGTGACTTGCAGGCATAGACTCTTCTTTCCTTATTAATTATTCCTTCGCAAGGCTGACACTCATTACCCACTTTCAGGTAGGTGTGTTGGTGGGCAGAAAGTTTAGGGAATACAGAAAACACAAATTGCCTTTTAACATTCTCCTTGTAAAGAGAAAAAAATCATTTGTGGCTATTCCTCTGTTTGTGCATTTGTTGTAATTAGTAAACAACTGCTCAGATATATGAATGGTGGTCATACTTAGCTGTGCAAGTTAATTATTTAAAAAAATCATTTAGGTAAGTTAGGAAAGAACAAGCTTGAGGCCATCAGAATTTTGACAAATCTGACTCCTGCTGGCTGGAGAGGTGTCAGATTTGTCACAATGGACTGCTGACCAGGAAAAGTATACATATTGCTGACCAGGAGAGGATTCACAAATTAAGACTTAATGGTCCTATCTGCAAAGCTCTTGGTGTCTTTATTCCTGATGTATAGAAAAGTCCATGGATTTACAATATGACTCAAGTTTTCGGTTCCCTTCTTAGTTTCACTTCTCAGATCTGATGTATTAGGAAAACATTTTGAAGAGCATGATACACTCCTCCTTTTCGCATTAATTTCATGTCAGGATTGTCCTGCTACCATTTAAAAATAAAATAAAATTGGATTGTAGGTCCTATGTGACTATGTCATTGGTATTTATTCCCTAAAGCTATGTTGCTTAGCTGTGAAAATGTACTTTCCTCAAAACAAATAAATTATTTCCACCATACTCCAAAGAGAACTCTGGAACTTCTTTAGTGAACATGAGTTATTATTGGACTTATAAGCAATCATTTACATGCTTGATCCTCTTCAGGTGTGCTGCCAAAAAGCCGTCTGCCTGCATATGTTTTTACACATCTTTTAGCTAAATCAGAATTCCAAGTGCAGAATCTAACACTCCTGAAAACTGCAGATATTTGAGTGCATATGGATTGTTCTGATTTATAGTAAAAGTGTTCCTTCCCCACCGCACACAGCCCTGTACACATCAAGTTTTTTAAATTAAAGTTACTCTTTGTGGTAAGTGCTCTTAAGTAAGATCCCCAACTATTAAGAACCGTAACTGAGGAGCTGACATTACTGGAAGGCTGATTAAAGAATGAAGCCAGCGTAACTACAGTTAGTGGTCACTTGTTAAGAAACCATCTAAACAAGAGATGTTGTGTTGCTTAAGGCTTCAAACTTCTCTAAGGTTTAGGAGATATAGGAGTTGCTTTTAGATGCAGTTTAAGACTTACACTTTGCATAGACGTACTGTTGTTTCCCATCCACACCAGTGGGAAGTCCTTGATGGAAGGTTTCCATGCTGTGTTTTCTGGCTCCTCCTTTCATTCACTACTCCCGCACTCCTCCAATACCTTTTTATTATTGATTGATTTATAAAAAAATATGTGTACATATAGCACTATATCCTTTTTTTAAAAAAAATCAAAGCAGTTTTCAGCAATAAAACCATACAATAAAATCATTCAAAAGCCTTTATAATGGTTCTGGGTATGTGTACTTCTGTAACTGAGCACAAGACTGATATTCAGCTATACTTACTAAGGGAGGTCTTGCGGAAGACCTCTGTATTTTTTTAAAAAAACAGCTTTTCCCAATGAGGCAGCTGCAAGGACGTCAAAGCACGTCAAAATGCAAGTAGATAAATAGGAACCGCTACAGCGGGAAGGTAAACGGCGTTTCCATGTGCTGCTCTGGTTTGCCAGAAGCGGCTTTGTCATGCTGGCCACATGACCTGGAAGCTGTACGCCGGCTCCCTCGGCCAATAATGCGAGATGAGCGCGCAACCCCAGAGTCGGTCACGACTGGACCTAATGGTCAGGGGTCCCTTTACCTTTACCTTTAAGTAAACTAGTTTTATGTTAACTTTAATCAGATGGTTGTGTCTATTCTTTTAGGAGGAATATAAAAAGGGATCTTCCCAGGAATCCTAAATAGTGAGGCTCAGACGAGCCTGCAACTAGCTAACCACTGTGTAATCTAAAAGGGGGATTGTTTAACAACTCTGCTAAGTTATAGAACTTGCTGACACAAGTTAGGAAGGATACCATAAAATAATATAGCCTCTCCTGCCTCCCTAAACACCCCCACACTCCTCCCAGCCTTCGCCCTCTACTTCCTTTGACATCTCATCGTCATCCCACCACCAATCCCCGGGCTCTGAGCCTTCTTCCCTTGGGGGTTCCCCAGCTGCTGCCTCCCACTACTCCTTTGCATCCATCCAATCCATGTTATAGATGCTTATTTAGCACATTCACTGCTTGTATCAATATAACCTGTATAACAGCACACCCTAATCTCCGGAGCCAGTCCTATCATTAGGCAGAGTGAGGCAAACCCCTTGGAAGAGGATGGACCATTGCTCCTGAGACCTTTGCCATTCCCCACTGTTAGAGATTAGAGCTATGTGTGCCACACAACCTGACATACACCCTACTGTCTTCAGGTTAACTGAGGGTGCTGTTTTGTTGCCAGTTTCAAAGTAAGACGGAACTGCCAGTCCAGTCAGTTTCTGTGCATGGAATGTGGGTGGTGGGGGGGACACCTTTGTCTCAGGCAGCAGAATATCTTTGGCTGGGCCTGATCGTCTCCTTTTTTTGCCTGGGAAGTCTGAGTACATGGAGCGAAATCCTGACACTACAGGAAGCGGCAACCTGAACTAACAAAAGCATTAATGTAGACTTCATAGATTCTTTTTGTCCCTAAACTCAGGGAACTTTGGACTTCTTGCCAAGATAGAGAAATGTCATTCCCACGTCCCACAACTCACATTACAAAGCTGAGTCAAAAATTCCTTTTTGACACTCCAGCCAAAATCCAGTGCGAAAATACACCAATGAATGGGGAACCAGGGATCTCTGTGTTAGCAATAAAAACTGTCAGTTTGATGGACACGGGTGTGGAACATATTCTGACTCCTGATCTGTCAGCACAGACCTGCTGTGAACTGGAAAAGAAAGAAGAGGCCTAATCTGCATTAATTTGCTCACAAAGAAGATACTGAATTCTTCACTTAACATGCATCGGTAAACGGCTGCATGGAGGAACACATCTTTTTGCCCCAAGCAGTTAATTATATGATGAAGTAGCTCAGGGAACAACTTAATTGGTGTTTCTCTTTTTGTATCACTTCTCTCATCAGTCCTACAGCTTTTCTCCTACCTTTTTCTTTCCATCTTACTCTTTGCTTTAAAAGAAATTGCAAAGGAAATAATTTTCTAAACAACACGTAGAAGCCCTTAGAGAAAGTGGGACATCCCAAATGCTTTCTTCTTCTTTTCAACTGTACACTATATTTACATTGTGCTACTCACATTTTCCCAAACTGTGTGAGCTTTGAGTAAGCATCGAGGAGGAGGAGGAATAGAAGCAAACAACTCTTGGAAGCATCAGCCACTGCATACAGGGTTACACTGTCATAAGGTGGTTCATGTTCCTAATAAAGATCTCAACTTTTTCACATTACTAAAAACATATGACACTAATTACCAAAATAAGCAATTCCAAAAGGTAGGTCCTACTGAAAAACAAGCTCTCTTTGCCATTCTGTTCTTTGCTGTTTACTGAGGATAGCATCATGATATTAAATATCTGTCAAGGACCTCCTTTGCATCCCGCAATTGTTTTAAAAAAACCCAGTTTAGTTCTCTGTCTGTAATTCATGTTGTACCTTAAAAATTGGCAGCAAAACCACAGAATGTAATGATGGTTTCCTTCCTTATGCTTAAACGTACTCTGGTAATCTATGACCCATATTAAACATTGGTTTGGGGTTTTTTCCATTGCGTGTGATACACAATTATTTGAGTTGTTTTGCGTGGTTTCAACTTCATTATGCATAGCAGCAACAGAACTGTTTACCAAGTATTGTTATTTGAAAGCTACTGTATTATCAAAACACCAAGGCCTCTTCACAACGTGGTGAAAACCTGCTTATTTCGGAACATAGGTGCATACATAGGACACTAGCTAGGCTTAGAGGCATCCATATTTCATCTAAAAGATTCCTGAATTGTGTTTTTTAAAACCCATATGGTGGCCAGTACTTAAATAACTTAAAGGGTGAACATCTAAAAGTAAACTTATCACCTGAGATGAAGTGCATAGACAATGTTTAACATTTAACAGAAATGATTTTTTTACCCTCCCCTGGGCCAGTTCATCTTAAAGAAAACCTAAATAGAGTATGCTTCAGTGTTGCCCTTCCTTCTGGATGTAAAGGAAGCTTCATAACTAGGGCAGGATCACTTGAAAATGACAAGGTTTGTGTGTGTCTTTTCCCTTTCCTGAAATGTTCCTCTTCATGTTTGCTGCAGGGTGAAATAATCAAGATTTCTTTGGTAGTCGATCAAAAATGCCATTTTCAGTTGACGGTTTTTAAGCTAGGAGGTTCATAGAGAGGACAGACTGACATCAGTACAATTTTCATTTGGTGATGATGCCCTGAAAAAAAGAAAGGTGCATATAGGCATTTCAGTAACCCGTATCTTTGAGGGCACTCCTAACATTATGGAAGCCAGAGTGCTGGGAAATGTATTCATTAGATCAGTTCAGTAGCTGTAGAAGATGGGTGAGGAACTGGTTGCATAGTCAATAATAATAATAATAATAATAATAATAATAATAATAATAATAATATATTTGTACCCCACCCTCCCTGGCGGAGCCGGGCTCAGAGCAGCTAACATCATAACACAGTATACATAAAACAGGCATCAATTAATTAAAATACATCTTGAAATTAATTCAGACAAATTTAAATTTGGACAAATGGCAGTTATCAGGTTAAGATTGAGAGCGGTTAATACTTGCCAGGACCAACTGTTTTCACTGATCATATAAGGACCTGTGAACAGGCTGGGAGGCCTCCTTCGTGCTTGTTATTATACAAAGGAAAATAGGTCAGATTGCCCCCTGGCCAAAGGTCTGGAGGAACAGCTCCATCTTGCAGGCCCTGCGGAAAGATGTCAAATCCCACAGGGCCCTAGTCTCTTGTGGGGGATCATTCCACCAGGCCAGGGCCACGGCTGAAAAGGCCCTGGCTCTAGTCAAGGCCAGTCTAATTTCCCTAATCCCCCACCCCTTGTGGGCCAACTTTGACAGGTGGCTGGGGTTGCCCACCTGTCATTCACCTGATGTGACCTGTTTTCCTTTGCCCACGTGGTTTGAAATCAACCTGCATGGGCAACGGCAACGGGAGTTTGCAGGTGCCAACAATGAGCATATAATCATGGCAATCACTGTGCAAAGGCATAGTGTCTTTGCATGCAAAGATGATCAAGTGTATGGCAGTGGGGCATGACTTGACTGAAGCTGCCTCACATGGCGAGACCCAACTGGCCTAATTGGACTCATGTGTCAGAGGCTCCCCATCACTGCTCTGGGTGTACCATCTCATCTACGAAACGTAAACAGTATAGCAGAAGATTGACGTACATGTGTAAATATAGAAGCAGAAGTGTTTGGAGAGCAATCTATGCAACACTGCTGCTATAATTTTTTTTAAAAAATCCATCCATTTCTTCCAGTGCAGCGTGCATTGCTTTCTTTTATTTGTCTCTGGAAAAAACAGAGGATACAAGGCAACAGTGATCCCTTGGCCTGGATGTTTCCCATAAGCGTGCCAGCTGGAATAGTAGAGGAAAGAAAGTAGAAAGAAAACGAACAGATTACACAGTGCGTGTGGTTGGCTGGAAATCTGGATTCAAAATAAGGGAAACCAAATCTCAAAAACCCTTAGACTGAAAGATAATTATGATCATCAGGGTGTTGCAAGATACCTGGGTAGAGCTGAGGAACAGAAAATACAGATTGGCTTGAAAAAGAGAGCAGTGTTTTATTGAGAAGAGCAGTAGAGAATATTAGTAGCCTTTGTGAATCTGACCTATGGTCCACATAAACCTTCATCCTGTCTCCAGTAGCATCCAATAAAAGCTACAACATAGCGAGAATTAAGCCGTGTACGTCAATAATGAGAGCAATCAGATCCTTGTCACTCATCCTTAGCTTCTGGCGGTCTGTGGTTTAGAAACACCCTGAACATGATTCCACATGCCGTAATAATCTTCCTAATGCTAACTGATATTCCTGTGCATCATGAATTTGTCCACCTCTCTTTGAACCCAGATACGTGCCCTTCAGATGTTAAGAGCAGCAGCCGGGCAGCTGCTTCTCTGTGGGTTCAACCCAAAACGCTGCTGCGATGTTAATAAAGGCCCACCATGGTGTGGGCAGATTTCATCAAGCAGCACCCCTCCTCGTGTGGTGGAAGGCTTTTAAATACAGTACTACAGCCCCACTGTGGATTGGACCCCATGAAACAAACTGATCACCCAACACTGTAATGTTAGTCTTCACTGCGTCCTGTGGCAATAAGCCTCAGAAGGGCAGGTTAGACGGAAGGCTGAAGTGACAAATGAAAGAGCAGCAAGCCACAAAAAGAAAATGGTGATTTTAAAAATCAGAAGCTACTAAGATCTGATGAGTATCGCAGAGCACAGGAGCACTTGAGCCATATCCAGTGTGCCACCAGGACACCTTTCTTGCAGAATGCAATTCAAAATCAGAGTTTTTCCTATAAATAAAGACTGAAAAAGCTTGGCTCCACACACCTATGAGACTCCCTTCAAAATTTGGCTTAGAGTGTCTTCTTAATTGCATCATTCTTTGACTCCATTTGTATTACATTAGCCCATTGTATTGGATTTTGATTACTGGATTAGTATTATAAACTCCTTGTTAATACCCTTGTATTTAGGCTGGTTTTAAATGGCTTCATGTAGCTTATATTCATAGTTTGCTGAACACTCTTAAAGACACTTCTATATGCTGTTCCTAATCGGTCAATATAAAATCAAAACAGTTTTTTTTTTTATAAAATCACATAAATCTCAGCACCTGAGAGGTTCTGTTGGGAAGGAGGAAGTCTTTCAAGTATGAGTTATTTAGGGCTTTAAACAACAACATGAGCACCTTGAATTGGGCAAGAAATGAATTGGCAACCAATGCAGCAGTTTTAAAACAGGAGTTTTGCGAGATCAAATAGAACCTCAGCCAGTAATCTGGCTGCTGCATTTTAGACGAACTGAAGTTTCTGAATCGGTTTCAAAGGCACCTAGTTAGAGCACACTGCAACACAAATTGGAATTAAGAGTCTTGCATATGGGATAATTTGAGGAGGATGGGTGTCATATACCATCGTCATACCAAGCACAGATTTTGGGATCCCTGTTTGGGCAGAAATAGTTTTGAATGGGTGTTTTGTCCACAAACCTGACCACTGTGTCTTTCCATTGTCACTGCCAAGGTCCTGCTCCCATATACTGTAGCTTTTAGTTTGTTCAAGCTGCCAGAAGCAGTGGCTAATAGGATTGTGTAAAACTCAGGCACCTGCCTCATATTATCTGTTGTATAGGAAAGCAAACTCTGTTCCCATATAGTTAATGCCCTCAGAGCAGCTGTCCCCCTAAATCAATACAAATCTGAGGTTCTACACCCCTAACAGAAGCTTGCCCCCCCCCAAAAAAAATCCTGGCTACGGCCATGCCTTGAAGCCATTTGCTTGACTTCCTTCTTGTTTAGAATTGATGCAAATTGTCTCAATTGCACCCAGAACAGGGGGCCAGTCTGCAGTGCTGCCCTGACCTCAAGCTCTGTGAGTAGGTTATGTCTCAGAGAATTCACAATATTAGTAACCTCAGTGAAAAGGTAACTGCTTCAGCTTTAAGTGAGTAAGAATAAGACTCTCTCTTATTCAATAGACAAAGCCTCTGATGAGAAGGGTGTAGCTACAGTTCTGCCATATGGCCTTGAAGTTCAATGGCAGAAGAAAGAGAGTTACTCCGTTTTGTCTTTGGTTATGTGGATTCACAACCTGTCCATTTGGGCACTGCACGCTACTACAGAACTCCTTCTATTCTGGGTGGTCCTTCACTTACTATAACTTTCCCCGTCCTTGGTCCTGCATGTGAATTAACAGAGCGACTCTAAATATGGAATGTGGGGTGGACTAGAATCTCACTTGAATAAAACTAACTTGGGAAAGTATGTGTATGGAATGAAAATCAGGAAATGTTCCTCTTGAGGTGAAGAATGCAGCTGGATGTGTTGTAAACAAGTACCTGCAAAGGGTTACTCTTTGTAGTGTCCTACTTGGACCAATGCATTAAAGCTGTCATCAAAGTAGATCTGATTATTTTGCACATGGCTTTCCTGAAAGGATGTTATGATTTTCTAGATGTTTGGTGGCTGGTGATAAATTAGGCTTTTATGATGTCATGTGAAAGGCCATTGCTTGGATTTCCTCTTCTGTGGAGCATGCTGAGGGATACGTTTGTGGAGACGTGCTCTAAATGCAAAAGCATCCCACCTTCTTTTACTTTAATCATTGCATGAATCATTCGCTTTGCAACAAAGATATATATGCAAAATCATCATCATCATCATCATCATCATCATCATCATATAAAACCTGCCAACAAAGCTGTGTTGTTGTATAATTGATAAATAAGAAGCAAGATTGTCATTGATGCGTGACCATGCCTTGGGAGTGAGATCCAAAATTTATTAACTCCTTTCCCGATCTCTAGACCACCAGGCTAGCTGTGTGTGATTTGAGTAAGGCGAGCAGAACTTGTAACTATCCATCAGAAATTTCTGGGAGAAATATTACTCACCCTAGATATACACTGATACAATATATTCATATAAATCACTCCCTCGTGATTCTCTCTCCATGTTTTAAAGTACTGGTGTCCTTCAAAGACAGCCTATTTTATGTGCTTTAGTCTTCTAAGAGACAAAGTTTTATGAGTACCTTGGGAACAGTTCAGTGACATCATTTTTCATCTATTGAAAGGAACGACAGAATCTGACATTTATCAGTGATTAAGGGTAATGTCTGGGGAAGGACTTGGTATATTCTCAGGATCACAGAACTTGGACGGGAGTAAAAGGCCACTCCACAGTGAGGCAGGACAACCAGTCCGTCAGAGTGTCATAGGTTCGAGAGATATGAACCACAAGTTGCTTAAAGCAGAGTGCAGGCGCTTTGTGTTAGGATTCTTGTGTACTGTGAGTAGGAAGGAGCTCTGTGCCTTACTCCAGGGATGGCATTGTGCACCAAGTTACAATTCCTTGTTTGATCACCTACAAGTCAATTCTAGGGGGTTACAGTTTAAAAAGGGTAAAGGATGTCTGTTTTTGTAGGATGGGTGGGCTACATTGGGGAAGAGGCAATAGACAAAGGAGGCAGGACTGGAAGCATGTGGAAGGACTGGCAAAAGTAACATCATTCAGGGGCTGAGGTACTGAAATAGTATTTGCTAAATAAATAAATAAATGTAATGTGATATCTTCTATTAACCATATGTAGATTTTGGTTAACTATTAGGCTAACTAGGTTAACCAAAATCTACATATGGTTAATAACTTTAATAACTTCAGTAATGTAGATTTCAATTTTATTTTAAAGAGAAAACTTGAGGTCCATATTGAAAACATTTTCCCATAATTTCCCCCATCAAACTTAGAAATATAGTTGCACACATTTCATTGTCTTATGAAAAGCTGGAATGTAAAATTGATGATTCTGAACTTTTGTATTTGGCAGTACTGCCACAGCTGGTGGTAAGAGTACTTAGGTTGGATTTAAATGTTACTTTTTGATGTGAGAAACTCACTACAAGTTGATTTTACCATGTCAGGGATGATTTCCTGGTAAAAAATATTCCCATTTCTGGTATACCCCAGATGGGTGGGATATAAATAAAATTGTTGTTGTTGTTGTTGTTGTTATACATTGAGTCTAACAATAATATATGTAAAAGCCTGCTAAACACACTCCTAACTCTAACTGTCCGTTCCTCCCCTCCCCTTTGTGAAATTTAATATCTGGTGTGTCAATGAATTTGATCTGAAAAAAAGAATATGTAAAGTGGTTGTTTTTTAAATGAGTGCTTAATGTAATGTTAGTTAATGAATATGTTGCTTATTGTTTGCTTTTTTGTAGTTGGAAAAAAAGATCAAATAAATAGAGAGGAACCTATAATCTTCAGGGGTTTACTGTGGTGTAGTACCCACTGCCATTTGCTGCCAACTCAGACGAAGTATTCTCTCAGGGTACTGACATAATAAAGGCATCCTATGGTGACTTTACCACCTTAGGATTCCATAGTGAGAGGAATGGAGGAGTTAAACCCATATCTCATCTTTTCTGGACATGGAACATAACAGAGGGTATCACTTTTCCCCTTAATGAAGAGAGGACCTACTGAGCTAATCTGAAGCCTCTTAAAATCAGTACTGATTGCAGTGATCTTTGGATTAGCCCTCCGGTGGGAGACATTTATCTGCTTAAAGAACCATTTTTAGCAAGTGAACCAGTCAAATAATTTTGCTTTTTTTTACATTGCCAGCCATGTGTGTGATTTGGTTGACATAAGCACAAAAGTAAGGCCTGCAACCTGCTCTCTGAAGAGATAGGTAGGCATTTTATCCTTGTGTTGATTAAACTCTGCACTGTTTCCATCAAAGCAGTTAAGCACCAAATCACACATCACACAGGGCCAACCCCCTCTGTTTTGCTCCATTGTCTCCATTGTCAATGTGCTTGTCAAACTCTGCTGACTGATGCTCTTTCCCTGACGTTGAGCTGAAGCATTGTTTTAATGCTGACGGCATTCCCTTGGTCCGCTTGATGGACATTGCCACCAGTTCCCAACTTCCTGAACAAACCAGACAGTTTGCTGTTTTCTTCTTGTCTCTTATCATTCCCTGTCACTAAAGGAGAAGTCTGGATTCAGCTTCAATTTGTACTGATATACTGCAGTGTGGTGAGAAACGAGGAGTGACGGCTATTCCTTATCATTATTGTCAGCCTTATGTTTATTACTTCTTGAGATCCATGCGCTTTGGCCTTTTGGAAACATTAGACCAAAGATTAACAGGCAGGTTTTTAGTGAATGGTGGAAGAGGTTGGGCTTAGATTTCCTGATTTGTTATTGACCTAACAGTATCATGGAAACTTTTTAATGGGACCTTATCCTAAGATGTGATGAGTGGCAACAAAATCATGAAACAAATGGAGGGCTTTAGAGCTCAGCACCTTTCAGAACTAGCCCTTCATGGAAAGCATCTTTCCCCCTTCCTCAAATAAGCTACTTTGCATGTATGTTTTTAGCAAGTGAAATGCTTCTTTGTTCACATTAGGAAGTGGTCTAGCCTTTAATTGCAAGCGAAACCACTTTATATCTGAACTGCTTGCATTTTCCAGTCTTTTTGGCTCTTTGTGAAAATTCTGTCTTTAAAAAAAAACCTATTGGCACAAGAATGGAGGTTAGCCAGCTCGCACTGCATTAAAACAAATTTAGATGAAGAACCAAATTCACTGGCATTCTTCTATTCCCCTGGTATCATGCTTGTTCCACAACTTTACTTTTCTAAAAATAGTGAAGGAAAAAATGAAAAGTGAATGCCATTCATAGATGCCGTCCTGAAATTCCTAAAGATGTTTAACATCCATTACCAATTTGATTGTGGTCCTGTTTGCTAAAATGTAATTGACCTGCACTCTTGCTTTAATTGTCTGTACTCTATAGAGTTACAGTGGTCCTTTCATAAATACGCACTGTATTTGTAACATTTTCCAAAGTGATTAAAAGTTCTGGGGCAGTTGGTTACCTTTCAATGAGAGCATTTCATGACAGCAACTTACAGTGTCTTTGTAATGTTTGCTTTATTTGCAAATACAAGAGTAGATCACTTATTGGAAGCAAATGGATAGCCCTTTGAATTTCTGAACCCTAGAGAACATGTAGCCTTCTCACCCACCCCAGGCTGCGCCTCATTTTCAGCTAACTGCAACTAGAAGATTTCAGCTCTCTGTGTCTAATTTCAAACTACATAAACTGTTTTTCACAGTATCTCTGCTCCGTCTTTGCTATGAGGAGTCATCTTCCAAAAGCTAGGTTTCAGGCCATGAGTAAAACATCTACAATCATTAAGAAACATTAACATTATTTTGTCAAGCCCCTGGCTTCCATCAGGTGATGCTTTTTGGCCAAACCACAGTAAAAGACCAATTCAAAGTACGGTAATCAAGGCAGGGCAATTGTATACGGTATTAACACTAGATTTAAATGACACAGTTCTAGCTTTCAAGATGTGTTATACTCAAAACTGCTTATTCAGCTCACACAAATATATAACACCGAAATGAATATATTCAAAACTGCTAAAAACAAATTTCATGAATCTTTTACAATATCTGCATCTTTTGTATGCCATATAACATAATCCAACTGTGCAACACAGATTTTTATTATACCTGTTTGAAAAACCATTTGTGCAAATTTGGGAGCTAAGACTGTTTGATTTCATAACCTAAGATATGGCATAGGTGTCATGATTACATAGCACTGTAAAAAAAAAGGACATACTTATTCAGTGAGCATTATCAACGCTTTCTGTAACACTGTCAAATCTGTTTGGCTTAATTTGTGACTCCTTTAAGGCAAAGAGACACACATATTTAATTAAAAACTGCTGTTAGCTACGCTGAACCTTCCATATATGGTGGGATATAATTCTGAATAAATATAGTACTCTCAGCCTCCCCTCCAAAAAAAGTCCCTTCTTTTGACAGATCCTTATACTGACTTGTTTATGTCTTGAATAGAACAGCCTGGTATGTTTGTCTGTGTGCTCAGTAGAACATTGATGTGACACAATGGTAACACCCTCTGTTGTGACATTGTGCTCCTCTACCCCCTTGCATGTATCCTTCTTTGAACTTTCCAGCCACTAAAGGAAGTCTCAGAATTAAGTTGCAAGTTTAAAACAAACAAACAAAACAAAACAAAACATTTTGGAGCTGTGCTAGCCATCACTCACCCAGGCTTGTACTGTGAAGCTATCGAATGCTTTGCTAAAGAAAATTGAATTAGACAGTAATAAATTGCACAGTGAAACCAGATCATTCACCTAATGAGCTAAAATAAAAGCTATGATGACACCCAGAACCAGAACTCAGGAAATGGGATATTGACATAGAAATGGTTTGCATTTTTTCCTCTGCCTTTCATTGCTTTATTTTTAAAAATTCCAGACCACACTCCACAACCAGTTCTTTGATGCAAAAGTATGTGTCTTTTCCAAGACTATAAAACTGAACTGCCATGAGATCAAGTTTAATAAACATAATTGTGCAGCATTTGACACTTAAACCTGCAATTACGAAAAGGGAGGAGGGCTTCATTTTTTTAAAAAAAAAAATCTTACTAGATAAACTCATGCTTTTCGCTATCCTACAGAGATCATATCACAGCTAAGTGAATTTAAATCTGTGGGAGATTTGTACAGTAGTATTAAACAGCACCAGTTTGGCTGTTAGCTTTCAGTTGCTTCGCCAAGTCTTTGCTTTTTCATAGCCAAGAACAGGTTGTAACTCACATTTTAAATTTGCAATTTTAAGCTTTGTTTTCCTTTTCACAGAACATAAAGATTTAGTGTATTTTGCTTTAAAGTGTGTGTGCAGCATCCCTTGTTCTGTGGAAAACAAAGTACTAACAAATTACTGAAAGCAAGAATGCTGCTTTTGTTTTTTAAAAAGTGTGTGTGTGTATCTTAATACATTCTTCAGTCAGTCATTTGTGGGTCTCAATGCTCTTCCCCTCCTGATTTTATGTATTTTTAGAGACCAGTGGCACCAAAAAGAAGGGGGGAAATCCATTGTAGAAAAAATAGACAGTAAACTAGACTGCGCTTTGAACCCAAATTCATTGTTATGTTGTGCTACAGCAGAAGCGGAAGAGTGGCAGGATTGCATTTGACTTGGTCAGCGGACTTTTCATAACCTTGTTTTGGCAGGGAAGAGTGACTTCTGGGACCTCATCCTCACCTTTCATAAACTTTCCGATCTTTGATGTGCTTTAAGAAACCAAAGTCCTAGCACAGAGCTTCAGTCTGCCCCTGAACTGGCATCTAGGCTCCAGTTCAGACTAAATCTGGAAGTTAAATAGGTGCATATCTCAGTTCACTTAACACTTTAAATAATGTAGCTGAGCAGTGATTCCCCCCCCCAAAGCCTTTTCTATTGTTGTTTTCTAAGTAATTGTATTCACACTTTTTTCATAGAATGAACCATTCGCAGAAATAGAGACTATTAGCCACCAAGGTGTCAGGCACAATCCTTCATACATTTATTCAGCAAATCAAGGCATTGTAGCCACTGTAATTTGTCTGTATGCAATTATTTTTACTACTAGATGGTACTGGATGACTTATAAATAACCGTGGCACAAAAAAAAGAGTCTACTATTTTATCTGGGGCATTGTTGTTGTTTTAACTTACGGTGCAATCCTGTGCCTATTTCCTCAGACATAAATCTCATTACTGGCCATACCCAAAGTGTGTTTAGGATTGCAGACTGAAGTTGGACTTTGCTGTTCCTAGATCGTTAAATAACCAAATAGGCTACATCTCGTAGAATCTGTGCATGGTTTTACAACAGCTTTTCTCCACTCTCAGCTTGGATTAACAAAATATGAAAGTGATGTGATCCTGGTAAAAAGGTTTTCTGGGCATCACTTTCAAAAGTATCTTGAGACCAGCTGCAGCGTGTGAGTGCTAAGCTGAAATGAAGCACCTTCCTCCCATACCAAAATGTGTCTGTTGTGGAAGTCATGAAAAAGACTGTTGTTGTGTGTGAATGTGTTCCTCAGGAGTGGCTAACATTAGGCCCTCCAGATGCCATTGGACTCCAATTCTCATCAGCCCTAGTCAGCATAGCTTAATAGTCAGGGATGGTGGAAATTGACATCTGAAGAGCCACAGGTTCCCCACTCCTGGTGAACACAGTCTTGGTAGAACTGGTGCAAATGTGCTTTTTTCCTTTTTTTACAAGCGATGTTAAGAATATATTTTTAATTTTTTAAAACTACAAGCTGAATGAAAGCAGCCTGTTCATTAAAGCACTTTACAATAAAATCATTTTCCTCCTCCTTTGTTCTGTCTTCAGTTAACTGTATTTACAAGCAACACCTAATGGTCCTTATTGTCTTTAGGATCACTTTTAGAAAGACCTTTGTGATCATTTAAAGACTGCTAAATCCAAAAACCTGCAACAGCTAGTAGTTCGAAATGAGAAAATCAGCTGCATTCATTTGTTATATTGCTCTTAACTGTGAAGTTTTTCAGCACTACCTTTTAGTGATCATATGGATTGTATCTGAAAGAGAACATTATAGTGTCAGGTTTTCTGTTTGATTTACTTCTATAATTTAACCAAAATTGGACGGGGGGGGGGGGAGTGCAAGGTGGGATACATTAATTTGAAACAGCTCTGCCAGTAGCAAGTCTTAGGAGGTATGACAGCTTAAAACAAGATGTTCTCCATTAAAGAGTCAATATTTTTGATGTGCAGCATACATTGTAAATGGTCTGCACATCTATTCTTGAATGCTGCCTCCTGGTGATTTATAAGCCACAGCACTTTGACTCGGAGTTGCAAAACTTGGGAAAGAGAAGGAAGGTGGTTTGAATTTCTGTGAAGCACTGCCACTTTCTAGAAGCTCTGTGTGGATGGAGGAGTCTGTAATGAAATTGGGGCGAGGTGATGTCCATCAACACTTTTGTAACCATCACTTTGCCTGTCCACCTCCCCTGCAGCCTGGAAAGGGAATCACCCACCCATCTTTTTATTCCCCACAGGATTTTCTTCAAGGCGATTGCACCAAAGCAAAGCAAAAACTCAACTGGAAACCCAGAGTCACATTTGACGTAAGTTCTGTTTGGGGTTTTTATCTCTATGCATTTTATTTGATGGCCTGGTTTTTTTGGGGGGGGGGTTATCTGTGCTTAGAAAAATTTATAAACTCATTATTAGTAGAAATAAAATAACATTTTGTGTCATTTAAAGGAAGGGGTGAGAGCTTTTTCTATCAAGGGTCACGGGTCCTTGGGAAAGATGATGAGGTGCATGCTGACTGTGGGGAATTATTGCATTTTCCTAAGCATAACATTGTGCTGAATGAATGCTGAGACCAGAGCAATATTCTCAACATGAGAAATGCCATTCTGACTAGGGTTGCCATACGTCCGGATTTTCCTGGACATATGCAGAATGCTGCAGTCGGCGGAAATCATACGCATGTACGGGAAAATCCGGACATGTGGCAGCCCATGCCAGCAGTGCAACTTTTCTGTCTGGATTTTCACCCTTTGAAATGTGGCAACCCAACTTTTTAGTAGAAAGGGGAAGACTGAGTGCAACAAATGAAAACGTGCATTCAAAGCAGCCCAAGCCATTTTAGTGCCTGAGGCAGAACCATCCAACTGGTGCTCCTGTTGGCATCATAGTAATGATGATGAACCATTTACTGTCCTTCAGGAATACCCTGAACATTGGTTACCCATTGCCTGCTAATGGTAGGACCAGCTCTCAAGGGCACAATAAATAGATTGTCTGAATGCATCTCAAAAGGTTTATTCAGGTTGGTGGGCTAATTCAGGGGAAAATAGAGGGAAGTAATGTTGTGGGAATACAGCTATCACTCTAAGCAGAGCCAGACACATCTGTTTGTTTCTTGGTTTTGTGTGTATCCCTTCCTTTTGGCAGGAGCTGGTGAAAGAGATGGTGGAAGCAGATGTGGAACTCATGAGGAACAATCCCAATGCATGAATCTGTTCCTCCTTCCATACCTGATGACATGACTGACCCTCCAGGGAGATGGCCAGCCTAATTGTGACTTCTGCAAGTGCCATTGCTGGGGATGGGGAATGACAATCACTCCACTGGGTGTTGAAGATTTGCTGCCATTTTATTTTCCTCTTGCTTGTGCAATGGATCATTTCCCCCCTTTTCAAATATCAACCATGCATCATGACTTTACATTCCTTGAAGAGGATAGGCTGAAGTGATTGCACTTTTCCTCCTGATATGTAGACAAGATGATGGAGGCCAGCTTGCCACTCCAATTCATTTTCTTTTGATATTAAAAAAATTCCTTTCCATAAATTAAGACTGTACCATGCATTTTTTTAATTCTTTCTCAACTACAAGTGGAAGGGGGAGGGAGAAAGAGTGAGAGTTATAGACTTATGCTTCCTTTCCAAAGTTAGGGTACTTCCTTTTTCTTTCTTTTTTTACAATGCTGTCTGAAATAAATGTTTGGAAAACCCAATATATGGTGGATCCAACCTACCTACAATTAGATTTATGTAAAATCATAGCTATATTATCCAATGGAATAATGTTGAGTTCTGAACATCGCATTGCACCTCCTGTTTAATATTTAACCTATCAGGCAATCAGAGGTTTGGAAATGGGTTTTTTTAAAAAAAAAATCTTAAATGATCCACATGTGGGTTGCATACTACCGGTATTTCCTACACAGATGTGCTTTTCATGTGCGAAATGTAATGTAGAAAGTTTATTTGTATTGAATGGGTCTTACATATAAGAAGGTGGTTTGTTGTTTTTTTATAGTCTCCTTAATGTTATTTGTTCAGGGGACAAAGGGATTATGCTTACCTCCCGCTAGCCCTTAGCTACTTGCCCTTTCCACTGCCAGAACCCTTTACGGTATGGGTAACTCCCGCATGCAGCGCACAGTTCCATCACCCTAAAAATCCTTACTGACTTTAGAGGCCTCCAGGGGGCTTGCTATGTTTTTGATTCTTCAGCTCCCCATCTTAGCATTGTGTATGCATATGTTTGCGGGGTAAGAACCTGTGACAAAAAGCCTCTCTGTGCGGCACCCAATTCCTGCACACAACAGAGCTAGTCACATCCCATCCTGTTTCTGCTTACTATAATTAGACATATAGGAGCCTGAAGCTGCCACAAAGATGGCCTTTAAAAAGATTAAAAGGGGAGGAGGGAAATCCAAACTTCAAGGCAAGTAAATATTGTTGAAACATTTGGTGCCAATGTACCAAGGTTATGCAGAGGTCACGGTTCCCATACATTTGCCTTCCCCTTGGCTCTCCCGCCTGACAATCACTCTGTGCGCTTCTTTTAACTCTTTACCTTGAAACGAAAGGGTGGGGCATTGCCAACTTTTCCTCGCGACCCTGCATTTCAGTCAGAACACGGTCGTGTCACAAAAGTTGCGGGCCCACGTTTCTTAACACGGAAATTGCGTTGAAGTCATGAAGTGCTGATTGAGGGAGTCTGACTGCTGACTGCCGTCCGGTCCCGGGTAAAACTCGCTTCTTGGATTCGAACCACTTTCAGCCCAGCCCAGTCTCCCGCGTTGGTTTTAGAAGGGCAGAGAGAGAGCCGGGTAGGTTAGAAGCAGGGCGCATGCATTTCCAAGCCGGGAGTAGAACCGATGAGGAATCCAGGAGGAGGAGAGGGCAATGGGAGAGAGGCAGCCCTCTGCTTTCAGGAGGTGTGTAGGGCGGGTGGGGGAGGCGGCGAAGGGAGCTTTGCCTAGCCTGCGGGAGAGAGGGAGAGAGAGCACTCTTTGTGTGGCTGCCTGCGAGGGAGGCGGGCGGTGCGATGGAAAGTGTGCGCGCCGCGAGAGGAGGTGGTTTCGGGGTTAGCCAGGGCTTGGGGCCGGCCTGGCTGATGCTCAGAGGGGCAACAGGAGCTGGCGGGCCGGGGAATGGAGGGGGGGGCTCCCAATTGGGACCAGATGCTTCCTCGAGGCTGCCTTCGCAGCAGCAGCAGCAGAGAGGCTGAACTTAGCCGCCGCTGCCTGGCGCTTCTCGCAGCTCCACGCAGGTGCAAGGAAGGAGGGGGCGCTCGGAGAACAAGAGGGGCTCTTGTTTGACTGGGCCGAGGAGGGGCCAGCCGCCTCTGGGCTTGCCAAGCCGAGGAGAGGGTTCCCACCTTCGGGAGCGAGCAAGCGAGCCAGCCGCTTGGCTTCTGCGCTTTGTTGCAGGCCTTGCACGGAAGGGCAAATCCAACGGGGCGCGTTGCCAACCGGCCAAGGGCCGCTCGTCTTCCTGCTGGGGAAAGGGGTGCCTTTGCTTTCCGCTGCGCTCCCTCCCCGACCTGTGTCCGGACTAGACGGCTTCCTTTCTCTCCCCTTCACTCCTGCCCTCGCCATGCTCCGGGCACTGCTGGTTATGTGGGCGATTTCAGACAGTTGCTGGCGAAGTGAGTGCAACTTGGCTCACCCCAAATCCCCCAATAAAACTGCTGCTTCCCAACATGATCAGCTAGACCCGAGGCCTGCGGAGCCCCTGGAAATCACTGCCTGTGACTCTCTTGTGTTGTTCGCCTTTACGCTAAGAGCGCTTCTCCGCTGCTTTTTCTTTTACAGTGCGCTCAAACCACGCATCCGGACTGATTTTGACCGAAAGGGGTCTGCGGCAAACCGACACGCAGACGGGGCTCTCGAGGGCTAGCATGTCCCGGGAGAAAGCTCAGGCGCCCTCGGGAAGTCCGCACCGCCATCGAAAACGGCGACGTGTTTAGGGTCAGGCTGTGTTTAAGGACAGGTCACACTTCCACACCTCCCCGGCGCCGGCCTCTATCGCGCTGGAGCGGACCGGGGTGCTGAGAAACCGTGGCTAGGTACAGCCCTGATAATGCGCTGTAATGCGCTACAAGAAGCTAAAACACAGGCTTCCGATGTTTTATTTTTAAATGTAAAGGGAGTGGGGGATTTTGACTGACTTGGTCCCATTATTAGGGAATGTGCAGGGATGCTCGTTTCTTTGTTTTTCCGGCTGCACCGAAATCCGTGGCAAAACTGATGTCAGTTCAAGGAAAGTGGTGGCTTCCCAGCACCAACCACCGGAAGGTTCTCCTGCGCCATCCCCACAGAAATGCACGCCACAAATTTAAATCACTTGTGAAGTACGTCCGCTGTTTGGACTCACATTAAAGTACCCTGAGCCTTCATTGTAGGTTTACTGAGATAGCGTAATTTCTATTCAAGAGACACAGACTATCCTTACAGAACTGCTGTCCCCAATGTTTAAGTTTGGGGTGTGTGGCGCCTTAACGCCGCTGAGCGGAAAGGGTTAGGAAGTGTTGCGAGGGCAAGGCAAGGCGTGGATAAGCCTGGCGAAAGGAAGGTGACCCGGTGTTAAGGAGGTTACCCAGCGACGGTACTGAGAAGAGGCATTCCTGTTGTTGTTGTTTTACTGTGCCATTATAGAACCAACTATTCAACGACACGAGACTGAAATCTTGCAAAATAAACTTGCAACTGAGTACCACTGAAATCATGCGTAATTGCATTCGGTGGGAGCTGGCGCGCCTAACGTTTTTCGCATTGCGCTCCTTATCTTTGCTTACACTTTTTCTGCGCCTGTTACGACTCTCAGTAAGCATCCTGTGAAAACTTCGGCTCCTGATCTTCGCGCCTTCGAGGGGTCCCCTGGCATGGCGGTTCCTTTATTGTGTTTGGGTGTGTTCAAGTAATTTAAAGGAGCAGCCCTGGTATCTCATAATTACCATGTAGTTTTATTTTTCCCTTGTAAGACTTACCTCCCAAGTCTTGACTGAGTGAGATGAGCGCAAGCTGGGTCATGTGGGTTAATGAAAAGTAAACTACCTGATGATTATGAGAAGATGGGGAGCTGGAGACCGCCCCTTTTTTTCTCGCATGACTTACCTCCCAAGTTCTGGAAAGAGTGGGTGAAGTGGACAGGGGCTGGGCCTTCTGGATTCATTATTATTGGGGGGGGGGGTTTGCATGTAGCCGTCTTCTCCCCACCCGCCGCCGCGCCGGACGACTCCAGTCCTGGCATCCCATCTGCAATATCACTCCCCTGGCATGTTGACATTCATCGTGGCAGGTGACTGCTTTATTGCTGTGGAGGGTGAAAGAGGAGGGAGGTCTGCTTGGCCAGCTCGCATTCCTTGTCAAGGCCCAGTGGGATCCTCCTTCCGACAAGGAATGCGCACATCTCGCATCTTCACCGCAGAATGATTTGTTTCAGACGCTGGCTATATAATAACCGGCAAGTCCCACCAGAAGAGACCATGCAGCCCGAGTCTTCCAGTTCATCCTGTCAGCTCTGCGTGCACGTTGGCGGAAAAAAAAGCAGGAAAAGAGGCCGGAGCTGCGTTTTGTTTCCTAAAATGGGCTCCTGGCGCGGCTGCAATATGTCGCTCTGTGTATGTGACCATCAAGCCTACCCATCCTTCTTCCCCTAAGAAAAAAATGCACTCGTGCACACCGGGCCTCGAAGTGGGAACAGAAGCCGTGGGCTCCATCTCTCTCAGTCGCACTCTTAACTTCCCCTTCCAAGGGGAAGTGGGCCCAAGGGGGCATGTGTGAGAGCTGGTGGCGGTGACCAGTCTCTGGCACCACAGAGTGGGGACAAGAGGGTGTCTGAAACTCAGAATGAGTCGCAGTTTGGGCCCCTGGGGCTTTCCTGCTTTTGCGCGACAGGGTGGAGAGTGGCGCTTTGCAAGGATCAAGGGCGCCTGCAACTGCCCGGCGCTTCGCCTCGCATATCCCGCACCCACAGCCCAGTCTCAACGCAACTGGCCTTGGTCTCGCGGCTGGCATTCCAGACACCTCAGCTAATTCCTCCCAGCCTCGCTGCTCAGGTTGCTCTCCGGGTGTGAAGCCTCTTCCTCCCTTCAATTACTTGTTTGGAGCGCTCCAGAAACCGTGAGCGGCTCTTTGGGCCAGGCCTGCGTCTCTAACCGGTGACGGGAAAGGTAGTGTTTGGCGCGGGGAGGACAGAAGCTGGCCGTGTCAGCCCCGAGCGCAGCCGGAGGCACCAATCTTACGCACCATCTTCTCCTCAGCGTCCCTTCCCCTGTTGTCGAAGAGAAAAGCTATAATGTGATAAACACACTGGCGAACAAGTGACAATTTCCTCTTGGTTTTCGCCTGGCGAGCTTTCTCTCTCTCTCTCTCTCGCAGAGAGGCGCGGAGACCCTGGTTACCCTCTAAGATTACCTCTCTGCCTTGGCTGGAAAAGAGCTCTGGGTCAGCTGCATAGGGAAAACTTGCCGTATCAATTAAAGGGTGAAATATGATCTCTGCCCGCTCGCCCCCAACCCTAAACTGAAACTAATAGGTGATTAGAAAGGAGCCCGAAGGCCCCCTAGACGGACGGCTGAGAGGAATGGATTTGGCCTAGGCCTGGGTATGAGATCGACCTAGGCGATGGAAGAAGGACGGATCGGCGTCCTTCGAAAAGGCCAGTCCCGCTCCGCCCCTGAGTGGAAAACTCGGCTGGATGGCAGGCCCAGTGGAAAACCGAGGACTTGCTTGTTATGGGCTGAGAGCCGGCACTGCGCAGATAACCCGCTCCAAAGAGGCCTATGTAGTATCTAGACGCGTCTCTTTAACGCTCCAAAGCGGAGCGGAGCAGCACCCGAACACACGTCCCCCTATTTAATCCAGAGGAATTCAGCCATTGCTGTGAGCGTCCGGTGAATGGGTGGGCATGCCCGCCTTGCCTTTGTCTGTGCGCAGAGGCCAGCGGAGGGAAGCGGGAGCCCGGCTGTCTTCAATCCCCCTCCCCCGCGTCCCCCGACGACGCACGAGGGCATGGGGAGTCGTTAGATGGTTTCTGCTTGGAACTGCTGCTGCAGCGAGGGTTCCTCGTTATAATCCCCGAGCAGGTCGTGCGAGATATTCGCCGGAGGGATGACATTCCCTGCTCCCAGGGGCGGGTCATTTGCCTCCAGACACAACAAACTCCAGAAACAGGCAAACACGGCCGAGTTTTGACAGGCTCGAAGAAGCAAAACAAAACCAGAGAGAGAGAGAGAGGTACAGAGCGCGGGATGTGCAGAGGGCGAATGAAGGAAGTCCTTTCCCCGAGTCTACTCGAAAGGAGCCTTCCCTGCTTCGCGCGCCTCACCGCTTTCCTTGGAAATCCACGGCTGTTTAGGAAGGGGTGTTTTGGGGAGGGGAATGGCGGTGTGGGTTTTGCAGATGCCTTCTAAGAAAAGGGTTTTTAAACCTTTTAAATGGAGAGAGAGCGTTTAGACCGTGCACATTTTCGCGGCTTAATAATCCCACAGAAAGAGTGCGCAGTTCTTTCTCAGAGCTGCTTCTGCCCGACGTTTGTTCCCTCTTTCCATCTCGTCCTGCCCTCTCCGCCGCCCTTTTCTTAATGCTCGCTCCCTCCTAATTTGACATTTGGCATGAGAGCTGCGCCGAGCCCCTCAAGTTAGAGCCCACTTCGGGGCAAACAACAGAAACAGTAGCGCGCCTTTCTCTTGACTTTTTTTTTTAGAGTCAAGATCTATCATCTAGAAAGTAGCTTTAAAGAGCATATAGAAAGGGGGTCTTTCCTTGACGAGCGGGCATTGATACACGGAGTATCGCTTTTTAATAATTATCGCGTTGCATTCTATGCTTTATCAAAGCACCGCTCTGCAAGCATTTTTATCCAATAAAATAAGCACTCTGGCATCTCCTGAACTGAAATGGCGCTTGCTTGCTCCTGGTGATTTTAGGGCCCCTTCCTTGGGCATTTTCTGACGCGCAAATAATTTTAAATGTAAAAATTCTTTAAAAGGTCTCCTTGCCTAGTGATCATGGCATACTTTGCGCTTTTGATCGACGCTGATTCTTGCTTGTTTTAAGGGCAGGCACAGTTCTGAGAGCGGCAGGCAAGAGGCATCCAGTTCGCCTCTCAGCTCTCTGAAGAGTTAATAGCTCCAAATGTGTTGGTTTTCCTGCCTTCTCCCAGGGGTGATGGGGGCAGGGCGGCAGAGGGGGGCGAGAAGAGGGAGAATTTTCTGTATTTGAGGGAAAGGGGGAAAAGGGGGAGGGGAGGTCCACCGAAATTGAGCTGCATTTTCCTCGGGCTTGTAGTATATGGAGTCTGAATTCTCCGCCCACCCTCTCACCCCCATCCGCTTACCCCCAACCTCTCCAGCAAGAGGTCAGGTGAAAGTCTCCTGCAGGTAAGGCTCGCTCCTTGGCTCACAAATTGTTCCCTTCTGCCCACCCAGGTCGACTCAGATCTGTTTATTTAGTGCGGAGGGGGGAGGAGGAAAAAGAGTGCTGGACCCTCCATTCTCATCGAAAGACCCACCGGCGGTCAGAAAACCATGGCTGATCTGCCTCCGTTTTTTTGCCTTTCCTGCCAGGGCGCAACGCCATCTACGGCAGCAGAAACTTTGTAGAAACAGCAAAAGCAAAATAGTCTCTAATATGCAGGGAATAAAGCTACTGGTTTGGTTTTTAATTCAGAAAGGTTTCCCTACCTCCTTAATCTATTCTCTGTAATAAGGTGAAATACTTGATAGGAAAATCGAGGGCTGGTTTGTGGGGGACAGGGGGCAGGAGGAGGAGGAAGCCCCCAGACACTTTGGGGGAACCCCTCCACACATAAAAGAAGCATACGTTGTCCCTGAACCCACAGCCAATCCAGGGACGCTCCTGGCTTCTGCGTCTTTTCTTGCTGGCACCGGATCAAGCGGGTCCCTGGTTTTAAATCAAAGGCCAAACTGTTAGCGAAGACAGAGCAGCACCCCCGCCAGTTCACACACCCCAGTGGCCCGACGAGTCCAGTTCCTTCCCTAATAAATCGATTCGAAAACGCACGGGGTGGAATAAAGTCACATTGATTTCAGAAGATGGTGTGCGCTGTGCGCGCACCACCGTGTGCCCCCTTTTTATTTCCATCTCCCCCTCCCCCCCCAAAAAGGCTGTCTTGGAACGCGTTCAAGTTCCGCTGAAATGCACACGGAATTTGCTTCCCAGTGTGCGCCTTCAGGAGCGAATTCGGAGGAAACGGAGGCTTCTGGCAACAAAGCGATTAAGGCGCTCGAGTCTCGGGTTTGGGGGCTCCGGCCGATCTGGTTTGGAGGTCGCGCCTGGGCAAGCGCGGCCCGTTCTCAGGCTCTCTCCCTCTCTCCTCATATATATACATTCGGGTTGAAATTACAGCGGCCTCTGCGCGCCCCCGCCCCATATATAATATGCTCAATATGCTACTAAATTGGAAGTCGGTCACGGGAAGAAAAAGAGGGGGGCGGGCGGAGAGCAGCAGCAGCAGCCGCCAAGCAAACATAAACGAAAATAAAACGCCCAACAGTAGGGAGCAGGTTGTGGGGCTGACAGATAGGCTTCTAAGTAACCCAAGAGAGAAAAAGAGAGAGGAGGTGTGTGTCAGAAAATGTCTGGAAAGCTGCAGAACAAAGACCCAGGCCCAAGCTTCCGCTTCTGCCCCGAATTCCCCTACAAGGCGGCCAAAACTCCGCGGGAGTGAACGACTGACTCCAAATGGGATTTGATTTCGGTGCCAAATGGGCGCCTGCTGCCCCCCCCCCCGCCCTTGAGAGCTTCTAGGTGTTTCTTTCTTTGTAAGAAAAGCGCTGAAGAATTCCGAGGTGATTTAACTACGACGACGACCGCTTTAATTTAAAAGCCAAAGCAAGTATATACTGTAGTATGATCTCAAGGTGTTGCTTTTCGAGGATACGGTTTTTTGGAGCTCCGAGGCCTGCTGCGACGGCCCCCCTTGCATAGTAGGCCTCCCCCTCCGACGCCTGCCTCGCCGACCTGCTCTCTATGGATGTGGCAAGGGACTCGCGGGTCTTGTCGCCGGGATCCTTGTGGGCTTGAGTTTTTTTTTTTTGTTTTAGGGCTAGTGCGGGGTGTAATGTGATGAAGCGGATCACCTACCTTCGGGTTTTAGTTTCTGCTTTCTTTTCAGATTAATTACTTGGCTTGGAGAGGCATTCGAAAAGCAAAACAAAAATAAAAGCGGGTGGGGGGGACAGCAACCAAACAACGCCAGGGGCATATAAGTACAAGCGGTTTGAACAGTGGGCTAGTTTGTGGAGATAGTCTTCTATGCTGGATCGATAGATCCGAGCTTATGTGAAAAGGCAGGGCGCTTTTCCTTCACTGGTTCGGCATACCAGACTGTTAACGGGAGTTTCTGCCCAGTCACTTCTGAGGATGCGATCCTAAGCAAGCTTACATCCTTTAGAATTGCGCTCGATTGAGAATGTATAGGATAGGGGCCCGCGGAGAGTGCCGGGTGTTGATCTCCTCTAAACATTTGTCATCCCTAATGAGCCATTGCCAGACAACCCCTTTTCCTCTCCTTATCACTCCCAGGTACCAGGGCTGTAAAAAATTCGAGCCTGCTCTTTCTCTGGGTGGGGGGTCGTTCCCTTTCCACACACACACACCCCATCCCCACCCCTCCAGTTCCGGGGTGTTGGGGGAGAGGAGTCACTGCCTTTCTCCTTCACCTTCTTCTCTTGCTGGAGCGTTTGCGCCTCCTGTACAGGGTAAGAAAGACCCTCTGGACGGCTTGCAAGGCAGGCCCTGCTAGCTCCTGGCCGGGGAGGTTACTGCAGAAGCTGGGCTATTTCAAGCGCACCGCGGATCTCCCTACACATGGTTTCCTTCTCGGTGAACTTAACGCCTCTTCCTCCCACTGGAGGCATTTGGCGATTGTTTCGTTAAATGAGACGCCGGTTAATTAAAATAAAACACAATCGCCCATTAGTCTGCGCCGGAGGCCTCCTCTGGAAGGACACGGATGGTGGACATCCTTTCGCTTGATACCCGCCTCCCCTTCGGTCCACTGCTCTGATTAAATCAGATTCCCTTTTCGGCTTGGCCTAATTTTAGGGATAGGACACTTCCAGACTAGAGGGAGAGAAGGACGTAAGAAGTGAGATCCGTCCTCGTTTCAAATGGGCCTGGTGCAAAATCAACCCAGGCGTGAGGTTTGTCCCAAACTGTCCTCTTTACATCTCGTGCTGAAATCCTCCCCACACTTCATTGGGAGCCTTGCCCATTCAACTGAGGGGGGGGAGGGGGGGCTTAATTCCCAATAAGCAGTAGGACCAGCATCTGATCATCTTTAGCAAAAGTCTGGGGTGTGTGGAGGGGAAGAAGAAGACTGTACAACAGGCTTGGAGGAAGATCTCTGAGTAATCTGCAAAAAGAATCGGCAAACTTCCTCAAATATGGAAAATGATGCAACAAAACCCCACACAAATAGTTGGATTTATTTGGGGGGGGGGAGAAAAAGAACAACAACGGCAAAGCCCCACAGTAGGATTTTAAAAGAGAGGAGAGGTGGGGTGGGTGCCTGTTTGAGATTGGCACTGATCAGTGTTCCAGGGAGAAACAAGACAGCTTTGGTACCTATTTCAAAAGTTGAGACAAATGGGCTCGATTAAACATTACTGCCGAGTTAAAGGGGGCTAGGAGACTATCAAAATACTTTAAATATTTTATATAATATTATACCGGTAGATGCACAGAGCAGATGCGCTCTCTGTGTGGCCCACATCTGTGCAATGAATGCTAGCTAACCAGGTAACTAAACTGTATCTATTGCGGCTCGTGCTCACGTGATAAATGTTATTTTGACAATTTGCCATGTAATAATTCTAATCGAGCCAGCTGAATGTGACCCCGTATAAGGATGCATTGCTGGCAGTATCGATATCTCTCTTGCAGCGCTTGATAAAAGATTATATTAAATCCCACAGGCCCGGGAGAGGAGGGAAAGAGGCACTTTTTGGTGAGAGTTAAAATGACCAAAGGAAGGAACCCGATGGAAAGCCCCAGCGCTCTTTCAACATAGGAAGCCTGTGGATTCAAGCACTGGAGGGGGGAGATGTTATCAGGCTTCTCATGAGGAAATCTAAAAATATATTTTTTCCCTAGATAGAAAAGCCAGGAACGTCTTTTTGTATTAATAAAACATATGCAGTATTTCAAAGTATCTGTAAATAAACAGCATTGGAAGCAAAATTCTGAGCTCCTTAGACTTTTGTGAACAAAACTAATTTTACAAAAGCTTTACCTATTTTTAGGACCTAGACAACTTAGTATGTCATAGAGTTCAGCTGACTTCCGTGGGGCTTGCTTCTAAGTAAGCGGGTTTAGGATTGCAGCCTTCATTTGGCAGAAGCACAAGTTTTCTATTCGGTCAACATATGAGCTGGATTTGGACTTAGCAGACAGATCACAAAGGACTGGAACATTTACAGTTGCAGAGTTTTCCCCCGTTGCAAAACACAATGGGGAAGAAGCGCCTGGATTTATAATGGCCAAAGTGAGCATAAATAAAAGATCTAATTTCAGTCTGAATTCAACCGATTTAAAATCGGATGTACATCTCAAATCTAGGCATGTTTACCCGGAAATATGTTCCGCTGAGTTCAGTGGAGCTTACTCCCAGGTAAACGTGCATTAGGACTGTACCCTAAATCAGATTCAGGTTCCTCATACGGAATTCAAAACATTGTCGATATGAATAAAACATGAACATGATTGATTTCTTTTCTTCAAAGGGGAACACCCCCACTGCCCATTAATTCAAAGAGAGGGGAGATTATGGAAGCATCCTGCGACACCAATTTCTGTATAGCTGAAGCTTTTGCATAAGCAGAAGGATGGATCGTAGCCCGCGGTTCAGAAGTTAGGACGTTCAAACTTTCCATACCCAGTGTCGTCTGAACTGACGTTGCCTTTTTGCGCAGCTCTATACGCAATCTAGTTAATCTGCAGGATTTGCCGTGGTTTTTTTTTTAAGGTGCTCAATTACATTCGTGTCAGGATCATTTGGCTTACGTGGATGGTGAATGGGGTGCAGTGTGAAACTAGGGCAACTCCGACCTGTACCCACGCTCTCACACACATCCCTTCTCTGGCCAGTTTCCTTTGACATAAAATAAGCCTCTACAAAAAGTTACACGCCGTTTAGAATTATCTACCTCTCCCTTTATATCTAGATTCTAGATAGACATAACATCCCAGGCCAGGAAGATCAGCACAATGATTTCACTTCTACCCCGAAAGTTGTTGTCACGCATCTACTTGGAACCAAGCCCCACGGGCGTCAAAGGCGCTCGCATCCAAGCAAACCTGGTTTTTGTGCGTCGCAGCCTTTGACAAGCATCCTTAATTATGCGCTAGACCTCGCACGCTTTTCTCTTCGATACATAACCCACTCCATTTTCCAGGGCGGGACGACAGCATCGGCCTGATTCACAACCGGTTGAGATGCAGACCTTCGGGTGTTCCGAGGGCTGCGGATCGCTTGATCTCTCCCTCTCCCCCTCCTCCCACGCTGCTCAGCTAGACGGCGAGGAGGAGTAAATGCTATCAAGAGAAAAGTTCGGTATCTTCCAGCCCCATCAGGCCAAGCAGTGGGAGAGGCCTAGAAGCTGGAGTAGCGGCAGCTCCCTTCGCTCCCCCACGGCCTGCTGGAGCCGGTCCCAATTTACCGTGATTCACTGTCTAGCTACAGGCCTCCGAGCTCCCCCTCGCCGTCATTTGGTGCGTAAAAATTCGGGGGGCAGCCGGCCGCATTTCATTCTCCCGGGACCACGTGCAGGCCAGCAGGGTGAGGAGTGAAGAAGGTAGGGAGGCCTGGACTGCGTCAAGGAGACGCCAGCACAAAGGCTCTATTCATGGGCAGCCATCAGTAAGCCCTCGGTGGTACTCCTCTGGAGCAAGAGAGGGGCTCCATCCTGAGCCAGGCTCACCTGCGCGCCAGGCTCAGTTGCTTGGCCCGAGTACATGAAGGCGAGCAATTCCCTGACTTTGCTGTCTCCAACCTTTTCTCGCCTATATCTATCTCTTCCAAGGCTTCCTTCTTAGGAGAGCCTGGACGTCCAACACGCGCGGCAGGTTTCTAGAAACCCCTCCTCGTCTCCCTTTCCGAAAGCATCGATCTCTCTGCTGTTCCCTGGCTGGGGGTCGGGGAGGGAGTGCCTGTGGAGTGACAGGGCCCGTCTGCCGATCCACCTGTAGCTGGCGGGTTTCCCTCCTCCTCCTCCTGTTGCTCATCCTCACACGTGTGTCTTCAAAACAAAACAAAACAAAAGGTGGCAACCGAGGAGTAAACAGCGAGTAACAAACAGCTTGGGAGCAGGCGAGTGGTGAAACAAGAGCGCAAAAGAGTGGCCTCTTTTGTCTAAAGAAAGGCTTCCCTGCGCGCTGGTTGGGTCAGACTGCAATCCGGATCCTGACCTCATGTCATCTCCTGTCAACTCCATGGGAGCTGTAGCCGCTGGATACTATCACCCTAATGCACACATAAAAATGACGAAGAAAGAGAGACCACGATTTCCCGGTCTGGTGGATATAGCTATTTAGAAGAGGGCTGGTCCTTAGGGGGAACAACTTCTGTTCACATCAACGGGGACAGACTTCCATCTAGCTTCCTATTTTTTTTTAAAGAAAAAATTATCTGAGAGCAAACTAGCCAGCTCTAAAGCAACCGAAGAGTGACGCCTACAAGCCCCAGGGGTTTAAGTCTTGGTCGCAAGGGTTCAAAAGGCACTTTGCTTCTCATTCCTGGAAACTTTGTTCAGATATTACAGCAACGCAGCTTCCTCCGCCCCACTTTATACATTTTACCTGTGAGTAGACTATACTGTGTTTGAAGGGGACTTCACTACCCCAAGTAAATGTTATGGGCCATGCTGAATCCATGCCTAGTTGGGATCAAGGATGTCTCGCTTTCACTTCCCTGGGAAGGGGTCTGCGTGTTTCTTAAGAAAGAAAAGGGGGAGGGGAATACAAGACTTAGTCTTGGCCACATTTCACCCGGACTGCAGCCCAACCATTTTACGTGAGAGTAAGTCTCACCGATTTTAGGGAGATTCGCTTCGGAGTAGGATGTCGACTCTCCACCTTAAAAAGGGGGGGTGGGTGGCTGTCTTAATCGGCTGACTGGCTTTGTGGCACGCACTGAAACCCAGTTCTTCTTCCTGCGTCGTTTGCCCCCAAATCTATGTGTTTTGTCGTGGCCTCTGCTCCTGCAAATGGGGTCCTATGATCCCATCTGGCTGCGGACTACTGGGAAGGCAGGAAGTAGCTTTCGCCAGTGGAAATCTAGGCGATCAGCAAACAAACACCATCCGAAGAAAGACACTCCTCCCCGCCACTCTGTCTTCTCTCACAAAGGACATTGGGGTGGGGAGAGGGGGGTGGTTGGAAAGAAAGGACCTAAATAAGCCCGCCATAAGCACAGTTAGTAAATTCCACGTTTATGAGCTCACTGAAACCAAGAGTGTCTCCCATTGATTTCTTGCACACCAACTCCTCAGTTGAACGTGGCGTGGTGGGACTACCTCTGAGGTTCCTCAACCTGGTTTCCCCACCCCAGCTCTGAAAAGACACAGCTAATAAACTGAAGGGATGTGACAGCACACGAAGATGCCCACCTCCGATTATTCCCTTCCTTTCTCCCTGGGTCCTTATATGTACAAAACACAAAGAGCGCGAGCGAGTCAGCCAAAATTATAAATGCCCATGAGCACTGCAGTTTGATTTCAGTGGGAGAGTGAAGCACAAAGCCAGGCCGATTCTCTCCCACTGGATTAAATGGGGCTTTCAAAACGTTTCCATGGTTCGTTTCGCTTTCGAAGAGCCAACTTCCGCTGGCCACATGCTCTGGTTTGCTAGATACTCCTAGGTAGAACTGGATGCGTTAAGCACAAAACGTACAAAGGCTCATCTATACGAATCTATTCCGAAATAAAAAAAGATCAAATCGAAAGCGATCCTACTACTTTCCTGGAGCTCTCTTTGAATCGGGACTCGCTAGTCGTGCTAAGGCCAGATCAGTTAAGGCCATATCACAAGCTGTGCACCAAAGCAAAGTTCAGCAGGCTCACTCAGGACCATTGAGTTCAATGGAATGTAGCAAGTAGGTGCCTTAAAAATAGTCACAACTCCATCCCTAACCCGGTTAAAATCAAGTATTTTGAGGTTAGGCCGATTTCATATTCTAGGTAGGCCTGCTAATTTTAACTTTAGGTTAACTGAATTGCAGGTCGGACTGTGGTTTAAATTCAAGTCCAAGCTATATAGACTAGCAGCTGACTTACAAATAATTAAAGTATTTTGCCGCATTTCGAAAGTGCTCTTCACCAATAAAGGAGGGGAGAATCGTTCCCAGGGTGCAATTCCGAGGTTGCAAACGCTTTCCTGAGAGTAAATGCCATTTCGCTCAGTAGGACTCCCTATTTTCAAACAAGCCACATACAAAGGATAAATCAGCACAGCGTCCCCCTCAATCCGGGTCTACTTCTCACAATTCGAAGCGTTTTGAAAGAGGAAGCAAATGCCCAATTGACTGACAAACAAACAAACAAACAAAAAAGACCACAAGAGTGCAATTGCGTGAGATTAATTCCGATAGGGAAATGCACTAAAAAGCGAGGAAAATCCGACCCCAAGTTTCTGAGCTCTTGCTTGCTACTCTGGGAGCACGACTAAGATGAGAAGGCGCCTACTCAGGTTTTAATTAAATTAGCCCGGATTTATTTACTGTTTGCGGCCTTTAACAACCCGGGAGCAATTACTGCCAAGTGTTGCCTCCGATAAGAGCGCCTGATAGGAGCTGCATTCTCTTGAAAAATGCACACCGGAGGCTCCCCAGAAAGGCAGCCTCGCCTCGCCTCTGACAGCGCGGCCGATCCCTCGCAGATAAAAGGCTAAATTCCATTTTGTTGGGTTATTCACGAAGTGGGCAAAGGTGTTTCCTCCATTCCTTGCAAACCTCAGTGAGAGATGACCTGAAGGCGAGTTTCTACATTTGACAAAAGCATCACTCTTTGCTATTTGCAGCGATCCCCAAAGGGGGTTTCTTCTGCTTAAAGTGTGTTTGTGTGTCTAAGAGAGAGAGAGAGAGAGAGAGAGAAGAGAGAGAGAGAGAGAATGAATCCAACTCTAGGTAACAATGAGGAAGGGAGACTAATTTTCCTTCTCAGTTCTTTGTGTATATAGAATCGCTCCCTGGGAAAGCATGAAAAAATATTTAAGACCTAGCGACCTGTCTAGAATAATGAGGGAAGGGGAAACAAATCCAGGACGCCATGGTTTGTGGAACGAGTTGCCCAAGAAACATGCTTGGGGGGGGGGGGAGAGGGAACTGAGCAGCTCCCCCCATCCCATTAGTCCACATTGGAAGAAATGGTTTTAAGGATCTTATTACTGTTCTATAAAATATAGCTGCCTATATTTAGAAAATTCAGAAACCTGCACATGCATAAATGTCACATTTTTTCATAAAAGCACGCATTAATTTGCAAATGAAGATCAGGACCTCCTGCGACTTCTTTAACGCCTTCCTCTTGGTATGGGACAGATTACGGCCATGGGCCTTCCGCGGATATATTTCTAAGCTCCAATATTTGTCAAATAGCTCAAGCCCCCTGCATCTGCTGCCTCGCAGCAGTGATGGCTTGGTGGCTTACATTTCCCACCTATTCACTAAGATTAATAACCATAATAGTCAGAACTCATAAATAGCAGTAGAGGCAGCAACCGCCTCAGCAACAGCCAGTGGAATCAACATTTGTTTTTAAGTCGATTCCAGCCGCATTCAAGTCCACACACCCAACATAGATTTTTAAAAATCGATTGACATAAATGATATTTATTTACAAGTTTAGGACTAACCAGAAGCTTAAATTCGGTTGTTTTTGGTTTAACCGGTTTATGGGAGCGAGTTACCCAAGAAACATTTTTTTATAAAGTATTTTTCACTTAGCCCACATTGGAAGAAAGTAATTCTACCATCAACATTTCAGCTGTAGGATTTTTAATTTTTTCCTTTAAAAAGTGGGGTTAATATATCCAGACGTATATGGTCTCAGTCCAACTGAATGGTAATTTATTAATAAACAAGCAAGGCAGTAACTTCAGGGTATCTCCAACAAAAAAAGGATAAACGATAAAATAAGATTAATACAGCTCCCCATTTATATATATAAATGAAAATAAAACAAAACAAAAATCAATGTTTAACGTTATTTTAAAGTCAACCTTTCTGAAAGCATTGGGGGGGGGTTAAAAAGAACACTTTCTGGTGTTTGGTCCAAATGATCCAACTACAGATTTAAAAATAAATTACTATGCATCCATTTACATTTTCGAAACAAATCCTTGCGTATAGAGGAGTCCTTACAGGGGAGAGGAAAGGAAGGGGCTTTCTAACGCGGTGACGCTTGCAAACCAGGGGCGAAACTCGCATGGGCTTGAGCGAACCCGGATTGCGCCTTCATTGAGGGCTGCGATCCACACCACCCCGTGGAATTCAATGGAGCCGCTGGACTTATCCCCGCGAGACTCTCGCCGCTGGTTGGCTGGCATTTCCCGCGCGCTCAGTCGCCGGCGCCCAACCAAGCGCCGGACCAGCAGCCAATAAGGCTGGCGCAAAAGGGCGCGCGGGGTGGGAGCCACACAACGCAGCCGGCAGAGGCGAGGGAAGAAGGCACAGAGTTCCTCTCTCTCTTTTTTGGTGTGGGGAGGGTTGCTTTTTAAGGCAAGGAAGAAAAGCACAAACTTACGTGTTATTTGGAAGTAACACTGTCCTTTAACAAACCATGTCCTTAGTTAATAAAAAGGCTGTCTTTGGATAAGAGTCTGTGGGAGTTTTTGGCTGGCATCGGGAGCGCCGAGCGTCGTGTTTAGGTGTTTCTGTTTATAGTGGAAACACGGCTTCTCCAGCGTCCCCTCAGAGCGCGGCGGCGGCGGCGGCTGAGGGCCCGCTTCTCCCCTCGCCGCTCTCCTCGGTCAGAACTTGCTGCAGTCGTAGACGAAGGCGCCCGAGGGCCGGTAGAGCGACTGGCTGCCGGGGAAGGCCATTTGGCAGCTGCTGGCGGCCGCCGCCGCGTTGCCGTTAACGGGCGAGTTGCTCAGGCCCAGGCGCTGCGACGACTCGAACATCTCCCTCACGGCGTGGAAGTTTTGCTGCTGCACCGGGTAGCCCGACGGTGACGACGACGGCGATGATGAGGCGGCGGCAGCCGCAGCGGCAGCCGCTGCCGCCGCCGCCGCGGCTGAGGCGGGCGCCAAATGGGCGAGCTCGCCCACCGCCGTGGCCTGGTTGAGGTACCACGAAGCCAGGCGGCCGCCACCGCCGCCGCCTTGCGGGTGCCCCTCCTGAGGGCTCAGGCTGAGGGAAGAGGCGCTGCTGCTGCTGCTCGCCGCCAGGCTGTACTCGGGAAGGGGGTCCTGCTCCACCGGGCTGCCGCTCAGGTGGCCTCCGCCGCCTCTTTCTCCGCCGCCGCCGCCCCCTCCTCCGGCGGCAGCGGCGGCAGCGGCAGCAGCAGCCGCGTAGAGGCTCATGGCCTGCAAGTTGCAGTGATAACTATTGGCGCCACCGCCACCGCCGGCTTGCGTGATGGCACTGCTGCCCGTAGTGTTGACGCCCTGGCTGCAGGGGGCGCTGTAGAGCGCGCTCTGCGCAGCCGGCGAATAGCAGCTGCTGAGCGCTAGCGAAGGCGGCGGCAGCGTGGAGGTCCGCGACGTCGAGGCGGTCGAGGGGCTGGATGACGACGACGATGGGGCTGCGGTGCCGGCCGTCGGGGGCAAGGCCAAGAGCTCCCCGGCGCCCTGCGGGGAAGCGCGCAGGGAGGTCATGATGATGTTGTCCACGCTGAAGCCGCCGGCGCCCGCCCCCCCGGGGGGCCCTCCGGGATGGTGATGGGACGGCGGCGGGTGGTGGAGATGCGGGTGGTGGTGCTGGTGGTGGTGGGCGTGCGGGTGAGAGTGGTGGTGCGGGTGGTGGGCGTGCGGGTGCTGGCTGGGAGGCGCTTCGGCGGCGGCCGTCGGGGGGTCCAAGCCGAGCGTTCTGCCGCCGCCGCCGTGCGGGCTTCCTGCTCCGCTGGAGAGGCTGCTGGCGCTGGAGCTCCCGGGGCTCTCGATCTTGGCCACGGGCGCGCCTCCCAGCGGGGACAGCGCTCGAGGGGGCGACGCCGAGCCGTTCTCCGTCTTGATGTCCTGCAGCCTCACCGGAGGCGCCTGCTGTTGCTGCTGCCCACCTCCGTCTTGCTGCTGCTGCTGCTGCCGAGTCGACGTCTGCTGCTGCTGCGTCTGCTCCTTGATATGGAGGCGCTCCTTCTCCTCCTTGTCCTTGACGGCGTCTTTCTTCTTGAAGCGCCTCCGGCGGCGCAGAAACGAGCCGTTCTCGAACATGTTGTACGAGTCCGGGTCCAGGGTCCAGTAGCTCCCCTTGCCGGGCTTCTTGTCGTCTCGGGGCACCTTGACGAAGCACTCGTTGAGCGACAGGTTGTGGCGGATGGAGTTCTGCCAGCCTTGCTTGTTGTCCCGGTAGAAGGGGAAGCGCTCCATGATGAACTGGTAGATGCCGTTCAGCGTGATCTTCTTATCCGGTGCGTTCTGGATAGCCATCGTGATGAGAGCGATATAGCTGTACGGAGGCTTCACCAAGTCTTTGGGCTGCGGCGGAGGCGGGTAAGGGCCGTACGGCCTGCCCATGCCGCCGCCTCCACCACCTCCGCCTCCTCCACCGGCGCCCGGGTACTGCTCGTGGGCCGCCGGGTGCGGAGAGTACATGCTCATCGGGGCTGGCATGGCCGCGTAGCCCCCTCCAGCCGCGGCGCGGTAGTAGCTCTGCTCGCCGCCCAGGTATGGCACCACTCCCAGCGAGTTGGGGCTGGAGACCGAGTAGCGAGCCTGCATGGCCTCCCTGCCAGCCAGCCAGCCGGACCAAGCGGCAGCAGCTTCAGCAACAGCAGCAGCAGCAGACTGGCCTCCTCCGCCTCCGCCTCCTCCTCCTCCTCCGCCTCCGCCGCCGCCTTTGCTTTCCCCCCTCCACCCCTCCGCAGCTCCAGAGCCAAAAAAGTATAAACCAGAAGAGGCGACCAGGATCTTTCCTTTCCGCCCCGCTTCCTCCCCCAAAAAGGGAGCAAGCAAGCGAGCAAGCGGACGAAAACTTCGGGGTCCCGTTAAAGTTTGCTGCTTTCCCCTCCCCCACTCAAGCGGGCCAAAAAATTAAATAAATGGAAAGGACTCGGGGCGAAGGAAGGGGGGGGTTGATGATGGTTGTAGGGAGGGGAAACAAGTCTCCTTTTCTTCCTTTTCCTCCTGCTGCTACTGCCACTCCTTCTTGTTCTTCTTAAAACAAGGCACCGACCTTCCACGGAAGCGGCCGCCGCCGAGAGGAAAAGCCAGTTACTTCCATCAAGGGCGAAACTGGAATCGCGCGCGCTCCCTCGCGTAATGCAGAGCGCTCAAAAACCCCTCGTCGCTTATTTCCCGAGCGCCTTTCCTTCCCACTTCTTCTTCTTCTTCCGCGGAGGTGGACAACAGGTTGAGATTTCTTCCTTTAAAAAAGGAATAAAGACCGAGGCAGGCGAAGGAAACCAAAAAGAAGAAGGTGTGCGTTGGTTGGAGGGGCGCGAGAGACCGGATATTTTCTCTTTCTTTCTTTCTCTCTCTCTCTCTTTCTCGGACTCAAATAAGAAAAAAGACCCCAAAAAACCACCTTCCCCAAGCGGTCTGCGGTTGTTCAGCACGGCCTCCTGGCTCCGTTTCTCCTACACTCTCTTTTCAGCCGCGCGCTGCTCCGAGAAGCATTTGGAAAAACTCCTGAACTTTTGAGCATCCGTCACCAAGACGAGGACTTTTTTACGCACTCGCAGGGCTCCTTCCCCCCCCTTTCCTCCCCTCTTTCCCTTCCCCCTCCCTTTTTCTTTCCAGACTGGGAGGCCCCGCCCCGCCCCGGTGGCGTAGCCAATGAGAAGACGCCTCCGAGCTCCGAAGGGGCGGGTTGGGATCGTAGCTTCAGCAGAAGCCGGGGCGGCGGCAGCAGCAGCAACTTGGAGAATGATAGTTCTGGGACTGGCCACACACGCGCACGTCGCCCTGCCCTCTCCTCCCTCGCGCGTATATAGCTCCTCCGCGCGGCCCGAGGCCAACCCTTCCTTCGCACACAGGAGTAGGTATGCGGATCAAGTTGCACTCTCCTCGCTCCGGAGTGAAAAACACACACCAACACATTTTCTAAGCGCTCATCAACTGGCCCTGCACACACACACACAAACACAAACACACGCACACAAATATTATTTCTGCAGACAATACAGTTTGCAGCCAAACAAGCAACAACGACCGAGTACTTTTGTCAGGACAGAGGCCAGCTTAAAATTAGGGAGCCAGCTTTCGGGTTTCACAAAACGCTTCGTCACATTTGCTGCTGAAGAACAACAAAATGAGGAGGGTGCAAAGAGGTGTGTGTGTGGGGGGGGTGTCAATGGTGTGTGCCAGCAGTTTTCTTTCCCCACTCCTAATGCTTCATTTTTCCTGAGGAGTTTTTGAAAGTTAAATCATTGTTTTGTGGGCTGGGCTTCACTCGCATGCCCCCCCCCGTGGGTGGTTTTTTAAAATCCCTTTTTTGTTAGGCCTGACTAAGGATTCCATTAAACTGCAACACCTCCCCCCCAAAAAACAAACAAACAAACTTGGTGTTAATAAGTTTTATTTGTCGTGCCTCTGTTTCCTCTATCCCGCTCCCAGTTAATGAACCAATACATGTCACTCTTTCCAGAAGTCGACAACGGATCATCATTCAAGTGACACGAAGAAGTAAAAATATAACATACAGTATATATATTACACAAGCAAAACAAACCGCAGGCAAGCGGAGTTTTTTGCAGATAGAAATATTCATATGTGCTCTGAATAAATATGTTATTGGATGGTACTTCTACGGTACTGAGTTCCACTGATTTCAGACGCAAAGATTTAAACCCGAGCTGGGAGCCGTCCCATTATAACCAGTGCGTCGAACGATGTACAGTATATGCAATGCCATCTCGTACACCCGCATGCACAAATATCCAAAGGCATGCACCAACATTCACATCTCACCTGCCTATCGCAATATTAGATCTTGATGCATTTTAATTTTCTTTAGGTACAGTGTTCTCGATGCAAATTTGCAGGCCCTTAGCTTGTGAGGATGCACAAATGCGCAGTTATTCTACGTAACCCTTTCACTCATCGCGGGCTTAAGCCTCCACCCTCCCGCAGTGCTCCTTACAGACTCCGATAACACGCTTCTCAGTAAAGAAGGCCTTCGTTCTCTAACCGACCCCTTTTCCTGCGTGTATGTGTAAGTTTCCTTTCACGCCCTTCGACGGTCCTGGGGTCACTCCTCTGTGCCCTCGAGTGGCAAACGAAGAGCTGGCGAACATCCTCGACCGATTCTTCACACACCAGGCCGGAATCCGGATTAAGGAGGGAAGGAGCAGGGGGCCCAAAGACTCCCCCCCAGACCCCCCTGGCAGCCCCGCCCCGCTCCCGCGCTCCCTCCAGCCAGCTGCCTGGCCAAACTTTCCCGAAGAGATTCCTTTCTCTGCTATTTGACAAGCCTTTGACGAGCTCTCCAAAGCTCCCTTTTATGAATCGGCTTTTCCCGTGACAGCTTGGAAAGACAGCGATTGTTGCTTATGCAGTGTTTATAAACATAGTCAGGTCATTCATATATATTGCTGGCTTGTCCAGGCAATCTTTTGAGATAGTGAACCCTTCTTCCTCTGTACTGGGTATAAGAGAATTTCGCATTGAAAGCGTCTGGATTTTAAACACATTTGCTACGAAATAACTGCCACTTGAACTGGTGGCGTCGGAATTCAGTTAAACTTATTTAGGTTTGGGATGCAAAACTTACAGAACGGGTACCGGGACAAGGAAAGGGTTTTTTTTTTGTAGGAGCACGAGAGAGCCAGCCTTCGAGTTACACAGGACTCTTCAACAAACAGGAATCGGGAGAAGGTTGCATGACTGTTCTTACGAGAAGAGGGACGGACAGTTGCTAACAGGAGGGCAAAGAAATATGCATGCGCGCAGGGCAAAATGCTTTAAAGATGAATCACGAATAGGATATGCAAGAAAGCAGCTCTATTTTAGACATTTTAGCAAACTGCGGAAGGAACTCTAGCGCGAAAGGTACAAGGTTTGGGCAAATAACTGTTTGACTTTAATCAACTCCAGCTCTGGACTCCCTGCTCTCAAACTGATTGTCCCTAATCCCTAAAATAAATTTCATTAACACCTTAGTGTGACTTGCTTTGCAAGTAAGTGTCCCTCGACCCGCTTAGTGTTGGGAACAAAGATTAGACGTGGGCTAATTGAACCGGGATCCTTAATTAAAGACACGGTATCTCCTAAGTCCCATAGGTTTGAATGGTAGGCTTCAACACGTGCTTGGGTACCTTCCCTTGGAATTTAGGAAATTAAGTCGTGAAATTAAGCTGTTCCTACCCTACTTGTGTGCGTGTGAGTTGTGTCTTGGTGCAAGGAGTTTCCACACTTGGTCTTCCCTGAGCTGGTGACAAAACTTCAGGATGTGTCAAACTTGAGGATGTGTCAAAAAAAAACACAACCTTTTGCCTCCCGGATTGCAAACCCCACCCCTCCCCACTTTCTTCGCCTTTTGGGATGAATGAGTGGTCTTGAAGTCATGGCAGGTCTATGCTGACGTGACAACGAATCGCGGTTCCTCCCCCCCCCCCACCGCCCCCAGTCGTGACTTAGTTAATCAACCTTCTTCTTCTGCTTCTTTTTTCAAAGTGGCAGCTGGATAAACTGATGGAGGGGCAGGAAAGAGAAACACAGAATCCGCACCCCATAACTCACACATTTGTCACACTGTATAAACAGCCAAGTGTCACATGCTGTCAGTACCAGCCATGGATTTGCCACCCCCCCCCCCCCGGCACTGCATCCCCGTTGGGATGCAGTGCAATCTCTGATTTCTCTTCTTTAAAACCGCCAATGCCTTTACACGGAGGAGGTGGCCGTTACTGCGCCATTTGTCCGCTTGCTCCAGGCTTCGCCCGTCTGAAAAGGCGCCTCTTGCTTTCATTCAAAATTCGAGAGAGCTTTCAGAATCGAAGCGTTTCGCTCGCTTTGGCTTGCGATTCGAACGCCTTTCGCGGGCCTTTTCGCGGCCCCCGCCAGACGAATCGTTACGGTACCTCGGCTGCAGCAGCAACCCAATCTGCTCTGGACGATTCGTCCGATCCCCCGGATCCAATAAGGTTAAAAGTCCCTTGCTGGTATTCTCAGGGCAATATGGTCGACTTGACATTAATATAATTAAATCAAGCCCCCACCATCTCAGTATACTTGTTTTAATATCTAAAGTTCCCCCTGTACATGCTCATCATTCAAGAACTGTAATAAATTGTGGGTTGTTTCTTTTTTAACCACCTGCAACACTGCACAATTAGCCGACGGCCCCGATTCAGCTGAAATTGCAGCCCGAGTCTCTCTCTCCCTGTTTACTCGAAAGAAAGTCCTGTCAAGAGAGCCGCATCAAGGGTTAACTCGTCTCTGGATTGGGGCCGCTATGTGGACTCAGGTGCGGTGACAAATCCCATTCCCTTACTCCCGAGTAAACTTGTGTAGGAGAGCAGCCCAACTCGATGCATCTTTACTGTAATCGGAATTATGGCTGCAACCCTAGAGAAATTTACCAGGGAGAAAGCCCCATGGAATGCCGAGGGATTTACTTCTGAGTAAATGCAGAGGAAGATTGCTAGTCAGGTTCCCTCCGAGTTCTGTAAGATCTATCCCCTTAAATTAGGAAGGGCTAGGCTTGCAACTGAAATGTCTCTTGCATTCCATCCTTGAGAAATGTTTTGTTTCATCCGAGGCTTCTGTTTCTGTCTTCGTCGCTCCGCTTAGGACAAATCGCGGCGACTGCGAAACGAGCAGCCCGAGAATCGGGCTGAGGACGTACGGTAGGTAGGGATTTCTCCGTGTGATAAAGAGAGAGAGAGAGAAAAAATCGCCCCCACCCTCCCAAGTGAGGTGATTTTTGGATGACATCCAGGAGAAGAAAGGAGCGTTTGTGTTTTACATCACCGAGTTTTGCTAGAGGTTTTATGCAGTTCCTTGTCTGCTCCACCAAGTCCCCTGCTGCGGTTTATGGGATGGCAGGCTGAATGGGTGCCTAAGGCAGAAGTCGGGGGGGGGGGCTGCGCATCTTTCCCTCCGAAGTCCAGCTAACAGTGTCCATGGGGCTAAAGCCCCATTTAGAAGTGAGACTTCAATAGGACTTACTTCTAAATATATATGGTCAGGACTGCGCTGTTAGGCAACGAATTTAAGCTGCCTCGCCACTCCGACCAAGGGCCTAATTATTTCTAACCACCGCCGTTTGATTTTCAATGTGTGTTTAGGATCGCGACTTTTTTTTTTTTGATACATCCCCATTCCTATCCTTAAGAGATTTTGGTCTGAAGAAAGTTCCACTTTCTTGAATAATAAAGTTACAAATAAATGAATTTGGGCGGAGGATGCCTTTAGTAGTTCTAGATCGGGGTTTTATACTGGGGGCATAATTTGTCTCTCTTTGCATGGGAGAAAACCGTCCCTATGTTACAAAAGCAGTTATGTAAAAAAATCTCAGGAGAACAAGGGACTAGCTGAGGCCAAACGCGTTTTCATGAGAGCCAGTCCCATTAATTTCAGAAGGACTTAACAAGTTAGCTTGCAATTCTGTGCGCGCTTACTGGGGAGTCAGTCTCATTGGGTGCGGAAGGAACTGACTTCAGATGCGTTTCAGATGCGAGATGCTTTAGAAATAAAGGCAAAAAGTCGAGCGCATTTGATTTCAGTGTCCCAGAGTGAAGCTTGTGTTTTATTGTTTTAGATCAATGGGGCAAAAATGCTTCAGATTGGGTCACAAATAAATGCAAGACCAAACGCAAGCATAGCTGTTGGGTACTGGATTGGCGCTTGAACCCTACAGGGCGTCCCTGCACCTCCTTGTCCACACAGTCTTTCTTCCTCTCTGGACCCGAAGCGCACCAGCCTTCAAGGCGCCTTCAAATAATTTTGCAGCTGATTTTGAAAGAACGACCCTTGAACCGATCCTCTCCCCCACCCCGCCAACTTCTCCAGGCGATGTTTATTCAGAGAAGCTGCTTACGCGCAGTTTCCGCGCAGTGCCTTTCCCGCTGAACTTCCGCGCCCTTTCCTTGGCAAGTCAGTCCCATTCGTTTCCGCAGCACCTTCGGGGGGAATCGTAGCCTCCGCTCCGCCTGACTCCCAAAACCCGGCTATTTCTCTTTCCCTCCTTCAGATTCAAGACAAGCCTTTCTTTCTTTCCTTGCTTCCTAAAGAGGTGTTCTAGGGTTGGTGTGTGTGAAATTTGGGGTATGCGGGAAAGGGTAGTTAAGTGGGACGCCTCTTCCTGGGAAACCGTAAATATGGGGCAGTTGGGGAGGGGGAAACATCTGTGGATGCGGAATGACACCTTTTCCCCAAAGATCTTGGCACAGTTTTGCGTGGCAGCCTGCGGAAATCCTCGAGGGAGGCAACCGGGCGTGGTCCATGGTGCCAATCCCAAGGGGCATTCGGGAAGAGGAATCTCTTTTCCGCAGAGAGGATCCCACCGGCAGATTTCCCATCCCTTCTCCTCCCCTCCTGCTGGCTCTCAACTTGGTCAGGAATGGATGCCGTCAGAAGTGCCTGAACAGGTGCTGGCGTCTTGCTCCTTGGATCGGGGCTCTTAGGCTTGGAGCAAATGGACACTTGTTTGTTTGCTGGATGTTTAAAAGCTGTACGGGTCCCATCGTGTCCCCCTCCCCTCGCCCTCCCAGGTGATAGTAAGGAGGGAGGGAGAGGGAGAGAAGGCGGATTTCCTGACCCAGCCACTTGGAAATGGACATCTTCTCTCTCTCTTTTCCTATCTCTGCTTTCTCAGGAGCCTGCCCTGGAAGGGAGTGCGGGCCATGGGTTGGGTGGAGAGGGGAGAGCTTGAATAATATTATGGGATTATTCTTCCAAGCCTTAACGAACGTGCGGAGTCATGAAACCCCGGGGTCCTCTGTCATCCCCAGCGTTGCCCCGTCCGCGCCCCCAAGTTTGAATTTCTCGCTTTCTTGGCTGAATTGCTTTGTTGCTGCTTGTTTATTCTAGATCTCTTTGTTTAGGCTGGCTGGAAAGGACATCTGGCTGGACCCAGGCAACAGGCAGCAGCGAGGGGGAAGCCAGCCCGATCCTAAACCCTCTCAGAATTAAACCCCATTGATTCAAGTTAGGTTTGCTGCAGCAGGGTATAAACACTGGCAACGCGCCCTTGTGATTCTCTCTCCGCTCCTCCTCCTCCTCCTCCTCCTCCTCCTCCTCCTCCTCCTCCTCCTCCTCCTCCTCCTCCTCCTCCTCCTCCTCCAACTCAGTTCTTCAAGTCCAATGAGCAAAAGCTAACCGACTGAAAAGAAAGTCGGGAGCTTCTCTGGGACACTCTGCACTCTGCACATGCTCGAAGGCAAGTGGTGTTATTGCACCGATGGTGTTAAAAGTAGGTCTGCGATGAGCTCTGTCTCACTTAAGCTTCGTTGATGGGCGTTATGGAAGGGGCGGGGGGATGAGTCACACCACTAATTTTATTTCATATTTTATTGTCCTGCGGGAATTAAATGCCGTTTCCAGCCAGAAAGATAGACTAAGAAAGCGGGGGGCTTCTCCTTCCAATCCGGAATAATAAAAGGTACCCCCCAAAAAAAAGAGGAGAAAAATGCCTCCCCCGTCTCACTCCTGCGGTCATGCCATAGGCTGGTGACTGATGCTGCCGGCCCGCGCCAACGAGTTAAGCATATACTACTGCACCCTCAAGCCAGGAACCAGGCAGAATAAGTTCTCACCGAATTTGGTAGCGCAAAAAGCGCTGCCTCTCTGGAAAGAAAAAAGACCAACAGGTCCGTTTCCTAACGGGATCAATTATTTTACACCACTCCAAAGTCAGACTGCGTGACTCTGGAGCATAGGGTCTCTTGCTGCCTCTCAAGAGCGGGGCGTGGTGCAGGACGAGGGGTCACAACCATTCTCTGAAGAAACGATTCGAATCGGGGTTGGCTTCCCATCCTCTGTCGCCGTGTACGACGCAACGCCACCTGTGGATTGGCATCTCCGGACTGTGTGCCTGGAGCGCCCCCTGCCGGTCCCGATAGTAATCGCGTAATTATCTGGACCTCCTTCTGCCTTAAGCTGCCCGGGCCTCTTCAAGAATACAGCCTGGGCGCTTCAGGGACTTGCTCATACTGTACTTAAAAGAACTCGGGGTATGTAAAGGCTCCGCGGCAGACTTTTGCATAAACTTCGTTTGCTTGTGTGTCTGTCTATATGTATCGACATGAAGATGGGGCCTCACCAGGGCTGAGCTTTGCAGCTGTTACCAGATGTTCAAAGGCCAACAAGGTTTAAGAAAGAGGGTGCTGGAAAGGGACAGGAGATTTTGGAAGCCCGCTGCAAATGTCCCAGCAAAAGGCCTTGCTCTGCAAAATAATATTCTAGAAGCTGGGTTCCCTCTGCCCTAGATGGCCTCTCCGGATGTGTGAATGCTCATTCTGATTACTGAACCAGTAAGAGAAATACCTAAGCTGACCTGATTAGTAGTTGCAACGGGTTTCTACAGCGATGTCCTCTTGATTAAGCTTGTAATACCCCTGGTGCAATAGGTAAGGCGTGGCACTTGGACACCAGCCCACGTCTGCTGTGGCGCAATGGTTGGTGGTTTGAGCCCACTCAGGCTGTGCACAGAATTCCTGCACTGCAGGGGGTTGGACTAGATGACCATTGTGCACCTTCCAACTCTACAATCTATATGAGTCCATATGTACACAGCCCAGTGGGATTTGGTCTAATGCCTAGGAAATTATTACTCCACTCCCTCTGTCTCCCAGCACGCAGCTCTTGTCTCTTTAACAGCAGGTGAAACACCCTCACCCCCCCACATAGAGATGCGGACTAGAAGAGTTACCTTTCTTTTCATTCGGCTGATCCAACACACAGCAGTGGGCAGGGGAAGCTTGCAATCCTGCGGAGGGTTGCAATCCCCAGGCATTACACATTAATGGAAATTGTGCAAGCGGTTTTATGGGTTACAAATTGCATCCTGTGTTTTGGCCTGCTCTGCCAAGCCAAGCCTACACCCACGGAACAGACACCGAAGTCACCTCCTCATTTATGACCAGATATTAGTCAGACGAGAAGCTGGCCAGCATGGCTCCATGCAAGCAACCACACACTCTAGTCTAAGTCGGAATGAGAAAGAAGAATGATCATATTGAGAGTGGAGTGGGGGAGCTGCAACAAAATATTGCAGTGTGGGGTGTACCTGTTCAGAGTTTCAGCCAGTTCTACACTACTCCATTCCATTCTTCCTGTGTTTTCTATTTCCCTGCTCCCAACAGCTATGGTTTTCCCAGTAGTGATGTATGGAAGTGAGAGCTGGACCATAAAGAAGGCTGATCGCCGAAGAATTGATGCTTTTGAATTATGGTGCTGGAGGAGACTCTTGAGAGTCCCATGGACTGCAAGAAGATCAAACTGATCCATTCTGAAGGAAATCAGCCCTGAGTGCTCACTGGAAGGACAGATCCTGAAGCTGAGGCTCCAATACTTTGGCCACCTTATGAGAAGAGAAGAATCCTTGGAAAAGACTCTGATGTTGGGAAAGATGGAGGGCACTAGGAGAAGGGGACGACAGAGGACGAGATGGTTGGACAGTGTTCTCGAAGCTACGAACATGAGTTTGACCAAACTGCGGGAGGCAGTGCCTGGCGTGCTATGGTCCATGGGGTCACGAAGAGTCGGACACGACTAAACGACTAAACAACAACAACATCAGCTAGTGTTTCTTGGTCACTTAATATGCTCTGCCCTCATTGGGTGGTTTGAGAGAATTTAAATTTCTTTCACCTAATGTTGATTCCATACTTCTGCAAACCCACCTTGCATGGGAAGTCTGTTCCCTTTACTGTAAATTCCTTTACAGTGGTACCTCGGGTTACAAACGCTTCAGGTTACAAACTCCACTAACCCAGAAATAGTACCTCAGGTTAAGAACTTAGCTTCAGGAGGAGAGCAGAAATCGTGCTCTGGCAGCTCGGCGGCAGCAGGAGGCCTCATTAGCTAAAGTGGTGCTTCAGGTTAAGAACAGTTTCAGGTTAAGAACGGACTTCCGGAACGAATTAAGTTCTTAACCAGAGGTACCACTGCACTGTGGTGCCACGTTTATGGCACTGTCCTCGTATACATGAAGCATTATCCTCAGAAGTATAATCAGTGCTGGCCAAGAGGTGCAAAAAGTACAGTCTGTTGAGAACTCCCTGCAAAAGAAAAAAAGATGAAGAAAAAAAGTGAGATGAGCAAAGCAAGAAGTCAGAACAGCAGCAACTTGTGATAATTGCGGCTTTTGTAAATAGCTGCTTTGCTTATCTTAAGCTTCACATGCCATTGTCACAGATGGTACTCCTTGCATCTCTTAGGCCATTTGGCCCCCCCAATGTTTACATTCTTTCCTCACCTCCCCAGCACCCACAACATTTAAGAGAAGATAAATGTTGATTGCTGCAATTATATGGAATCTAGTGGTGATAGTTATCAGCATGGCTTCAAATCAGCGTCATACCGGTAGTTTCCAATTAATGCAAGGACAGCTTTCAACATACAGTTCAGCAGAGGAGCTAATCCCCCAAACAGCCTTTCCTTTAAATGATTGAATAACCAGGCACAAGTGCTATTCATATCTTGCTAGTTTCAGTTACCTTCTCTTTCAAGCCAGGACTCCTTGAGGTAGTAAATGTGCCTTAAAGGTGGAAATCCAGGACCCCATTCAAATGCAGCAATAATAATAATAATAATAATAATAATAATAATAATAATAATAATAATTTATACCCCGTCCATCTGGCTGGTTTTCCCCAGCCACTCAGGGCAGCTTACAGCATATATTAAGCATAGTAAAACACCAATCAATAAAAACTTCCCAATATAGGGCTGCCTTCAGATGTCTTCTAAACGTTATGCACTTCTTTATCTCCTTGACATCCACAGGGAGGGTGCCACTACTCAAAAGGCCCTCTGCAAGGCTGGCTGACCACATGTCTTCATTAAAATATTTTCTTGGGTAACAATAGTACATACAAGAGTCTCTGTTTTCAAGTCATAGAACCCTTCAGGCAAGTCAGTTTTATATTCAGAGCGAGACATCACTATTCTAGGCAATATGGGGTTGAGGGAAAAGAGATTTGAGAAAAGAGAAGGGAGAGGAAAGAGGGAGACAGTAAAATTTCAGTCTTTTACATAGCATATGAGCAAAGCTTTTGTGTCAGTGTCATGTAAATAGGTATTATTATTATTATTTTATTTTATATGCCACCCATCTGACTGGGTTGCCTCAGCCATTCTGGGCAGCTCCCAGCAAAATATTTAAAGCACAGTAAAACTTCAGCCATTCAAAACTTCCCATAACAGGCCTGCCTTCAGACATCTTCTAAAAGTCAAAGAGTTGTCTATCTGACATCTGATGGGAGGGCGTTCCACAGGGAGGGCGCCACTGCTGAGAAGGCCCTGTGCCTGGTTCACTGCAGCTTTACATCTCACAGTGAGGGAGCCACCAGAAGGCCATCAGGGTGGGGCCTCAGTGTCCAGGCTGGACGATGATGGTGCTGTGAGAGACCAGAGAGACCAGGGCACGGTTGGTTGCTGTTGGTTGGTCGCATTGTGTTTTTTTGTGTGTGTGTGTTGGGGTTGCATGTTGCTTGGTCAGGTCAGCCATACCAATTTGTATGCTGTCGGGGTGTTTGTGTGTGGTTATTGTCTTGCTGGGAGCCACGCCAGGGTGAAGGTGTCCTCCCGTGTTTGTCCCCATGTTAACTTCCATCTGTTAGTTAGCTTTTCAAGTAGGGGTCTTTCCCATACTGTTTGGTACCAGTGGTCCATGTCCACTCGCAATAGATCCCTCCAGCATCTAGTTATGACACTCTTCGCAGCTGAGAGTAAGTGGACTGTGTGTGGACTGGCCATATATTGAAGTAAGACACATTCCCATCTGAAGAGGTGTCCCTCAGGACCAGTAGGTTTAGGTTCTAAAATTCCCTAATGATGTCACTGAGGTGAGGGCTCATGTGATTGACTGCTGCTCCCCCTGCACTTAGACAACTAGGACAAACTTTCCCCTGATTTACTTTGTTTCTATGTGCAGGGTTTTTTTTTTTTAAAAAAAGCTTTTCAGCATGAAGAATAATTCAATTATTTGAATGCCCAGCTGCACTCTGAAAGGGGTCTTGCTGAGAAATAAAATGATTGCCTCAACGAGAATGAAGACCAGGAAGGCTTATGAATGTGAGTGATTCCTTTGCCACCACAGCAGACTGCTCGCTTCCTGCAAATCCTGGCAACTTTGAAAAATGCCCATATTTGGTGAATTAAGGTGTTTGAAGAATCTGATGTGGTAAATATTAGGAAAGGGCAGCAAAGCTGAGAAAAACACTGGAGCTGTTTAAGGATGCAATTTGCAGAAACAGGTCAGATTGCAAATAACTGGTTACAAGTTTGAGGAAATTAGTTTCCTGTGGTGTCGTATCTTTAAGCACCATGGTGAATATATATATATATATATATATATATATATATATATATATATATATATTCCTTTATTTCAATGCATAACTGATATAATCATGCACCAGGGTAGGCTTTTCACTACACTTCGCTGCTACCCATATTGTTTACTTCACTTAACTGAGGGATGGGGAAACTGTCGCCTCACAGAAATTGCCAGACTATAACTCCATCACCCCCTGACCATTACAGAGGACAGTCGGAAGATCCTAACAGAATACCAGACCATGGCATCCATTAATATGGAAACTATAAGTCAGACACGTCGTCTTTTCAGAGTCCAGATGCCCTTGATCAAACAATGAGTCACGCTTTATTAGACATTTTGGTGAAGCAAGATCTCTTCTAAAATTATTTTAATATTTGTCGCTATGATTAAAGCATGTGGGAACATGTTGTTCTAGCTGTTTGTTATCATAGATATGTTGTTTTATTCAATAGCATTTCCTTTGAAAATGAAAAACTAAACAAAGCAAACCTCTTGACCAATGTGCCACTTTGAGGATTTTTAATCCATTACTCCATTGCTGTTTATTACTTAAGGGATTAACTAAGGGATGTGATAATTATATGATTCGTGTTTTTATTGGGCCAGATCCGACCAACCTAGTTTACTAGTAGAAGCTGGTGCAAGGACTAGTTGAGATTCTTGCATGGCAGCGGGTTGGACTCTGGGGTCCCTTCCAGCTCTACAATTCCATGATTCTATGAGTCCTCCCAGTACAGAACTGCCCACAGTACCAAGGTGTGGGGAAGATTGTTCCATCTGGGAAGCAGAACGATCATCTTAGTGCAATGCTGAATTCCACCCATTGTGTTCTATTTATGTGTCTCGAATTCTGATTGGTAAACTACCTTGTGAGGGGAACGTGCCCACAAAGGCAGTTTGGAAACTTGTGGCATGCATGCATATGCATACAAACAGGAATTGTGAAAAGAGTAGATTCTTGAAAAATCACTGCCCAGATATAAGATGCATTGAACGAGTCTGTTAGCAGGAAATTACCCTGAAAAACAGCATAAAACAAAAATAAGTAAGATGAAACTTTTTTTTTTCTGCTGCGGAGAGAACAGAATCATAGAACTTGAGAGTTGGAGATCATATGATCTGTTCCCCTGGCAAATGCCAGAATCAGCGGGAAAAGCTTCATCCAGTGGGAGTTAAAGTAGGTGTCCTCTAGATATTGTTGAACTGCAAATCCCATCAGTGCCAACCAGCAGGGCCAATGGGCAGAGGTGATGGGAACTGTTGTCCAGCTACCCCTGGCTAAACCTACCTATTGCATGCATGCTTTGGAATGCTCCAAAGGCATAGATGCAGTCGTGCTGACAAGCCTGACAACTCTACTGTCTCCCACCCAGCTGGTTAATGTAGCCAACTTTTGCTAAGTAGTGCTCTTGTGTCTATAACAGTGGAGGTGATAAACCCCATCTTCATTCTGTGAAAAGCTCCCCCGATTTCTTCAAATCAAGGTGCTGTTCAAGGCGCAAGATAAGGCCAGTTCTTCAGGTCATTCTTAGCAGTCCTAGCTCAGAACTCTGGCCTGGAAACGCAGCAGTAGCTGTGTTGTGTGTGACAAGTTGGCTGAACAAGCACAGCAGCTAGGTGTAGGCAGCGGTGAGGTAATTGAAAGGGAAGGGATTTGGAAAGGATTCCAAAAATAAAAAGCCCAGCACATAAACCCCAAATGCTATTAAGAGCCACTAAATTACCTGAAGGCATCTCAATTAAGGAGATTGCAATCTTCCATCATGATGCAGCTATTGCTATTAAGGATTCCCGGTGCTTTGACTGAGATATTCTAATTAGACAGATTTCCTGATAAAGCACGTTTAAATGAAGCAAGCTGTGCTGTCTCTTTCGAGGCCTCCGTTTGCTGCCAGGCGCTGTCTGTCTGTTTCTGCATGGCTTGTCCCTCCCCGCTTTTGGATTGTAATTTCGTCAGGGTAGGTCTTTGCTTAGAAAGATGAATGCAACAGGACTTTAATTCCGCCTCGGCGAGGATTTATGCTGCCATAGATGATTGCAGCTATTTATTGCTCTGCTTTTATTATCGGAAGTAAGTTGTTATGGGCAAGTGGTGTACCCCGCCTTGGGATAAATGTGAAAGGTGGACTAGAAGTATTTTAATGAATGGTGATGCTATTAATAGCAAAGTATGAGTCAAGGATCTGTGTGGGTCAAATGGACTTTGACTATATACTATCGTCTTACAAGAGCTGTCTTACTTTTAAGTTTCTCTTTTGCATTAGAGGGTCCTTCCCTTGGGTGGTTTGCCATAGTTTTGCATCCAGCTGTCCTGCCTTAACTTTGTGCTTTCTAAAACTACATAAAGCTAAGTTGGTTCTATGAAACAGCTGGTAGGATGAGTGTTGGAATGTGGAGCCATAAGGGACATAGGTCTCAAAGACTCACTGTGGTGTTAGCAGCAGCTACAGTTTAGATCAGTGAGTCCCCAATTGGTGGTCTGCAGACCTCAGGGGGTCCGCATAACCCACCTGGAGGGTGCATGGCACCATTCACATAACAAAAACTACCTTAGAGATATCGAAATTTCCAAAAGTAGGCGGTCCATGGCTTGGCTGTTGAAAAACAGAGGGTGCTCAGTACTTAGCTAATTGGGAACCACTGGTTTAGAGAGTTAGTGTAATTTGTTGTTGTTGTTAAAATTTCTTTACCACCCTCGCAAGGCAAATTACAATATTAAAACGCAAAAAGTACACAATATAATAACAAACAAAAGCAATACCTCCCACAGTTTCAAAGGTCATTGATTGTTAAATTAGCCAAAGGCCTGGGAGAAGAGGGATGTTTTAAAGATGTTCCCTTTGAAAAGTTGCTGCATTGGCCCCTTAACATTATATGCCGTACTTTTCACATTTCAAACGGCTGCATGATACGTGACACTAAATGCATTGCTGTCAATTGCATAAGGTTTTTTTTTTTATAAAATAAATTATATAATGATAATGAGAAGCACTAATGGGCCTGATCTTTATTAAAACTACATAATAGTATTATGACTTGGTAGGTGCAAGGCACCCTAAATTCCGGATCAAGTTAGTGTTAGAATTTAATTAAGTCTTCTGTGTTAAAACTGTGTGTCAGACTCCCATGTATTAGAATGTAATCAAGACCCATGTGTATTAAGTTGTGTGTCAGACACCTCTTCAATCCTAGGGAATAAACAAGTCAGGCTAATTTCCTTTTGTGGTGATAGCCTGGAGATGAGCCACTAAGACAACACAAAGGATCATGGGAAAATCTCATCTGTAAATGAGTGGACTCAACTAAGAGTTACTTTAAAAAGACAATGCCGGTGTTTTAGGTTAGCATTTTGGGATTTCAGTTAGGCGTTCTGGAAGCAGCGGGATGGACAGAGAGTCAGGGAGCAACGTTTGGGAGAAATGGTTGAGGCTATGGGAGACGCCAGAATCTCCTGGGGTGTGAGCCCCTCCATCATAGGCTGTCAGGGGCTGGACTGAGGAGGAATGGTGGGGGCTGCCCCCCTTCTCCTGAGCCTTCCCGAAAAAAAGAGGACAGTATAGATTTAGAACAGTGGTTTGCAGAAGGACATAGTTCAGAGATTGTAGAGGGGAAAAACTGGGAAATATTGGGAGATGACCAGCAAGAAGAAGAAACACCGGGGGGGGGGAGGTACTCAGCTGACAGACTCAGTGTCTTTGGAGAGCATTCCTGAGCCCCCCTCTCCCAGGACTAGGTGGACATTGAGGGTAGTAAAATGGAAAGCTCACAGGCTGACTGTTCAGAGATTAGCCGAAGCAGGGGTGACATACAATAGGGGAGACGTAGGGGGTGGTACTTAGTACTTAGAGCAACGGCATTATCTAGGGAATACTGCATTCCTTTGTGTGTCTCTGCGAATATGGAATAAAATTACTATCTGATTCTTGGCTGCCACCATGGGAGGGATCAGATTCCCTGAAGCCTGACATAGGCTCAGGTTGTATCTATGTGAAACTACAGCATACTCCTTCTTCACTGCGCCTCATTTTCCAAAAGGAAACACAGAAAATCTTTAATCATTGATCCTCCATGAGGGAGGATGATTTTGAATCAATGGATACTCCCCGGCTCAATGGTTAAGTGCGACATATTGTGTGTGTACTTACTATTAAATGAAGAAGAACCTCTGGTCTAGTTAGGTCCTTAGCTGCTGCTGTTACTGTCACTTGTCCTCATTTCTCCCATGCCTGCTGGATAGTACACCTGAGTACTACAGTTCATGATGGAAGGGGCTGGATGAAAAGAATGGAGGTGGCAGTGGAGAGAAATGGGTTGGATAAACTGCTGCAACTGGGCCTGGCACTTTGACAGGGGAGTCAGGGTTGTAGCCTCAGTTGATAGGTTGCTGTCAACTCTAGTCATTTAGAGTGAAGGGCTTCTAAGATGGAGACTGGGCATCATGCTCTGTGTATGTTCCCAGGTATTGGAGCTAGAGACCATGGCTAGATCTACGCAGCTATTAAAAACCAACAAAAAACAACAATGCTCTGAATGCGCTCCGCAAAAAACTACTGTGAAGCTCACAATTGAAAATATCATTGAGTTGTGATTTCAGCTCTACAGCGCCATCTTGTGTCACAATGTTTTTTTTCTTTCGATTAGTTAAATCTTTATTGATTATTTCAGATAAAAACACACATAAACAAGTACACACGCGTGCTCATAAACAGATGTTTCTAAGTTATGTTTCAAAACATTAACAATAAAAACATCTTTAATCGAAAATAAATATACAGACAACTTAAATAAAGAAACTCGAAAAAAGTAAAGATAAATAAATAGATAAACAAGAAAGAAGGAAAGAAAAAAAAGAGAAGGGAAAGGAAAGGGTGAAGGGCGAAGAAATTAGAGGAAGCAAAAAGAAGTAAAGAAGAAGGCAGAGGTTGAGAAGAAAAGAAAAAAGAGAGAAGAGAAAGAAAAAAGTAGTAATATTGACTTCCACCGCTTCATCGTACAGTAAGTAAATTAATACATTCTTAACTTAACTGTCTTTTTGTCCTTATGTCGACACTAGAATAAATTTTTCTTATTTTCATCCTGTAAACATCTCATTTCATCAACGACAGGGTTAGTCCAAACATAGCCAGATTTTAGTTCAGGGTTAGTCCAAACATAGCCAGATTGTGTCACAATGTTATAACGCATTTATAACGCTGTATTTTGTAGCTGAGTCCCATAACTCACTTCAGAGTGTAAGCATGTTCGCAGCTGCTGATTCCAACAAGCTAAATTCACATTGTTCTCTATGGTAGGGCTCACCAATTTTTTTGGACCAATGGCCACATTTTTAATTTTCGGGCAGTGCTGGATGCTGCTGCTACAAAATGGCTGCCGTGGGGGTATGTGGCCTAACACAAAATGGCTGCCATGGAGAACATGGCATAACACAAAATCTGGGAGACAACCTTATGCTTATCATAGGAATTCAGCTATGTCCTGATTGTGGAGATCATGCGCTGGTGGTGTTGCTATCTAATAACAACAACAGGGTGGCCACATCACACTCACACATAGTTTGCATAAATTGTTTAGAAGGTACTTGTCCCATAACTTCCATTCTGGGAGGGCTAGGGACTTAATATATTTTTTTAAAAAAAGGAAAGCTCAGAGTCTGAGAAACACTGGAGGACCAGTGAAAGACCATGGGCACCAAGTTGGCAACCTTCATCATGGCTAAATCTTGCTTACACAGGACTGCTTAGGTTTCCATACTAGGAGCATAGGAATGAAAAGGGCCTCTAGGTTCGGTCTTCAAGTAGAAGACTGAATCTTTGGACAGCTTCTGACAGTCAGGGTCAACAAAACTGAGCTAGACAGATCATTGGTTTGATGGGTCATTGGTACAAGCGAGCTTCCTGTGTTCCTATGAAGCTGCCTTGTAGAGAATTGGACCATTAGCTAAACTGGTCCTGTATTGACTACAGGCTGGCAGCAGCTTTCTGTGGGCTCAGACTGAAATCTCCCTCTGCCCCTGCTCCCTGGTCTTTCATGGAGATGCCTGGGATTGAACCTGCAGGGCTTCTGTTCAGTGGGACTTTGGAGCAGATGCCCAGGGCCCCACTTGGCAGGATGGAGAACCCCCCCCCCCAAACACACCAGGGTTGGCTTTGGAATCCATATTTGGAAGCAAGTGAAGTTTTGACTGCCATCATCTAAACAACCCCTCTCTTCTAGAGTCCAGAATGTCCTAGTAGGCACTATAGTGATACCTTGGTTTTCGAACAGCCTAGTTCTCAAACATTTTGGCTCCCGAACAATCAAAAACCGGAAGTGATTGTTCTAGTTTTCGAACGTTATTTTGGAAGCCAAATGTCTGATGGGGCTTCTGCCGCTTTCAATTGGCTGCAGGAGCTCCCTGCAGCCAATCGGAAGCCATGCCTTGGCTTTTGAATGCTTTGGAAGTCGAATGGACTTCCGGAACGGATTCTGTTCGACTTCCAAGGTACGAGTTTACTGAGTTAGATGAACCTGTGTACAAATATTATTATTATTTTAGTGAAATGAATAGGTGAGCATTAACTTTTTGGAATGTGTTGCAGACATGCAATTCCCTGTTAATTCAACTTCCATTAAGGTCTTTAAGTCCGCCATGCATAACTACCTCTGCCCCCCCTTTTCTTTTCCAAATGTTATTTTTATCAGGCATATTTAGCAGAGTCTTGTAAATGCTGCTGAGTAGTGGCTCACTTGGCCCAGAGAAGCATGTAACTATAAATTGAAACACGATGCTGATAATCAAGGCCTGGAGAATGTGTTTAGTCTACTCTTGGGTGGATAACGAGAATGTATATTAGCAAATACTTTTACAGGCAATGGTAGATAATATATTAGGAAAAAGTTTTTAGCCTTAAATACTTTGATATCTATAGACATTTATTTTAATTATGTTAAAAAAAGAAAAGAAAACTCCCTATAACTGTTAATAGGGTTTTTTTTTAATGCAGTCATTGTACATTGGCAAAGATTTAACAGGCAAATGGTTAAAAAAACAGCTAATGGAAATAGTTCCCCCCCCACCACCACCACCAAAGAAAGGACAAGGATGGTGTTGGACGGTTTTGTTAATGGGACATTGTCAGGCTTATTTTCTGTGTAGGTTCAAACAGAGGACTGAGGAAATTCTTGGTGAGTAGTAGCTGCTGGAAATCTTGTTCTCCAAGTTGGTAATAGAATGCAACCTCACTCCGAAAGAATGTTGCAACCTGGATTTATGCAATAGGGAATGAATCGAGACCTTGTGGCATTTTGTGGGTCTACCCTGTGGCATTTGGGATGATTTATTGTAGGCATGGAGACCCCACCTTAGGCATACACCCTCAGCACAGTTTGCGATACAAAAACGGGAAGGTTTTAATATATATTTTTAAAAAACAACAACTCAGTGCAGATGGGCAGAACAATTCAAAGCATTGATGCAGCGCCCCGTTCTGGACTTTCCCCTCTGCCTGGCTCTGCTTAACTTTCAACTGGGGACTTTCCCATTGTTGTAGTGTGTAGGTGGAGAAGCTACTGATTCTTTCCCTTTGAACTTTTATCCAAAATGCTACCACCTTTCTGGCACTTGCAGTACTTACGTCATATCCTCACAGGTTCAGCCTGGGATTTCTCCCAGTCTGCTCTGTCTCTCACCATAGACAAGAACACGTCTGTCATGGCACAGAGGTGGGGAGGGAGAAGGGAAGTTGGCTCACTACTTCCCCATCAATCTTTCAGTCTTCTTAAAAAGGTTTTTTTTAGCTAATTCCTTATGGGGTCGCTTCTAGGTTTGTCCTAGAAGCCTTGCAGTTCTGTCTGTCTATCTATCTATCTATGCAAAAAACTGATAGAGCCAGTAGCAAATAAAGTCGTAGCTTGGTTCTCAAACGGAATCTGTTCCAGAAGTCCATTTGACTTCCGAAAACGTTCAAAAACAAGGCACGGCTTCCGATTGGCTGCGGGAGCTTCCTGCACTCAATCGGAAGCTGCGTAAGCTGCGTTGGACATTCGGCTTCCAAAAAGTATTCACAAACTAGTACACTCACGTCCGGGTTTGTGGCGCTCGGGAGCCAATCCGTTCGAGTTGCAAGGCGTTCCAGAACCAAGGTACGACTGTATTCATAGAATTATGGCTAGCACACAAGTTCCCCCTGCTATATAACTTACTGCTTTTTGTGAAGCCTCCCCAGTCTTGAGGTGCTTTTCATAGGGCACAGAGCAGGGGTCAGCAAACTTTTTCAGCAGGGGGCAGGTCCACTGTCCCTCATACCTTGGGGGGGGGGCTGGACTATATTTTGAAGGGGGAAAAAGAATGAATTCCTATGCCCCAGAAATAACCCAGAGATGCATTTTAAATAAAAGGACACATTCTACTCATGTAAATATATGCTAATTGCTGGACCGTCCGCGGGCCGGATTTAGAAGGCGATTGGGCCGGCTCCGGCCCCCGGGCCTTAGTATGCCTACCCATGGCATAGAGGACTGTTGCTTTGAGAACTACAACACCAAAGGCCCACCCTTCACCGCCCCCTGTCATGTGGAACTGGTTGCATAGTCCTTTGGATCACAGCCCAACCCATTTAGTTTTCTTTCTTTGCTCTGAGCCAAGAAGGGTGCACTGCACGCCTTTGCAGGTCTTCTGCCACCATCTGCAAACCTTTCAGCTCCAGATTCCAAGTGCTTTTATTGGCAAAGCTCAATGGCTGTAGTTTTGGGAACTCCCTGCCTTTTGTGGGATTTGCAGCTCCTAATATAAATGTTAAATAGAACAGCTCTGGCTGAAGTTGCAAGAGCTGGCACGCTTTGTCTGTCAGGTGCATTTTCCTGCGAAGGATGCAATGTCAGGTGGTTATGATGCAAATTGAGACGCAGCCGCTGCAATGTTATCCAGGAGCAGCTTATTATTATTTTTTCTGTAACAGGAGACATGCTGCGGGTGACCTAAGAGCACAAGGCCTTATGAGAAGGGACTGTGCTGTGCCAAAAGCTTATGGATCTGTAGGTGTTTTGCTGCGAGACAAAGTCTACCATTGGTAATAACCTCTAATGAGTTTGTCTGCAAGCTGCTTCAAATCACCTCCCACGTCCGTTCCCTTTTGTTATGATCCTCCACCCAGATATATGGCCACACAGGTTCTTACTCCTTCTTGCTCACTCATTTTTGGCTGTCTCACTTGCCCCACACATACACCATTGCCTGGCAAAGCTTCTTTATGGATGGGTTTCTAGCAGGCCCTCAATATGTCCCATTTTTACAGGACAGTCCCAGAATTACGAAGGCTTCTGATTTGATCCCAGAATGTCCCTGTTTTTCCTGCCAGTGCATCTCCAAATCTAAAGGTAGAGGACAGGAATGGGGGACTCGTGGCCCTCCAGATGTTGTTCAAATAAAGCTTCCTTCACCCGTAACCATTGTCCATGGCAGCTGCAGTTAGTAGGAAATGGAGTCTAACCACATCTGGAGGACCACAGAATAGAGAACATCCTGGGACACTGGCAGAAAGAATAGCTCTCTATTGACATTATAGATGGCACCATTCTTTTATACCAGTATGAATGAACATATGCTCAGGGGGTGTCCAGCCATTTACATCATCACCAGTGATATTTTTCTAGAAAAAGTGCCGGAACTCACCATGAACACCTCCCTTGTTCTCTTAGAATGGCACACCCACCTGAGAGGTGCCAGGACTGAGTTCTGGTGAGTTCCAGCTGGAAAAAAAACACACACCCTGATTTTTTGACCACATGCATAATTGGCTTGTTGGGCAAGCTTGATAGGGCAATTGCTTGTGTAGTCCTTATGATTCTGGATTGCCACCGATATTTTTGAACCATCTGTATGAGGCCATGGAGGAAGATTCCTGGAGGCTTTTTTCGAAACATTGGCATGCCACCCTTTCCCTCACAAAGCCAGTTTGACTAAAACATTGGTAAAGCAATGAATCCCACTAAAACACTTTAGTAAATGTCGACTATAAAAGCAGCAAATAGGGCACAGCAACACATTAAAACCAAAGCAAGCACCTGCCACCCCTAACTTTATTAATAACTCTCAGCTCTATATTTCCTTATCGATTCGCTTAGGCGTGGCTGCCTCAATCCTAAATGAAGCCCTGGGCGAAGGGATGCGGTTAAACAGATTGAAGCTGATTGGAGACAAGATGGAGGTGATATAGTTAATCCACATGCTTTGGGTAGAGTTGGAATGCCTGCTTTGGGTGGAGCAGCACGCCCTCCATCAGAGCATGTTCAGGGCCTAGGGCTTCTACTAGACTCAGTTTTGCTCATGGAAAAACAGGTAGCAGTGTGTTTTACCTGCTGTGCCTATTGCATAGGCCCCAGCCTATTTTTTGGAGTAGAAGGGTTATACCTGGTTGCTCTGCAATTTGTGCAAACTTGAGGATTGACTACTGCAAGGCACTTTCACATGGGTCCGCCCTTGGAAGCTGTGGAGCTAATGCTATAGCCTGCTTCCTGATTCATAGAGCAGGGCAAAAGCATGTAGCAGGTCACTGATTTGGTTGTGGTGGGGCAACAGCACTGGCTGCTTATGCCCAGTTCAAGTACTAGACTTGACGTTTTATTGCTCTTAGTTGGAGACTTTCCTCTCTCTGTATGAAGCTACCCATCCTTCGTAAAGCAGAGTCACTCTGCCAATGGACCTGGTGCCAGCTCCCCATAGACCACGTCCCTGGAGAGCCTGAACTCAGGATTGTGTCCTATGTTTCCTTGTGTGACCCATACAGGGTTGCACAAACCTCCTGGCTTTCCTTTCTGCTTGAGACAGTAAAATGCCACCTTGCATGTGAGCTGACTTCCACTCAATGGATTGCAAGTTGTATAGGCTTGCTTTAACGCTGCAGAAATTCACCGGGTGCAGCCAGCCCCATCACTTTCATCTCTATGCCGGGAGAAGATGTACCTATTGAAGTTCCACCTGAAAAGACAGCTGCTGGAGGTGCAGAGTCTCAGTCGGGTGGGTGGGTGAGATACAGAAACAGTAACTGCGAGAAGAACTGCAACTATACTTCATTTCCTTTTGTTTTGAATTGCAACAAACTGAGCTTGAAAAGTTCAGGACAGAGCTCGAAGCTTCGGAACAGACAAACTCTGTTAATGATTTAAAATGGCCTGTGACCTAATTTTCTAAGCACTTGCTTGGGTGGGAACTGCCCCGATGTCAAAAGGGCTGGATTAACCATTAGGTTACATACATGAAACGATGCAGAATGCCAGCCAAATATTGCTGTGGGAGTTTCTTGCTGGGGAAAGTACGCTGGGCACCTTTAAAACGTAGCACACCTTAGAACATGTAAGCTATTATTTCATCACGTGATTTGGGGGTGGTGGAGAGTGGAGAATGTGACCCAGCTACTGCAAAACACCCATAGAGCTCTCCTAGCACATGGAACAGAAAAGCTCTACTCTTTTTAAAAAAAATTCTGCTTCTGCAAAGTTTCCTTACGCCCTTGGCAAGGAGATGTCTGCCTAAGTAGGAGAATACGGACAGAGGGGTTTCTTATAGGTTTCAACATAGAATCATAGAGTTGGAAGAGACCCCAAGGGTCATCCAGTCCAGCCCCCTGCCAAGCAGGAAACACCATCAAAGCATTATTGACATATGCCTGTCAAGCCTCTGCTTAAAGACCTCCAAAGAAGGAGACTCCACCACACTCCTTGGTAGCAAATTCCACTGCCAAACAGCTCTTACTGTCAGGAAGTTCTTCCTAATGTTTAGGTGGAATCTTCTTTCTTGTAGTTTGAATCCATTGCTCCGTGTCCGCTTCTCTGGAGCAGCAGAAAACAACCTTTCTCCCTCCTCTATATGACATCCTTTTATATATTTGAACACAACTTTCATATCAGCCCCTAAGCTTCTCTTCTCCAGGCTAAACATACCCAGCTTCCTAAGCCGTTCCTCATAAGGCATCGTTTCCATGATCAACAGCTTGATCTGGTTAGGGCAGGGTGGCTACCATGAAGCCTTTCAAATGTTCTTGGGTACCCACTAACTCCAGTCAGCATGGCCAATGGTTAGGGATGATGAGAGTTGTGGTCCATCAACTTGTGGAAGGCTACAGGTCTCGTCATCCCTAGATTAGGGGCTTGGATGTCTTCTCTATGTGGAAGCTTTTTAGCGCAGGAAAAATATACAGTCATGGGATGAGGGAATGTGGTAGATGTTCGTGAAATTATGTCTGGAAAAAGTGGTGGTGGAGAGAATAGTGGTCCTCTATTGAAACTGATTGGCGGGAAATTCAGGACAAAGAGATGAGAAGAAAATATTTATCAGCATGCACAATTAAGAGATGGGAGAGGAATTTGATGTAGTTTGCACACGAACCAAAAATACGACCAGAATTTGCGCTTCACTGAATCTTGCAGTGCAGTTCTGCAGTCAAGCAATGTGTACAAAAATGCATACCGGTAGACAAGGGTAAAGTGTGCATACATTAATGAAAATTGCATACAAAAATGCAGGATATTACAGAAAATTGATCTGGCAAAAAATGTGTACTGGTATATTAGGCGAAATTTGCACTAAAATGCTGGTGGATTTTCAGGACTTAAAAAACACACTCAGACACAAGGAAATGTTGATAACTGACCTTAAGATTGGAAAAAATGAGAAACTGAGATTGTTATATCAACTTCTGGAATTGGCCAATGAGAAACTTTCAAAGAGGATTAGGCAATTTCACAGAAAAGATGTCTGTTGTTAGCAATCACAGTGACTGTTCAGAGAAGGTATATCTTGGGGTGGGTTGCTGCCTTCATCTCCCACATGTGGGCTGCCTGGAGGCATCTAGTGGACCATTCTAGGAAGCAGGAGGATGCTGGACAGCTTCTGAATTGATCTGGCAGAGCAATTAGCAGGGTTTAACATTCATCTCCACGCCCCAAAGAAACGCATTACCTGGGGGGTTCCTGCATATCAAGTGTTTGTTGAAGGCCACAGAGGCCTCCTGAAAAGTTGGCAATCTTATTTTGGGGTTTCTCCCTAATTTTGGGGAAGCGCTCCACCAAGCACTTCTGCTGTGAGTTTTTGGGCTCATCTGCATCGTTGTTTGGACAATTCTCAGCTGTCCTTTAAATCACTGCCCTCCCATACTCTCCCTTGTCTCCCCCCCCCAATGCTGATCCAGATTTCCACATACCAGGGAATCTCCAAAAAGGAGAGGTTATGAGCCTGGCAATAATGTATGAAAAGAGCCTTGATCTCCTGTGGAATGTGAGCATTATTTTGCAAGGTTCACAGTCTCACTTGAAGGCAAGTTTGGGATGGATACTGTCAATTTGTTCCTTTTCCTCCGAAAAAGCTACAGCAGCATTCCTCAGACTCCAGATGTTTTAGGGGTACAGCTCACATCAGCCCCAGACAGCATGGACTGAGCTATAGTGCTATGCTGTTGATCTTACAGATTTTTAAAGGATTGATATAAAAGAAAGATATGAAAACTCATTGTAGCATTTTTATTGCACTGCTTTATAGTAATTCATATCAGAGATTGAAGCCGTTTGTGTTTATCAGATTCTACTCAGCACATAGAGACTTATGTGAGCCTGTGTACACATTGCCATTTACTTTGGCTCCAGTGCGCTCACACAGCTGGTGCCTGAAGCTGTATATACATGTTTTCAGCTACAATACACACCTACCTTGCAGTTTCTTTGGAAATACTGATGGCTGATACATTTCTTCAGAGGTGTACTTACAAAGAAGAAGAAGAGGAGGAGGAGGAGGAGGAGGAGTTTGGATTTGATATCTCGCTCCATCACTACCCGAAGGAGTCTCAAAGCGGCTAAAGATCTCCTTTCCCTTCCTCCCCCACAACAAACACTCTGTGAGGTGAGTGGGGCTGAGAGACTTCAAAGAAGTGTGACTAGACCATGGTCACCCAGCAGCTGCATGTGGAGGAGCGGAGACTCGAACCCGGTTCCCCAGATTATGAGTCTACCGCTCTTAACCACTACACCACACTGGTAAGGAGATGTATTGGTGCCCCTGAAGCCAGGAGAGATCACAGACCAAAAACTTAAAAAGTTTGCTTTTTGCCACCTTTCGTGCTCCACCAGTGACTTCCTCCACAGCCACTGGGGCTGTGTTAGTCTGTCTGCTTGCCTTCCTGCCTCCCCTTTTCCCTCCATCCACTCACTGTTTTCCCTCCGAGCTGCCAGAGAGCTGCCATTTTTGCATCTCCCTTTACAAAGCTATTGTACTACCAACCTTACTATATGCTTGTGAAACATGGACCACTTATAAATGCCATCTCCAACTCCTCGAAAGATTCCATCAACGGTGTCTCTGAAATTTTTTACACATCACTTGGGAAGACAGGCGAACTAATATCAGTGTACTGGAAGAAGCAAAGATCACCAGTGTTGAAGCAATGATTCTTCAACATCAACTTCGTTGGACTGGTCATGTTGTGCTAATGCCTGATGATCGTCTTCCAAAGCAACTACTCTATTCCGACCTTAAAAATGGAAAGTGTAATGCTGGTGGTCAACAAAAGAGGTTTAAAGACTGTCTCAAGGCAAATCTTAAAAAATGTAGTATAAACACTGACAACTGGGAAACACTGCCTGCGAGCGCTCCAGTTGGAGAACAGCCTTTACCAAAGGTTTCATGGGCTTTGAACATAGCTGCCAAGTACCCCCTTTTCCTGGGAAATCCCCATTTTTCCTTACCATTTCCCGGCGGTCTCCTGTTTCAGCTCCTCTCCTGTTAATCTCCCTTATTTTGGTTCCTGTCGGCGGCCATTTTTCTGGTGCCACTTTGCCCATCTATGGGCACCAGAAAATGGCCGGCGCGAGAAGTCACATCTATACATGTCTGGAAGTGCGTAGACGCAACTTCCGGCGTCGCTTTGCCCATCTATGGGCACCGAAAATGGCCGGCACCAGCACCGGAAGTTGCGTCTACGCACTTCCGGACATGCGTAGATGCGACTTCTGGTGCCGGCGCTGGCCATTTTCGGTGCCCATAGATTGGCAAAGCGACACCGGAAGTTGCGTCTACACAACTTCTGGTGTCGTGCGGCTGCCGATCCCGGATTTCTCTGCGAGAGACTTGGCAGGTATGGCTTTGAAGAAACTCAGTCTCAGGACGCAAGGGAGAAACGTGCTAAGAGGAAGGCACGCTTGGCAAATCCACACCGTGATCAACTCCCGCCTGGAAACCAATGTCCCCACTGTGGAAGGACGTGTGGATCCAGAATTGGCCTCCACAGTCACTTACAGACCCATTGTTAAAATCGTGTTTATGGAAGACAATCTTACTCGGCTATGAGTGATCGCCAGAGAAGAAGAATGCCCCTGCATTTCTCCTTCAACCAGCTTCCATCTGATTTGAAAATGTACACTGTGGTTAAGCTGAGGTGTGCACATTTGAGACAGATGACACACATGTACAGATGACAGCTTCACAAACAGGAGTTTGGAGGGGGTTGTAGGCATGGAGAAACCAAACAGGTAATGTGCGTTGGATGAAGGCATCTCCATCCCCTCTCAACTGTGTACAGCAATGTGCAAATGTGACTTGAAATGCAGAGAAGGCGAGGAAATGACCTTAAAATGTCATTTTAAGCCATTAATATATACCTAGCCTGTGTGAATACTGGAAAAGGTTAAGTATACTGACACGGCTCTATCATTCAGAAGTGATGGGGCCTCCTGTAATCTTTAGGGTGCTTAAATTCCGCTGAAATCATTCGGATATAATGCAACCTCAAATACTTTTATTTATTCAAATTTATGGTGTGATCCAAAGAGTTGTAAAAAATATTGCAGAATATTAAAATGTGCATATATTACTAAGCAGATTTCGAGTGTAGAGGGAAGCTACCAGAAACGTCAATGATTATATATGATACTACTGTTGAGCTTCATTACATTTCCAATTAATAGCCCACCTGGCCAGCTTACTTGTGTGAATTTCTGCTGCCATCTTGGCAAATCTAGCTACTTTATGGGTTGCAGACATAACTTCCCTACCCAGCACAATTTTAAGCTGCAATCTCATGGGCCAATTACCCATCTGTTTTTGCGAAAATATGGGAGTGATTTTCTCTGGACGTACTATGCATAATGGACAGTACCATAGATAATCTCAATCGAACCACAAATGCACATTCTGTGGTCCCACGGGATGCACACTGCTGGAGTCACTGTGGATATCACGGTCTGGGGTGAGGAAAAAGCTTTCTCTCTGTGTTGTAGGGTCTCCAGGCTGAGCCAGACCACACTCATATTCCAAGTATGATTTGAAGCCTGGAGAAAACTGAAGAGGAACCGATTACTGCTCTATCCCTTCGAATTGTGATGTCTTTCAATAAAGGAATGCGTTGGCAGCAATTGAATCCTTTGCTAGCAGCTCCAACTGGAATAACTTGTAATTCGCTGTAACCCTGAATGTTGCTGCAACGCTGAATTTTTTAATATTGTGCATATATATGCATGCACGCTTCTGAGCTTGCCCCACCATACCCTTGCAACGATATCATCGGTCCCTGCATGGATTTATTCAAAAAAGAAAAGGTTCCTCTATGTGGAATGTTGCCCCCAATTTTAATATCCTTGTTGCATCTGTTAGTCAAGGAATGCTTTGGCAGCGACTGAAGTCTTCGCTAGCACCTCCGAGCAGAATAACTCATTTATTTATCTATATTTATTTCATTAAAAAATTATATCCTGCTTGATTGTAAGGCAGGGGGAACCTCAAAGCAGTTTACAAAAAGAATAAAGCGGTAGAATTACCAACAAAAGCAGTTAAAAATAGCTGTTCAAAGAATAATTAAAACCAAACCGGATTAAAACACATTTAAACATGGGTAGGCCTGCCTTGTAAGATGGTTGCTTCTCCTCTCACCATGGTGGTTGGAAGGAAGCAAAATTATTTCGCACAGATAAATCCTGTGTGAAGCAGTTTGCAAACCGTAAATCAGGTCCTCTCTAACAAGAGGGCACATGTTGCAGTGCGACCTGGCAGCCAGACCCAGTGTTGTGGGTGGGAACATTTGGATAGCCACAATACCCTATTGGAGGTCCCTCAATCTTGGGAGCAATTGGGCAAGAGCAACCAGTCAAAGCAATCGAGGGACCTCTATTTAAGCCCATGCACGTGTCCCTGAGCTTCCTCTTTTGGGCTCTGTGCATCGGAAGACCCACCCGCCTCTCCCTAATTTTAGGGCTTGCGCATTTGACCTTGCTATGCCGTCATGTGTTGTCTGTCGTTGGGACAGGGGCACGGCAGGAATATTCGCCACTTGGCTGATTGGCTGGTGCCATTTGGGTTTCGCCTGCCGCGTAGCAAATTGTCACAACTTGTAAGGTTGCGGATAGGCTCTGGTTCAGGTGATAAGGATGGGGGAACGCTCTCACCATCCCTATGTGAAGAGGATTCCGTTAAAGGAATCCAGGGACTCAATGGTTGGTCTTCCCTGTGAGGGGTTGTCTGAGCAGGGGCATCACAATGGGGGGGTGATGGGGGCAGTACGCCCCGGGTTCCACTCTGGGGGGGTGCCACTTGGCGCCCCCACCCCCGTGACTCCCAAGCTGAGCCTCCAGCCTCCCGGTAAAAAGTCTGTTTGCGACGCATGCTTGGCTGGAGGCTCGGCTTGGGAGTCGCGAGGGTGGGGGCGCCACGTGGCACCCCTCCCCGCCAGACCACATGGATTGGAGTTGCCGGGGGTGGCGATACCCCGTTATGTAACACACATGCACAGCGGGATGCTGTGCATGGGTGTTACGTAGTGGGGTATTGCCACTGCCCCCGCGCCTCCAAAGCCGCGCACCTCCAGTTACAAAACTCCAGGTAGAAAGCCCACTCAGCGCGGCGCGCCCGCTGCGCTGAGCGGGCTTTCTACCTGGAGTTTTGTAGCTAGAGGTACACGGCTTTGGAGGTGCAGGGGGGCAGTGATACCCCACCACGTAACGACGCCGTAGCGACGCCGTGCCCCCCCCGTGCATGCAATTTGTCGTCCCGGGTGTCGCAGCGCCTCGCTACGCTCCTGTGTCTGAGTCTGAGTCCAGGGGACATCTGGGTGAAGGCCTAGCAGGGCTCAGGTGCTCACCTGAGGCTCACCTATGGTTGGTGCCCAGGGTCAGCGCTGCCTGCAAGGGAGATAGTCGAACCAGAGCCTATGCAACCACTCACTTGATTGTAATCAATAAAGTTGTGGCCTAAATTCTGCCAAAAACCAAACCAAAATTTGAGTCTTGTCTGAATTTATTTTGGGGGGTGGTTAAAAGGTCTCCACACACAAAACGCTCTGAAAATCATTGATACATAAAAAAGAGCTTGTTAACCTGTTTTGAACACTGGTAAACCACCGAACTGAATAAGAAACGGTAGCATTTTATGTCCTGCAAGACATTTTAAAACAATATGCTTTGCATTTCCCCCTTCTGAGCCTTGGAAGGGCGGTGTGCTGACATAACAACTATCCACGCAGGTGCTCCCTTGGAGATTGCTTTCCGTCTGTTTTTATTTAATATATACAAATTTAATTACATTTTATTGCTGCTGTTTTTAATTGGCGCTGGTAGGAAAGAGCCTCCCAGCCACGCACCGAACCCAACGGGTGTGTTAAAACAAACGCCCGAGGCCTCAGCCCAGAAAGAAAGAAACATACTTAAATCCCATTAAAAATCAATGCAACCGTAGTACCTGCATAAGCAGGATTCATGTTGTCATGGTTGTGTCTTTTATGAAGAGGACAATCCAGACTCCATTAAAATCCATGTCAAAGGGGGAGGGGAAAACACCATTGACTTGATGATTCAATTTTCTTTGCAGCACGATATTCTTCATCTTCATTGTTCACTCGAGTGCTGCCACAAGTCGCCACAATTGAGTAATGTAGGAAGAATGTATACTTGTGTCTACCTACCGGTATGAGCCACATACAGTTGTTGGGAGTTGATCCAAAATAATATTCAGCACAACAGATTCCAGTTTGCAGGAATAAAGGCTTGATGTGCGACCATTTTAGTCTTCTATATTCTTGGGTGAACCTATGGTCTATTTGGGAGGGCTATAGCTCAGTGGGAGGGTGTAACATGCAGAAGGTCCAAGACCCAACCCCCACTGTCAAAAACGGGGGTGGGGAAGCTCAACAACTCTGTCCAGATTTTCACTTTAGGGAATATGGCAACTCTAGTATAGGGAAGCTTCCTATGTCATTCCATAACTTCATGTTCTCTAAGCAGAGCTCCATAGTCTAGAAATGGACTGGCACTGGGGTTGCAATTCCAATCAACCCTAGTAGTCAACATGGTCAATGGCCAGGGATAATGGGAGTTGTGGTCTAGCAACTTGGGGAAATAGGGGCAGGTTCCCTAACCCTTATTCTAGCTTCGCAACGAAGTTGAGGACAACTAAAAGTAAGAGGATCTTACAGTTACAACACATCCGTTCTGGCAGACTATTGCACGTAAATATATACATTTGCAAATTACTTTCAAATCCCCAAAAGAGAATATAGAAATGTGGGAAATTCACTTTCTCACAGTACTATAAACATTCTTGGTAAGGCCTGGTAAGATTAAGCTGGGAGCTGTGTCCAGACTCTGAGCTCCTAACTGGCGACTTCTGCTCTAAACTATTAGTGTTCAGTTTTGTAAGAAAGATCTAATTTGGATGACCAGGTGTCTTCCAGGGCAAGATTGACAAAAATCCATGGATTCTCACAAAAATCCTGTTGCTCCAGGAATACCACATCCTGGGATAGGAGTGGGGATGAATTTGGATCGTGCTTGAACTAAGTTCTATGACTCCCCTGTGTTGACAGCAGGCAAAATACCTACTTGTTATTTTTGGTATTGATTAGTCCAGATTTTGTTACTGAAGTTTTGGAGTATGAGATGAATAAAGTCTGAGAAGGGCAATCTGGATCTGTACTCACATCAACTGTCCTCACATCAACTGCTGATGATCTTGGTCAAAATGATATCAATCATAATATTTCCAGGTATCCTTCCTTCCTTCCTTCCTTCCTTCCTTCCTTCCTTCCTTCCTTCCTTCCTTCCTTCCTTCCTTCCTTCCTTCCTTCCTTCCTAAGAATATTACAAAGTAGGCCAGAAATAGAATTGTAACATTTTCCCTCTTCGTCCCCCATTGTTTGTTTTGCAACCATGACAGAGTTGGTGTGAACAGCACACAATTTGAAATAAACTGTTACTATGGTTCTGAATGCATCTTGTATTATGAGTTGATCAGACAGTGTAATGGTGTACAGTGGTACCTTGGTTTAAGAACAGCTTAGTTCAGGGGCGTAGGAAGATAGGGGCGGTGGGGGCGGGCTGCCCCGAGTGGCGGGCTCCAAGGGGCGCCATCGCGGGCGCCCACCGCCCTCAAAACGCGTGCCCCGCCCCCGGAAAGTGTGTCACGCCCCTCCGGGAGGCACGCCCCGCCCCCGGAACACATGCCATGGCCCTCCGGGAGGCGCGCCCCACCCCTGGAACGTGTGCCACGGCCCTCCGGGAGGTGTGCTGTGCCCCAGAACGGGCACCAGCCCCGCCCCCACCCCCACCCCCGGTGCCGGAGCATGAAGCTCCGCCACTGGCTTAATTTATGAGCAAATTGGATTAAGAGCGCTGCAAACCCGGAAGTAGGTGTTTCGGCTTGTGAACTTTGCCTTGGAAGCAGAACTTGTTTTGCTTCCTGTTGAATGTGTTACATTTGCAAATTGAGTCCCCCACTGCTATGGGAATATTTGAGGAATTATTGTATTTTAATCTTTTGTTGAAAGCCGCCCAGAGTGGCTGGGGAAACCCAGCCAGATGGGTGGGGTATAAATTATTATTATTATTATTATTATTATTATTAGAAAGCACGCCTTGGTTTAAGAACGCTTTGGTTTAAGAACAGACTTCCGGAACGGATTAAGTTCGTAAACCAAGGTATCACTGTATTTGTATAATCTTTGTAAAGACAATACTCTAATTTGTGGAGTGGATTCAGAATCTTGTTTTTGTAGGTCGTTTACTTACAGTCAGCTAGCATCTATTTCCCACAGACTTTTTTTTAAAATCTAGACAAATAGTTAATGAATTGATTAAGGTCAAACTCTTGACACCTGAGACTATCCCCCACTCTTAACCTCCCCCAGTGCAGTATGTTACTCAATTCTTGCTTAGCAAATTAGAATGATGAATTGTGACTTTCTTGGGAAGGAGTGAAAGAACCATTCAAAGCAAGACAGATGTTGCAGGACCATCTCCCATCATCCTTGACCATTGGCTATGCAAGCTGGGACTGATGGGATTTGCAGCCCAACAACATCTGGAAGGTTCCGGCCTCGTTTTAAGGAGTTTCATTAAAGTTTATTAAAGTTCAGTGCTGGCGTGGTGATATACAGTATCTGTCTATTCAGTCAATGAGAGGCTTCCTAATCACCTATTTCAATCATTAATTACAGACGTTTCCCATTTATAAACAGGGAATGACAGCATAGCCTATCTTTGTGCAATAGGGATAATTGAAATAATCGCCTACTCCTATCTTCATCTCTCTCCAAAATGCATAATGAGCACCAGGTATAGACAATCTCCCAGCAGACTAAAGTGGCACCATGTAAAGCAGGGAGAAAAAGGCACATGCTTTAAGAACCCAAAGGCGATGTGGATGAGAATAATCTGCCTAGCAACTCAGAGCCCACATTGCTTCTGATCTCTATGCATGTAAATTTTACATTTATAGAAACCTCTCTTTTTAGGAGATCCATGAATATTTCTTCAAAGGTGCAGGTGTACAGTATGTAAATAGATTAAAGGTAAAGGTAAAGGGACCCCTGACCATTAGGTCCAGTCGTGACCGACTCTGGGGTTGTGCGCTCATCTCACATTATTGGCCGAGGGAGCCGGCGTATAGCTTCCAGGTCATGTGGCCAGCATGACAAAGCCGCTTCTGGGAAACCAGAGCAGCACATGGAAACGCTGTTTACCTTCCCGCTGTAGCGGTTCCTATTTATCTACTTGCATTTTGACGTGCTTTCGAACTGCTAGGTTGGCAGGAGCTGGGACCAAGCAACGGGAGCTCACCCCGTCACAGGGATTCGAACCGCCGACCTTCTGATCAGCAAGCCCTAGGCTCAGTGGTTTAACCACAGCGCCACCTGGGTCCCCATGTAAATAGATTACTATCTGTTAAAAGATAGTAACGATCAATCTAGAGAAGTTCTATGTGCAGATGTGCAATGGTCAATGTGCAGAACATTTCGTATCATCGTTCTTTTTACCCCAACATACACTAGTGGCCAAAATTGTGGAAACTTTTTTTTTTGGGAAGTGTATTTCCAAGGTTTGATGGCTCATAACACCACTTTTTTGCGCCATTTCTTTAATTTTATTTTGTTTTACAAGCTCACTAAATGAAAGAACACAAAAAACCCCACCAACTTGATAGCAATCACACAGCACACTGACAAATGTCCTCCTCTCAGCTCCATCCAGTACATAACATCAATAGCAGAATCCTACTGTGACGTGATTGAATCATTCCCAAAACAAGATGACACCTGATTGGCTCTCTAAACACTCATGCTCCTTGGCTACATTCAAATGAAGGAAAGCTACTAAATATCAACCTAAGCAAGTTGTGCTTCCTTTTTCTATAACCTTTTATAGAATACAGATAATTGAACAAACTTTGTTGCATTATATTCTTCATTAAAGTATCTTTCCATTGATATATAGTTTTATGGTATTACTCCCCAAAAGTGGTGTTATGAGCCATCAAACCTCAGAAATACCCCTTTCCCAAAAGGTTTCCACAATTTGGGCAACTAGTGTAGAAGAAGAATGCCTCTTTACCATGGCTTTTTGACACCCAAGTTGCATATTTTCTTATGATCCAAGTTGTTTCTCTAATACAGTCATACCTCGGGTTACAGCTGCTTCAGGTTGCGTCTTTTCGGGTTGCGCTCTGCGCCGAACCCAGAAGTACCAGAACGGGTTACTTCTGGGTTTCAGCGTGTGAGCATGCGCAAAATCACTAAATCGTGCTTTGCGCATGCGCAGAAGTGCCAAATTGTGATCCGCGGGTTGCGTACACTGCGGGTTGCAAACGTGCCTCCCGCATGGATCACGTTCGCAACCGGAGTTTCCACTGGAGTAAGATGTTTTAATCTAGTTTTAACATTGTGTTTTATTTGTTGTAACCCACTCTGGGCGTTAGGGTGAAGGGTAGGTATTTAATAATAATAATAATAATAATAATAATAATAATAATAATAATAATATGAATTTGTGGGAATCCAATTGATTTCTTAATCATGGAAAGCATGGAGGTTATAAGGCCTCATGCCATGAAGCCTGGAGATATGTGATGTGTTCCTCTTTCTATCAATGTTGCAGTATATAAAAGTGGCCACATGTCTGAAAATATCTAACTCTAACAAAGAGCCTTGACACTTGGGTGACCCTGCTACAAATGGAAAGAGTTGCCCTCTTTGTTCTAGCAGGGAGATCTGTATGCTCAGGTTACAGATGCCCACCCTCATTGCCACGCTTTCTCCAGACCCGGTTAAGCTTCATGAATATGTAGATAGATCTCCGTATTGCTAGTAGTTATGTTCTACCAGACCTAGGCCAGGGTCACACTCTTTGCTGGAATTTGATAACAGTCCCAGAGATATGAATACGTGGTATATAATTATGCATGCTGAAGCGCTCTCATTTTGGAGGAAAGATTGATTTCCCTATAAGGGGCTACATTCTGGATGAGTGGGAAGCCGCAAGCTACTTGATATTGCACTGTGATATTGAAAAATTCCTACGTTTCTTGGAAATGAATGTAAATAGTTGAATGTGCCTCTTTTAAGCGAGAATTTCACTTCCACCACAAATGTAACTATATGTTTATTTTCATATCTATGCATCAGTATCTACATTCCAGATACCACATTGACCTCACAGTTTGAAGCTGTGTTCCAGCAGCTATATTTTGTATTATTATAGTTGGATAGCCAGACCTTTCTTGTGTGTGTATATATATCCTGTATAAGTTGCTGCTTGCGGCCACTGACTGCTCATTACGAGGCTCCAACACTGATGTAAACTTAAGTTTGGCTGAAATTGCTCATTGACTTTAGAGTAAAAAACAAAAACAAAGGTATTTCCAGCCCTCCTTACGCACTCAGCAGCCTGCTCTTATGCTATTTGGGCTTGCTGTGAAAGTGAGTGGCTAAAACTAATGGTAGCCCATCAAGAGCACTAATAATAATAATAATAATAATAATAATAATAATAATAATATATTATTTATACCCTGCCCATCTGGTTTGGTTTCCCCAGCCTCTCTGGGCGGCTTCCAACAGAAATATTAGAATACACTAATTTCTTAAACATGAAAAGCTTCCCTAAACAGGGCTGCCTTCAGATGTCCTCTAAAAGTCTAGTAGTTGTTTTTCTCTTTGACATCTGGTGGGAGGGCGTTCCCACTTGATCTGCTCAGGCCCATTGTGATACAAATAAGAAGGCCTGCAACTTCCTGCTCAGTAACATGCCCCCTCCCCAAAGGCTGTGAATTTGCTAGAACACACACATGCATCATGTAACACATTTGATGCACCATGTAACCATCTAGCATTACACTGGCCAAATCCTTACAGGTGATCTCACTTTTTGGAATGTTGCCTCTGGTCACAGTCTAGAGAGCGAATGGATTCATTTAAAAAAAAAAATGAAGGCATAGTTCAACAAGCAAGTGTTGGCTGTTGCTCAGTAGGAGGGTCCCAGTGCAACTTCCGGTGGAGGTTTTAATCCTTGTAACTTGATAGCACACTTTTGGGTCTGAGGACAGAATTTGTGTGCAGCCTGTGACAAGTGGAATCCTCCCTTTCGCTCAATTAAATTGAGTACAATCCTCCCTCCAATTAAACACTCGCAATATGCCTTTGGCTCAAGTAAGTTGTCGCCTGCAGGCTCTTCCATAGTTTTTGAGCTGCCTGACACAACAACCAGCTTCTCTAAAGGAAGAACATAGGCGTTGCCTTCATCTGGATCCACTGAAAGTTGGGCATTCTTGCATCTCCACTCCTCTTTGGTTGCCTGCAATGTCTCTCTCGAACCTCCGCCCCCCCCCCCTTCTCTATGTTAAAATGGGAGAATCTAATCTGAAAGCAAAACAAGCTTGTAACATATTGGCGAATGAAATTACTAGCAATTAAATAACTCAGTCTAAGGGAAATATGAAAAACACACACATTAAAAGCCTATGATGCCTGGTTGTTACTAAGGAAGCAAGGAGGCAAATTGAGCAATGCTAGCCCAAGGAGGCAGCTGACATCTGGGCTCCCTGAAAAGGCACTGGATTCTGTTCAAAGATCGACGCTGTTGCAACAATGATTTGGCATGACCCAGCCTAAGACAAGTTGGGCACTTTTACAGTCTTATGCATGTCTGTTCAGAAGGGTGTTCCATTGTAGAACCTGCTCCAAGGATGTAGCTGTAGCATACTGTAAATCCCATTTCTTTCAGTGGGATAAATGCTACTGCTGACCGTGACTAATGGGAAAAAATATGTAGCCAACCTGAACAGGTTTATTGTATCTCTTCCCTTCCTTTCCATCCCCAAAGCCCCAAACAGAGTCTTGTAAACTTTAAATGCTTCTACCCTAGAGAGCCACCACACACACACACACACACACACACACACACACACACAATATTTTGTATTAACATGTGGAATAGCCTCATGTTCTGCCACATTATCTGTACAATCTTTTTTATTCAGTTTTACACTACACATTTAAATTAAAACATTAGACATCAGCAGCAGCATCATTTAGGATTCCCTGAATCCTTAGACTCCCCTCCCCCTTCCATAGTTTCCATTTTCAATCTTTTTCAACTACCTCACATATTTTCTCTATTTTTCTTAAATAATCCATTTTACCCTAGTTTTTTAGTACATTACAAGCATTACTCAAATCCTGCCAAAGTTTTTCATTGTTTACAATGTTCTCTTACAGCAGGCACCCCCAAACTGCGGCCCTCCAGATGTTTTGGCCTACAACTCCCATGATCCCTAGCTAAGAGGACCAGTGGTCAGGGATGATGGGAATTGTAGCCCAAAACATCTGGAGGGCCGAAGTCTGGGGATGCCTGTCTTACAGTAAGTACATTGCAAATTTCCCCCATTCCTTATTAAAGTTCCTCTCCTCCTGTTTTCTGATTTTCCCAGTCATTTTTGCCATTTTGGCATAGTCCATCACCGTCATCAGCCATTCCTCTCTGGTTGGGACTTAATCTTCTTTCCATCTCTGGGCAGTAGTATCCGCACTGCTGTCATCGCATACATAAATATTAGTTTCTGCTCCTTTGGCATCTCTGCACCTAAAATTCCTAGTTAAAAAGCCTCTGTTTCCCCCCACAAACATTATTTTAAACATTTCCCCCCAACTCACTGTATATCATTTCCCAGAATGCTTTTGTTGTTTTGCACGTCCACCACACGTGGTAGAACGTGCCTTCCTTCTCCTTACACTTCCAACATACATTTGAAGCAGTTCTATACAGTACATCTTTGCTAATTTTGTAGGTGTTAAATACCAACAATACATCATTTTCATATAGTTCTCCTTCAGTGCACAGCATGTTATGTTCTGCCACATTATCAATAGCACACAGCCTCTCCTGTTCATCTTTCCCACCTGTCATTAGTTTATCTTCTGCCCTTGACTATTCCCTTCTCTAGTTGGAAAATTTGTAAATATTCTGTGTCATCACAGCCAACCAGCTAAAAGGTGCGCATGTTTGGTGTGTGTGTGGAATTTCTGGGTATCTATGTATTGTAGACTGGAAGAACGATTTGCTATGCAAACTGTAGCATAGAGAACCAGGAGAAACCTCACAAAGAATTCATTCCAAAGGGAGGAATAAGACAAGAGAAGAAATGAAGATGGCCTCTCTATAGTCATCTGGTAGCTCTTTGGATTGGCTGAGGGGAAGCAAGTTCAGTTCACACAAACACACACCCTCACCGAAGACAATCCCTTTGCCCACGTCTCCCAACCTTATGACAAACAGAGGTTTTGGACTACAACTCTTATCATCTCTGGCCCAGGGCCGGTGCGTCCATTTAGGCGAACTAGGCACTTGCCTAGAGCGCGTAAATGGAGGGGGTGCAACCCCCCCGAGCCGCCGCCCTCCCACGGCGCGCACTCGCGCTCCTCCCGCCCATGGAGGAGCAACGAGCGAGCGGTGGCAGTGGCGGCGGCTGCGCCCGTAGCTGAAGCCTTCAGCTATGGGCGCTGTTGCTGCCGCCGCCACTTGCTCGCTGCGGCCGCCGCTAAAGAGCTCACAGCGTCCCCTCCATAGGCGGGAGGCACGCGAGCCAAAATGAGAACTCAGCGCCCTCCCGCCTATGGAGGAGACGCAGGGGCGCCAGCAGCGTTGTGCACGTGTCATGACGCATGTGCTGGGGGGTGACGCCAGAAGGTGATTTTGCCTAGGGCGCACAAAGCCCTAGCGCCGGCGCTGCTCTGGCCATTAGCCATACTGGCTGGGGCTGATGGGAATTCTAGTCCAAAGGCATTTCAAAGTCACCAGGTTGGGAAAGGTTGAAATATGTGGGCCCAGGATGAGTGCCTGTGCCAGATGTATTCCCTGCCAGCACAAGGGAGGGAGGAAGGTGCACACAGAGCCCTCAGCCAAGGCTTGGCTTTGGAGATGGTTTCAGCTACGCTAAAAATGTTGGCAATGGCAGGGCATCTCATCTATTAGCAAGAGTCCCTCTCCTACGCTGCCCAGCCTCCCTGTTTTGTCAGCACCTGAAATGGACTCAAAGGGTGGCAAATAGATGAGCATGTGGCTATTTAGTGCATTGAAAAAGTGGTGGCAACTAAATTAGGGGCTTTGCTGTATTTCCCCACATTTTAGCAGTCTGCTGAACTGTATGTTGCTAGCAGAAATGGGCATGGAGTTTGAGAACTTGGGAATTAAACATGGAAAAATGGAAAAACAGAACAGCTTTTAGGGTGGAAAGCAGGGCCGGATTTAGGTTTGATGAGGCCCTAAGCTACTGAAGGTCATGGGGCCCTTTATATGTCCAGCTGTCCTTTGTCAACAACAAATTGTTGCTGTTTTTCGTGTTGAATATATGCTATATGGTAATTTATGGACCTAATAGGTATCAAAAGCCATTTGCACATAACAAAATATGTATTTTATCAAAGTAATTGTTGAACTGAAATACAGTTAAGAAGAAGTATATTAATAGTGAAAAACAATTAGGAAGAGGGACCCAGGTGGTGCTGTGGGTTGAACCAGAGTCTAGGGCTTGCTGATCAGAAGGTCGGCGATTCGAATCCCTGCAATGGGGTGAGTTCCCATTGCTCGGTCCCAGCTCCTGCCCACCTAGCAGTTTGAAAGCACGTCAAAAGTGCAAGTAGATAAATAGGGGCCGCTTCGGCGGAAAGGTAAACAGCGTTTCCGTGCGCTGCTCTGGTTCGCCAGAAGCAGCTTTGTCATGTTGGCCACATGACCTGGAAGCTGTCTGAGGACAAACGCCGGCTCCCTCGGCCTATAGAGCGAGATGAGCGCCGCAACCCCAGAGTCGGACACGACTGGACCTGATGGTCAGGGGCCCCTTTACCTTACAATTAAGAAGAAGTATATTAATAGTGAAATAATTATTAAGCTCTAACTTAAAGTGATTGGGGGCCCATTACTTACATCATAGGAGCCTACACAACACAAAACACTGTTGTTGTATGTAGGTTTTATTTTATTTGTTTTCTATATTTTATTTTAGAAATGTGCAACCAGTTTGTTTCCCTTTAATGTTTTTTTTGGGCCCCCAATAGAGTGGGGCCCTAAGCTATAGCTTGTACATAAATCCGGCACTGGTGGTAAGCGAGACTGAGGATGCACTCCTGCACACATTTACCCAGGAGTAAGCCCCACTTAGGCCACTCTTGAGAATATACACATTGCCTTGCACTGTAACTGAAGCGAGCACAGAGCCCTTTACTGAGGCATTTGGAAACTCCCATAACAGCCTGTGTAGAAAGAGCTGGAAAGGAGGACGACGATAATTTCGTTCTTTGGACTCAGCCTTTCCTTCTGTTGATTGAAGCCAATGGCACCTCTGTTATTAGTTATTGTGTTGTGTTCCTGTTGTTGTTGTTAATGGAACTGGGTGGAGAGAGGTTTGTGGCTTCTAAGAAAGAAATCATGACCTCTGTGGTTAGTAGACTTCTCTGCTCATAGAAATTCCATTTATGATGTAGAACTCTTGAGTTTCCAGGCTTCTGAATCATGCTGCGGGAGCCTAAATGGGTAAAGACAACTCCCCTCCCCAGAAGTCATTCCTCCAACTTGTGGAGGAGAAATTGTGGTGGGAGGAGTCAGCAAACTCAGTCTAATTTCTTCGCTCCCTCACACCTTGATTAAAGGTGGAAGTAGAATACTCGAATCGGGCTATTGTTTGGCCAATAGGCAGCACTGGGCTCCATGGCCTCTGGGTGCAGTTGGGTGTTTCCTCCTGATGTTCTGTCTTAAGAGTTCCTGTCCAGTTTCCAGATGGAATAGCTAAGAAAACCAGAACACTTCAGGTTGGGTTTCTGCAACAGAAAGGAGTCTACAATTCCAGATTATGGGTGGGAGTTGCCACTCTTGAACAACGCTCCTTCCATGGAAGCAGCATCCTGTGAAGAGAAGACCACGGAGAAAAAAATCCAGCTGGTTTTCTGTGTCAGGGCATTTTTTCCACAGAGGGGATCATTTGATGATGATGGTAAAAGGTAAAGATAAAGGATCCCTGGGCGGTTAAGTCCAGTCAAAGGCGACTGTGGGGTTGGGGCGCTCATCTCGCTTTCAGGACGAGGGAGCCGGCGTTTGTCCGCAGACAGCTTTCCGGGTCATGTGGCCAGCATGTCTAAACTGCTTCTGGCTCAACGGAACACTGTGACAGAGACCAGAGCGCACGGAAACCCTGTTTACCTTCCCGCTGCAGAAGTACCTATTTATCTACTTGCACTGGATTGTTTTCAAACTGCTAGGTTGGCATAGCTGTCAACTTTCAGGTTTGAAAATAAGGGATCAGCAGCCTCACCTGTCCCGGGGACAGTCTACGGTATATCTAACAATCCAGGATAGCAGCGGGAAACGGCGCTGGAATAAGGGAATTTACAGCAAAGAAAGGGAAGGTTGACAGCTGTGGCTTGGAATAAGGGAGTTTCCCACAAAAAAGAGAGGGTTGACAGCTATGTAAATGTTGGTAGGAGCTGAGCAGAGCAACAGTAGCTCACTCCGTCATGGGGATTAAAACCGCTGACCTTCTGATTGGCAAGCCCAAGAGGTTCAGTGGTTTAGACCACAGCAGCAGCAGCAGCAGCAGCAGCAGCAACAACAACAACAACAACAACAACAACAACAACAACAACAATGTGTGTGTATACTGTACTGGGTTAGAAACTATGCAAAGGAATTAAACCATTAAAATAAAGGTAGCCGTGTTGGTCTGACGTAGTCGAAACAAAATTAAAAAAAATTCCTTCCAGCAGCACCTTAAAGACCAACTAAGTTTTTTTTATTTTGGCATCCAAAATAAAAAAAACTTAGTTGGTCTTTAAGGTGCTGCTGGAAGGAATTTTTTCATTAAAATAAACAATGTTAAATCAGCCCTTTCCCTCGGTGATTTCAAATCACAGTGCTTTACATAAATTCACCCTGTTTATTGAAATGACATGGCTACACCTATTAACCATGGATGAAGGGGAAGCAGAGGAAACATTTGAGGCACTAGGCCTCACCTGCTTACACACGCAACTGTTTTTAAGCAGCTGCATGAGCCATCATCTTTGGTATTAATGGCTCTGGAGTGCCACCTATCACACTGAGAACACAGTGCAAGGCAATGAAAGATGGAGAATCGCAAGCAAGAGTGCTTTGCCTTGTACACCTGTCAGGTTCAGTAGTACAAAGATCAGAGGAGGCCAGCTCTGAGAACAGCTTAGTCAGGGCCAGCAGGGTGAGGCCACTGCCTCAGGCAGCAGAAACCCTCAAGGTGTCACCCCTGTGGGCACCCTGCCTGGCCCACTGTCGATTTCAAGGTTAAGATAGCTCTGATTTCAGTGGACTTGTAAGAAGGTAAAGGAATTCTGGGAAACAATATATAATGAAATGAAAAAAAATGTTTAAGATAACCTTCATCAAATACCCAGAAGCTTTTCTACTAGGGAACGAAATACCAAATGATTTGAAAAGAATGTTTATGTATGCCATGATGGCCGCAAGAATGCTTTTGGCCCAGAAGTGGAAGGAAGAAAAGGTCCCAACCAAGGAAGAGTGGATAACCCAGATGATGGACGATGCTGAAATGGTGAAGATGACCATAAAAGATCAGACACCAAGATGAAGAAAAAATTAATACTGAGTGGGAGAAAATTATAGAGGATTTAAAAGGCCACTCTAAACATTTAAAAACGTTAGCGGGATTGTTATAACACTTACAATGTAATAAGATTAGAGTGTTTTTTTTTTAAAAAAAGGATATAAAATGAATTGGAAAAATGTAATTAGATGTAATAAAAGAATATAAAAATTGGAAACCAGGGGAGGCCGGGGGGAAGTCTGGGGAGCCAAGTAATCACAGATGTGTAAAAATGGAAACATTATTTAAATGTATAAGAATATTGTTTAAAAAATGGGAAAAAAATGGGGGAGGGAAAAGATTGTTCCGATTTCTGGCAAGATCTCACCGAAATCACAGGAAAACAGAAATAAGCGCAATCTCACTTGAAATCAATGCCAGTGCCGGGCCTGCTTTTCCACTAGTGGTTCAGGTGGCAGAACAGGCAGGGCAGGTGACGAGGGCAGCAGCAGGGCAAGGCGGCACTTCACATTTTGCCTTGAGTGGAGAAATGAGACGCCCTTAGCAGAAGATGAAAAAATCACTTCCATTAGCAAAGAGGATTGTTATGAAACTCCAAGATCCAGAAAGGAGTTTGCAGAGTCAGGATAACATGTCATTACTGCTGTACAGTGGTGCCTCGCTTAACGAATGCCCTGCTTAACGAAATTTCCACTTAATGAAAGGATTTTTCGAGCGGAGGTTGCACCGCTAGACGAATTCGTTTTATGAAAAATTCGTCTAGCGAATTGTGGTTTCCCATAGGAATGCATTGAAATTCAATTAATGCGTTCCTATGGGCAAAAAAAAAAAAAAATATCCAAAAAAAATTTCAATGCATTCCTATGGGATTCGCTAGACGAATTTTTCGTTATAAGAAAAGACCCGTGGAACGAATTAAATTCGTCTAGCGAGGCACCACTGTATATACATGAAAAGAACAGTGCCATTGCTCTGATTCCAAACGGATTCCCAAATTCATGAAGAGTTTTGCGTTTGGGGCAGTCTCGTGCCCAAAAAGACTTTATACCTGACGGTCACAAATCTAATGATGGTTGTGCTATAAACAGATATTGGCGCATCTCCCTCATGAAATGCCAGGTTTTCTCCACCTGATTTATGAATTTGTGATGTCCCATTTCACGATTCTTCCCAGTGGGAAAATACCTCAATAAAAAGTTGTGTTGGAGGGCTCTTTTGCTAGGCTTGAAAATGTCTGTGATGGAGCAGTGCTTCCACCTGGTGGTTTGAAGGCAGAAAGACATCTGCCGGACTTGGCAGAAGCTGCAAAAATGAAACTGCCTCTGGAAGTTTGGGAGAAAGGTCATGCTAAAGACTGTTTGTCTTTGGACTCTGAGAAGTGTGGCAGAAAATTCCAAACTGCTATACACTGTGTGGAGAAATAATCTCTGTTGTCTGTCCCGAATTCGCCACTATTGTGCCATTAGATGAACTCAGGTTCTGGTATTATAACAGTGGGATTAAGAAAAAACCATATTTCTATCTGATTCACTTTATCTAGGTTACTAGAAAACCTATTTTCGGCCCAAGAGGCACATTTCTTTCCAGAAACCTTCTGGGCTCCACTTGCAAGAGCTCAAGATGGTGGAGCAATGAGTGTAAATTTTACTCTTGTATAGGAGGACTCAGGTGGCGCTGTGGGTTAAACCACAGAGTCTAGGGCTTGCTGTTCAGAAGGTTGGCGGTTCAAATCCCTGCAATGGAGTGAGCTCCCGTTGTTCGGTCCCAGCTCCTGCCAACCTAGCAGTTCGAAAGCACGTCAAAGTGCAAGTAGATAAATAGGTACCGCTCTGGCGGGAAGGTAAACAGCGTTTCCGTGCGCTGCTCTGGTTCGCCAGAAGCAGCTTTGTCATGCTGGCCACATGACCCGGAAGCTGTCTGCAGACAAATGCTGGCTCCCTCGGCCTATAGAGCGAGATGAGCGCTGCAACCCCAAAGTCAGACACGACTGGACCTGATGGTCAGGGGCCCCTTTACCTTAGGATCATAGAATTGTAGGGTTGGAAGGACCAGGAGGGTCATCTAGTCCAACCCCCTGCAGTGCAGGAATCTTTTGCCCAGTGTGGGGCTCGAACCAACCCAGAGATTAAGAGTCTCATGCTCTACCAGCTGAGCTATGATTCAGGTATACCCGGTAGTAGTCTAGTGTCTACAAACCATCTCTGTCCACCGTCCAGGAAAGCAAGAGACATGGTTGGAGTTTAAGGTCACCTTCCAGCCTGGAGGGTGAGAAGCAGGACCAAGGGCCACATAGAAAGATTTGGAGGGCCACTTTCAGCCACTGCACCTGAGGTTCAGGCCCTGCTCTACAACATGCATAATTTTACACACCTCAGTATTTAACTGTGGATAGAGTTGGAGAACTTGGTTTTTCTCAGTGAGTGGCCACTGGGACCATACAACAACAGACCTTAAAGGATCTATACTGCCTTCCAGTACATTTGCAAGCACAATTCAAAGTGTTGGTGCTGACCTTTAAAGCCCTGTATTCTTGAAGGAGCATCTCCACCCCATCGCTCAGCCTGGACACTGAGGTCCAGCTCCGAGGGCCTTCTGGTGGTTCCCCCACTGCGAGAAGTGAAGCCTCCCTGTGGAATGCCGTCCCATCAGATGTCAAACAGATGGGCAACTATATGACTCTTAGGCAACCTTGACATCTGAAGGCAACCTTGTATCAGGAAGTTTTTTTATGTTTGGTGTTTTATTATGTTTTTATATGTGTAGGAAGCTGCCCAAAGTGGCTGGGCAACCCAGTCAAATGGGTGGGGAATAATCATATTTATATTCATAATCATAATCCACAGTGACTATCTGCTCAGCACTGAGCATCTAAACATGTGGAGTTAGTTACTGTAAGTCTTTTAGTTACTCCTCAAGCTGTGATTTCTTTTCACAGAAGGGTGACACCTCCATAATAATATGTCAATAAGAATTACCTCTTTAAAATAGAATTTTGCCAGGGTAACATTCAGAGTTCAGGATGAGAAGGAGTCATCCGAGTGACATGTTGCTGGGCTGGTTGCGCAAGAGAGCATGACATGAGGTGTGCATTAAGTTATTTTAAGATGCACCGGCTCATCCAAAGGGATTATGGAGCTTTGACACAAAGCCAACTGACTCTCATGTCCGCAAGGTGAGATTACCTGATGATACCCACACCCCCTGGAGTGACTGCATGAATGCAATTACATAAAAAAGCCTTTATTAACAGGGGAAAGTACCAAACCATCCCTGGGAGAACACAAAGTTCATTGTTCCCTGCCTTGGCTGTGTGACTCACACTTTGACACTGAGAGGGATCTGCAGTATTGTACCAAGGCATGTATACGCTTGGGGAATTTAATAATAGGTCTCTCTAAAGATTTTTATTGGAACAAATGGCAGGACAGATTACTGCAGCTCACGCTGTTGGGAATAAATTTCTGTGTTTCATTTTCATAGGGCAGGTGTGGGGGCAGAAGGCAGACTGAGATCTAGCGCAAGATCTCTTGAGTGGTTTGCAGTAGATGAGCACGGATTTCCCAATTCCCAATTGCTTACCAATAGCAGCAACAAAATGTCTGTTCCCTTCCACCCTGAAATTTAACTGTGGAAATGAAAGAAAGGTTGGGGTGACCTGGACTGTGTGTGTGTGTGTGGGGGAAATAATACATTTGCAGCCAGATGTTGCAGAATATATATAACACACTCAGAGACATATAAAAATCTGTTTAATTCCAGGACTGCCATAATAACTCAGAGACACCTTTTCTCCTTCTGTGGGAGGGTGACCATATAATAAAGATAAATTGGGGGTTCAAAGGAGGAGGGGAAAAAACCTTCTTCCTGTGTAGCTCAAACGAAAGAATGCATATTTTTTTCTTGAATAGCAAGTCCTTCCAAACAAAATAATTCACTGTCCTTCTGACTCTGACTCTGACTCTCTCTCTCTCTCTCTCTCTCTCTCTCTCTCTCTCTCTCTCCCTGTGTAAAGTTATTTTGACACATTCATGCCATCCACATGTCAAATATGCTTTCCAAGCAGCCTGTGCCTGCATAGGAGACTGTGGGGAATTAACTTTTAGCTTCTCTGCCGGTGTGCATGTTGGCATCTTGTGTTTTTCTTGACGAAGGCGATCTGCCTCAGAACGTTCCTCTGGTTTGGCAAGAATGCCAAATTATAGTAACACAAGTCCAGGCAATGTTTGTTGACTTGCAAGGAGGGTGTTGCTTCATGTGTGGGAGTATGAGCAGGGAGTTTGCCAGTCAAATAAAAGGCATCATTAGGGACATATATTCCCCAGCTTGCTCTTTGCGACTGCATTTTAGGTGGCGCCAGGAGGATTTGCTTCTCCAAATTGTTACAGTAAGAACATCTTGCTGCGTATTTCTTAGCAGAGCTAAATGTTAAAGAAACTGGCTGACAGTGAGCTAAATAATTCCCAAGTCTCATTACTATGACCAACACAATCATAGAATTGTAGGGACCACGAGGGTCTTCTAGTCCAACCCTCTGCAATGCAAGAATCTCAACTAAAGCAGCCATGACAGATGGCCATCCAACCTCTGTTTAAAAACCTCCAAGGAAGGAGAGGCCCACCACCTCCTGAGGAAGACTGTTCCACTGTTGAACAGTGCTTACTGTCAGAAACAGGTAGGTAGCCGTGTTGGTCTGAGTCGAAGCAAAATTAAAAAATTCCTTCAGTAGCACCTTAAAGACCAACTAAGTTTATATTTTGGTATGAGCTTTCGTGTGCATGAAGTGTGCATGCACACAAAAGCTCATACCAAAATAAAAACTTAGTTGGTCTTTAAGGTGCTACTGAAGGAATTTTTTTATTTTACTGTCAGAAAGTTCTCCTTTCTTGTAACTTGCACCATTGGTTTGGGTCCTACCCTCCAGAGCAGGAGAAAACAAGCTTGCTCCATCTTCCATGTGAGAGTCCTTGAATTATTTGAATATGGCAATCATATCTCCTCTCAGTCTTGTCTTTCTGAGGCTAAATATAACCAACTCCCTCAACCGTTCCTCATAAGGCTTGGTTTCCAGACCCTTGATCATCTTGGTCACCTTCCTTTGCAGACGTTCCAGCTTGTCAATACCCTTCTTAAATATTGGCACCCAGAACTGGACACGGTATTCCAGGTGTCACAAAATAGTGAGCAAGTTTTTTTAGGCCACTAGAACTCTTCATCAGACTGAATGTTACGCAAGAGAAAATAGGAAGTTTGAAAGAAGCTGGCTTGCTGTTGAAACCAGAATGTCTTCAAAAGTTAAAAAAACAAAAAAACATAACTGTTGTATAGACTTAGAAAGGGTGTGTATATGGGGTCTGGCTATGGAGATTGTCGTAAAGAGCACCTGTATTTCAGAATTTTCAGCTACGTCACTATTTAGAGTTCCCATAAATAAACACCCCACAACTTCGCCTGGCTCAGTCTGACTTGGATCAAGTTCACTGCAGAGAGCAGAACTGAGGAATAACCTTCTATTAAACTTCTGGGAGTGGGTGAACTCCCTTGCAGAATTGCCTTATTTCCTGAAAACCATTCTGTGACCAAAAGATCTCGTCAGCAAACGTGCTGCATTGAAAGGAGGCTCTGTGTGAAACCTGTAATTAACTTAAAATCTAACTGGTTTAGACCAGTTTGAACCGGTTCAGACGGGATGGAATGGGTTCAGACCGGTTGGAACTGGTTCAGACCCGTTGTGTCAGGGGGTAGAATGCTACCTCTCCATTTAATAGGCACAAAGCACTTATGATTCTGTGTCAACTGTAAAACCAACGTGTTGAACATACAGGACTCAGCTACATTAGAAAAGAAACAGCCATTTTAATGCGCTATAAACATGCAACACCAGATGGCACCAGAGAGCAATAATTTTTTATATGAGTTTTCCATAAGGTTTTTTCCGGGGGTGTTGCTGTTCGTTTGTTAAAACAATCTAATTTCTGACTTATTTATAACTGGGTTTCCTCTCCCTCCCCATGTGTAGATCCACTCACAGTGTGGCTGCATAGTTAGGCTGCTTAAACCCCATTGATTCCAAATGCATGCCCAAATACCCATAGAGTAGCCCAATTGGCTATTGCAATGTGAGCTTTCATAGCCGAAGGCCTACCTTGTTCCAACCAGTTCCAACCGTTGGAACCGGCCCAAGACAGATGGAACCGGCCAAGACAGGTTGGAACCGGTTGAAAGCAGCCCAGACCGGTTGGAACTGGTTCAGACAGGTTGGGACTGGCCATGACTGGTTGGAACCAGACACGACCGATTGGAACCGGTTCAAACCGGTTTGAAGATGTTCAGACCGGTTGGAACCGGATCAGACTGGTTGGAACTGGCCAAGACCGGTTGGAACCGCTTCAGACAGGTTGGAAACAGCCATGACCGGTTGGAACCAGTTCAGACCGGTTGGAACCAGTTCAGACCGGTTGGTACCGGCTCAGACAGGTTGGAACTGCTTCAGACTGGTTGGGGCCGGCCACGACAGGTTTGTACTGGTTCAGACCAGCCAGAACCTGTTCAGACTGGTCGGAACCAGTTTAGAAAGGTTGGAACCAGTTAAGACCAGTTGGAAATGGTTCAGACCAGTGGAACCAGTTCAGATCAGTTGGAACCAGTTCAGACTGGTTGGAACCAGTTCAGACCAGGTGGAACCATCCAAGACCCGTTGTAACTGGATCAGACGGGTTAGATCTGGTTCAGACCGGTTGGAACCGGTTTAGATCGGTTGGAACTGGCCACGACCGGTTTGTACCAGTTCAGACCAGTTAGAACCGGTTCAGACCTGTTGGAACCGGCCATGACCAGTTCCTACCGACCATGACCGGTTTGTACCAGTTCAGACTGGTTTGTACCAGTTCAGACCGGTTAGAACCGGTTCAGACCGGTTGGAACTGGTTTAGACCGGTTGGAACTGGTTTAGACCGGTTGGAACCGGTTCAGACTGGTTCAGATCGGTTGGAACCGGTTCAGACCAGTGGAACCAGTTCAGACCGGTTGGAACTGGTTTAGACCGGTTGGAACTGGTTCAGACTGGTTCAGATCGGTTGGAACCGGTTCAGACCAGTGGAACCAGTTCAGACTGGTTTGAACCAGTTCAGACCGGTTGGAACCGGTTCAGACTGGCTGGAACCAGCCACAACCAGTTGGAACCGGTTCACACCGGCTAGAACCGGTTTGTACCGGTTTGTACTGGTTCAGACCGGTTTGCACCGGTTAAGACCGGTTTGTACCAGTTCAGACTGGTTGGAACTGGCCACAACCGGTTGGAACCGGTTCAGACTGGTTCAGACTGGTTAGAACCAGTTCACACCGGCTAGAACCGGTTAAGACCGGTTTGTACCGGTTCAGACCGGTTGGAACTCGTTTAGACTGGTTGGAACCAGCCACGGCAGGTTTGTACCGGTTCAGACCAGTTAGAACCAGTTCAGACCTGTTGGAACCGGTACAGACCGGTCAAAACCAGTTCAGACCAGTTGGAACCGGCCACGACCGGTTTGTACCGGTTCAGACTGGTTTGTACCAGTTCAGACCGGTTAGAACCGGTTCAGACCGGTTGGAACTGGTTTAGACTGGTTGGAACCGGTTCAGACCGGTTGAAACTGGTTCAGACTGGTTCAGACTGTTTGTACCAGTTCAGACCGGTTGGAACCAGTTCAGACTGGCTGGAACCAGCTACAACCGGTTGGAACCAGGTCAGACCAGTTAGAACCGGTTTAGACCTGTTTCTACCGGTCCTAGCCAGTCTAACCGTTTCCAACCAAACTGGCTAGGACCGGTTCAGGCCGGTTTGTACCGGTTCAGACCGGTTTGTACCAGTTCAGACTGGTTGGAACTGGTTCTGACTTCTGAGATACCACTGTATATAGTGCGAAACATTTTTTTAAAATTTTTTTTTATTGATTTAACAATTAACAGTTCAGACTGGTTTACACTGGCTAGAACCGGTGAAGACCGTTTTATACCGGTTCAGACTGGTTGGAACTCGTTTAGACTAGTTGGAACCAGCCACGGCAGGATTGTTCAGACCGGTCAGAACCTGTTCAGACCGGTTGGAACCGGTTCAGACCGGTTGGAACCAGTTCAGACTGGTTGGAACTGGTTCTGACTTCTGAGATACCACTGTATATAGTGCGAAACATTTTTTTAAAAAATATTTTTATTGATTTAACAAAAAAATACAAAAAATACATAAAAAGCAAAAAATACAAAGAAAAAGAAGAAAAAATATTTATTTAACAATAATCAAACACACAAATTTCTTACACTGTCGACTTCCTCCTTCCCCCCCTTCCACGTTTCTAGTTAAATCTATAATCGCACTCTCTACTTCTTAACCCATTTCTTATTCTATTACTCTTATCTATAAACTTTTTTCTTGATCCTTTTTAAACACTCATTCCCGGTATAAAATTTAGAAATCTTAATAACACAAATTAAGAACTACCGACCAATTTCACTTTTGAATGTGGATTATAAGATTTTTGCAAGTATTTTGGCATCAAGACTAAAAAGAATATTGAGTGATCAGATCCACAAAGACCAGGCTGGGTTTTTACCAGGTAGACAATTGAAAGATAATATTAGAAACATTGTGGATATTCTTGAAATGTTGGAAGTAAAGATAAATACCAGTGCAGCTTTAATCTTCACTGATGCCGAAAAAGCTTTTGACAACATTTCTTGGAGTTTTATGCTACGCAATCTTGAGAAGATGGGAGTTGGGAGGCAGTTTATTAATGGATTGACAGCTATATATACAGAAAAAAGAGCTAGGATTATTGTAAATGGGGTAGTTTCAGAGAACATTAGAATAGAAAAAGGAACGAGACAAGGATGTCCACTTTCACCTCTATTGTTTATTTCAGTTCTGGAAGTACTGCTCGAAAAAATTAGAAAGGATGAGGAGGTCATTGGAATAAAAGTAGGAAAGAAACAATATAAACTTAAAGCCTTTGCAGATGATTTGGTATAGACAGTACAGGACCCTGAAAATAGTATACCTAAAGTATTAGAAGTTATACAAGAGTTCGGACAGCTGGCAGGATTTAATTAAATAAGTTGAAAACCAAAGTTTTGGGTAAAAATTTAACATCTGAGGAAATTGATAGATTACAAAAAATTACTGGTTTGACATTTGTTAAAAAGGTGAAATATCTGGGAGTTAACATGACAGCTAAGAACATACATTTGTTTAAGAATAACTACGAAAAGCTGTGGAATGAAATTAAGAGAGATTTAGATATATGGACACGATTGAAACTGTCGTTAGGCCGCATTTCAGTGATAAAAATGAATGTATTGCCAAAAATGTTATTTTTGTTTTAAGCTATACCTATTGTAGAAAACCTTGTGTGCTTTAAAGAATGGCAAAAGGTTCTATCAAGATTTATCTGGCAGGGAAAGAAGCCTAGAATTAGATATAAATTATTGACAGATGTTAAAGAAAGAGGAGGTTTCTCCCTGCCAGATTTAAAGATATATTCAGAAGCTGCAGCATTTTGCTGGATCAAAGAATGGTTTTCGCTTGATAACACTGATATTTTAGATTTAGAAGGTTTTGACATTGCATTTGGTTGGCATGCTTATTTATGGTATGACAAGATTAAGATGCACAGAGGATTAAAAACCCATATCATAAGGAAATCATTGTTTAATGTTTGGTCTAAATATAAAGATCTTGTGGAGAGGAAAACACCTAGGTGGATATCGCCTTTAGAGGCAAAAGTTAAGAAAAAGCTGAACATAGAAGATAATTTGCCAAAATATAAAGATTTATTGATAGAAATAAATGACCAGATGAAGTTAAAACCATATGATCAGATGAAAAATCAGTTGACTGGCTGGTTGCAGTACCATCAGATTAATGAATTATATAAAATGGATAAAAAGAGGTTTTCAATCTGAAAAATCGAAGTTGGAAACAGAATTAATAGAAGCAAAAGCTAAAAATCTCTCTAGAATGTATAAGTTATTGTTGGAATGGCATACGAAAGATGAGCAAACAAAATCAGTAATGATTGAATGGGCAAAGGACCTAGGTCACAATATTATGATTGAAGATTGGGAAAGGTTATGGAAGAGTAATATGAGATTTACAGCATGTAATGTGTTGAAAGAAAATTTATATACGATGATGTATAGATGGTATCTTACGCCAGTGAAACTGGCGAAGATATATCATAGAAAGGATAATAAATGTTGGAAATGCAAAGAATCGGAAGGGACCTTTTACCACATGTGGTGGACTTGTCCCCGAGTAAAGAGCTTCTGGGATAAGATTTATAATGAACTGAAGAAAGTGTTTAAAAACACGTTTGTTAAGAACCCAGAAGCTTTTTTACTCGGAATTACAAGGAAAGAATTGCCAAAGAAAGATGTTCCTTTTTTTCTGTATGCCACAACAGCAGCAAGGATTCTACTAGCAAAACCTTGGAAATCTGAAGATCTACCGACCGTGGATGACTGGCAGATGAAGCTGATAGAATATATGGAACTGTCTGAACTAACTGGGAGAATCCGAGAACAGGGAAGCGAGACGGTGGAAGAAGATTGGAAGGAATTTAAAACTTATCTGGAAAAGAATTATAAGATTAAAAATAGATAATAAGGGAAATGGATGTATAAAGTGCGAAACACTTTTTATTCGGGCTACTGTACACTGCCCTAGAGTCTTTTAAATAAATAAATAAAAATGTTCCATGAGTGGCTTCTGTACAATGGAAGAAACAACAACAACAACAACAACAACAACAACAACAACATTTATACCACACACACACACCATCTTTCAGGTAAAGCTTAAAAGGACCGAACTACATTGGTGGGGCTCAGTGGAATTGGAATCTTCTTCCAAGATTCTGTGGTTGGGACTCACAGTTATCAGACACCCAAGTATGTGGGTCAATACCCACACCTGGACTCCCATGAAAATCTGAATGATATGTGGTACATGAATAGACATCTAGTGAAATGGTTAGAGAGTATAATCCTTAATATACATTCTAGTAGTTTGACCTAAGGGCATTTTATTAAATTTATTTACCTCACTTTTTTAAAATAAATAAATAAATAAATAAATAAATGAGATTGATTAGTTTTGGGTTCCAAGGGCAATGCTTTCATGAAATGTACATACATTTGGGGGGGGGGAGGAGGGAGAAGAGAAGGTACAATGTTTCTCAAACTGAAAAATGCGACCCCACTGGCTTAGAGGGTCATGACTAAGGCTCTATTTTAAAAAGTTTTAATTTCCTTTTCTTTCCAGGCTTGGACTTAGAATAGAAATGCAAAAGCCTGCACTCTCGTGGCAACCCCCTTTTCCTGCCGTGATTCACAGCTTATTTTATGATCGGTCTGGCGTGTGGGGATAGGGAAACAACTTGGAAATATCTGTTTTTTTATTGACTGATTTGCACTAAAAAAAAAAAGCTAAGGAGTTGGTGCTTTTTTTAAAAAAAATGCTGCGCACAGTTGATCTACTAACCACATTTTGAAATATCGTAGAATCATAGAGTTATAGAGTTGGAAGGGATCCTGAGGGTCATCTAGTCCAACCCCCTGCAATACAGGAATGCCAACTAAAGCATCCATGACAGATGCCCATCCAACTTCTGCTTAAAAACCTCCAGTGAAGGAGAGTCCACCACCTCTCATGGGAGTCTGTTCCACTGTCAAACAGCTCTTACCATCAGAAAGTTATTCCTGATGTTTAGCCAGAATCTCCTTTCTTGTAACCTGAATCCATTGGTTTGCGTCCTGGACTCCAGAGCAGAAGAAAACAAGCTTGCTCCACCTTCCTTGTGACAACCCTTGAGATATCTGATGATGGCTATCATATTTCCTCTCAGCCTCTTTTCCAGGTTAAACATACCCAACCCACTCATAAGTTTCTAGACCCTTAATCTTCTTGGTCGCCCTCATCTGCACACGTTTCATCTTAAAGTCTTTTTCTGTGCAAAAGTACCGTGGAATAATTGGTAACATGGTTCAAAGGTAGCCAATGTGGCTGGACTACAGCTCCCAATACCCCTCACAAATTGACATGCTGGCTTGGGTATAATAATAATAATAATAATAATAATAATAATAATAATAATTTATTATTTATACCCCGCCCATCTGGCTGGGTTTCCCCAGCCAGATGGGCGGGGTATAAATAAATAAATAAATAATAATAATAATAATAATAATAATATTATTATTATTTATTATTTATACCCCGCCCATCTGGCTGGGTTTCCCCAGCCACTCTGGGTGGCTTCCAGCAGATTAAAATACAACAATCTATTAAACATTAAAGGGCTGCCTTCAGATGTCTCCTAAAAGGCTGGTAATTGTTTTTCTCTTTGACATCTGATGGGGTGGGTGCCACTACCGAGAAGGCCCTCTGCCTGGTTCCCTGTAACTTGGCTTCTTGCAACGAGGGAACCGCCAGAAGGCCCTCGGTGCTGGAACTCAGTGTCCAGGCAGAATGATGGGGGTGGAGACGCTCCTTCAGGTATACTGGACCGAGGCCGTTTAGGGCTTTAAAGGTCAGCACCAGCACTTTGAATTGTGCTCGGAAACTTACTGGGAGTCAATGTAGGTCTTTCAAGACTGGTGTTCTGTGGTCCCGGCGGCCGCTCCCAGTCACCAGTCTAGCTGCCGCATTCTGGATTAGTTGTAGTTTCCAGGTCACCTTCAAAGGTAGCCCCACATAGAGCGCATTGCAGTAGATGGAAAGTGGAGGCCACAAACATCTGGAGGGCACCACATTGGCTAATATTGATCTCATCCATGCAAATCCCTTTCAAAGCTTCGGAAAAGTTGTGTTGGTCACCTAGGGCCACCTAAAATGTCACAAAGCATTGAGCATGCTTTCAGGTTCTCCATCCATAACTCACTCTTCATCAGGCTTGGTGGTAAGCTGTAAATACAGACAGACAGACAGACAGACAGACAGACAGACAGACAGACAGACAGACAGACAGACAGACAGACCACCTCTCTCCATATGAACCTACCCAGACCCTGAGATCATCTTCTGAGGCCCTTCTGTGCCTCCTCCTTGAGAGGTCCAGAGGGTGGCAACACAAGAACGGGCCTTCTCTGCAGTGGCTCTCTGTCTGTGGAATGCTCTCCCCAGGGAGGTTCACCTGGTGCCTTCATTATACACCTTTAGGTGCCAGGCAAAAACGTTCCTTTTCAACCAGGCCTTTGGTTGATCTGATTTACATCCTATGCCCTTTTAAAATGCATTTTTGTATGTGTGTTTGGGGGGTGGCTATTGGGTTGTGTGTGTGTGTTTTTTTTTAAAATGTATTTTGCGGTTTTATATCTTGATTTTATTCTGTGAATCGTACTGAGACCCCCCCAGGTATATGGTGCTATAATAATAATAATAATAATAATAATAATAATAATAATAATAATAATAGGCACATTTATGGAGAAAATAAAAGACTGGTGTTGAATAGCAAAGAAGAGGAGGAAGAGGAAGAGGAAGAGGAAGAGGAAGAGAAGAAGAAGAAGAAGAAGAAGAAGAAGAAGAAGAAGAAGAGGAGGAGGAGTTTGGATTTGATATCCAGCTTTATCACTACCTGAAGGAGTCTCAAAGCGGCTAACATTCTCCTTTCCCTCCCTCCCCCACAACAAACACTCTATGAGGTGAGTGAGTCTGTTCTTCAGACTTTTTTTGTTTGTTTTGAAAACTATACAGGGCACAGATTTGAGGTCCGGTTTGTGGTGCTATTGCTTGAGAAATAGATTAGAATTTGCAGCTGGAAAGAAGCGAACACTTGTCTGGTTAAAAATCACCTGGTTTCTCTTGTGCCTCCTGCTTTTGTAGCTTAAACTGCAGTTACAAACAACACATGTCTCCTGTGGAATAGTGAGCAGAAATACAATTTCACGTCTCCTTTTTCCGCCATTTGTGTTGGTGTTAGTTTATACATTACATTTGGCCCTCAAACTGTGCCATTAATCATACGTGTGCAGGCCTGATGAACTGCAAATACAGTACAAAATGCATTTGAAAAGGCATTCTGTTTTATTTGTTTTGGTACCTCCCTGCCCTCTCAATTTTTCATTTTTGAGTTATGATCATTTCTGGCTGGTTCAATTAGCAGTAAATAGCTGTTCGCAGTGCAGTGTTGTAATGGGAAGTGAGGTTAGAGTTTAATGGCTACCATAAGTTTGAACAGTGTTAAAACAGCCATCCTGTTTAGTTGAGCGCTACAATTGGGGCTCTGTCTTTCAGAACTTCACTTGGTACATTAAAGAGGCAATGCCCTGATTTTGCTGCTAAGAAATTTTATTACTTTCCCCAGGCTGCTCTGTTAATTTTGAGTAGGAATGGCTGTGTGAGGCTGGGTAAAGGAGAGATTAACCCTTATTAACTGTTGCCTGTTCCTGAAAGGTGTTTGAGATCACTTTCCATTGGTTCCCTGTGAATTCTTTTTGTTTTGCTTTTGTGGTCAGCTAGAAACTTGTACGTATACTTCAGCTATGTAACATTATATGCTTGAGAGCCACAATCCAGGGATGCTGCCGAATTTGAAAGGGCCTTATCCATGGTGGCTCCCCATTTGTGGAATGGTCTCCCCAGGGAGGCTTGCTTGGCGTCTTCATTGCATATATTTAGGCACCAGGCAAAAACATTCCTCTCCTCCCAGGCCTTTGGCTATTTAAATAATCGAGAAAGACTCTTTATGTATGCAACAACAGCAGCACGGATGCTACTAGCCCAGAGATGGAAAGAAGAAAGAGTCCATGTCAGAGAAGAATGGCAGACTACCGTATTTTTCGCTCCATAAGACGCACTTCGTTTCCCCCTAAAAAGTAAGAGGAAATGTCTGTGTGTCTTATGGAGTGAATGCATGGTCCCTGGAGCTGAATTGCCCAGGGGCGAAAAGCAGATCGTGCTTTTTTTTTAAAAAAAGAAAGAGCTAAAGGCTAACAAGAGGGAAAGAGAACCCGCTCAGCAGCTGTTTGCAAGAGATCAGGAGGGAGATAAAATAAGCTAGCTCTCTTCAGGGCCCCACCCCCTTGCCCAGGCCTCCATTGTTGTGTTTCCCCAGCAACATGTGACTGGCTGATTAGATTATCTGTCTGGAAACTGGCTCCCTTTCCTTTCCTTCCCTTTCCTTTCCTAAAGAAACTGCAGAACTGTGAGTTGAACTCCATAAAAACAGGATTCCCTCCAAGGTAAGCTGCACAACTTTGAGCTGATGCTCAAAAAAATGGAGCTTTCCCTCTTTGCTAAAAAAACTGCACAACTGTGAACTGATCCCCCCAAAAACGGGGCTTCTCCCATTTGCAAAAGAAGCTGCACAACTTTGAGCTGATGCTCAAAAAAAATGGAGCTTTCCCCCATTTGCAACCCCCCCCCTGCAAACTGTGAGCTGATCCCCCCCCAAAAAAAACCAGGGCTTCCCTCCTCTAAAAATTAGGTGTGTCTTTTGATCAGGTGTGTCTTATGGAGCAAAAATATGGTAAGCTGTTAGACTACGCTGAAATGGCAAAATTGACCGGAAAACTCAAGAGACCAAGAAGACAAGAATTTCACGAAAGAATAGGAAAAGTTTATGATTTATTTAGGAGACCATTGTAAGCAGATGAAAACATTAGCAGGATTTTAATCTCGCTTGTAATGTAACAAATGCTATGGATACTATGGATAATATGGATACATACAAAACATAGACTATGAAATAATATGCCGTTGGAAATGTTGACAATAGGAGCCATGGAGGGAATGGGAAGTCTCAAGATTCAGAGAAATCTCACTTTATGGATATGTATTTGGTATTGTAATTAATTTACATTTGTAAAATCACATAAAAATGATTTCAAAAATAAAATAAAATAAACCATTGAGGTGGTCATTGCTTTATTTCTTGCTATGTTATGCATTTTTGTGCTTTTGTGTTTCAAACTGCCCTGCAATCCTCAGATGAAGGGCTGTATAGGAGAGAGAGCTGTTTTTATCTTGCATATTCTCATTCCTCAGATGAAAATAGGGACATTTCTTACTCCTCTGTCAACTGCCCCCCTGCAGAGCATTTCCTGTCAGAAGAAGGGTGAGGGTCACCATCACTACCCCAATGGGACAGAGCACACACACACACACACCTCCACCTTAAGCTATAATGAAAGCTGAATACATTTCTTCCTCACCCTTGCCTCTAGGCAAATGGATGTAGAGTTAGCTGCTGGATAGCTCAGTCAGTAGAGCCTGAGACTCTTCATCTCAGAGTTGTGGGTTCGAGACCCAGGTTGGGCAAAAGATTCCTGCATTGCAGAGGGTTGGACTAGATGACCCTCGTGGTCCTTTCCAACTCTACGATTCTATGACTGCATCACAAATAATGGAATGAAACAAGGAATGAAAGTAAATGTGCATCTCTTGGCCATTTTGAGCCTGTAGCAGGGCTCTGTTGCTCGCATTTTGTCACTAGGCTGGAAGAGGCAGAAATGGGTCTATTTGCTGCTGGACATGTGGTAACTTTGCTCTTTATTTCAGTAATTTGTGGGTCTGCCTAGCTGTTGCACCCGGTTCAGCACAACCTTGCGCAGCAATCAGCATGCCACATAATTTCCCTTATGAGATGTGAAGGGGCCATGGTTGGTTGGGGCGGAGGGCGGAGGGGGAGCCCGTCTGCAAAGTGAAAAATTAGGGGAATGGCTCAGCCAAGTGATTATTCCGGGAAAGGGAAAGCTCTAGTTTCAATCACGAAAGGGTGGGGGCCATAAGAATGGCTTCTTTCAACACAGGCAGAGGCTGTCTGGCTGGGAGTCAGAGAGGTTTAAAAATCCAAGAGGTCCAATAACTGAAAAATCTGTGTATATTCAAAGCATTCTACCGCACAAGTGTAGGGTGGTGTGTGTGTGTGTGTGTTCGGTAAAAAAAACAAAAACACAACGGTGATAGTTTTTCCATCCTTGTGGGGGTGTGCGGCCAGCTTCCAAACCCTGCAATATTTCTTTCCCCAAACGATCTGGGACCATGTGGCTAAGTCCTGCCCGCGCTGTCAAAGGATGTGGGTGAGGAAGGCCGACGAGTGGAATGATTCTTTTGGTTATTTTTTGGTGGCTGGCTGCTCGCAAGTCAAATATATTGCTTTTGCCATAATAAACCCGACTGTTTTGAAAACAAAACAAAACAGCTGTGCCGAGGTTCCAGCCCCTTTTCAATACATGCTCACGAATCAGAGGGGAATGTGACTCTTTGTTACCGATCTTGTCTGCGATTATGCTGGCCTAAATTGTCCAGAAAACAAGGGTGTGATCTTTCGCATCTGCAGTTAGAAGTGTTTCTTTTACAGCGAATAAAATCGCTTTTGAATGTGTGGGGAGTTTGAAGTTTCTGGCAGTGCTATTTTCCTAGAAAAAGAGGTGCGAGAATTCACCATGAACGCCTCCTTTGTTCTCTTATAATGGCAATGGCGCCCACCTGAGAGGTAGTGGGACTGAGTTCCGGAGAGTTCCGGCTGAAGAATAGCCCTGCTTCTGGCCATTCTTCCCAGTTTTTCCTCATCAGGATCCTTCTTTTAGTCTGCAGCCAGTCTTGAAGCTGAAACAAAAGCTCCTGACATAGAGGGATAAGAGACCGTCTAATGAGACACGGAGTGCTGCTTACCTCTCAGGCCTTGTTATGCTGTCAGCCTGAGGTCCAGGCTTCATAAATCTGGTGGGCCTTGCAGCAGTCCCATTGGTATTGCCGCCCACCTCATAAAACTACTACATAATTAAGTGCAGTTCACTACAACAGGCAGCGTTTGCTGAGTAAAGGTCTAGCGTGGAGCACGTAAACGTGTTCCGTGCCCTATAGGATGGGGAGGGAAAGCGCATGCTTCTGGCAGTTGCTAGCCGCAAGATCTTCCTGCTTCGAATATGTATGGGTACAGCTCTCCTCCTGCACTCCTTACTGCTGAAATTTTAACAAGCTCGAAGCTGTGCATGGGGAAGGATGAAAAAGCGTGGTTCATTTTGGCCCGGATGTCAACCCCTGTGGTGGTGTCTCAAAGCTTCAGCCTGGACACTGAGGTCCAGCTCCGAGGGCCTTCTGGCAGTTCCCTGACTGCGAGAAGTGAAGCCACAGGGAGAGGCCCTTCCCAGCAGTGGCGCCCGCCCCGTGGAATGCCCTCCCATCAGATGTCAAGGAGATAAATAACTATACAACTGAAGGCAGCCCTGTATAGGGAAGTTTTTAATGTTTTGTTACGTTTTTATATCTGTTGGAAGCCACCCAGAGTGGCTGAGGCAACCCAATCAGATGGGCGGGTACAAATAAAATAATAATAATAATAATAATAATAATAATAATAACAACAACAACAAGCAGCAACAGGAGGAGGAGCAGCTTATAAGCCTGCATGAACTGGAGTCTTCACATCCTTGGGTTCTGCCTCACACCTGTAGGCAACCCTTGATACCATGATAACAGACTTTCTCGTGGGAAGGGAACTTTAGAAATTGGTGCGGCTGTGGTAATTCTGCAGAACATTTGTTTTATGCTTTTACTTCCATTGGGAATAGCAAGTTCCAGGGGTTAGTCTTTTCATTTTTATTCTTTACAGTCGTTTTCCTTCTAGGGCAGTGTCCTAACTTGTTCCATCAGCGCAAGGATTCCTGCTTGCACACAGTAGAACTTCCCCTCCTTGGGTCACGGGGTGTGTGTGTCAGCTGTTCCCCCAGTTGACGCACCAAGCATCCCCGGTTCCCCCTTGGCAGTGGCGACAGCAGTGGCAGTCTCAGCAGCCCGGAGCCAGCTGGGTAGCGCAGTTGGCTCTGGCTGGCTTCAGGAGCTGCTCGCTGCTGTGGCGCCTGCCATTTTGCCTCACCGGAAGTCCTCATATGATGTGTCTTGTGCCGTTGAACCAATCAAACAACATTCATTCCCTACTGTTGTAATAAATCTACAACACTTAAAATATAAATCCGGGGACATTAAATGAAATCCGGGGACAGATTTGTAAATCCGGGGACTGTCCCCAGGAAACGGGGACATCTGGTAACCATACTCTAAGGCAGCATCCGCTGGTTTGCCCCCAAAGGCAGCAATATGCTAAAAAGCTGTTGCTTCCTTCCTACCCAGCCTTCGCTGGCTACATGCAAACTCCAAATACTTTCTTTCAGCCCTCGCTGCAGCAGGTGGAGAAGGAGTCTAGTAGCCGCAAGTCATCAAAAGCCATTTTGTCAGCCAGCAGCTTCAAACAATTTGCCTTCATTAAGAAAGCATCTTTTTATTACCTAAATGAAAGCCTAGAGATGCTTCATGTTGATGCCATTTTGATGCACACGATGGAGTTACCTCTAGCCAGGGGCTTGCAGCGACAGCAGCTGCTTTCATTTCAGATGTCCTATTCAACAACAGTAGCTCACTTGGTTGGCACACGGTGCTGATAATGCCGGTTGCAGGTTTGATCCCCATATGGAATGGCTGTATATTCCTGCGTTGCAGGGGGTTGGACTAGATGATCCTCAGGGTCCCTTCTAACTCTACCATTCCATGATTTTATGATTCTTTATACCCCTGACTGGGTTGGGCCAGCCACTCTGGGCAGCTTCCAACATACAGTATATAAAAACATAACAAAACACTTAACATTAAAATACTTCACTATACAGGGCTGCCTTCAGCTGTCTTTTAAAAGTTGTATGTATAGTAACTTTTCTCCTTGGCTCGGGGGTCACATAACTCCATTCCCTTCAACATTTCTCCGATGAAAATAGGGTCATCCTAAGCGGGACATTCCAGGATCAAATTAGAAACTGGGACAGCTTCTGTGAAGCTGTAACTGTCCCTGGGAAAAAGGGACACTTGTCGGGTCTGTAGTTTCATAGCAGTATAGTGGAAGCAGTAACCTGAGTCAGAGGCATTAAGAGAAAAGAGGGTTTTGCACAACACTTGTTATTTTGGTCTGTGCCATTAACACCGGTGTTTAATTACATAAACAGGTTTGCAGGTGAGCTTGCATCCACGCTATAACTTTAAAGGACATATTCCGCCCCCCCCCAAAGGATCCTGGAAACTGTAGTTCATTAAGGGTGCTGAGAATTGTAGCGTGAGTATACGATACCTGTCACAGTTACTGCACAATTCAAGCAGGCTGTGAGGCTGAGCGCCGGAGGCAGAGATACTTTAAATCCCTACAACAGGAAGTTTCTTTCCAAGGAAGTAGCTTTTCAATGAGGTACTTCCTGTTTGCCAGCTACCATTACTCTTTGGAACAACATGTGGAAATGCTCTTGGACCAGCGGCACAATTTCTATTGCCACGGCATTGACAGTTGCTTTTGGTGCTTGAAATGTCCTCTGTCTGGAAGCACCCCCAACTGAGACACAGTAGCTTGAGAAGAATTCTGAGAATTTTGGCTTAAAAGGGGGGGGGGAAGCAGTTTCTAACTCCGATTGTTCAATAAGATTGATTGTGTGGCTGCAGTACATTGTTTATTGCTTTCATTTTACGGATCAATGGTCTCATTAGATAGTAAAATTCATGTTAGATTGCTGATTTAGGGGTTGTTTTTAAAAATCTGGAATGGATTAATCCATTTTGCATTACTTTCTGTAAATACCAGGACCTTATTTAGCAGTGTGAGGAGTAACTATGGTATGTGCTGTTAGTCTGGAATCAGAAAAGGGGTGACACAAGACAAAGTCAGCAACAAAGTCCAAAGTGAGAGTATGGGAACCTGCCACTGCAATAGTGTGACACCCCCACACACCTGCTTTTGCACTTTAAATGCATAGTGTCATTCTGAAAGATGGTGCTAAGCTATGGGAGGGCAATTACTTAACTGAGGAGCCACTCCCCCCAAAAGATAAGGTGTGCGCGCGCACACACACACGTATATATCATACCCTCCAACATTTCGCCAATTGAAAATAGGGATGTCCTATTTAACAACAGCAGCAGCAGCAGGAGCAGCAGCAGCAGCAACAACAACAGCAACAACAACTTTATTATTTATACCCCGTCCATCTGACTGGGTTGTGCCAGCCACCCTGGGCAGCTTCCATCATATGTAAAAACATAATAAAACTATACAGGACTGCCTTCAGGTGTCTTCTAAAGGTTGTATAGTTACTTATCTCCTTGGCTTTTGCACAACTCCATACCCTCAAACATTTCTCCGATGAAAATATGGATATCCTGAGGAAAAGCGGGACATTCTGGAATCAAATCAGAAACCGGGACAGCTTTTGTGAATTGGAGGGTCTGTAAAAGATGAGGGGAGCAGAAAGTGAATGGTACGGCCACGTTTGCCGTAATAACAGCACCACCTAGTGTGGCTCCCTCAGCATAGTTTTCCATCTCTAAGCCTGCTTTGTTTTTCAGCTGGCGGGTGGGGAAGGCTTTGCTCAACCTGCACCTGACCAGGCCTCACACCTCAAAGCCGTAAAAAAGAAAAGAAAAGAAAAGGCTAGCCTCTTAATCTATCAGTGGAGGATTACAAATTCTAGGGTAGCGCCAGCACCTTTCACGCTGACCCTGTTGGGAAAGAGGGGCCTCCGCCGAGGAGAGGCATTTTTACGGTGCCTAGCTGTGAATTTCCTACCTCTCTTTCGTTTGGGGCTGTCGCAGCTTTTAATATGTTCTTGCCTCATGAATAATATTGCTACGCTGCCTGCTTGAAACTGCGGGGTAGTAAATTTTGGGAGTCCTGTGGCAGTCCCCCGTGCATTTGCAGCTCACGTCGTAAAACCTCTGCTTAATTAAGTGCAGTTCAGTACAATTGACGGTATATCTGCTTCAGAAACAAAGGCCCGCGAATAAGTGCACCAATGTATTCCTATCATATATTTATGCCGTGGGAGAATTGGGAGGGTCTGCAGACAGCTGGAGGGAGTGGAGGGAGACTTATAAGTGGAGCTGTCAAAGAAATCCCTTTAGAACAATAGAAGAAGCTTATAAATCATTTTAAGTCTGCTCCTTCACCTCCCAAACACAACCTTTCTTTGCCTCTGAGTACCTCCCCCCCCTTTCCTTTCTCCCCCCCCCATCACAAAGAAACATCACATACATGTAGAGGGTTTCTTTCTTTCTTTCTTTCTTTCTTTCTTTCTTTCTTTCTTTCTTTCTTTCTTTCTTTCTTTCTTTCTTTCTCCTTAAACAGAATATAATAAGTAAGTAATTTCTGAATTGTTAATGTGACTTGCCAGATGTCTTATTAGGGACTTGCTTCTCTCCAGAAAGCAGCAAAGATGTTTAATAAAAAAAAGGGCTGGGTAATTAATAACAAATAATAGTTATGATACTGGAGGGAGTGTCACTGTGCAAACTGACATGATAGCATTAATCTTAAAACTTCTGTCAAGTATTTATTAATCACCACGTTACTATTTCTCTCTTCCTTCAAACGCCGGCTCAGAACCTTTTCAGCAAAGCCTCTTCAGACAGGACTCTGGTTTATTTGGGATGCACCTGTTTTATTATTTTATTTTATTTTGCTACCTCTAACTCGATGCAATGGAAAGTGGCCTATTTTAACTCTTTCCTCCCCTGCAGTTTGTTTGCTGAAAGATGATCTCCTATCCAGCTATTTTTAAAATGGATATCTGAAGTGTTCACATCTTCATGGGCTCATATGTTCCCCTCGCCTTGCCTCCTTCTGTTGGAGGTTGATACATTTTTGGTCAACGGGATGCTGTCCCATCAACTTCATTCTGCCTTCAGACTGTGCGGTGTTTTTTTATTAGGTAGGTGAGGAAATATATTACCTATATTTTATTCCTCTACAGACCACGTATGCGGGTTAAGAAGACTAAGGTTCAGCTTATCACTTGTGTTTAAAAGCGTAGGGCTAAGCAGAGTTAAAATCCCATCTTTATGCAGTTTAATTGAAAGCACAGGAATTAGGTTGTGAACTTAATTAAGGTTGTGAACTTAATTCAGTTCAGCTGCAAAGCAAACTGTCTCCCCTTTCTTACCCTGCTTGACAAAGAATCAGACAACAGACTGAGAAGTGAGTTTAAAATAAGATTTGCTTATTCATTGTCATGCATTCGTTCTGGTAGCCAGAGAGAGATTCTCCTAGACCTGAGTTTCCATGCTCCTGATTTAGTCTTTAATGATGTCTGAGAAAGGCCTAAATATTTGGTGTTTTTCTAGCTCCCTCCTGATGCTACTCCCCCTATACATACATACATATACATATACAGGGACGCGGGTGGCACTGTGGTCTAAACCACAGAGCCTAGAGCTTGCCGATCAGAAGGTCAGCGGTTCAAATCCCCATAGCGGGCTGAGCTGCCGTTGCTCGGTCCCTGCTCCTGCCAACCTAGCAGTTTGAAAGAACATCAAAGTGCAAGTAGATAAATAGATACCGCTGCGGCGGGAAGGTAACTGGCGTTTCCGTGCGCTGCTCTGGTTTCGCCAGAAGCAGGTTAGTCATCTTGACCACATGACCTGGAAGCTGTACGCTGGCTCCCTCGGCCAATAAAGCGAGATGAGCGCCGCAACCCCAGAGTTGTCCGCGACTGGACCTAATGGTCAGGGGTCCCTTAACCTTTATATACATATACATATACATATACATATACATATAAGGTAAAGGTAAAGGGACCCCTGACCATTAGGTCCAGTCGTGACCGACCACATATTTTCTGTCTCTCCCACCCCACCCCACCCCGCCCCACTGGAGAAATAGGTTTGAAGTAGGGAAGTAATGGGGAAAGTGGTCGTTTGCTGTCTGGAGATCCACACAGCAAAAATTGTTCCTTGCTGAACAACAAAGTGCAAATGGGAAATATCATCTCGTCTTGCTCTCCTGCTCAGTTCCATTAGCATTAACAATGGACCCCTGACCATTAGGTCCAGTCGTGACCGACCACATATTTTCTGTCTCTCCCACCCCACCCCACCCCACCCCGCCCCACTGGAGAAATAGGTTTGAAGTAGGGAAGTAATGGGGAAAGTGGTCGTTTGCTGTCTGGAGATCCACACAGCAAAAATTGTTCCTTGCTGAACAACAAAGTGCAAATGGGAAATATCATCTCGTCTTGCTCTCCTGCTCAGTTCCATTAGCATTAACAAAATTTTGCTTCGGTGGAGGATTGGTTGATAAACATTGTGCCGCTATATTTTTGCCTTTCTGAAATTTCTACTGTATCATATGGTATGGTTGTATTTTAGATGAATGTGTTTGTGCTTTCATTGTTTGCTATACAAACAAACATTGTTGCCAGGCTGTTCTGTTGCCTGCAACGTACATCACTAGCATCTTCAGTTTTTAAGGAAGCACATTCATCCATTGACGGTAGGAACCTTGTAAATACAGAAAATCCACACATGTTTGCATTTTTTGTAGGGCCAGCAGATCTCCTCCCAGGAGTATGGTTTAATTTTTGGTTAATACATCAGTGTCACAATCCATCAGGTGGGGCAGCATCCAGTAAAATAACAACTGTTCAAAATGCAGGCTGCGTATTGAAGGATTTGTAGCCCCAGTTTTTCAATCTGTCTTTTCCCTATAGTTTAAGTTGTATCCATACAACTGAGAGAGTCTATCTCTCTCCCCAGCTACCCCTCCTGCAAGTGACAAATCATATCTCCTTGAAAACAAATAGGCTCATAGGCTGAGCTTCTCTGTTACAGAATAGAAAACTTCTAATGAAAATGAACTTCTATTTGTATGTAGAAACAACACAGAAGTTCATGGCACCTCAAGTTGTAGGATCAAACAGAAGGTCTGTGATAGGCTCACCCATAATTTTGTTCAAAGGTAAAGGCAGTACAATATAGAATTAGATTTGATCAGGTTATAGCAATGAGGGGGAGGTCAACTCTCCCCCCCCCCCGGTGACATTTTCACCATCTGAATTCCTTGGCAGTTGATATTTCCCAACAGGGGAAAATGTGTGGTACCATGCATGAAATACAGTACAGTGATTGGGCAGACATATTTGCCCATATGTGGGCAGGCAACTCCCAGTTTACATTGAGGTTGCGTTCTAAGGCACCACCTGCATTTAAGTGAAATCGTGAATATTGGGAACTCCACTGAAAAAGCCTGCAAACACCCTCTAAACCTCTGGAAACCCTTGAAAAACCCTTAAAAAAAACCAGCAACACTGACCAGACTTCCTCCAATCCTCCTTGCTCAAACTCCACAAGTCTCAGTGGCCATTGCAAAGGCTCCTGGGACTGCCTTGCAAAGGCTTGTGGGATTGCTAGATGCTGTTTCTGTGCCATTTTTGTGCTCTTTGGGGAGACAATTTCGCCCATTTATTGCCACTTCCAGGTTCACAGCAATGTGCATGTACCGTGTTTCTCATATTATAAGACATGTCTTATCTCATATTATAAGACATGTCTTATATTTATTTTTTCCTCAAAAAAACACACTATGGCTTATTTTCAAGGGATGTCTTATTTTTTTCCTCCTCCTCCTGCCGCGGCCGGCATTACTGCTGCGCCTATCACTATGTCTTATTTTCGGGGTATGGCTTATATTCCTTGAATGCTTAAAAATCTTGCTATGGCTTATTTTATGGGTATGTCTTAAAATATGAGAAACAGGGTACGTGGTCACGCATGACTCGAATGCATGTAAATGGGGGGTTGCTTGTACTAAGGGAAGTACTACAAAGTGGCCTGGGAGTATTAGAGCTAATGACACTATGTAGAGTGCAAATTAGAATGAAATTCGGTCAGGACTTTCACTCAAGCAACAATATTGTGAACCACCCTGAGACTTGCGGGTATAGGGCAGTATACAAATTTACTAAATAATAATCATAATAATATGTTGGAGAGCATAGTTAAACTATGGAATGTTTGTGATAGCCACCATCTTGGATGACTTTAAAAGAAGATTGGACAAATTCATGGGGGAGAGGACTATCAATGGCTCCTAGCCACGATGGCTTTATTATTGCCACTGATAGAGATAGTATGCTTCACAAGGGTATTGGGAAATAATTCATAATGAATTGAAAAATATATATATCTAAAAGTACTTTTCCAAAAAACAAAAACAAAACGGAGTTCTTTTTGTTGGGGAGAACTCAGACGGAAATTCCCAGGTGTCAAAAAAGGTTATTTATGTATGCTGCTACTGTGACCCATGTTTTGTTAGCCCAAAAATGGAAAATGAGCGAAGTCCCAACTGAAGAAGAACGGCAACTTAAGCTGATGGAATATGCACAATTTGCAGACCTAACATATAGAATAAGAGAACAAGAAGAACATATGCTTAAAGAAGACTGGGAAATGTTTATTGGGGGGGGGAATTGGGGGGGGAATTGTGTACATTTGAAAACTTGGGCAGCATTAAGATAAATTCAACAGTGTAAATAAGTTTTGATGGATGTAATATTGGAATACTGAATGGTTTAGTTTATATAAAATATGCAGGGATTTATGTTATGCAAAATGAACCATGGAAAGAGAAGAAGGGAAGTCATTGATATTTTAAGGTTGTTTAAATGAATATTCTAAATTGTAAAACAGAAAATGTAATAAAAATTATAGGTGGAGGGGGGAGAGATAGCATGCTTCACAATAAAAATTGCTGCAAAACAAGTGGGGAGCAAGCTGTTGTGAGTTCTCAATGTAGACATCTGGTTGGCCACTGAGAGAACCAGATGCTGGATTAGATGAGCCATGGGCCTGATCCAGCAGGTTTTCTTATGTTCTTAACTTACACTTTTAATAAGAAGTCTGAAATTAAATTGTTTTCAGATCTCACCTAAAAGAAAATGGATAAGGAGCTAATTGTATCTCCTGGGATCAAAATAGATAGGGAGCCATCTCTTGTGGCTGCCACCCTAACCACCTCTACAGGGGGGACATACAAGCAGGACTGTGCAGCTGATCTTAATGTTTGGGCAGGTATATACACGCCTAGGTGGCTCTTTAAGTGAATTGATCCCAGACAGTCTAATTTCTGACCAAATAAGATTTTGCAGGTTTTTGAAGTGCCACGAAAACCTACAAAATCGATTTGATGAGTGACAATAGCAGGCCAAGGAGAGTGCTGCTGCGCTGCCATATCATTTGCCAGCAGGTCTGTGCCCAATATTTTCTCATTTTGATTTTCATTTTGGAAGCAGCGATTCGACAGAGCAGAACAAATCTCTATGAAGAAGTAGCTTGGCTCGGAACTGTTCCTGTCCATCACTCTTTCGTTCTGCTGGCTGCTGGTTCCTCTTTCCTCTCATGAGAATCTTAGCCCAAGGAAAGCAGTTTCTCAACACTTAGTCCTCTTTTCTGAAAGTGGGCTGATCTGTGTGTGCAGCCAAAGATTTACTCCGGGGCACCAGGCATTGCCAAAGTAGGAAGTCTTCCCCATGTGGTGAGCTATCAGAACTGCAGTTTAGAAAATCTAGCGCCGACATAGTCTCAGGCTCTCGACTTGCCCTACCCACTCAGCCCAGCTATTGGACCCTCATGGATAGGAATGGCTATGAAAGGCTTCCTGTTTGGCCTGGAGCTTTGCCAGAGCATCGATGCCTTCCTGGCTCTGGTGTGTATCTTGGCTCTGACCGCTAGCTCACCTCTGATAGCTGCCGATGAATCAGCCTTGGGCCACATTCATCCCATACTCATAGGCTACTATGTTCCTCCATAATCCCCCCTCCCCCGCCACCGAGAGCCTGTCTTACCTAAAACTCTCGTTTCTATTCACAAGCTCAATAACGCCTCATTTCTCAGAAGTCGTGTGTGCTTTCTGACCCCGGCCATATCATTTTTATTAATCTACCGAGGGTTGTGACTTTTCCCCTTTAAAAGCAACAGCAGCGGAGCCTGAAAACGTTGCTCTTATAGAGGCTTTATAAAATGGTGACTAATAGCTTTCCTCAACCATAAATCATGCGTGGGAACTATAAAATCCATAGCATTAGTCACCTTGCCCGGCACCTGCTGACTTGACAGTCTGCAAAGGAAACATCTGCTATAGAATCCTAGGGATGGACCTCCTCTTTTTTCCTTTTTTTAAAAAAACCCTCTCTTCACCAATCATTTGCAAATAAATAACAGCATGGTGCCATACGGATGTTTGGCTTGCTGGAGGACAAAAATAAAAGGAAGCATTGCCGACCATCACTTTATGAAGCTGTCTGTGTTCTGTGGCACGGAACGTGAATTCGTTCTTGTCTCCTGCAAAACCCCTCCGCTTCGTTTGCATTCCGGGGCAGCTTGCCTTCTTTCCTGTCCCTCGAATGCCTTTTGCAATTAACGGTTCAGTAGCGAGGTGTGTTTTCCTTTCATCGAATAATGTACGTATTTCCTTTAGAGGTGGGAACAATATGACAGAGATAATTTGATAGCCTGACCTGTGCAGTCTGACACATGTGGTTCGAAACAGCCTCGCCGGCTAGACTCCTTTCTATGAGGGCATGTTAGGGGTATTGCTTAAATCAACGGAGATCAGAAATAGTGCCGGTATCATCTTGTGCTTGGTGGGGGCGTGGTTGTTCTTGGGGAACACATTTGAGCATCTCAAATCCTCCTCCTTGCTTTGGGGTGATTTTCAATGATAGTTGTTGCATATGGGCACATTGAACATGGTGCAGCAGCCAAAAGGAGCAAGCAATGGCCTGAGGTATACATGTTCACTATATTTGCGAGGATAGTTCAATAGAAAGAAGGTTATAAACCTCTCTGAGGAAGGCTTGTTGAGGCTGGCTAATTCAGTCAGCACAGCATGAGACTCCTCTCAGGGTCGTGGGTTTGAGCCCCACAGTGGGCGATTCTGACCTACAGTCTGTCTGGGGCTAGCTGGTCTTCCATGATGAGGGTAGAATTTTGATCCTTTGGATTCAAAGGCAGATCCAACCTCAGCAGATCAGGAAAGTCACCATAATGAATAGTGGTTGTTGTTTTTTCTTTTTACTCTATCTTTACGCAAAAACAGTCTGGGTAGTATAAACCATATTGGCCACGTTTTCAACCTAGGGAAACAGAATTAAAAATGAATTCTCATTCCTTTCTGTTAGACTGAATGTGTGTACTTTGGTGGATGCTGAGGACCACGTCAGGCCTGACACTGGGAATCAGAGTAGATGGTCCATTGGCAGGCAGAGGAATTCTTAAAGAGATGAGTCCTTTAGCTCTCATTGTCATTCTTCACAGCACCTAGGTCTGCTACACCATGCGGTATCCTAAGTGAATGGAAAGTGAACCCCTAAATGGTTTCAACACTCTCCCTTTTCTGAACATTGCAGTGGAGCTTCCTGTAATACTGTTTGCCAACCATTCATCCATTCTACTTCTGTATTCAACCAACCTTAGGGTTGCCATATTTCAAAAAGTGGAAATATTTTAAAGGAAATTTGCCTTCACTTCCGACATGGGTTGCCATACATCTGGAATTTCCTGGACATTTAAGTGTTTTCTGGCGGCCGAATCCTTGCTATGTCTGGGAAATTCTGGACGTACGGCAGCCCTAACCGACCTATGATGGGTGAAGGTGAGGACAAGCGAGCTACCTCCATTCCCCATCACTCTCCATTATCACCTTACTGCTCAGAATCTACTGTGTGTCATCTCTGAGGGTGCACACCATCCCCACATGTGCTTTCTGTAACATTCTCCAATCTGAAGTATGTAGAGTAATCCGAAAGCAGGAGGGCTGTTATATGAAACTGCCTGGTGTCTTTAGAGCATTTGCATTGACACATACTGTACACTGAATGAAAGGCCTCTAAAATCTAATGTATGTGGTTAGCTTAGGTTGTTTTTTTTATTTTGATTATGTATTTTGTGGTTTTATATTATGATTTTATTCTGTGAATTACCCTGAGACCTGTGTGTATAGAGCAGAATATAAAATAAAATAAAATAAAATAGCAGCTTAAGTTCTGCTTCTTTCGTGGGTGCGAATCCGGTAATTGTTCAGTTAGAACGATGATTGTGTCTTGTCTGCTTATAAAGCCTCGAGAGCCACAAATAGCATGTGTCTCATTATCATCCTTCAATACAGTGTCCTCACTATGACACAATCTATTAGATGATGATGATGATGATGATGATGTTGATACACACACCTGCCAATGTGTTTAATCACACTTCCACCCAGGCCAAAAGGAGGGAGGTTAGCTTGCAAATACAATAGATTTGTTGCCATTCATTGAGTGCAAAGTATTGTGGGTAACGCTCCGAGGAATTGGGGAAAGGACTGTGTGTTGGGATTTTTTTTTAGCTCGTACCTTTTGAGTTGGCATCCAGTGAAACAGATAACAAGGATCTTAGATTTGCATATCCATTACAGTAGCAAAGTTATTATTAAAGTGCCCTTTCATTTAAAACATCAAAGTGCACATGAAAGACCAACCTGCTCCTCTGGGAGTTGTAAGGCAGGAAGCCTGAACACGTTGCTATCTTTTTAAGGCTAATGCTTTTGTCTTGCCAGAGAGTACCGGAAAACAGGTCAGTAGAGAACATGGAGCCTTGTGCTTTCTGGCTTCTTACCAACCTAATAAATTTAATGTGAGGAAAAGACATGCTGATTCCAAAGCCAGGATTTTGGCAACCAAACACAAGCAACAGACCTACGCAGAAGAGGGTTAACTTTATGTGACATTCACAACAGCAAAACCTATCTTCTGCAATGAAAGCATGCAGATGTATGAGATATATATCTCAAAGCCTCCATCATTTTTGCAGTGAAAATAGGGATGTCCTATTCCATCATCCTCATGTTATTATGTATACCCCTCCCATCTGACTGGGTTGCCCCAGCCACTCTGAGCAGCTTCCAACATATATAAAAACATAATAAAACATAACACATTAAAAAAACAAAACCTTCCCTATACAGGGCTGCCTTCAGATGTCTTCTATAGTTACTTATCTCCTTGGTTTGGGGGTCACATAACTCCATACCCTCCAACATTTCTCCATATCCATACCTTCCATACCCTCTGAAATTAGTCAAGCTAGTTAGCTTTTACGGGACCCAGGTGGTGCTGTGGGTTAAACCACAGAGTCTAGGGCTTGCTGATCAGAAGGTCGGTGGTTCGAATCCCTGCAACGGGGTGAGCTCCCGTTGCCCGGTCCCAGCTCCTGCCCACCTAGCAATTCGAAAGCACATCAAAGTGCAAGTAGATAAATAGGGACCGCTCCAGCGGAAAGGTAAACGGCATTTCCGTGCGCTGCTCTGGTTCGCCAGAAGCAGCTTTGTCATGCTGGCCACATGACCCGGGAGCTGTCTGCGGACAAACACTGGCTCCCTTGGCCTGTAGAGCGAGATGAGCGCCGCAACCCCAGAGTCAGACACGACTGGACCTGATGGTCAGGGGCCCCTTTACCTTTACCCTTTAGTTAGCTTTTAGTGTGTGGGAATCTAGCACCCAAAAACTCATTACAGTACTTTTCTCTACATATATTCCGCTTGCATGTTTTGTTTAAAGCAAACGTTACAAAGACTCCATAAATCTCCAATGTCCTGTCCCCCAGAAGAAGCAACCAGATCTACTCCCCCTGCCATTTTGTAGTAGCACATCTTGGACTGAAAAATGTGCTTATCTAATCCACCAGATTATGCAGCCAATGTCTTTCACGATAGGTGCACAAATGAGTCTTCATGGTATAGTTTCGGCAGCTTCTATGTACGCTCTTCCTGTGCCCTGGCTGACCTGCCCTTTTGGTGTGCTTCCGCAGTAACATTCTATAAAGTCTACAAATAAAAACTGTGTTTGGGCACTGTACCTGTTAAAATCCCAATTGATAAACCGTGACTCTGATGAGCCAAGGCAATGCTGATGGGCCAAACTCCCACGTTGCCTTGTAAGTCTCCCTGTGGTCTTTAAAGCGGATACGATTTGAGACCCTCCACCACGAAAACATGAGGTGTCTTTTTCACATTACATACTAATGTCAACATCAGGTGTTGTCTTTCTGTGTCGGACAAGGGTTGTGTAACAAATGCTGGCATAGTCCTGGCCAAGACTGATGATCAGCGCAGACAGGGAATTTCCTCTGATGCTGAAGAATTCCTAACAGCCTCATTACTGAAGGTTTAAGGCTGGCTTGGCTTACTGGAAATCGGCCTCTGAGCCCCATCTGGGACTTCTCTCAGGCTAGATTTTTGTTTTCTGTTCAGAATGCCTTTATACTTGGTATAAAGCACCCCGAACAACATTATATGTCTATAAATAATCAATATAATTACCCAGTAACAACATTGCTTTCTGCGTGGGTTTATTTTTATGAGCGTAATTGTACCACATGTGTTTAATAATCTTAATTTAAAGGCATCTCTGTGCAAAATTCCACATATTAAGTAGTAATTATCCCTTTTCCTTTGTAATAAATTGCAAGTGTGCTTTGGATCTCATCTTATGTATTTCCCCCCTCTCCTTTGCTAATCCAGCCAAGCCCTTATATGCTGTATTTTACTTCTATTAAAGCTGAGGCTTATTGAAGTTACGTGCATTTCAACCTGGTTGCATGTGGACGTATTTATTTTGGCTCTTGCAGCATCACGTTTTTCTGAGGGGAGGAAATAGCTGTGTGCCTGCTAAATTGCTAACACTAATGGGAACATTTAATCTTTAGAATAGCTTACCTACAAATATGCCATCAACACATGGGTAACAAAAACACAGGATTTTCTTTGTGCCTGAATACTTAGGGATGGGGCTTAATTCAAAACATTGCATACTTCACGACAATGGCATTCATTTCTGGATTTCGTGGTGACCATTTTTAATATCTGCATGTATCACTATTTTTGCTCATGCAAGAACTCCTGTTCTTACCATTTGCAGCAAAGTTCTTCTTTTACCGGGTGCCAGAGTTTGGCTCCAGGCCCCCAACTGTGAAGGACACTCATAGATCAGAGAAAGAGAATCTGCAAATGGAATAGCTCAGCTGGTTAGAGCCTGGTGCCGATAACACCAAGGTTGCAGGTTCTATCCCTGTAAGGGACAGCTGCATATTCCTGCATGGCAGGGGGTTGGACTAGATGATCCTCAGTGTCCCTTACAACTCTATGACTCTTCCTGTGTTGTGGGACTCAAGCCTCAGCCAGCACGGCAAATGGTCAGGAATGATGGGAGCTGCAGTCGAACAACCTAGGGAAGGCTGCAGATTTCCAGTCCCCTTGTTTTCAACTATTCCTGGGAACACTGAGGGGAATGGGGCCATGGAGTTTGACTTCTTTACAGCGTTGTAAGATTTGGACAAGAGAGGTTCAGTGGAGTGATAAGAGCTACTGAAAGTGGTTGAATCCTGCCTATTGATAAGATCCTTTTGTTATAGAGATTACTGGTGATCTGTCTGGTGATCTGATGTGGAGCAGTAGAGTTTTTGTTTTGTTTTTTGTTTTTATCGTATGGGTTTGCATACAACTGCTGCTAACCACTCTGATACATAAATGCAACTATCTGTATAAAGAATGATAAAAAAGCTCATTTGATGACATGGTTTTATGCATAATCCCTGCAAAGGTGCAGTAGATACATTACACACACACACACACACACACACACACACACACAATGTTTTGCAATTCAAAATATTAATTTAAGCAACCTTAAAATATCAATGACTTCCCCTTTTCTCTTTCCATGGTTCATTTTGCATAACACAAATCCCTACATATTTTATATAAACTAAACCATTCAGTATGCCATTATTACATCCATCCAGTGGCGGAGGAAGGGGTGTGCGGTAGGGGTGGTCCGCCCCAGGTGTCACCACTGAGGGGGGTGACAAAATGCCAGGTGGCACTCACTGTGGGGCCTACAGTGCACCCAGCCACTGGGAGAGACATGGTGGCTTAGGCGCGCACAGGCTCCGCACTGCCCAAATGGTCTGCCAGCTGCCTCCCCTCAGTAGGGCAGCTGAGAGGGAGGAGGCAGGCAGACTCCTCGGAGGCCCCACGGAGTGTCCTGCCCCAGCTTGCCCCGCCCTGTGGGTGGGTGGCCCTGCCCCCGCAGCAGCTGGCCCCACCCCAGGCACCCAATCGGCTTGCTCCGCCGCTGCATCCATCAAAACTTATTGACACTGTTGGATTTATCTTAGCGCTGCCAACATTTTCAAATGTACACAATTCCCCCCCATATATTCAATAAACACTTTCCAATCTTTAAACGTATGTTCTTCTCTTATTCTGTAAGTTAGGTCTGCAAGCTGCGCATATTCCATCAGTCTATGTTGCCATTCTTCTTCAATTGGGATTTTTGTCTTTTTCCATTTTGGGGCTAACAAAACACAGACCGCAGTAGAGGCATATATAAATAACTTGTTTTGACACCTGGGACTTTCCATCTGAATTATCCCCACACTTTGATCTTTTTTAGTGCCGGCCTTTGGAGAAGAAATCAAAGGCCCCACCTGGCAGAATGAGCATGTTGCTATCTAAAGACCATAGAGACCAGAGTCTCTAAGGTGAGTGAACCATACCACAGGCCTTCAGGAGAACAGTGATCATAGTGTTTGGGGGAATGACAGTGTTACGTTTGACCAGTTCATCCACTATTTTGCTTTCGTGTTTGAACCCACCAGTGTGCGCTATTCCCTTCAAAATCCCCAGGGGTCAGCAAACTTTTTCAGCAGGGGGTCAGCCCACTGTCCCTCAGACCTTGTGGAGGGCCGGACTATATTTTGGAAAAAAATAATGAATGAATTCCTATGCCCCACAAATAACCCAGAGATGCATTTTAAATAAAAGCACACATTCTACTCATGTAAAAACACCAGGCAGGCCCCACAAATAACCCAGAGATGCATTTTAAATGAAAGAACACATTGTACTCATGTAAAAACATGCTGATTCCCGGACCGTCCGCGGGCCGGATTTAATAATAATAATAATAATAATTTTTTATTTATACCCCGCCCTCCCCAGTCAAAAACCGGGCTCAGGGCGGCTGACACCAACAGAACCACAATAAAACATAAAAACAATTAATTAAAATACAGATTAAAATACAGTATTAAAATTTAAAGTGCAGCCTCATTTCAAGTAGGCCATAAGTGGCTGACACCAACAGAACCACAATAAAACATAAAAACAATTAGTTAAAATACAGATTAAAATACAGTATTAAAATTTAAAGTGCAGCCTCATTTCAAGTAGGCCATAAATCCAAGCCATGAGGGAGAAAAACACAGGGGTCAGGCTGAGTCTAACCCAAAGGCCAGGCGGAACAGCTCTGTCTTGCAGGCCCTGCGGAAAGATGACAAATCCCGCAGGACCCTGGTCTCCTGGGAAAGAGCGTTCCACCAGGTTGGGGCCAGTACTGAAAAGGCCCTGGCTCTAGTAGAGGCCAATCTAGCCATCTTATGACTCGGGATCTCCAGAATATTATTGTTTGTGGACCTTAAGGTCCTCCGCGGGGCATACCAGGAGAGGCGGTCCCGTAGGTACGAGGGTCCCAAGTCGCATAGGGCTTTAAAGGTCAAAACCAGCACCTTAAACCTGATCCTGTACTCCACCGGGAGCCAGTGCAGCTGGTAAAGCACTGGATGAATGTGATCCCGCGGCCGGGACCCTGTAAGGAGCCTCGCCGCGGCATTCTGCACCCGCTGGAGTTTCTGGGTCAGCTTTAAGGGCAACCCTGCGTAGAGCGAGTTACAATAGTCAAGCCTGGAGGTGATCGTCGCATGGATCACTGTGGCCAGATCGGGGCGAGAGAGGTAAGGGACCAACTGCTTGATGCGGCGGAGATGGAAAAATGCCACCTTTGCTGTGGATGCAACCTGCGCCTCCATGGAAAGGGAGGCGTCAAAGGTTACACCCAAACTCTTGACAGAAGGCGCTGGTACCAATTGAGCCCCTGCAAAAGATGGGAGTTGGCCATTTAGAAGGCAATTGGGCTACATCTGGCCCCCGGGCCTTAGTTTGGGGACCCTGCCCTAGCTCAATTCCAGCTATTGAATATTGTTACAAGAAGGGGCTTGCAATATGCACTGTTTTCTCTCCCTTAGTAGGGCTGGCTCCCCCCCTTTTTTTAAAGCTACCCTTGGTGAATTAAAACATTCACTCCCTCCTTCCTCTTGTCTTATTCTCTGCTCAGGAGCCTAACAATAGCATATTAAAAGATCAAGAGCTGGGGCAAGACGTTATTTTCATTTTCAACATCTGCCACTTCTTGACTTCCTCCTCTTTGCTACTACGTCCATCCCGGGGACGGCAGGTGGAGATCAAAGGCTCTCATTCATATCCACCCAGTTGATGAGCTGCCCCGTTGCATCTGTGCACTTCCTCCAAAAGTGCAGGCAACTGCCTTCAAAATTTCTGCATAGTCGAGGCAAGCAGGTACTCAGCATATACACCCCTCCAGAATTTGCTTGATTTCCCTGCTCCTTTGGCCTATTTCTTAATCTTAGCTCCCCTGTACTTTGGATTCATGCTCTCAGCTACTTCCCTAACTTCCTTGCTTTCATTGGCCTCAGTCTCCTGAAAAAAGGAAAGCGGGACAGAATTTCTGGGAGGCCAGGCAACAACTTCTGTTTGGAACTGATCAGAGTTGCTTGGTCAAAGTCCTACCCAAGTGTCCCTCATTTCTCCCAGATCCAGTTATGGTCATTGAGCTGCCTCGCTCCCCGAAATTTTGCAGTTCTCTTTCTTCCACAGCAGTTTCTCTTGCTTCATATGAACATGATGCATGTTAATGATGGTAAGATCATGGCGCTATGGTTTTCAATATAAAGCAATTGAGACAAAGTTGTTTTCAAAGAAATAAGGCAGGGAATAAATGGTAGGGGGGTGTTTGTGGTACCCATCGTAAGGACAAATAAAAAGAGAGCAACTGCAAGCTCTAACAATACAGTATCTAGCAACGTGAAAGTTAGGCAGTTCTATATAATAGCACCACCTTGTGATTCCTGGTAACATTACAACTAGGTTCCACTCCTATATATGCTTATGCATGAAGTCTTATTAAGTTCCAACTAAGTTTGTCATAGTTGGTCTCTAAGGTGCTACTGGAAGGAATTTTTTTATTTTTTGTTTTGACTACGTCAGACCAACATGGCTACCTACCTGTAACATGGCTACCTACCTTATTAAGGTCCATGTAATTTGCATCTGAGCAGACTATTATATAGAATGGGCACTGCACAGATAGTGCTACTGCCTTTCTTGGGGATACTCCCCCCCCCAAAAAAAAAAGTGTATTATGATTGTTATTTTATTTTACATGTAATCCATTCTATTTTGGACTTGGGTATTTTATTTTTATTTTTAATTTTTTTAAATTTTTGGTATATGCATGCAATACCAATTGATAAAAGTTCATTGTGATTCTTGCTATTGGGTTTGTTTTCAATGAACTGTACATTAGAGTTTGCTTTTTTTTAAAAAAAAACCCAGCCAACCAACCAACCAATGAACAAATTGCATTTTGTCTTCTGAGCTTAATTCTTTACAGGTCAGGGCCAACAGGAGTACTTGTAGGAGGGGTGAGGAATTATAATAATAATATAATACTTATTTATACCCCACTTTTTCCCTGATAGGACTCAAGGCAGACCTCAATGTATTACTGGACTACAGATCCCATCATCAACAACCATTGGCCATGCTGGCTGGAGCTGATGGGAAATGAAGTCCAACAACAGCTAGAGAGCCACAGGTTGTCCATCCCTGGTGTATTGGATGAGGGGGATGAGGGTGGCGCTGTGGTCTAAACCACTGAGCCTCTTGGGCTTGTCTATTGGAAGGTCTGTGGTTCAAATCCTCGTGGTGGGGTGAGCCCCCGTTGCTCTGTCCTAGCTCCTGCCAACCTACCGGTAGCAGTTCAAAAGCAGGCCAGCGCAAGTAGATAAATAGGTACTGTTGTGGCAGGAAGGTAAACGATGTTTCCATGCACTCTGGCTTTTGTCATGGTCTTCCATTGTGCCAGAAGCAGTTTAGTCATGCTGGCCACATGATCTGGAAAGCTGTCTGCAGACAAACGCCGGCTCCCTTGGCCTGAAAGTGAGATGAGCGCCACAACCCCATAGTTGCCTTTGACTGGACTAAACCATTCAGGGGTCCTTTACCTTTTACCTTACCGGATGAACTCTATTCAACCCCTGCTGTGCTCCACAGATAGCTGAACTATCTGTGGCTATTGCTCCTGCCTCACAGTGGCCCAAACACCATCTTCTGTATGACTGTTGCTTAAATTTGGAACAGAGACCTGGCAAGCCACTGGAATCATTTGTTTCCTTTTTTATCCATTTGTTTCCAGTTGCCATTATGCCTGGTGCTGGCCAAAAAGTGCTCCACAGATTGTTAACAATGGTTTATTGAAACAGGCAAATTCCAGACTGTGGTTAATGAACATGGCCTGCGTCAATAAACCATAGTTAACACTAAACAGAAGTGGATGCTTCCGATCTCTATTAAACTTGTTAAAACACTAGGGCAACAATAAACACAGAAAAACAATATATTTATTTATTATTACATTTATATCCCATCTCTCCCAAGGAAGCCGAGGTGACAAACACCTATAATAAAACCATGCAATTATAGCCTCTACTAACACAAAAAACACCACCCTTCTAAAACAGTTTTACAAATTTTTGGAAACAGTTAAAAACTTCAACGGCAGGAAAATAATCAAATAAGACAGATTAAAATACCTTTCTGTAGCCTGGTGTTTTGGACTGCAGCTCCTAACATACCTGAATTTAAAAAGGGACAGGGCAATATAGGGTTGAGGATGCAGTCTCTCTCCAGCTGCTAAAACTTCACTCATATCTAACCTACTTCAGGTCACTTTGAGTCGAAAAGAATAATACAATTCTTATTTTGTGTATACTTTTGACCCGGAGCCTAATTTTAGTTGAATTTATAAATTATGTCCATTAGATGGAGCCCTTGTTCTACAAAAGAGATTACTGTACTGAATTTAGTGTCTTCTTAATGCTACTTTTTTTTTATTGGGGAGCGGGTGGCGCTGTGGTCTAAACCACTGAGCCTTTTGGGCTTGCTGAAATGAGCTCCCGTTGCTCTGTCCCAGCTCCTGCCAACCTAGCAGTTCGAAAGCATGCCAGTGCAAGTAGATACTATAAATTGGTACTTACTGTGGTGGGAAGGTAAGTGGCATTCCCATGCACTCTGCCACATGGCACTGTGTCCCATTGCACCAGAAGTGATTTAGTCATGTTGGCCACACAACCCGGAAAGCTGTCTGTAGACAAACGCCGGTTCCCTCGGCCTGAAAGCAAGATGAGCGCCGCAACCCCATAGTCACCTTTGATTGGACCTAACTATCCAGGGGTCCTTTACCTTCACCTTTTAATGACTTATGCTGTAATACACTTTTTGGTCTTTAATGTGGGAGTACTGTTCTCTTTGCTTTACATATTGCTAAAGTTGTACTGTGACCTACCTCACAGGTTGTTGTGAGGATGAAAGACTATGAAACATTTTGGCAAGCTGAAAACACTGTTACAAAAGTAGGAAGCTGCAGATGAGGCTGTCGTGTGCAGAGGCTTTATGTAGTATAGGACCATGGATTACATTTTGCCTGAACACATACAGAGGCAAGCATGTCCCAGCAGGCATTTTCTAAGGACCTACTGTATATGTAAAATCCAGTGTCTGTAGGTCTGAATATTCTAGTTGTGTCCCAGATTTTAAGTTGGTTTCCCCTCATGATTCCAAACCAGCCATCCCCCAATTCAAGATCAGGGACAGGCAGGCTGGAGATAAGTTGTTGTTGTTGTTGTCGCTGTTGTTGTTGTTGTTAGATGCTCTAGACTGTATATATTTGCAAAAAGAACATACAAAAATGAATTCTGTTAGGGGGAAACAGATTGCAAGAAGGTGTAAAAAAAAAACCTGCATACAAATATGTATTTATTTGGAGAACTTTGCACAAAACGTTGATGGGTTTGTGATTTTTTTTAAAGGGGCAAATTGCTGCAGAAATGTGGAGAACTGAATTTAAGATTGGTGGTGCTTTTTTTCCTGGGGGGGGGGGTATGCAGGGGTATGCATACCCCTAAACATTTTGTGAATCTTTGTACTTTTGTCCATTTACTGTAATTATTTTCCCCAATTTGAACTATAAAATGGTGATTTTCTTGAGTCAAAATGAGAGTACCCCTAAACATTCTTTTTTCAAAAGCACTGAAGATTGTAAAACTTGAGAAATATAGAGAACCAAAGCTGATTAATCCATCCCTCCTCCCAGTGTGTAGAGGATAGGGCCGTGAAGCAGGAAGTTCCTTGTTCAGATTTCACTTTATGCCACCAGTTCTCTAGATGGCCCTTAGTCCACAGCTGGGCAACATGTGCTTCTTTGTCCTAGCAGCCCTGAGTGCAGTTTGAAACCTGCACAGCACCTCATCATGCTATTGCTCTAGTAGCTTAATTGAATTAAGTTATAAAGAACATAAACATGGGAACATAATAAGAGCTCTGCTGGATCAGACCAAAGGCCTGTCTAACATCCTGTTTCCCACAGTGGCCAACCTGATGTGAGCGCTCTCCAGCTCCTCCTATGCTGCAGTTTAAGACTGGCTAGGTGGAGATTATGTGACTTCAGCCCAAGTATTGCCTGACTATAGATTCTGAATTTTTCTCATGAACCAACATGACGCTGCTGTCTGCCTTTTAGGTGGCCTTAGGCAAGCCATGCTTGTTCAGGCAAACCTCCTCCACCAAGCTGTAATATGGGGGTAATAACACCCCCTCCAACATTTCTCTAATGAAGGGAGACAAAGGATGAGCAAGTGAAATCCTCAATGGCACACTGGGCAATAGATATTGGTCATAATACAGACATGGAAGCATGGGGACGATTGTGGAATATGAATATAAAATTGACAGCATGTTATGGTCTAAGAGAAAATTATATGAAAATGATATATTGATGGTATCTAATACTGAGTAAATGTATAAATCTTTATACAAAAAATGTATAAATCTAAATCAAATACCGGTAAGTGTTGGAAATGTAAAGAGAAAGGAGGTTCTTTTTATCATATGTGGTGGTCTTGTAGTAAGCTTACTGGGAAATGATATATAATGAATTGAAAATGATGTTTAAAATAACTTTTGTTTTTTTAAAAAAACCACCCAGAAGCTTTTCTTTTGGGAATTATAGGGACAGAACTACCTAAACTGTACAGAAACTTATTCGTGTATGCTACTACAGTGGCAAGAATGTTACTTGCCCCAAAATGGAAAGAAGCAGAAGTCCCAGCAAAGGAAGAATGGATACAAAAACTAATGGAGTATGCAGAAATGGTGAAAGTTACTGGGAGAAAAAGAAATCAAGTTGATAAAGCGCCAGTGGATGCTGATACAAAAAGGAAATGTTTGATGCTTTTTACATCTATTCACCATGCTAAGTCTGCACCGATTGCTTTGCTCAGTGGACTGCCATGAATACTGCGAATTCAAAATGGAATAACGATACTAAGGCAAATATGCCAGAGCCAAAGAATTGCGCATGCTGACGCCCATGCCTTAATTTTGGATTTTTCCTACTGACATTTAGCAGAGTCAAAATGTAGCTTGGCAGTCAAAAATTGGGCTGAAATTACACGGGTATTTTTTGGCAATTAACTGTGTTATAGTGGGAACATCTAAAGGAAGCATTTTTCGGTCTGGCAAGTAATGTGTCTTGCAAGTTCATAAGCAACAGACCTCTGCACTAAAACAAGAAAAGATTCTGCATCTGAAATAGGTTTTTTTAAATAGCTTTGTAGAAATCATACACATACAGATGAGGACCAATGAGAAACTGACTTTTGACTAGTACATAATTAGGGGGAAGGGAGTTTGTGCTGCAGGGAATCTGTTTGATCGCTGAAAATCCTGTTCCGAATTTTGAGTTTCTGGATCATTAGCTGCTGCTCACACATTTCTAAACATTTCTCCAAAACTCCTAGGGATAGAAAGATGTTTCTTGTGAAAGCCAATACAGTGGTGCCTCGCTAGACGAATGCCCTGTAAGACGAATTTTTCACTTAACGAAGAGATATTTTGAGCGGAGGTTGCCTCACTAGACAAATTTGTTTTACGAAAAATTCATCTAGCGAATCACGGTTTCCCATAGGAATGCATTGAAATTCAATTAATGCGTTCCTATGGGCAAAATAAAATAAAATTCAATGCATTCCTATGGGATTCACTAGACGAATTTTTCATTATACGAATTGACCCGTGGAACGAATTAAATTCGTCTAGCGAGGCACTACTGTATTCTGAAAGGACTGCTAATGAGCATTCAATTTTGATTCATCACAGCATGATTTTGGCCAACCAGATTTTAGTCAGTTATGTCATTTCCTAAGGTGTTTCTGTGCCAGCTATCAGAATAAAAGCAAATACAAACCATCCACGTGATCCAAATCCTGTTTGTGTTAGAGAAAAGTAAAATAAATATGATCCATTTTAAAAAGCGCCACGGTGTTAAAGGACAAACATAGTGAAGTAAGAACCCGTATCTCTAAATTTAAGCATTCCAGCAAATACAACCCAAACCTATGTTGTATCTTGTCACATGTTGTGTGTGTTTTTGGGGTGGTAGTGTTATTATGAGGTTTGTCATTTTATGGCTGCATAAACATATACAGGCAATCCTGCACATGCTTACACAGAAGTAAGCCCCATAATGTCAAGGGGGCTTACTCCCATGTAAGTATGCATAGGATTCTGACCCTAATCTTCTTTTGGATCATTGCCTTTGTGGTCTCAAGACTGTATAACTATTTAATTGAGGTTGGAGTTTAGTTTATACCTCGTGCCAGTTTTTTTCCTTTAAAAAATGTTTAGGGGTACTCTCATTTTCCTACACATATTGAAATACTGCCCCTCAATGAGGCCAAACTTAGATTCACAAAATGTTTAGGGGTATGTCCCCCTGCGTTCCCCCCCCTCCAAAAAGCACTGCCTCATGCCATCCTAAAACAAAATGGAGACACTTGCAGGAAAAAGGATAAAAATGCCATAAGAACACAGCAAGTTTAAATTAAACGTGTTCATGGAATGAGTGGTGAATTTTAGCCACCAGGGTTTTCGGGGAATTTGGAGATGTCAGAACAACAAAACTAAAATGTTTGGGTTAATTTTGGCAGCTTGTAGCCCAGGAGAAGCAATGTTGGACCCAGAATCCCTTGGAGTAACCATGATGTGGTGTTTAATAATAATTAAAAAATGTTTAGGGGTACTTTGATTTTGAATCAAGAAAATCACCATTTTACAGTTCAAATTGGGAAACATAAACACACTAAATGGACAAAAGTCGAAAGATTCACAAAATGTTTAGGGGTATGTTTCCCCCTGCATCCCCCCAGGAAAAAAGTGCTGATAACAACACTAATATATATAAAAGTTTCTGTACAACGAGATGACCCGGGACCTGCTCTCAAGTTTACAATTTTAAATATATGTTATATATAGGGAGAGAAGGGGGTGGGCTGTGGGTGGGAGAAGCTACCTCAGGAACCAAACTTCCCACTTTCATAATGGCCAGGTAAAAATGGCCAATGAGAAGAATATGTTGGGCAAGGGGGGCCAAATGGTAGTTGATACTAGGCAGGGCCGTCATTAGCAGATGCAGCACTGGGGTGCAAATATCCACCCCAAATTACCATGGATAGTGTTGGGGTGGCCACAGCACTGTCAGCCATCGGGGGGGGCGCAACTCTCCCCAATGCCACTGCGGGAGAGCAATCCCCACAGAGGCTTGGGAGTGAAGTTGCGCCCCTCCCAAGCCTCCGCGGGAGGACAGCGATCCCCATAGAGGCTTGGGAGGGAAGCTGCGCACCCGCCAGCCTTATGGTTGGTAGGGCGCAGCTGGTGGGTGTGCCAGGAAAGGCGAGGCCGCCGCCAACGCCGCACAGCTCCCCCACTTGCTGGGGCGCCCCTGAGAGTCCGGCGCCCTGGCGCAACGCACCACTAAGCCCTATGGGGAAGACGGCTCTGGTTGCAGGCCCAGTTGAATTGATGGAGCGAACTGCACCGATTCATCCTTTCCCCTGCTGCAGGCAACTCTGATACTTGACACAGCATGGCTGATGACACACAATCGGTTGTTACCCTTTCAGGAGTTGCCTCTCTGGATGTTGAGAGAACATTGAGCGCGGTGGTCAGCATTTGCTCAAGAGTTAAAATCTGGATCGAAGGATCCTGAGAAATGCTTCCACTTCTGGAGCTGCACGCAGCTGGATTCCAGGGGCTTGAAGCCCAACACGCTCGATCCCAACCCCGTTCTTATTGAAGGGTAAACAAAAGGGGTTTGCCAGTTCAGCCATTTTTTGGCCCAGAGAGGTGCCCAGGGCTAAGCAGCCAAGGCTGAAAAATCCTGGCTGTAGCGACTTGTCTAAGGTCATCTCATGCGTCAGAGGTAGAGCCAGGAATAGAATGCAACTCTCCTCTTCTCCTGACATGCAGCCCACACTGCCTCTTCTGTGTATTAAAAAGAACCAGCCTGCTTAAGCGTATTTCACTGCTTATATATTTATCTTTTGGAATTTGTGGAAAAGACTTAAAAATACACTGGACAAATTATGCGACATATTTCTTCGGGGGGGTGGGGTGGGGGGTGGAGTGCGTATCTTAAATGCAGCCAAGTATGGAGTGTGTGCCAGGTGCCTCAATAATTACTCATTTTCTGTTATTATTATTTTTAAATCCGAAAAAAATTACAGAGCAGGGATGAGGTAATTTTAACAGAATCATCATTTCCCACTCTCTCCTCTTCTCCCCTTCTTCTTCTTAATTGGGGGTGTGACGCATGCTGTTGGAGAGGATGGGCAGCACAGGCGCATTTAATGTCATTACCGGTGTTGAGGGTTTCATAGAATCATAGAATTGTAGAGTTGGAAGGGACCCTGAGGGTCATCTAGCCCAACCCCCGGCAATGCAGGAATCTTTTTGCCAAATGTGGGGTTCGAACCCACAACCCTGAGATTAAGACTCTCCTGCTCTACTAACTGAGCTTTCTACTTTATAGAGGGGACGGGGAGTTCCTTGACCCAGTGGTGTAACGTGGGTTGCTGGTGCCCATGGCAGGGCAAGCGTTGCGCCCCCTGGTGGACTGGGCAGCTGGGATGGGGGCATGTGCCAGGGGGCACACACAGAGCTTTTGCAGAGGGTTAATGGAGCTCACCTCCAACAGGTTCCTCTCCCTCTGCCCCATCCCCCTGCCCACTAGATCAACCCGCCTGCTGCCGCGCCTCAGCTGCCAGGGCTCTGAGCCTGCAGTGGTGGCGCCCGTTTGTGCCGAGGTGGAATCCTGGCCGCAGCAGTCTGCATGGCAGAATTCCCACTGACTTCACTAGTTTCTGGATTTTACCCGAGACTTGAGACACGTTTCTACATAGTTTCCAGCTCCGCCGCATGAGAAAACCTTCATAAGTGGCTTTGTTTTGAACTGTTGCCTGTAAACTTGGATTCTGTCAACGCACGTCGCTGGACAGACACTCAGCAGCCCCCCAAGAGCTATTTTTAAGGGGAAGGTGTGCTCATTGTGGTAAGTTCTAGAGTGAGGCATTCTCTGCGGACTTTTCTTTTCAAAAGCATGTTGATTTTGCTGTCATGGAAGAGAAGAGTGTGTGACTTAATAGACTGTCTGGAAGGAAGAAACGAAAACAGATGGCACAGTTACCTTCTAACCTCGCCAAGTAAAAGCCTATTTCATTTCCCTTTTTCGTGTGGTGCTTAAAAATAAGTCGTAGCGGACTGCTGGCTTGTGCGCTTCGGGCGGTTCCCCAAAAGTTCTGCTGGGCTTCCAAATACCTGGGGGTTGTACCTTGTGACTGTAATCCCTTCTTGGCACCCTTGGTTCTTCTGTATCAATTATCTCTTTCCCAGGTCTAGAGTTGCCAAACTGTGTTGTAAACAATACTTTGTCTGTGGATGGGTGTGTGTGTTTTTAAAAAAATCAAGGGGTGGAAGTAGAGGCTGGTCTGGTTGGGCAAATGGGGCGCTGTCATCCCAACCTCAGCCTGCCCTCAACCAGGCCCCAGCTACCTGCCTTCTTATTTACAACCAACCCAGGGGGTTGGCACTGTCTGGCACCTTCTTAATCTCTGTGTTGCACTTGTAGAACTCAGGGAGGAGGATGCAGATAAAATTAGAATCAATGGGCTCTCTCTGTCATTGACTCCATCTACTGTTGGCCTCCTTGCCTACCACCCTACCTGTCCCAAAAACCACCAGCCCAGGGATCCCCAGACTATGGCCCAGGGGCCACATATGGCCCCCGAGGCTCTTTTATGAGGCCCCCAGGGATGCCTGCTGCTGCCGCCCACTCTTACCGGTGCGGCGCAGCTGCCGACTTCTGACCCAGAAAAGCGATGGAAATAGTTTGTGCGCACGCGCAAGCGTCATTTCTGGTGTACTTCCGGGTTGGAGGAGGCTTTTGCACATGCACACAAGCTATTTCCGGCGCTTTCCAGGTCGGGAGTGTGCCAGAAATAGCATTTGTGCATGCGCATGGGCCTGTGCCGCCGTGCACACTCCCCCACCCTCCGGCCCACCACACTATCAGCGCGGCGGGCATCCGGCCCGAAGCTGGGTAAGTTTGGGGATCCCTGCACCACCCCATACAGCCCAACTGTCCCATCTTAAGCGGGACATCCCAGATTAACAGAAGCCTTCCTGGTTTCTGATCCCAATCTCGGATGTCCCAGACAGAACCCAAAGATGCTTTCTAACATTTCCCCCTTAGCATTGCCCACTCATCTTTCTTCTTCTGCCACGGCTTTCCAGCCAATGTAGTTCCAGAAATGTAGTGGCGGTATCAGTGAGGAGATTTTTTTAAAAAACAACAACAACAACGCCCTACGCCTTTTTTGTGTCACCATTGGCAGAAGTTGGTGCTCAGTCAGAGCAAAGTCCTCTTTCTATTGGCTAGCAGTCAGCAGGTGGGTGTTGCTGTCCCTAGCCACAGCCACTCGAAACCTCACTGTTACCAGTGAGTTAGAGGCGTTGAAGCTGGAACGGCATGGCAGGTGGGGTGCAGCAACTCTCTCTGAAGCTGTTTAAGTGCTGTGGACCATTGTTCATATACAGGGGTACCTTGGTTCTCAAACGTAATCCGTTCCGGAAGTCCGTTCCAGAACCAAAGCGTTCCAAAACCAAGGTGCGCTTTCCCATAGAAAGTAATGCAAAACAGATTAATCCATCCCAGACTTTTAAAAACAACCCCTAAAACAGCAATTTAACATGAATTTTACTAACAGAGATCCATTGATCCATAAAATGAAAGCAATAACCAATGTAAAGGTAAAGGGACCCCTGACCATTAGGTCCAGTCATGACTGACTCTGGGGTTGCGCGCTCATCTCGCATTATTGGCCGAGGGAGCCGGCGTATAGCTTCCAGGTCATGTGGCCAGCATAACAAAGCCACTTCTGGTAAACCAGAGCAGCACATGGAAACGCCGTTTACCTTCCCGCTGTAGCGGTTCCTATTTATCTACTTGCATTTTGACGTGCTTTTGAACTGCTAGGTTGGCAGGAGCTGGGACCAAGCAACGGGAGCTCACCCCGTCACAGGGATTCGAACCGGCGACCTTCTGATCAGCAAGCCCTAGGCTCAGTGGTTTGACCACAGCGCCACCTGGGTCCCTAGTAATAACCAATGTACTGTACTATAAAATAAACAAGAAAGTATTGTAGATGATAAAAATTAAAATTAATTTTTTTCTCTTACCTGCACTGATGATAGTCATTGTTTGGATGGGGGGGGGGCTTTTATCCATTTCCGCAGTCACACAATCAATCATTCAGTAGCTGAACTGGGTTCCACACAGTCACAAAAACGAATTAACCAAAGAAGCCTCAAAATCAAAAATGCAAAATAAATAACAAAAACAAAAGCGCCAAACTTAATCCGTTCTGGTAGTCTGTTTGACTTCCAAAATGTTCAAAAGCCAAGGCGCAGCTTCTGATTGGTGCAGGCGCCCCGGAAACAATAGCCAACAGCTGCATCGGTCGTTTGGCTTCTGAAAAACGTTTGATAATCCGAACACTCCATTCTGGGTTTTCGACGTTTGGGAACCAAGGTACCACTGTATTGTACTGTCATACTGAGAAATAAATGATAAACACTGGGTCCTGACTGAGGTTTTGAAGCAACGAGATATAAATGAGCACAAGCTTTCTCAGGCAGCCAGTTTATAACCAAAGTTCCCAGGTGCTGCAAGAATTTGGCCAACGAAAAGTGAAAATCAAGCAGGCAGGTGTGTGAAGGTGTGCAAAGATTGGGTGGGTGGGATGATGCACATGCGGGGGAGATATGTCCCCCACTTTGCCCTCCCGAAATGTTTTGTTGCAAGGTATGCTAGTCATGACTGGAGCTTCTTGTGCTTGGGTAAAATCAGGGGATAAAACCTACTAGGATGCTCAATTAGGGTATGTGGTTAATTTAAAAAGAGTGTTATTCCAGGTTCAGAATACATTCAAACAAATTCTGGATAAGAAGCCTGATGCAAAAAGACAGAAGGGTGTGTCGGTAAGGCACCTCAAGGGTAGTCAAGCCTCCTGAGACTTGGCTAGGTGGCTAGTCTCCACTGAGAATTGGGCCTCATAAAAAAAATTATCTCCAAGGAGCTTTGCAGTGAAAACTTTTAACACAATACAGTAAAAAAAAAAATAATCATCTGCTTTTTGAGCCTTCTGTTAAACTAATAAGAGCAGGGAGATGACAGTGCCGCTCTCCTATTAGAATGGTGGACATCCACTTCTACAAACTCATGCCTAAATCCACCAAAACACTCATAGAGATTGAGATTGAGAAGTACTGTTTGTGGGGGACAGGAGGCGGGCAGGTGTGGAGGACTCCCTGGTCCTAAACGGGGTAACTGTGCCCCTGAAAGGCCAGGTGCGCAGCCTGGGAGTCATTTTGGACTCACAGCTGTCCAAGGAGGCGCAGGTTAATTCTGTGTCTAGTGCAGCTGTCTATCAGCTCCACCTGGTACACAGGCTGAGACCCTACCTGCCTGCAGACTGCCTTGCCAGAGTGGTGCATGCTCTGGTTATCTCCCGCTTGGACTACTGCAATGCGCTCTATGTGAGGCTACCTTTGAAGGTGACCCGGAAACTACAACTAATCCAGAATGCGGCAGCTAGACTGGTGACTGGAGCGGCCGCCGAGACCACATAACACTGGTCTTGAAAGACCTACATTGGCTCCCAGTACATTTCCGAGCACAATTCAAAGTGTTGGTGCTGACCTTTAAAGCCCTAAACGGCCTCAGTCCAGTATACCTGAAGGAGCATCTCCACCCCCATTGTTCTGCCCGGACACTGAGGTCCAGCGCCGAGGGCCTTCTGGCGGTTCCCTCACTGCGAGAAGCAAAGCTACAGGGAACCAGACAGAGGGCCTTCTCGGTAGTGGCACCCGCCCTGTGGAACACCCTCCCATCAGAGGTCAGAGAGATAAACAACCACCTGACATTTAGAAAATACCTAAAGGCATCCCTGTTTAGGGAAGTTTTTAATCTGTGATATTTGATGTATTTTAATGTTTGTTGGAAGCCGCGCAGAGTGGTGGGGGAGGCCCAGCCAGATGGGTGGGGTATAAATAATAAATTATCATCATCGTCATCATAGGTTTCAGCTCCTCTAACTAACTGCATTTGCATGGTTTTGGAAGGGATTGTGATTCCCTCCACTAGCGGCTGTGGTATGGAGATTGTAAACTAAGCTCAGAAACCTCTTCATCAACCTGTTTAGATTTTTAAGCTGCTGGTAGTGAGGACTTGGTCTGCACGAGAGTGTCACTCACACTGGTCACAGGGGAGGGCAGCCATGGTTAAAAGAAAATACTTGACTTCCCCTACCTCCCACATCCTTTCTCCCCAAAGGACACCGTGCAAGCAACACAAAGAGCTTTGCCCTCTCACAGGCTCCCATTGTGCACTTAAAGGAAATGCAGGAGACATTTAAATATTTCCAAACCAAACAAGAAATCCTGGAGGATTCTCCTCCTGTGGCCTCATTATCTGCTTCTGCCTGTTCTTAAAAGATCTTGAAAGAGCTGCTGCACAGGGCAAGGCTGCTGTGACTAAACAGGACTCTGAAGGGACAAAAAAGGGGAACACTCATCCCTTTGGTTTTCTTCCTGACATAACATTTGGAACGACTCATCAAGGAATGATCAGGGATAAGCCCTTAACTATGGAGATGTTACATCAGGAATAGGTTAAGCCACGTAATATTTCAAGGGGTGGCCTTCTAAGTGAGAGTCTTGATTCCTTCCAAAGAATAATAACAACAACAACAACAACAACAACAACATTTTTAAAATTTATATCCAGCCCATCTGGCTGGGTTTCCCCAGCCACTCTGGGTGGCTTACAACACACACACACACACACAAACACACATTTCCCATCAAACATTAAAAACAAAATATCCTATACAAGCAACAAACCAATAAATCAATAGAAATGAATAACAACAATGACAGTAACAACAACAACAACAACAACCAGTTTGCCCAAATTAAAGTAACCGCCAACCCCAACTAAGGATTTCTTCCAGGCAGAATCGCTTTTATATGGTTCATCATGACCCTACTTTTTAAATGTATATATTCAGATCAGAGAGACATCTCACAAGCCCAAGACATTATGTTGGGATCAGCTCTTAGATGCCAGTATTTAAATGTACTGTATCTTAAACCACCTTTGTAAAAAGGGCGGGGGAGGGAAAGTTACTCAGTGAGAAATGAGCTTTCGGGATGCTATACGATGAAAATACCCAATTCTTGCCCCAGGTCGATATACTGTATATATTCCATTTATCACAATATGATTAGAGGTGATCATTTGACAAATGGAGGCCCACTATTTATTTATCCTTTTATAAGCAGGCATGCAATGAAATAATTACAATTTCTATCTATGGACTGCTAGTTACTATTTGTTTTCATTTCATGCTTCATTCATTAGTCTGCCAGTTCTATGGGGCAAGAAGGAAGGCTTTTTTGGCTTCTAGCTAACAGCAGAAAACATTCCCCAAGACCTTTCCTGTAAATTTAGAAACTTCAGACTGCAGTAAGTTATTGTTACAAGTTGTTTGCTTCATCTTCCAGTATATGCTTTTTCCGAGAAAGGGGTAAATTATTTGCTAGAGTTCTTTATTATGGCCTGACACTGTGAAAATGGGATGTTACGATAAACCACCTTTTATATCTCTCTAGCAAATCAGCCATGACTTCAGAAACTGGCAATCTGTTTTAAAATAGTCTCTCTGACTAATAACATATTTGTGAACTTAAACTGGATTTCTTTGACACACTCTCCCTCTCTCATATGTGAAAGCAGAACAGAAAAAGTGTGTGTGTGTGTGTGTGTGTGTGTTTAAAAAAATCCTGGGAGTCTAGTTTTTGAGCATTTGTTTAAAACAGCTTTCTAATTCTAGTAGCTGCATGGCCATGCTGGAAAACGTGATTGTATAACGCTGAAGAGCAAATCAGGAGGCAAGTAAAAAGAAAAAAGGGGGGAAAGTTTGTTTATTCGTATTACTCGGACTTAAAGGGGGAAAGGTTGTGTACAATCCAATCTGTTCTAGATATAGAAGCAATCTTCCAAATGCATACCATTTCAATGATCAAAATGCATGATCAATGTACAAATTGAAGGAATGCAACGTGCATCTGATTCGAAGCACGGCAAATCGTACAGTAAGCTTCAGTGAATGAAAACGGCTAATAATTCACAATGCAAGTCTTTGGGTTGCTTTGAAGCACCTTCACGAAGCTCAAGAAGCGAACCCATTTAGCAGATCATGCCAAGGGCTGTGCTGAGCAGCCACTTTGGAGTAAAGGTATATTGTAGTGCAAACGCAAGAGACCCAACGACCATTGTGCTCATCGTGAGCAAAAGTGGCATTGGTTAATTGCAGGCGATTTAATCACACACAATGGCTGCCTCTCCTGGTCTCGTGAAATGCTTGCCACACATCTGCCAGCTCAGATCAAGGTGCCCACCCCCGATTAGTCTACACATGCATTAACAAAGGCTGACTCATTATTTAAAAATAAAATAAAATGCAGGCTACTGTTTTCCTTTGGGAGGAGGGAGCCCAGATTCTGGTGCCCACTGCTGCTCCTACCACTGTCTCTCACACAAGAGTGGTCTTTCATATCTCTGCCGCTTCCTATTGTTGTTGGCAGTCTGCTGTGTTCCTGCGCTCTCCAGGGATCTCATTTGGATAAACATTGAGTCTTTTCTTCTGCAGAACATCCGCCCTCCCTGATACCAAGCCTACAGGCTGATGGTCACGTTGCACATTTTATAGGGGTTTGTTGGGATGACTTTATTACTTTGGAAGCATGCTTTGAGGATACTGACTTCCTCTCTCTCTCTCTCTCTCTCTCTCTCTCTCTCTCTCTCTCTCTCTCTCTTGTAGATGGATTTGGGACCTCCTCTCCTAAGGACAAGGAGGCCATTGATTTTCACCTTACTGCGTATATAAAACTAAGACTCTTTCCCAAGAAAGAATGCTACTTCTCTAAAGAATTTGGTCAATGCAAAGCCCATTCTTTACTTCAGATATTTGATAATAAATTGGCAGTCAATCCAACTGTGAGGTCCCAGAAAGGCTATGGTTTTTATTCTTTTTTTTAAGAACACATGATTCTGAATACAGGGTGTGCTTTCGTTTTTAAGCAATAAGAGAGAAACAAGCTCTTTTAAAGGGGAAGCCTGAATCCTTTCATAGTAACCCTTTTGCATCAGGCACATGACAGGTAGAAGGGGGAACACAGCAGACAAATGCATCTGCAGAGTCTTAGGACAGAATTACACATTACCTTGCAAAACAGCATTTCTTTGCACCCCCGTTTGCCAATATAGCATGATTCCGGGGACAGAAAGAAATTTGCGGAGAGGGTAATTGGTGGTGCAGATCTGCCTTTAGCTTCAAGTACCCCAAAGTTCAAATTTATGGGAGTTTCAGTGTTGCCTTTTTGTTATTGTATTTATGACAGTCATGTATTTCACAGTTTACCTGGTTACAGGTAGGTAGCCGTGTTGGTCTGAGTCGAAGCAAAATAAAAAAATTCCTTCAGTAGCACCTTAAAGACCAACTAAGTTTTTATTTTGGTATGAGCTTTCGTGTGCATGCACACTTCTTCAGATACACTTGAAACACTTTACAGTTTACAGTTTACCTGGTAACCCACCAGGAATTCCAGGAGTGAGAGGACTGGTGCAGGAGGAATGGATCAATTGGCCCTTCTTCGGACAGCACACTTGGGCTACATACACATTAGTGACTTAAAGCACAGCAAGGTTGTTATGTACTAAGCTTGGAACCTACAACAATAGGCAGGTAGGATACGATGACTGATTGGCCTGCAGCAGCAGCCCAATCAGGCTCCAGGAGGGAAACATCAACCAATCAGACAGGACTCATTGTGTAAATAATGTATATAAAGCCTGAGGTTTTGGGGGAAATTTATTCACTGTTTTTTGAGCTGCAATAAAGAGCATGAAATCACTACATGACTCCGAGTATATTTCAAAGGTCATACTCCACACACACCATACCCTCCAACTCCTGGATTTTTCAATCCGGGATCAGCGGCGGCGCGGCACCAGAAGTCGCTTCCAGACATGCGTAGAAGCGACTTCCAGTGCCGGCGCCGCCCGATTTCCGGTGCCCAGACATGGGTAGCCCGGCACTGGAAGTCACTTCTACACATGTCCAGACATGCGTAGAAGCGACTTCCGGTGCCGAGCTGCCCGTGTCTGCATGTTTGGGCACCAGAAATCGCTTCTGCGCATGTCCAGACATGCACAGACAGCCAGGAGCTGGGACATGGCCGCCAGCAGGAGCTTTACGGGATATTTACGGGATATAATCAGTCGGGATAACAGCAGGAAACGGTAACGAAATTTGGGGGTTTCCCGCGAAAAACGGGAGACTTGGCAGCTATGCACACACACTGCTGCCTTTCAAATCACACTTGCACCTTGCTGTGCACAGCAGAGAAGAGGTGAAGATGTGCTCACCTGATGCGCATTACAGTACCTGTTAAGCTTCCCCATGCCTTCAGCTCCCCAAACTCCTATTCATGAAGCTGTCATCCACATCTGCGCATGCACTGGTTCTATCCTTGCCCCTCCCTGTAGAAAGCAACATGAGCCAAACTTGCTGGAATGTGTAGATTGTAAGTCTAGATAGGCTGCAGGTCAGAAGGGCACTGGATTTCCATGCTCTGCCAATGAATCGTGAGAGATCACCTCCATGATCGTGCCCAGCAGATTCCCTGAAACTTTTACACAAAACCCTCTGTTCCCGTATCCTGTTCTGCAAATACTTCTCTTGTTAGTAAGCTAGCTGTTTTCTCCACCCGCCCACCCTGGACTTCCTTGAGTCATTCTTACTCCTCTTGGCTCTCACACTGCATTGAAGAGATTGATAATAAAGCTGAACACTTTATTGGGGGGGAGAGTGGGGGGAGAAGTGACCCCAAACTTTGATACCCCCTCTAGCCCTCCCACTCCCTTCCTTCCCCCCTATAAATTTCAATTGGTTTTCAAACAATACAAAATTCCAGTAACATTTTGATTTCCCACCCTTACTTCCCATGATGTTTCTGTTCAAATTGTTCATCTACTACTGTAAACACAATATTCTTTTCTATAACATACACCCCACATTACATCCCTTTACCATTCTCATTCTTTTGCTTATATTTCAAGTCCTGCCTGCGATTTCATTTGACTATACAGTAATATTTTCTCAGGTAATCTGAAAACGGTCTCCACTCTTCCACAAACATTCTTTTTTTTTTTTTGCCTCCTATTTTTGCCGTCAGTTTCACCACATAGTCCAATAATTTCGAAGTCCGCTCCTCTTTTGTTGAAACTTCTTCCCATTTCTGCACATGCAGAATTCTGGCTGCAGGGGTAGCGCACATAAACAGTTTAACCAACTTTTTGGGGACACCTGCCCCTATTATTCCCAAAAGAAATGCTTCAGGCTTTTGGAGGATAACTACTGGTATTTTAAACATTCTTCAATTCATTATGTATCATTTCCAAAAAAAAAAACCTGTCACTAAGCAAGGCGCCAGACTTTGGGAAGGCTCTGGCAGGGTCCCAAAGCCCTCCCACCTCCTCCCCAAAGTTGGGAAAGTGCTAACTAGGCTTTGGGAAGGAGGAAGAAGGACTCTAGGACCCCACCAGAGCCTTCACACCTCCTCCCCAAAGCCCAGTGCCTTGCTTACTTGGCTTTGGGAAGGCAGTGCGAGGGCTAGGGGGGGCATGTAAAATGTTGCTGAGGGCCACAAAAAAGCCTTGAGGACCGCATGCAACACTTGGGCCATACATTGGACCACCCTGATCTAGGTATATCAGCTAAGCCCTCACTTCTGTCTATGTAGACCGTCTTTCTCCCGCAGCTTTTTACTTCTCAGCAAACCTTCCCTTGCCATAAAGCAATATGAAGCAGTTGTGCCAGACAGTTGGTTCCCTGACCTCGGAGTTATATAGAATATAATATATAGAATGCAGTGCATTCTCTTCCTTAGTAGTATATTGCTATGCAGTCTTACTTAAATACAACTGTAAATTCAGCATTAAAACACTCCCATTAACCACCGTGATTTGGTGGCGGCAATGAGCTCTTTCCAAACCTGTGTGAACTAACAGCATATTTCATCTTATATGAATTAGCGTGGTGCAAAGGGAAAGGGGGGGCGGGGTAGAGAATCAAACTTATTTCCACAAATCAACTTGGAGGCAATGAGGAGTTGAAAACTTTGTATAAAAGTTACAGATGACTTGGAGCTGTGCTCAGTAGTTGGCAAGTTCCTGCGGGCTGCTCTGAATTCTTTGTCATCCAGTCAGCTGCATCATTAAACTCTCAAAGAACCTCTGAGCTCATGTTCAAAAATACTCTGGCCTCTATTTACCCCTTTCCTCGTTTGTATCTCTCAAATGGCCGCATGTATAAATAATGCCTGGGTGTTCTTATTAGCCAAGGCTATATTTCATGAAGATGGATGTTGACAAGGCTGGTAAAATCTATTTCTATTTGGAGCGCAAGAATTCTCTGCTTTCCATTCGTGACGTTGTAGCTCAGCGTTTCTACAATGGGCGGGTGGTGAGCTGGCGAGGCGGGGGCAGGATTCTCATCTAGGAGCCTGCCCTCCACTGAGTGACAAGTGGGGCTGGATCTTTTGAGTGAGGCTGCTGCTGAATCTCCCAGTTTTCTGCAATGCACTCTATGTGGGGCTACCTTTGAAGGTGACCCAGAAACTACAACTAATCCAGAATGCGGCAGCTAGACTGGTGACTGGGAGCGGCCACAGAGACCACATGACACCGGTCCTGAAAGACCTACATTGGCTCCCAGTACATTTCCGGGCCCAATTCAGTGTTGGTGCTGACTTTTAAAGCCCTAAACGGCCTTGGCTCAGTATAGCTGAAGGAGTGTCTCCAAGCTCCGAGGGCCTTCTGGCGGTTCCCTCCCTGCGAGAAGTGAGGTTACAGGGCATCAGGCAGAGGGACTTCTCGGTGGTGGCCTCCGCCCTGTGGAACGCCCTCCCATCAGATGTCAAGGAAATAAACAACTATCTGACTTTTAGAAGACATCTGAAGGCAGCCCTGTTTAGGAAAGTTTTTAATGTTTGATGTTTTATCACTTTATTGTCATCATCATCATCATCAATTCCATGCTCTGAAGTGATGGTACTGGCTGCCGCTGCTGCTGTCAAGTATTGTCTGGCTGATTTTCTCTCTTCCCCCACCAGCAGACATCAGTGGCTTGAATGTGAATTACTGTGTTAGGCTGCGTACGCAGGAGAAAAAGAAGAAGCCAATTTTGAGCCTCTTTCTATGCTGTACTAAGGGCAACCTATCACCTCAGTGTGATATATCTTGCTATATCTGAATAATTTCTTCTGTATTCTAGGAAATATGCTCATTTCTAACTCCTTTCTTTCTCATTTCTATATAGCATTTCTAGACTTACCTCTTTGGATTTTAGGAGTTTTACAGAGAAACAAGCACGTAGAATTGAACTTTTATTGGCTCATGCAACATGCAAACAATGTACTTCTGCCAGTATTGCAATGAAGTTGTTCTGGCGTTGCAGAACAGTAAGTCAGTGTATACATAAAAAACATTTTATGGTTTCAGTGGGCTCAGCATCTGGATTGTAAACCGCTTATAAATTCCATAGTCATATTAGGATAATTTAGGCCGCAATCCTATACGCACTACTTGCCTAATAGTACGTGAAAGGAAACTCAATGGGGCTTACTTCTGAGTAAGCATGCATTGAATTGTGCTGTTAATATAACATGTCTAATGTGAGTGAAAAGTTGGTTTTGCTGGACAGGTTGGATCAAAAAGGGTTTCTTTCTTCTTTCTTTCCTTGCCAGCAAATGGTTAATGAACGGCCTCTGATTGGCCATCGTTCCATGAGGGAGAGTTTAAAACAGGGCCGTCTTTAGCAGATGCGGCGCCGGGGTGCAAATATCCACCCAGCGCCCCCAAATTAACACGCATAGTGTTGGGTGGCCATAGCTGTGCACTGCCAGCCATTGGGGGACGGGGTGCAACTCTCCCCATGCCGCTGTGGGAGAGCGATCCCCGCAGAGGCTTGGGAGTGAAGTTGCACCCCTCCCAAGCATCCTCGGGAGGAGAGCAATCCCTGCAGAGGCTTGGGAGGCTTGGGAGGGAAGCTGCATGCCCGCCAGCCTTATGGTTGGCAGGGCGCAGCTGGCGAGCATGCAGGTCATTAGCATGGCCCCTGCGCAAGAATGACACGCAAATTCGTGAAGCGTTCCATATTTTTTCGCATGTTGTTATATTTAGCAAAGATAAAAACAGATATATTTCGTCCGTGTTGCCTCCTTTTTGTTGGTATTTTACTCAAGTCTGCAACACAGGGGTTGTTTCATTAGCAATAGAGAAATCTTGGCAGGCTGGGTCAGGCTCATGGGTTTGTGATATCCCAGCCCTGAAGCATAGAGGGCAATAGAGCACCCTTTTCTATACAGTTCTCCAGGCAGGCATGGCCATTCCCGGTGTCCCTTGTCTTACCTGTAATTCAACCTGCCTCTCTTTTCTTTCCTGCTATTCCTGCTGCTGTCACTGTTAAGGACAGGGAGAACCAGATTCTTGCCGCCTCCAGAGAACTTGCTGGTGGCAAATTTCCCTCCAAAGAATTGGGCAAGGGGGGTTGCTAATGGCTTCCTCCCTGCGTCAAGGCCCAACAGCAGATAAACATCAGTAGCAGTTTGCAGCGGCAAAATGGGGATGTTTTTGTATTGGAGGGGTAGCAGTGCAACAGAAAGTTCTCCAGCAGAATCTGCACAAAAGCACATGCCAACAGGGTTTGGTCGCTTGTGCGCTTAGAAAGGAACTATTGAAAAGAAAGTGAAAGTGAGAGAGGCAGGGCAAATGAAGGTGTATGTAGCAGGCCTCCAAAATATTGGGAAGGTTTGGTACTTAGCAAGTTTCTGATGGTGCTCCTTATGTTGCGTGTTCTGTTTTTTAGGTGGTTATATATTTTTGTAAAAAATAATGATTTATTGCTAGCAATTTTTTTTTTTTTTAAAAAAGCAACTGCTGCCACAATCCTATGCATGTTTCCCGGAAAGTAAGGCCAACTGAACATTGCTGGGCTCTTTTGTGGCCTGAGTTTCCACAAACTTATTAGCTGCAATTTATTGGCCCCAAGCTGTGTTTGTGTGGGTAGCTTTTGTTCTGCCTAATCACAAGCTCTGTCTGAATCAAAAGCTTTGCCCACTTTGTAGAAATAGCTAGCTCGTGTTCTCAAGAGGATTTGGCTAACCAGAATATCGAATATTTGCGCCTGGGTGAGGATAGGCCCCGTTATTTATCGAGCGGGTTCCTCTGTGGTTTTGGCTGCTAGAGCTGGAGCTGCCTCTGTCAACTTGTATGTTGTTCAGTGTAATAAAGATACTGTTTGAAGTTTCTTTCCATTACTTGGCAAGGATATAAGCACTTATTTGATGGCCAGACTTTCTGTGTATTTATTTGTCTGCTTTAATGCTGTTAGGGTTTTGCGCTGAAAAACTGATACATCTGAAGGTATGTGTAAATTGAAAATTTCCCTCCTAAAACTCTGTGTTCTTTCATGGGCAGGAGGTATAAAAATATCGCAAATAAAAGAAATCACTTTGACGGCAGGGAGACCTGGTGAACTGAGGAAGGACCATAACTCAGTAGCAAACCACGTGCAGGAGGTTGCAGGTTCAATCACCAGAAGTCTCCAGGTATGGCTGGGAAAGATCCCTCTTTATTTTATTTTTACATTTCCCCCCCCCCAAAAAAAAAACTTACCGTATTTTTCCTTGTAAAAGACTATGGTTTTTTGCTTTTAAAAAATTATTTCAAAATTGAGGGTTGTCCTATACACAGATGGTGAGTGCAGAGGAGTTTTAAAAAGCACTACTCACCTTCCAGCAGCTGCCGTGAAGAAGCTCAGCAACTTAGAGCGATCTCAGCTGTTGGTGGGGTATGCTGTGCTGCGGCAGCTAGAGTGGTGACTGGGAGCGGCCACATAACACCGGTCTTGAAAGATCTACATTGGCTCCCAGTATGTTTCCGAGCACAGTTCAAAGTGTTGGTGCTGACCTTTAAAGCCCTAAATGGCCTCGGTCCAGTATACCTAAAGGAGCGTCTCCACCCCCATCGTTCTGCCCGGACACTGAGGTCTAGCTCCGAGGGCCTTCTTGCGGTTCCCTCATTGCGAGAAGCCAAGTTGCAGGGAACCAGGCAGAGGGCCTTCTCGGTGGTGGCGCCTGCCCTGTGGAACGCCCTCCCATCAGATGTCAAAAAGGAAAACAGCTACCAGATTTTTAGAAGACATCTGAAGGCAGCCCTGTTTAGGGAGGCTTTTAATGTTTAAGAAATTAATGTATTTTAATGTTTCTGTTGGAAGCCACCCAGAGTGGCTGGGGAAACCCAGCCAGATGGGCGGGGTATAAATAATATATTATTATTATTAATTATGCATGCACCCCTCCCACCACCCCAGGTGCCAACAGAGGTTGCTATGCTGGTGCTTTGAATATTTAATAAAATATCAAAGTTGTTCTGTTTTATGTTTAAAATATTGATTTCTTAATTTGGGGTTCAAAAAAAATTAGGGGTCGTCTTATCCATGGGAGCAACATACACAAAGAAAAATACAGTAATAACATATTTGGTTTCCCCCAATGTTTTTTAACAAATGCAAACTTCTGATCCACTATTTCCTGGTTTCCTTGTTTCCCCTTATCCTGCTGCGTATTAAACCTATCATCCCTCTCCATCCTAACTTAGTATTTAAATTCTTTTACTGCTGATTACATTTCAAATCCTACTTGTGTGTTAACCTGACTCTTATTAGGTTTCTTCTTGTGCTGATAATGCCCAGGTTGTATGTTTGATCCCCATAAGGGACAGGTGCATTGGAGGAAGTTGAACTAGATGAACCTCAAGGTCCTTTCCGGCTGGGAAAGTTTCCTCCCTGAAGCCCAGGAGAGCTTCTGCCAGTCCATGGAGACAATCCTGTTCTAGATGGAACATAGTTCTGATTTGAAATGGGGCAGCTTCCTACCTTCTACAGTCCCAGGACTCTCCTAGAATCATAGAGTTGGAGGAGACCACAAGGGCCATCCAGTCCAACCCCCTGCCAAGCAGGAAACACCATCAAAGCATTCTTGACATATGGCTGCCAAGCCTCTGCTTAAAGACCTCCAAAGAAGGAGACTCCACCACACTCCTTGGGAGCAAATTCCACTGCCGAACAGCTCTTACTGTCAGGAAGTTCTTCCTAATGTTTAGGTGGAATCTTCTTTCTTGTAGTTTGAATCCATTGCTCCATGTCCGCTTCTCTGGAGCAGCAGGAAACAATCTTTCTCCCTCCTCTATATGACATCCTTTTATATATTTGAACATGGCTATCATATCACCCCTTAACCTTCTCTTCTCCTTTGCAACCACCAGCAAAAAGGCTATGGAAAGGAAAGGATTTCTTATGTCACTGCTTCCCTGTGCCTCTAACAGCCATTGTCTCTGGGAGATTTAAAGACTGGGAGCCACTGACACCATCTGTTTAGAGCAGCAGCTGTTTGCAGCAGAGATGTTTGTGCCAGTTTCCATTTCTTAGTGCAGAAAGTATTGATCTGATATGTAGAGATCTTTCCTATTCTGATTAATTCAAGAGGTTTCTGGGAGCTTCTCTGTGTGAAAGAAACCAGCAGAAGGTTCCTGATGTTTGGGTTATTTCTTCAGAGAAGCTGAGTACAGCTGGTTTAAACTGGTTCTGTTATCTCTTCTTCAAGGTCATGTTGACTATAATAAGAGGCCAGAAGGAGCCTGGGTTTCTCTTTCCATTTCTTTTCCTTCTGGTGCGGTGTTCTGTATATAGTGCTATGGTTTACATTTATAATAAGCTATTGTAAATTTAAGTCAAGTCCTTAAGTTTGTTGGCCTGGGCAGACGGTTCTGAAAAATGGAGCGACCCATCCATATCTGCACCAAAATTTACCGTAAGATGCATCCCTTTGTTTTGAAGTACACTTCTGAAATGTGCTTCGTCGTGAAATACATATTTCTGAGCCAGGAACTGTATTGCAAAATTCGGAGAGGTGCCAGAATCTAAAGCATCATCCCATGTCGAGCCACACATCTAGGAGGTAGTTGCGATCAGGTCTACCTTTGCATAAGGATCTGCAGAAACTGAATTCCTCAAACATGCCACACTCTGAAGAACCTTTGCCCTCCATTGCCACCAACGCTTTTCAGAGGTGCGAAGCCGGCAGCCGCAGCTGTTGGATACGAGAACGTCCAGTCTCAGAAAAGATGGAAAGTCTAAAAACCTCTCCCCACTGCCCTGCATTCTGCATTCCCCAGAGCAACTGCCCTCCTTGTGCCTGCTAGTTCGTTTCATAAAAACCCGCAAGCATGATTGCCAAGCCTGTTGGGAAGGGAAAGCTTGTTCCTCTTGGCCACTGGTGTGGACCTGGGAGGAAGCAACACCAGCAGGAGGACTGGGGAGAGAACTTTATACATCACTTAACCCCCAGTTCCTCCAACAGTCACGGCCTCCGAGAAGGCTAAGGGCTGAGAGCCATCGATAACATATGCTCAGAGCAGCAACAGCCGCAGGAACACTAGTGAAGTGGGAAGAACCCCGTGAGGAACATCTGTTCCCCCAGCAGCCCCCCCTTTTGCTGCCACCAGCTCTCAGAGAGGAGAGCCGGGAGCCACATGATACTACCGTATCTGCACCACCTGGTACTTTGGATCTCTATCTGGGAGGGGAAATGAGATTTGCCCGTAAAAACAATTGGGAGCAACTTTGTGGTTGAAAGGTTTTGCAAGAGAAATCACTCTCTGAGAAAGGGATCCAGTGAAATGGATCCATTTATCTCTCTCTAGCTCACCCTGTGCCTAATTTCCTGGAAGTTAAGTTCCCCTGGCTACAATTGCTCTTGCCTGCCGGACAGATAACTAACTGCACAGCTAAGGTTTTTTTTTGAAAAATGAAAAATTCCTTCCCACAGTTCTGTCTGCCCACTAGGGGGCAGTGGAGCCTCGTTGGAGCTCTCAGTTGGACAAATTCAGTTTTTCGGTCTTTGAGGTCTTGTCATTCTCTATATAAACAAGTTACGTTCGAGTGTTTAGGTTATAAATTACGTCCATGCAGGCTTGCCTTGAAAAGAATGTAAACACAGCACTGTGGTCGAAGCGTACTCTGAAACTGACTTTATAATGTACAGCAGGCCCCCAAGAAAATCCAAGATGCAGCGTTCTTGAATATAAATATGAAAACGAAGAGTTAAAATAGAAAAGAAAAGAAAAAGATTTTGCACAAATCCACTCCCTGCTTTATTGTTTGGAAATGCAAGATCGATGGGGTGCCCCATTTTAAATAGGAAGCTGCTGGGTTTTATATTTTTATTTTTAGGGCATGGTTGTTATGCACGAGGAAAGCTTGCATAAAATCAAGGGTTGGCTGGCTTCTGAGCGGGAAGATCAGGCCTGCACCTCCAGCCCATCGGGAACCGCTCCAAACACCCCTTTGGCGCAGCCAGCAGCACATCTACTTGAGATCTTTGGAAGTAAGTTCCGCTGGTGAGTCAAGGGCTCTGATGGCTTCCCAGCAGGCTGAGGATAAAGACCCTCCCGTGCAATCCACTGGAAAGGAGCGGGAGGTGCTTTCAGAGCTGTGATTCGGGCGACAAACCCGCAGTTGGGCTCCATCCTAACGCAGAGAAGGAGAGCGGGACGCTGAAACCGCGCATCCCCCTTTCAGGGGCTGCTTGAGAACTCAAAAAAAAAAGGTGTGTGTGTGGGGAAAATGCATTTCCCCTTGCTCCTTGAGGAAGAGCTTCTGTTCTAGGAGGAAGCCGTCGTTTGACTGAAATCAATGGCACTTAATTTCAGAGTGCAATTCCTGTTGTCTTGCAAGGACTGGGATCCGAACTCCGGACAGCCGGGTGGGAAAGTCAATCCCAATGGTGAGGGTTGGGGTGCAGTTGATGCCACCACCAGCAGGGCACGACTTTGGGGGGCAGAAGCCCAGCCCCTGCCCCCCCATATGCAGCAGGGTTGGCTTAACACATATTGGAAGGAAATAAAGTCGTGTACACACACACACACACACACTGCTTCAGAGCAATAAGCTCAGGGTCTAAAATCGCCTTAACTGCATCACTGTTGCCAGATATCGACTCTAGCAATGCAGTCACCTTGCAGGTCATGATCTCGTCCAATATCCTCGTTCAGATGCCCCTGAGATGCTCACGAGCAGGCAACAGCGCTTCTCTGTTACCTGTCTCCAGCACCTGCCCCTCGGGAGTATTTATTTTTTGAAGCTAAGGGTAGGCGCTATCTCCAGGGAGGAAACCCGGCAAGTAAGTTACGTCGACCCCCCTGCTTAAACCGACGGTTCACGCGCATTTAACCCAGCGTTGGCGAATGCCCAATAGATGAATTATAGAATCATAGAATGGTAGAGTTGGAAGGGACCCCGAGGGTCATCTTGTCCAACCCCCTGCAATGCAGAAATTTCAACTAAAGCGTCCGTGACAGATTATGCGGTTCCCTTGGAAGTGGAGGCAGCAATTTAAATGCCATCGCTTCGTGAATCCTGAGGACTTGGGTTTGGGGAGCTGTTCCTACCTACCGAGGCCTCACCTGGGCCCCAGGCTCCGTGGATTCACAAGCGGACAGAAAGGTGGGCACCTCCGGACGCAATGGCGTTCACTTTTTGGAGGCGGACTTTTGGAGACTCTCTCAGGCGCACAGAAAGCGCGTGGTCAGTAGTAGTACCGTCCAGGCAGAACTTTGGGGGAGAGGTACAGGACCCCGAGACAGCAGGAGAGCCCCCAAACACGTGGCTTGCCAGGTTTCCAAATAAAGCAAGTTCGCATCTAGAAAGCACTCGCCCACCGACATACCGTACACACGCGCCATCCCCCCGGGGCCCGCCCCCCAAAGTCTAAAACTCCCTAACTGCACTTCAAGAAGTACATACAGAGCTGCACCTTTTGCAAGGGCGGCAATTTTGTAATGCGCTAAAAAGAAAGAAAAGCCCAGGTAAACAGATAATTGTTTCAGCATTTTCTTCCCGCGATGGTTTTACTCTAGCGGACGCTAAACTCCCAAACCCATAGACAAATTTATCTTCCTTTAAAAGGGGAGGAAATAACTCGCTTCAATTCTTTGTCTAATGAATGCAAAGAGGAGTCTTCGGGGTTGTTTCTGGATTCTCTCTGTGTGTAAACACTTGTTGAAGGGGGAGGGGGAGGAAAAATCAAAGTCCTGAAAGGAAAGGATGCTTCTTTTGAATTTTTTTTTAATCTGATATTTTTAATAGTTTGTCTTCCACTGTGTTTCCCCCAATACGTTTCTCATCTAAAGGGGGGGAAATGTCAAAAATAGACAAAGTATACCAAGCGTTGGGTATAGATGGGGTGTTTCGTTTGTTCAACGCTGCAGCCCGCAAGCGAAGTAATTCTGGTCCCGTTCCACGGAAAACAGAAACACACCTCGAAGTCACAGCGCTTCCTGGATCCGCCTCCGGACCCCCACCTTTCCTTTAAGGAGCGAGATGGACGCTCTTTTTCCTGTTACAATCCGGTATAAGAACCGAGGAGTTTAGCATGCAGAGGAAAAGGAAAATGCGCGCTGGCCATATACATTTTATTGGGGGAAAAGCACACCACACACATCAACAAGAAACCCACCCCAACAAGTTTGTACATCACAATATTTTGACAAACGTTATACATAAGTGCAAATTATACTCTCCGGTTTAAAAGCGATAGTGTGTGAGTATACACGAGATTTATTCCAAATAATTATTTTAAAAGACTGTGATATAAACACTTTTTTAAAAAAAAGTAAAAAAAGAAAGCAAGAAAGGAAATAAACTAAACCCCAAACGTGGTATTGTTGCAATATTGGAAAACAAAACACAAACAAACAGAATCTGGGGACTTTCTTGGAAGCGACACAATCACGCACAAACACCACCACCAGCCCCTCTCCGAAATTTAAAACAAGGTTTATTAATACTGGCTGGTGCTGCTGAAACATCATCCCGCAAAACAATGGCTCTGCTGAAACTAGAGAATAAAAAAAATGCATTTTCAAAAGCTAGAGGTACTTTTCTGTGACAGACGTCGCTGATTTCAATAGGAGAGTGTGATCGTGAACCTACGTAGCTTACTCGGAAGGTAATCTCAGCGTCGCAAAGGCTTTACGGTGCAATCCCATCTATTTCTACTCGGGAGTAAGCCCCGTGGAGTCCAATGGCACGTACTTCCAGGTAAACACGTGCAGAATCGCAGCCTACCTTGTGCTGCAAAGCCCAGACACGCTTAGATCTCTCAAGCTGAAATGAAGCAGGACTCAAAACGAAAGTGCTTTATTCGGATGATGGAGTAGGCGAACTCAGTGGATTCGGATTGTTTCTGTGTTGCACGGACATCAGGCATAAAAAGGGGACATCTCCCCGCCCTCAGTTTCTGTGTAATTGAAAAGCTGGCAGATTCCAACCGCAGTTGCTGTTATCAGACGTTTGCCTTTGATTATTTTTGTTTGTTTTTTAATGTAACAATATTTTTTTAAAAAAAGAACTAGCCTTCTGCTTCATTTCTTTAAAATACTGGCTAGCAATGGAATGTGCCCAATTGATTCTGATTCCTGCCTGGCGCTGCAGCAATCACCTTCTGCCCTTTCATCCAAACACACAAAGCAAACAGGAGCCCATTCCCTATAGCTTGAATTGTGCGCAGCGCGATCCCAAGTATGCTTTCTTCAGAGGAAAGTCTCGTTGGGTTCACTGAGGCTTAAGGCTGTGTCCTATACATAACATACACGCGGCACCTTAAAGACGGGTGTTTATTTATTAATTAATATCATCATGGCTATAAGCTTTCCTGCGCTACAGCCCACCTTTCCATCCTAGATGCAGGTGTATGTTTAGGATCGCAGTCCTATCCCTCTTGCGGATTTATTCAAGGCTAAGACTGCCATCCTATACGCTTTGAACCATTGGACTCTATGGGATTTACTTCTGAGGAAGTATGCCTCGAATCGCCCCCTCCCCACACAAACCTGTCCGCTTTCTTGGGAATAAGCCTAGCTGAAGTCGGTAGGATTTATTTTCACATTCTCGCGCTCTAGGATGGAGCTGCAATATGGCGCACATGTCTGTGGGGCTAGAGCTGCTTATCTTGCACGCGTGGGCAGCCCCGCTGAACGCGGTCGGGCTTACTTGGAGGGAACACGTGCAGGCCTGCTGTGAACTCAGTGGGAGAGGCTTAGGATCCCGCGGAAAAGGAGCGCGCGTATCCAACGGGGCGTCCGGCCCTTACGTGGCTTTCCTTAAGTGACTGGCGCACTGTATTTACAAAGGGAGGCTCGCGGAGCTCGGCGTGGACCTCTGGGCCCGATCCGCGCGAATCCTCCCGTTGCGTGTGATCTTTTGGGTGAAGTCTTTGGACCTCTCTCTCTCTTGCTCCCACCCCGCCCTCCCCAATCTTCTCCTTTCAATCCAGCTCCCAATGTCAGTGTTCACATCACACAGGGCTTGATGTCTTGGCAGACGCTTTGATGGTGGTGGTGATGGTGGTAATAGGAGCCGCTGGCCGACGGGTGGAAGGAAGAGATGCCGTTGAAGTTGAGGACGAAATCCTTCCTGTCGCACACCGGGGACGGGTGATGCTGGTAGCGAGGCAGCCCCACTGCGGAAGAAGCGAGAAAGAGCGAGCGAGTCCACAGAACAGCTCAAACGGTTCCCCTGGAGAAGCCAGGGTGGGTAGCTGAGGGGCGTGACTGGGTGGGTGGGTGGGGTGGTCAAACGGTTAAAGGGTGTGACTTCAAAATCCCCACTGCCTAGGTCAGGCTTCCTCAAACTCGGCCCTCCATATGTTTTTGGCCTACAACTCCCATGATCCCCGCAGGCTTATTGCGTGCATAGGAGGAGTGTAAGCCGCCTAGACAGCATCTTAAAATGCAGAGACATCACCTTGCCCACAAAGGTCCATATAGTTAAAGCTATGGTTTTCCCAGTAGTGATGTATGGAAGTGAGAGCTGGACCATAAAGAAGGCTGATCGCCTAAGAATTGATGCTTTTGAATTATGGTTCTGGAGGAGACTCTTGAGAGTCCCATGGACTGCAAGAAGATCAAACCTATCAATCCTAAAGGAAATAAGCCCTGAGTGCTCACTGGAAGGACAGATCCTGAAGCTGAGGCTCCAATACTTTGGCTACCTCATGAGAAGAGAAGACTCCCTGGAAAAGACCCTGATGCTGGGAAAGATTGAGGGCACAAGGAGAAGGGGACGACAGAGGACAAGATGGTTGGACAGTGTTCACGAAGCTACGGTACCAACATGAGTTTGACCAAACTGCTGGAGGCAGGAGTGCCTGGTGTGCTAGGGTCCATGGGGTCACGAAGAGTCGGTCACGACTGAACGACTAAACAACAACAATCCGCCTTGAGCGCCTTGGAAAGAAGGCGGACTGCAATAGTAACTGTACTGATAGCCAGAAAGCAAGTATGGAAGGGAGAGGAAGCCGCATAGCTGCCTTTCCTCATAGAGGCAATCAAAGCCTTTTTTGTTTGTTTTTACTCTCCTTTTTAAATGTTCTACCGAACATTTAAATGCTGTTCGGGGGACCCACAGACCCATTCGGGGCTTTCGCTGCCCAAACTATGCCTATTCACAACGCATCTCACTTTAAGCCAGAGGTTTGGGGCCTAAATGTCTCTCCTGACTTCCGATCACCCCACAAGCGCGCAGGACGCCAAACTGCCTCCAGGGCTTCTCACAGTGCAATCCTACGGACGTTTAGTCCGAAGTAAGTCCCAACTATTTTTGAGAAGACTTACTGCCTGGTAAATGTGACTAAGACTGCAGTCTCCAATAAGTGGATAACTGTCCCGTTTACCTGGATTTTTCCACACCTAGGTATTCTGGGCCTGTAGGATCCGCGCACAGTTCAGTGAAAAAGGGAATGTGGAACTCCGAATGAATTAAGATCCCGATCCTAACGACACAATTGACTTTAAAGTAAAGCACTTCGATTTTCAATTGAGCTTCCTTTTCGATAGTCAGCGTCCAGACCCAGCGGTCCTACCGCCTCGCTCCCCCTTTTCAAGGGATAAATACTGACCCAGAAATTAGGGACAGAGCATAATCTGAACTTGTTTGCGGCACCCGTCGATCGCCTTTCAGCTATCGTTCGCACAGGCGGTTCACAACACAGAAACCCTCTGAACCATTTAGCATTACAATGAAGTACAACGTTTCGGTCCTCAGTAAAAGCTACAGAAAGGGCTGAAAGCTTCCAGCTCCTGCTATTATTCGCAAGTGCGAGTCAAAATGCGGGATTCGGAGAGAGTTTTGTGGAAAGGGCCCCCCTCCCTCTGAGAGAGGAAGTTTCAGAACCTATGGGACTCAGTGGACCTCTCGTGATTCTGACTCAGCTCTGCCCAAACCCCATGATAAATGCGCTGTTTTGTGTTTCCCTTATTAAGGCTGATCTCGGGTTGTGATCTATGTTGAGGTGGTTAGATCTCAGCAGAATTTTATAGCATGATGCTTCTAATGCAGCCCTTATTGATAGCAAAGCAATGACCGGGGAGCCTGAGATTACCGACTTCACAGAGGCCGCTGCGCGAAATCCTGTTAAGCATCTGAGCCATTTATCTCAAGGAAATCTCCCGAATCTCGGTCAACTAAAAGGCAGAAAAATCCCTGCCATTATTTTTGGCCCAAAACTTCTGCAGCGACGGATCTGCTTGCACCGGCTTGATGTGCGCAATTTGATGCGCATGGACGTAGTTGCGCATCCTCCATGCCTGTCGCTGGCTCCGCGCAGCAACAGAGGCCTAAGCCCACATCCTAGTTTCACCGAAGTGCTCTTGTTTAGCTGACTGAATGCAATTCGGATCTTGAGCATCTCCCGTTGAAGACCCAGTGGGATGCCCCATATCCCCCTCAGTTTACAACCTGCTTATTTTATTTCTGAAATCTTTTGAATAAGCCCCTTCAAGGAACCGACAGGGCGGTTCTTGACCAAAGCAGGTTGGAAACCGCGCTGGCGCAGAGTCTGACTCCCGGGCTGTAAGATCTGGGTTAGTTTACATGGAGCGGTTACAGCCACAAGGTGGATCCGGCCGCAGTGGTTAGGTCGAGGTGTCCAGACCCGGGGAGTCTTCCCTTCCACCCAGGAGTGCTGTTGGGCACCGAGTCGCTCTCCATTCTTTCCTAGCTAGCTGCAGGAACTCTCCCCCCCCCCCCGCAACGAGTGGGCTCAATAGGTTAATCTGCCCGTGCCCCGGAAATGAAGAGCAGCCCCCGGGGCATCTTCAGAAAAGCAGTATGGTGTAGCGGTTAGGGTGCTGGACTAGGGCGTGGGAGAGACCAGCGTGCAAAGTGACCATGGGCCACTCACGACACCGCCTCCCAGCCTAACCTACCTCACAGGGTTGGTTTGTGGAGTTAAATGAGCAGGAGGAGGACCACGGACGCCCCCTGGGGCTCCTTGGAGAAAAAGATGCGGTAAAAACGCAATAAACAAATACATTTCTTTTTCTTCCTCCCTCCCTGTTCAGGAACCGTTTTGGATAGCTCTGTCTGCCAATCGAGGCTCTCGTTTCTAGGGCTGCAGAGCGGTTCCCTTTCTCTTTGATCGTGATGCAAAAGACTGCAAGGGTCTGGGAAGAAGGCATAGCTGCCAAGTTTTCCCTTTTCTCGCGAGGAAGCCTATTCAGCATAAGGGAAAATCCCTTTAAAAAAGGGATAACTTGGCAGCTATGAGAAGGGCTTCGGATCGATACCCCTCCCCATAACTCCCTCTTTATCCAAAGTTGTTTTAGCTGAGCAGTTGGAAAAAGGACTCCCATCGAGAGGGAAAGTGGAGAAGCCGCTTGCTGAATTTTCTCAGTCTCCGCTCAACGCCTACTTCACTTTTGCCCCAGAGGGCTGTGCTGAGTAATAGTTAGAGGGTCTCTCTCTCTCTCTCTCTCTCTCTCTCTCTCTCTCTCTCTCTCTCTCTCTCTCTCTCTCTCTCTCTCTCTCTCTCTCTCGTCTGCCCCTTTGCTCACCCCGGAGCGGTCCCTTTGGTAAAAGCGATTATTTCGCTGGATTTCCTCTGTCTTTCTAATAACCTGCCTGGTATGCTCCTAATGAAACCGGCGCGCTTTATTGCAGCTCTGATTCAATCAGTTCGCTTTGGTTTAACAGTGTGCGAAAAATGTCCGCCTCCCTCCTCCTCCTCCTCTCCCTCCCTCTGCTCCGTTCGCCTCTAAGCCTCCGAGAGAAACGACTTCTGTTTCCAATCTTGCTCGGCCCTTCTTAAGGGGAGGGCGGGAGAGAGGCTCAGGAGAGGCCGGGGTTTAGCATCTCCTCGGCACTAAACCGTGCATGATTTGATGGGGCTTTATTGACCGATAAAAATCAATTGGGGACCGACATTACAGCGCTGTCAGCTCATAAACGAGCGGCTCCACAGCGCCTGGTATTCCGGGCGGGGCAGAGACCTTACGTCCTCGATTGCTTTGCCGGCCAGGATTTCAAAGCAGCGAGTTCATTTAAGATCGCGATCCTAAAGGCATTTTCTCGGTTGCTAAATGCCACTGGGCTGACAGGAAGCAGGCGCCGATCCCGGCAGCAGTTATTCGAAAGACTTTCATTGCAAATCAATGAAGGTTACTTCTAGCAGGCGGGGAGCTGAGATGTCATGGCCTGATCTTGTGTCCTTCAGTCTCATACTACTCCTGCGATGCACTCTTTCACGGGACTCCCCAATCGCATCGTTTGCAATGCTGGGGTCCAAGGCTCGCTTGGAGAGGCGATGTTGGGGTGAGGAGCTGCTGCTGGACCCCAGCTCCCCAGCTCATCTGACCATTCAGCATTCCCATTGCGGCTCATGGGACTTGGAGTCCTACCACACTTGAAAGACCACACCGGTTCCCCAGTCCCTGCTGTAATGTCTACTTGAACTGGGAAAAAATTCCCTCCCAAAAATATGCCTAGGATTTGTCTACTTCCCAGGAAATGCACTTGCAACCTTCTTTCTTTCTTTCTCTTTCCCTGATGATGTTTCATAGCAGTTTCTTTTTAATTGAGCTAGATTTATATAGTATATTGTTCCCCAATTAAACATGCTTTTTAAAAAAAAACTTCAAAAATATTTCTGGGTTTCCTTGCCCACTTCCTTAAGATTAAACATTTTTTTAAAAAAAATAAATAAATCCGGATAAGATTTAAGAAACTCTCGTGTTACGCATTGGCAACCTGCTTATTTTAGAGCAGTCCCATTGACTCTGAAGAGCCTACATCGGTATACGGTAGCTGGTTTGGCTGATTGAGAAGCATCAACCAAGCTTCCTTAGGCCTACTATCTGCACATCTTTAAGGTGCTTCGATCCTCACCCCCTCCTCCACGGGATCCAAGAAGCCCAAAGTAATAGCAGAAATCCCTGCCTAACCAGTTATTGAGTCTTTGAAACACCTGAGTGCTACTTGAAGCTGACAGTTTCGGCAGGGGCCTGCTTTTCCTGAGACCTACTACGCATACATGCATAGGATTATCAATGTAAATGTGGTTTTGGGACGTGTGCCTCTGGGTTGTTGTGGATCGGGCTGGCTCGACCTATACTCCCCAGGGAATAGTGTTTGTCAAAACTGCCAAATGTTTAGGGGAAAATAATCCTGACGCAGAAGCAAAAGATTTCTTCTGATCCAGCATGTTGCGTTCAGAAAGCGGTTGGATAATTCTGAGAAAGAATGCAGTCCCTTAAAATCCAGGAAATGGGCATTTTAAAGAAGGGTGGATTTAGAGGCGGAAACTGCAGGAGGCTAAGGAGGGAGACGATGTGCTTTTAAATTACTATCTTCCTTCACCCCAATCCATTACTGACCGGTTAAAGACCCATTTACACTCAGTGGAACTTCTCCACCGCCAGCCCTCGAGCCCATTAAAGCTAATGGCGGGACTGTGTTTTAGAGTCAGAATCAAGGTGTAAAAATAAAATTAAAGGCCACTCCGTAAAACCAAATTCTGTATTTAAATTTCCTTCCTATGGTTACCTCGGGAGATTAGGATGTCGGTTTCATTCAACCCTCACCATCCTTTTTCTCATTAAAAAAAACAAAACAAAATTTCCAGAGATCCTTCTGGAATCATTTCCACTAGGGAAGGGTTCTGGTTTTTTCTTTCCCCAAATCCCAAGCTAAAAAGGAAGGTGATTTGGAGAGGGAGGGGGCGCTAGTGGTGGTGGTGGGGGGGGAGAGAGAGATGGAGAGTTGGGCTCAGCAGATGATTGACAGCAGGTCGCCGACAAGCAAAGCGAAGCAATGGACAAGGTCGTCTGTATTTGTTACTTGTTGAAATTCCCATAAAATTGAACAAGACCTCGCTCTCATCTGGGTTAAGTCAAGCTCCAATCCCCTTCGGTGTGGTCCAGCCCAGACTGTCTTTGTTTAGTTAACCTCCGAGACCCACGTTTAAAAGGGCTATTTGGAAAATTTCCTCCGTAAGAGCCCAACATCTTTTACCCATTTCTATGCCTTACACTCGCAGCTCTCTCGCTCTCTTCCACCCAGATTTCCTAAAGAATCTTTTTTTAAGAAATATTTTTTTCTCCTATAAAAAGCAACATACTATGAAGAGAGAAAAACAACAGAGCAGTTCCTTCCAGTTATAGAAATGGGTCTGAGTCTCACGCTAGCACCTTTTTTAAAAAAAGAAAATCCGAATAGATTTACCGCCCCCCAGCCTCATCCCTCAGGCTGTATGCAGATAATATTTCTCCCTTTTTTTCAATTAGATGGCTATAAACCTCCAGGGTATTTTTTCTTTTTCTTTTGCTCCCGCTGTGGTAATGAGACCCTTTTTTTGAGATTTGTTATGCTTTCTTCGCTATCACCAGGGCTGAGAAAAGGGGTGTTTTTTTTTCTAAAAAAAGAAATTTGCAGGAAAGAACCCGTGGTATGTCATGCTCGCCAAGCGCTTCACTTTATTCAAAACGGACACGATCCAGCCAAAGTAAAAAGCCCTTTCCCCGTGCATTTCCCCGGGAGATATTTAAAAGGCTATTTTAGGCATGCTGCATTCAGTGAAGCAAATTCCAAACTAAAAGCTGCAATCCTACACAGAGAGTAAGCTCCATTGAACACGGTGGGGATTTACTGCTGAGTAAACATGCCTAAACGTGGGCTACACATGGACTTCCAATTGCAGCAGCCGGTATTTTAGAGGGGTGGGGTGGGGGAGCTGTTTGGCCAAATTGTTAATCTCGATCTAATAATCCTAATCTTGACTCAATTGCAGTGCCGAGCCAGCGACTGGGCGCTATGATCGAGATTCGAATTTAAATGAGATGATTATCAATAATGCAGCGAAGTAAAAATAACCTATCTGTACCGGTGGTTTACATTGATCTCTGGCATTCTACTTAACAAATTGAGCCTGGCTTTAGTAAGACACAGTCAGGAGGATGTCCTGCGGCTATATTCTTTTGGTGAACGTGGGTGGGGGTGGGGGTGGGGGTGGGATAAAAAGTCATATCTCTCTCTCCTACAAATCCCCCCCCCATCCCAGCCCTCCCGAATTGCTGCTCTACTTCTCTCCGAACAATAGGTCTATTTTCCCCCCTGGAAGCAGCTTTTGTTTTCTCACGTCAAAGCTGGTGTTTTCAGAGAAAACACCGAGGAGACCCAGCACCGGGGCTTGTTATTGAGGCAGCGTTATCTGACAGCTACAACTTTAACCTGAGCGAGCAAAGGGATTTATTTCCAGTCTCTTCGCAATCGCCCGCCTTCCCCGCGAAGGGGTGTTCTTTTTTTTTTTTAATTAAAAAACAACAACACCCTACCTACTGTTTTGGAGGTCGCAGGTCATTCCTCTCGAACCTCCCCGCCCCCCCCCCCAAAATCCAATCTACATCTATCGAGATCTGTACATATATAATACACATGAAGAGGGTCGTTGTCAGAAATGAAATGGCTGGTCGCCTAAATGAGCGTGATGCGCCCAGACGCCACGACGATGGGCGCCCTCTAATATCCCGATCCAAAGCCGTCTTTGGCACTTAATTCTAAGTAGGTGCGCTCAAGATCGCTGCCACTCGGTATTCTTGAAATATCTAGTCACTTTCCTGTTCAGGGTTTCGCTTTCAGAAACCGAACCAGCGCCTTCTGCACCTTCCTTTCCAACATCTTTGGCACATTAAAAAGAAAAGTATTTACAACCTCTGTAGATCGAAGCTTTCGCTGCAGTAATGAACTGAGACATTAACAAGCCGTCCTATCTAAACAACTTCCACTTGGAATAATTCCCATTGATTCCAGTGGCCCTTACTTCCAAGTAAGTGTGGACGGGATCACATCTCAATGATCAAGATTAATTCACAGAAACAATTGCCACCTCCTGATTCTACGCCCACAGTTTCTAAAGGAGGTGGGCACCCCACTTACTCTGGAAGTGTGCACATGTATTTGGGAAGGGTGTGCAGCGTCTTATCATCCCTGGCCTGCCTGCAAGTCCAAAAAAAGTTGGTTTAAGGAGCCTTACTTCTATGTTCTCCTTGATTTCATCCAAATATATTAGTTTCAAGCCAGCTTGTTTGCTCATTGTCAACCGTCGGCTGGATCCCTATCCTGCATTCCTCGCCCTTGCCTCCCAGGTTTAGAATCCCAAATAATGCACTTTCAAGAGATTGGCCCCCATCAAGCTCTAGTCTAGCTTTATTGCAACCAGTTGCAATCCCCACTGGATGCGACCCATCCTATGGTGTGTGGGGATCACATCCGCACCAGTTGCTGGATGTTGTCAGGGCGCGTTCCGGGCTGTTCAGCATTCCGTGCCCGGCAGACAGAGCCATTTGCAACGGAGTCCTTTTTAAAATTGTTATTTGCATGGATGGCATTTACCCCCACGAGATTGTGCTCTTAGCATCACGCGTGTAGGATCTCAAACCAGTCAAGTTAGTGGCAGTGAAATCCTCCAGTGGGAGCGAGGTTGGAGCTGTGGTGAATTAAGAAGATCAATCAGCTCCTAAATGTATTAAGTTGTAAATAGAAATGACCAGAACGAGATCTGCCTGTTTACAATAAAATATTACTACTTCTGCTGGAACATGCTTAAGAACTGAGCCCAAAGCTTCCTTTGAACAAGTTATGGGAATCTGCGGAGTATCTATCTATCTATCTATCTATCTATCATCTATCTATCTATCATCTATCTATCTATCTATCTATCTATCTATCTATCTATCTATCTATCTATCTATCATCTATCCATCTAATGTCAACAGGCTGATTTCCTATTTCAAAAGAAGCTGGAGGACCCCATTCGGCTTACTTGTGAGGTGGGCAAAGGTGTGGAGGGTTGAGCGCGTGTGTATTTGGGGAGGTGGAGGTGGGGGCGGGTCGCCTTTGGTACCTGAGAGGTCTTCCCTGCCGTTTTGGTGCAAGTAGCTCTGCTCCAGCGAGTAGGAGGCCACTCCGGAGTGGATGCCCGTGGGGGCGGCGGGGGTGGGCGGCGGCAGGGCCTGCTGCTTGAGATAGGGCGAGGCAGCCGAGGAGGTCCAGTGTCCCGCGGGGCTGCCGTAGGGCGAGTGGCACTCGATGGCGCTGGCCATGGCGGGTGATGAGGGCACGGGGCTGCTGCTGCTGTCGGGGCCGTAGTCGGCGCCGCCGTTGGAAGGCACCGGGCAGCTGGCCATGTAAGTGGAGCCCGGGTTGGGAGACATGTGTGGGACGTGGTGCGCCTCGTAGGCGCCGGCCTGCATCACGTCCAGGGGGTTGTAGCCGTTCGGGTGGCAGCCCAACGGGGCGGCGGGGGGCGCCTGGAAGTCGAAGCCCTGCGGGAGGAAGCCCAGGCCGTTCACCATGCGGTGGTACATGGTGGGCTTGAGCGCCTGGCATTTCCTTCGGAAGCCCCTGGGGCGCCGTCGGAAGGAGCCTTCCTCGAACATGAACTCGCTGGCCGGGTCGATGGTCCAGTAGTGGCCCTTCCCGGGCCGGCCCAGCCCTTTGGGCAGCTTGATGAAGCACTCGTTGAGCGACAGGTTGTGGCGCACCGAATTCTTCCAGCCCTGGTACGCGCCGCGGAAGAACGGGAAGCGCGCCTGCAGGAACTGGTAGATCTCGCTCAGCGTCAGCCGCTTCGACGGCGAGCTCTGGATAGCCATGACGATAAGCGCGATATAGGAATAAGGAGGCTTCTCCGGGCGCCTCAGTCCCGAGCTGGCTTTCTTGGTTTTCGAGGGCGCGGACGCTGAAGCGCTGCTGTTGCTGCTGCTGCCGTTGCTGGACGACTCCAGCGCGGAGGGCGGCGGAGGCGGCTGCTGGCTCATCAAGGCCGGGCTGCGAGGCACCGGGGCCCCGATCTCGGAGCTCATGGAAGCTGCTCCTCCTGGGCCACCTCCTCGGCGATCTGGAAGCGGTCCCTGAGCATCCCTCCCTCCCTCCTTCCCTGCGCAAGCCTCCCTTTCTCCCTTTCTCCGTCTGTTTGCCTCTCTTCTGTTTCGCACAAGCCCAGCGCTCTCTCCCTCCCTCCCTCTTTCCCCTCTCTGACCCCCCTCCTCCTTCTCCTCCCCCGCTCCCCCGACTCAGGAGCCTACAGTTCTCTCCAGCTCTCCGGCTCGGCTCTCTGCCCCCCACCTGGTGGCCATCCTGAAGCCTTTAAAGAAGAGGAAATCCAGCGAAACCCCTCGCCGCTTTTGCGTAAAGGCAGCGCAGCCAAACAGAATCCGCGGACGCCTATCCGGACTTTAAATCTGTCGCCTGCTGGAGGAACTTTCCCCTCCCTCTTTCCCGAAATCTCCTTTCCCATTGAGTCTATCCAAAAAATCAGCCTGGGGGAAGAGAGGAGCGAAGGGGAGGGGGGCCCTAAAGGGCGCAGTTCCTCCGCTCCAGCTGGCCTCTGTCCACCGCCCCCCCTCCAGTCCTGCGAGCTGCCCGCAGAGGCTCCAGATCTCTCTGGCTGCCATCCTCGCTACACGCAATTATACCATCCATCACGCTTGCCCTGAGACAGTTGCTAAGCCTCGCAGCACACGCTCACCACCAGACCCCGAAGGTAATGCGCGGGTGGTGTGGCTTTTCTGCTCCTTTCCTACTCCTGCCAGGACAACTGCCAGAGATCTCGGCTAGCTCAAAGGAATGCTCGGGGATTTTTGCGACAAGAAAGAATCGCACTATTTAAAAAACCAACCCCCCTTTTTCAGCTTCTGAAAAACACATATAACAATCCCCATATACCCCACCCTCCAGAAACATTCCCTGCATATGCCAATGCCATGTAAATAACACAGTCAAATATTAAGTTTGCAAGTAGCTTCTAATCGATTGCATCAGTTAGGTGTCTTCAATTCTCCGTAACAGATTGTGCCAAAGTGAGAGCGAATGCCTCATTCTAGGACACTCTCTCTCTCTCTCTCTCTCTCTCTCTCTCTCTCTCTCTCTCTCTCTCTGTGTGTGTGTGTGTGTGTGTGGTAAACCCAACTAATTTAGGTCTTTGGATCGAAACCGCTAAGCACATACCCCTGCCTTTCCAATAGTTTAGCTTGCACATTTAAGGAAAAGTAGAAACCATATGAATCAATAGGATTTAGTCCCAAAACATTTCCTTGGAAAGAAATCCTATTGATTGCTCTGGATACTGCATTTAATTAAGTGTGCAACCGTAGCCCATTTGAAAAGCCAATGAGATTTTTTTTTTTGCCAGTGGCTTCAGCAAGCACCAGGACTGTGAGGTCGCAGCTTGACCCAGGAATTTAGATGTAAGATACACAGATATGGTCAAACACCGCCATCCAAGGAACCCGCTCTCGCGTCCTCCCAATGCCCCAGTGGCCCCAGACATGGACACGCATGTACACCCGCATCAAATGAGGCGCCAGTAGGCTACTTTATACAGTAAAAGTGCGCAGCAGCACATTCGGGTCCTAATTGTAAAACAAAAACAAAAACAAAAAACCCTCTGCAATGACTGTTAGACATGCACGAGAAGCCCAAGAGGGCTTCTTGCAGCAACATCTAGGTACAATACAGTACATTACTTCCCCTTCCAACATCAGAAAGTGAAGCCAGCTTGGTTTCCGTTCTTATCATTTCTTTAAAGCAATTTTGATTTTGCAAATCCAACCTTGGTTGCTTCTCATAACAAGCCTGGGAGGTCGGACTCAGCTAGTCCCATTTCACAGACAGGAGACTGAGGGCCCTGTGAAGAGGTCAGTCAGATCTCTGTCTGTGACCCGTGACTCCCTTCCTCTAGTCTCCTGATAAATGTGTACGTATAGGAATGCCGGGATTGCAGCGCTGCTGGTAGTCTGGTAATCTAGAGAGGGGGGAATCTCTGTGTGTGGGAGGGGCTGGGGGAGAAAGATGCCGCTCAAACTGATTTCCAGGGAGAAACCATGTGCTCTGCTTATGCTGGGGTTTGGGTAAGGAATTCATTCATGGAATAGAAGTCTATGAAGGAGGAACACATGAGAGAAGGAGGGGACGGGGCATTCAAGCTATTGCGGATTATCAACCCCATAGTCATTTGTCGCCCCACTCCCCACACCAGCACAGAGGCAGCGGGCACCGAAGTTTACCCACAGTGCTACCGGTAATAGAGTGCTTGTCTTCAGAGCAATGCACTTAGATGCCCTAATAGTCACTTGTTTAGCCACATTTTACAGATTGGGAACGCTGAGTCCTGACAGCAACTGTCCGGCCCAGTGGTCCGAGAAATAGAATCGTGCACTAAACCAACGCGTTTCCTGGCTTCAAAGCCCACACCGTTTCTCTGTCCTGATTCTAAAGGAAAATAAAAAAGTAATTATAATAATAGCGGGGAAATGGGAAAGTATTGTTCCAAAGCCTTGCGCCTGGAGAACTGGATCTCTCAGTCCTAGCGAGGGGAGCAAACTTGTTCTTGTCTTGTGTTAAATTGAGTCAAATGACGGAAAACTCATCCAGAAAAAGGACCCTTTAGATAGATAGATAGATAGATAGATAGATAGATAGATAGATGATAGATAAATAGATAGATGATAGATAAATAGATAGATAAATAGATAGATAGATAGATAGATAGATGATAGATATCCTACATCTAAACAAAAAACAAAACAAAACCTGGTCCTCGGTTAGTTTAGCCTTACTCGCTTTCTGATATGTCAGTTTTCCATGGGGGACGATATTTGGGACTTTGGGAGGGTGCGTGGAGACTATCCTGCCTCACCCCAGTGCAGTGAGAAGTGGTACAGCCCAGACCCAGGTCCGCCAGCACCACCTCGGTGAGAAGGAGGCCCTCAGCGTTGGTGGCGCTTTGCTGAGCTGCCTTTGGTGGAGGCGGGCGGGAGCAGGCGGGGGTGGGGGTGGTTGGAGGAGGGAAGAGGAGGGGCGGCTGGTCTCAGACAGTGACCTGGAGCTGAGTGGAAGCAGGCTTTTTCCATCAACCCTCTGCCTGGCTTATACCACCCACCGAGCCCAAGTGTCAGTTTACCGCCCTGAGCCGGGCTCCTTTTCCCTAAGCTCCGCCAGTAATTAGACAAAGCAAAGCTAAATTAACTGAACAGGCGTCGACAGCTTCCTCCAGATCACCCTCGCTCCGTCCCTGGGAAGAGGGCCCGAAAATGGCTTGATTGTACCTGAAAATCAGCTAAGAAAACATGACTAAGCTCGACAATGTTTACGACACAATTTAAGCCCAAGACCGGTGTTTTTTCCTCTCTTTTTTGGTGAGAGTTGTGGACAGGACGGGGACTAGTGGGAAGGGGGGGGTCTTGCCCTGTCACTAGGAATTGTTGACCTTGCAGCCTGGGGGGAAGAGGAGAAGAGGAGGAGGAAGGGGGGGCGTCCTCGGTTCCCACCACGCACGGGAGCCACGACCGTGGTTGATGCCTCCGGAGGCTTCCAAACGGCACCAAGTTCCAAACATTCCCCCTTTGCAACAACACTGTGCTTCCCCGAGCCTGACGCGTGAATGACATCTGAGTTCCTTCCCCTTCCCTGCGGTGACCCTTTGCTTCAACGGATCGCTTCCTTGGCAAAGGGCATCTCAAATCCCCGAAAAGGTTCACGAGAAGGGAGGCATTCGCCCTGAAATTGCTCCAAACTGGCTGCCCACAATCATCTTGCAAAGACAAATTTCTTCCCAGCTGTATAATGGGGAGTATGTTGTTCAGAGGGCGACGCTCGAAAGTTCAGCTCAGTGGTCTTTATAAAGCAGAATCAGGACATAGCACAGTGATTTTCTGCAACAAGGACCTGTGACGAGCGCATATCCTTTTCCTGGCTACTTTCATTGCCATCCCTTCCTTCAGTGGTATTTCACCCTGCAGTGCCAAGATTTAGATTGTAAGCTCTTGGGGCAGAGACCTTTGCTTCTAGATTTTCTGTCAAGCACCCCTACGCGTTGATGGAGGAGTTTATATTGCTTAATGAGGCTCTCTCTTAGACAAACGTACAAGGGAGTAAGCCCCATTGAGCCCAGGGCGCTTTACTTCCGTGTAAACGTGCATTTGGCTTGTGCTGTTAATTTACTCAGGCTTCAACAGCAAGGATTTATTCTCACGGGGGTATTCTGAATGTGGGAAATTCAGCCCTTGCGACCAATGGATGGAACACAAAGGACCTCAGACGGAGGTATGAGCTACGGTTCTGAGATCGCTCCTTCACCAAATGCAAACGTTATTTGCATAGTCTGTATGGCTGTGTTGAGTCAAGCAAAACGCAGAAGGTCCATAAGCTTAGTACAATAGTGATTTCTCTTCTCTTCTCTTCTCTTCTCTTCTCTTCTCTTCTCTTCTCTTCTCTTCTCTTCTCTTCTCTTCTCTTCTCTTCTCTTCTCTTCTCTTCTCTTCTCTCTCACATTATCTATTGGGAGGGGCTCGATCCTGAGATCAATGCAAACGTCCGTGGAAGGAAACCAATTTGGAAGCGCGTAAAGGAGCTGACTCCGGGAACCCCCGTCACAAAGGCATTTATTTGGGTAACGCCCATTGTTTCCAATTTCCTGTAAGAGTGTTAACGGTCTGGGTGTTCTTGGGACACGGCGGCCCCCACGCAGTTTTAACAATCCCTTTCTACTCTTGGTGGTTGAAGAACGACGAAAGAAACACATTTACCCTCATCTTTTTAATGCTTTTGGGTGGGGTGGGGAGATTCTAAGAGATGCCGCAGGGAGAGTATCCATGTTTATTCCGAATTAATGTCACCCGAAGTAAAAAAAAAAAGGGGGGGGGAGTTTGATTTTGTGACCAATTCTTCGCCTTTCTTTCCAAATCCTGGCTTTAGTAAGACGAAGCACAAACCTACGCCTGTTTACTCGAAGTCAGACCCATTGAATTCAATGGGATTTAAAATGGGAGCAAGTGACTTAGCAAGTGTCGTGCTAAGTCTGTTGGAGCGTGTTTGTATGCCGAGAAACCAAGAGTCTGGTTGAAAGTAGAGGGTCATATGAGAAAGCCCATTCAGGACCGAGACATTAGAAGGAGCAACTGACAATGAGTTCCACAGGACTTCTTTGATATTTACGTTGCTGGCTACAATCCTAAATATACAATTGCAGCCAGCGCTGCTTACTTCTCGTAAGTACAGTGGTTATAAGATCTGGCAACACCACTCCTGGGCTCTCCGCAGCAAACCTACTTATGAACAGTTCCTGAACGTGCTCCTACAAAACTGACCACAAACAGCAGCAGCCCATCTATCTTCCAGTCCAGAGGAGCAACTCCTGAGGCCAAGGTCCCTCCGTCCCGTCCCGTCCCCCCCCCCAATATTTGTGGAGCCGGGCCTCCCGAAAGTTGATGGGCATTGCCATTCAAATAGTGTGCCCGCACCAAGTCATGTGATCAGTTATATAGCTGCCAAGTTTTCCCTTTTCTCGCGAGAAAGCCTATTCAGCATAAGGGAATTTCCCTTAAAAAAGGGAGAACTTGGCAGCTATGATCAGTTATGTGGGGCGGGGCTTACCTGACCCCCTAATACTTTATTCAAGTTGGCACCCCGGTTCCTGTCTCTTTGCAGAAAAGGAGAAAAGGGTCAATGAGGCGATCTAGAAGCACATAACCAAGAAGATATCGATCGCTGATTATTGAGGAGATCTTTCCCTTCCCTGCAAATGTGTGCGAGTGTTTGTTTGTGTCTCCCTCTCTCCGACCCCCATCCCCCTCTCTCTCCCTCCTGAACTTGCCATTGCAGCCAAACGTAAGGAACTCTTCCGAAGAGCAATTTGTCGCTGCGCCCTCGCCGGTGATGACGCCGGTATCGCTTTCAAGCGCTTCTGATTAACCAGGAGCCCGGGCGGCGTTTGTTTGGGTTGAGTGTCTCGCGTTCGAGCTTGATCCCGCCTTTGGAGAAAGCCAAAATGGTTTGTTTGAGCAGAACAGGCGGAAATGAAACTTGGGGGCTGATTTGGTTACTCAGATAATGTTGTTCTCTATACAACCGCCGCCCTACTTTCTAGGAAATCGCTTCATTATTGCGGGTTTCAATTTCTTGTCCAGAACATGCTAAGCCTCCGCATCTGGGGAGCTACATAAATAAAAGAGACGAAACCGACGGTGGGAAAAGTAAAAGTCAAATAGGAACAGCCAGCAGACGAAGGAAGAGTCTCTCTCTCTCCCTCTCTCCTGTGCCTCAGTTTCCTTCTTTACTTTCTCTAACGCTCTCTCTTCTTCAGATTCCGTAGAAAAGAAGCGCCCCTGGCTTAAAACCCGTGGCTGAAGCTGCAGACAAATCCCCTCTTAAGGGAATTTATTCTTCAAATATATAACCAGATCTGCACAGGCGTCCAGTCTGGCATAAGTCACTTTTGGGAGGAGGAAAGCGCCAAGCGAAGAGGAGACTCAGATTAGGTAAAAAAACGACGCAGTTTGTCCGACTTCTTGCGTTTGGAAGCTTTCTGGTTTCACAGAACCCTTCTTCTGCAAGTGGAACAGCAAAGTAGCGGCATGGAGTAATACGGTACCTAGAGAATTTGAGGGTTGCAACACTGGCATTTCTGACACAATGGGCTGTCGTTTCATTACGCCGCGCCACCACTATGCCACTTCACATAGGAACGCAAGGAAAGAAAGGTCCCTGCTCCGATGAGGTTACAGTATAAATGTGGGCAGTGGGCGTGGGAAGAGACCGAGGGGGTTGGCTAGGGGGTGGGGGTGGAGAAAAGCAAAGTTGAGTAGAGATGAAGGTGAGCAAATGAGCTACAAGAAAGTTGGCTTGTTTCAGGTGGGGCAAGTGGGTAGCAAGAGAGTGCCTCTACTTTCCCATCTGCAATATGGGCCTAAAATGACGCGGACGATGCTGAATGGTGTGCTTGTTTAGTGAAAGGCCTGGAGAATTTAAGGAAAGCCAATACAGTAGCCTATGAACCAATAGCCTCTTTTGCTTCTACACTGCCTTTGAAATGTCCGAAGGGGATAAAAAGGACATAGTGCCCTGCCGCTCCGAAGGAAGGTTGAAGGTACTGGGCAGGGAAGGGAGGAAGGTCTGAAGGGGAAGGTTTCGTCCCTCGTCTCCCACTGCCGCCTCTTCTGCGGGACCTTTTGCGTCCCCCTGTTTATTTGGATAACTCTTCCGTTTTGCAAAGGCGTATGTCCCAGGCCTGCAGCTTTTTATAGCCAGCTAGTCCCCTTCCTGCGCGCTGCAGATTGCCAGGATCTCTGTGGGTCTCGATTCAGCGCCCAAGCCCTTGAACAGGCCGAGAAGCACTCCTATAGACTCTAGAGAGGGTTGATCATTTGGGCATATTGGTTTTCCTGGGGTGGCTCGTGGGTGTTGGGGTCACGAAGAGTCGGACACGACTAAACGACTAAACAACAACAACCTGGGTGTTAACTGAAGTCCCATCGCACAGGACTGATCGCACAGGAAAAATATAATAAAATGAAGATGGGCGCTTAAGGGACTGACGTAAGAGGGGATTGTGAGCTGATTGGTCAGAGACTAGTTTCCAAAGGGACGATCAGTCAGAGTGATGGAATCATAGAATTGTCGACTTGGAAGGGACCACGAGGGTCTTCTAGTCCAATTCCCAGAGTTCCCTGGGAACTGGGGTTGTTAAACCACTCTGAGAATTGTAGCTCTGTGAGGAGAACAGGGTCTGTAACAACTCTCGGAACCCTTAACAAACTAGATTTCCCAGGATTCTTTTGAGGGAAACCACGACGGTTTAAAGTGGTTTGATACTGCTAAGCAGGGACAATACGGTTTCAAATCTGATGGGGGACCCTTGTGTTGAGATTCCTGCATTGCAGGGGGTTGGACTAGAGATGGCCGTCGGGTTTCCATTCCAACTCTATGATTTCCAAAATCCATAGCCCTTCAGTGCACGCATGGGTGGGTAATGCTGGAATTTCAATCTGTGCTAGCCGGTGTGGAATCCAGGTGTGGAACAAGATTAAAGCACCCAGCGTGGAATCGTTTGTATTGCTCTCCACATGTAGTTGGACTCCAGTTCCCATGAGCCTCAGCAAGCCACCATGGCCTAGGGTCAGGGAATGACGGGAGTTGTAGTCCAGCAACTGCTGAAAGGCCCTCTGGTTCCCCTTTCGTTTGCTTCACCACCTTGGTGACTGGTGTAGTTTTCATCTGTTTGGGATGGGCTTCTAAGAAAGTGGGCGAAGTTCATCAACTTTCACTCTCCAGCCTGGCTGTAGCTCTGCTTCTCAGACCGTTTTCCCTTCTGCCTGCTGAGAAGGAGTTTCTTAGCTTTCCGTTTGCCCGCAGGCCACCAGGCAGCCGCTAGTTTTTGCAGTTCCCGTCCTTTCGAGGCACTGTTTTCACACGAGGTGAATCCCACGCTGTCTTCCGCTTCAAGGCCTGTGCAAGGAAACGGGCCGCTCCTGTAGCCGCTCAGGGGGCGGTGGTGGTAGGAGAGAGGCTGGGCAAAGAGGAAGGAGGGCGGATCAGATATAATTTCTGAGAAACATAACTTCTCCAGTCGGCGCGCAAGGAGCGCGCGAGAAAGAGCGCCCTTCAGCTCGTTCACACGTGCAACATGTAAACCTCTCTGATTCTCTTCAGCCGATTGCTCAACATTTGGTGAGTCGCAGTTCCACGTGTGAAGTGACTCCAACGATAAGCCTCGCTTCAGAGGCAACTCTGCGTGACACGCAGGTTCCGTCTGGCGGAGCTAGGGCTGGGGTGGCCCATTCACACATGCAAACCGTTGCTTGGGGTGCTGGACCAGTCAGCACAGACCACACACCCGAGGTTTCATATTCGCCCCCTCCAAAACGGAAGTAGTACACCAGAGCTGAACCGTGGACTGCTGAGATACTTGCTGATGTACCTGTACAGTATGTGTGAACCCAGCCTTTCCTTAAGAAGAAAGCTGTTGTAATGGCAAAGAGGACACGACTCATGGCAGGTTGAACTCAATGGGAAGGCGACCAAGAGCAGAGCTCGAGCGCTTCCTTTTATTGAAAGCTCAGGATGACAGTTAATCAGGGGCGTAGCCAGGATGAAAATCAGGGGGGGCAAGGGGCGGGGAGCAAGGGGCGGGGCCAAGGGGCGGGGGCGGGGCCACATCGGAGCAGCCCGAAATCGGGCTGCTCCGACTCCCTCCTCCCCCTCCGCGATAGGAAGGGACGAGGGGGAGCCAGGATCAGCCCGAAATCGGGCTGCTCCGACTCCCTCCTCCCCCTCCACAATCGGAAGGGACGAGGGGGAGCCAGGATCAGCCCGAAATCGGGCTGCTCCGACTCCCTCCTCCCCCTCCACGATAGGAAGGGACGAGGGGGAGCCAGGATCAGCCCGAAATCGGGCTGCTCCGACTCCCTCCTCCCCCTCCACGATCGGAAGGGACGAGGGGGAGCCAGGATCAGCCCGAAATCGGGCTGCTCCGACTCCCTCCTCCCCCTCCACGATCGGAAGGGGCGAGGGGGAGCCAGGATCAGCCCGAAATCGGGCTGCTCCGACTCCCTCCTCCCCCTCTGCAATCGCTGGGGCAGGTGGAGGGAAAGCCCCAGAGCCGCGCAAAGCGGTTGCCTGGCTTTCCCTCCGCCCGCCCCACAGCCAGCCGGCTAGAAGGGACGTCTCCCTTCTCCCTTGCTGGCTGTGGGGCGGAGGGAGGGAAAGCCAGCCAAACGCTTTGCTCGGCTCTGGTGCTTTCCCGCCGCCCGCCCCACAGCCAGCCAGGGAGAAGGGAGACGGCACCGGGCGGGCAGTGGGGCAGGCTGGCCAGTGGCCCTGCTTCTAGGGGGGGCAATTGCCCCCTCCTGCCCCCCCTGCCTACGCCCATGCAGTTAATCATTACAACGACAGTGTAACTTCTAGCCAATTACAGCAGTGCAGTCCCATACAAGGTGATGTTTCCTGTAAGGTCACAACCGGTCACTCCCTAAGACATCCTCCATAGCCCACGTGTTGTTTTGCCATGCCCTCTGTCCATGTCACTCTGTAAACACCCCCTCCTCATTCCCATTGTGTTGCCCTCCTTGGCTTGACCCATCTGGTTTGTCCTGATTCATCTAGTTCCCTCCAGATCCTCCTAGAATCCTTCTAGCTCTGTTGTGACCTGTTGCCCTGCTGACCTGAGCCTCTGACCTGTCCTTCTTCACATGTTTCCCATTCTGACATTAGCCGGTTTGCCATGCTAATGCCCACACTCTTGAAGATCGGTGTGGCTTGCCAGCACCAGATCTCAGTCATTCCCACACATGCCAGCACCATTTCCTCGTGTAATCCCCACAGAAAGCTCCATTGAAACCAATAGAAGGTGCTGCCCTGGGACGTGCTCAATGAGCTCAAACCACACACACAAAAACCTTGGTTTTACGAGGCTGTGCAGAGCCTGTCGAATAATTATCTCTGTGCATAAATCCACAAGAGAGGATTCGCAGCCCAGCGCTACACGTGCGTAACGCGAAGAACCTGGGGCCTGTCCATTTTGCCTCCCAACGCAGGTTCTAGGAATGCTAGAAACTTAGTACAGTATTTGTTTTTAAATGCAATCTGGGAATCTGAGGTTTAAGATTTGTGGGGGTGGGGAAGCTACTGTTCCCATCACCCACCCACCCCCGCCAATGCAGGCAAGGCGTGCAAGTCGTTGATAAAGGTCCAGCAAGAGGCTGCAGACTGTAGGGCGCTAGGTCTCGTCTCGTCTTTCCCCCGAGTTAGACTGACCCTCCTCCTCCTCCCTTGGACTGCGCTCTCCTCCGAAGTCCGTGGGAAATCCGGTTCTTTAGTTTCGCGAGGTTCGGGACCTTTTTTGCTCTCTCGGTCTCTTCCTGTCGTCACTTGGAGCGCTTGCCAAGGCAATCTCCGACACTCGGCTTGGCACTCAGGCGCTCCGAAGCCGAGCGGGGCTGCGGCTTGGCAGGCCAGGAATCAACCCCGCTGTCTCTGGCGGACCGTGCCGGGACCTGAAAGCGTGGGAGGATGTGGCCGCCTGCCCCCCCTCCATCGAATGGAAAAACAGTGGGGTTTCTTTCGGAGCTCAGGGGCTCGACGGTAGCGCTGGCAAACGGTAGCCGGCCCCCTTCGCGGTTTCGCGTGGCGTCGACCTCCGTGGACTTGTCTGGTCCACGGAAGGCTCTGCCACAAGAAATCACAAAGGTGTCGCGCGTGGGACTCGTTGCTACGTGGTCACCTCTTTCCGGGTAAAGCAGGGGTGCCAACTTGAATAAAATGTCGCCCCCCCCCCTTAGATAATCTCTGCCCCACATGGAGTTAGCACCTATGACGTAAAGGATCGACTTGGGAGTCAATCCCACGGGAATCCAGTGGGTCTTACTTCGGAGCATGCATAGAATCACAGGTTCGTAGAGTTGAAAGGGAGACCAGGGTCATCTAGTCCAACCCGCTGTAATGCAGGAATATGCAGGTGGCCCATGTGGGCATCAAACCTTGGCGTCATCAGCAGCATGCTCTAAACCAGCTGAGCTAAGAGAGGCTGGATGGTGCAGTTAGGGGTCCTTTAAATCAGAGCCCAAGTCGGGTGTCACCATCAGGTCACCAAACCCGTGTCTCCTGTAAAGGAAATCCCATCGATCTCGGTGGGGTTTCTTTCCCAGATAAAGTCGCAGAGCCTAGAGGCTTATTTCCAAATTCCGGCCAAATCAAACCAGACTTGCTGCCAGGCTCACCAGTCCAATTTATCGAAAGTAGGAATAGCGTCCATGGGCGTAGCCAAGGGGGGCAGCTGTCCCCCATCAAGTATGTCAATAAAAATCCTTAACTGAGGTTCTGCCCCCCCCCTAACATGAAGCCTACACCCCGTACATAAATCAAGGCTATGCCCGTGATAGCGGCGTCGTGACGCATGGACGTGGACTGCCCCGACTTCCACAAAGTTAGAAGAGGGAATCGTGACCAGCGGTGGAGAATTATTAATAGCGTTTTTAGTCCCTGGTGGGCTCAGTCCCTTGGGAGATTCTCCTGCGCAAGCCCCGCTGCTGCGAATGAGAGCAAAGTGGCTCGTGTCTTTTGTTGGAATGACGCAGCCAAGTTTAAAATCGCCTGCTGAAGAATCCTAAACAGATTTACTGGGAGGTAAATCCCATTGATGAATCCCAACCTCACTTTCCTGGGAGTAAGCTCCATTGAATTCAGTAATATTTGCTTCTGAGTAGACATGGGTTGGGAAAGCGCTGCTAGTGCCCTTGATTTCAACGGGAGAATTAAGCGTGGGTTTATTCCTTGAGCCTATTTAACTCTGGCTGGGATCCTGCGCTGTCTTGACACCCCCCCCCCATTAATTCTTCTTATATGAGGGTTAGCTCCCATATATTTCAAGTAAATATAATCTGGAGTGAGTTTTATTGTGGCTCTTCGGTCACGTTTTATTTACACAGGCAAAGGATGCCCGGACAAAAGATTGCTCCCCCCGCAACGTCAGAGCAGTTTTTATATTTTTGGAAGGGTTATGTTTCCTTGACAAGGGCAGCCTTATATCCTGACCGCGGCGGGGGGTCTATTTTGATGCTCCGGAAAGTTCATATAGAACTATGCAGATTGCAGACTTGAAAGAGGCGGGAGGGGCCCTTTTGAACGCCACGATTTCGTCTGCGGAAAAGTAAATGCGAAATAACCCAGGCTGCTGGAGAGGCTGGTATGAGTAGTAAAAATAAAAGAGTGCATAGACAAGATCTCCTTCCAATCCAAGTTATTAATCCTAACATCACCATCACGGTAGCCGGCCTATTCAAGGTAGTATTCATTAACTTGAAATGACTGTAACTCCGTGTTTCTCTTCTGACAATTATTAACAATTATTTAAAAACACAAAACAAAACAAAAATCTTTTTCTTTTCTTTTTACTGTCGGTGTAGTCAACATCTATCCGTCAATCACTTGCGATCAACATTGCTTGCTGACCAAAATGTGTTTAAAGAGCAACTAATCTAATGTTAGGACCCAGGTGGCGCTGTGGGTTAAACCACAGAGTCTAGGGCTTGCTGATCAGAAGGTCGGTGGTTCGAATCCCTGCAATGGGGTGAACTCCTGTTGTTCGGTCCCAGCTCCTGCCCACCTAGCAGTTCGGAAGCACATCAAAGTGCAAGTAGATAAATAGCGGGAAGGTAAACGGCCTTTCCGTGCGCTGCTCTGGTTCGCCAGAAGCGGCTTTGTCATGCTGGCCACATGACCTGGAAGCTGTACACTGGCTCCCTCAGCCAATAAAGTGAGATGAGCGCCGCAACCCCAGAGTCAGTCACGACTGGACCTAATGGACAGGGGTCCCTTTACCTTAATCTAATTTAAGTAAACCAAGTGAAACATCTTCTTAAAGAAATTCTGTCTGTGTTCTGAGATATCTCTCACAATGTTCCAATGTGAGGATTCACAGCAATTCTGCCTGGAGGTAGAGCTGACAACACAGGGGATGTTTTGTTAAAGTTCTGATCTTAAGTTTAACTCAGACCATGCTCAAAAGCCACAGCTGATGATGGGCTTTCACTTCTAAGGTTGACTTGCAGTTGACTGTCAATGACTGGTCACAATATCGACTAAGGATATGTTCATAAGTGTATGCTTATCACATGAGACCTGCAACATTACTTGATGAGCTCCATGTGTGCAATAGCCATATCAACACCACAGTCAGTATATAATTTAGCATTATCATCTCAAACACAGCTATCAAAACAACTCACATATTCCATTGATGGTCTGATTCACACATGCATGTGTATGTCATAGCTGAATTCTTGAATTGCCACCATCAGAAAGTTTTTTGGGTGATACGAAGGCTCTCCAGGACAAGATCCAGACTCTGAGATTCCTGGTTTAAACCCTAGTACGTAGGGTTTTGGAGTATTCTTGTGCTATAACAGTCAATATATTTTAGGAATATATTTTAGGCGATAGCAGAGTGATCGAGCATGTACTTTGCTAATCCCTTGCCTCTCATCAGGTCAGATTATTTGTCCATTAGGCCCTTGAGACTCTCCAGCATCTCAAATGGGTCTTTCATCAGATGTTAACTGAAGATATAAGGGACTGAACTTGGCACCGCCACCTACTGCATATAAAAGAAGTAGCTACAATGTCTCTTTAGCTGAGGTGAAATACCTCTTCCTGAGTCCCTGGGGGACTGCTGTCAGTCGCTATAATACTGGGATAAATGAATCAGCTGTCTTGTGGGAGGATCTGCAGCCCAAATTACAAATGCATGATTGCTAGAGAGTCACAAACAGGGGACTGTATGATGTCACATCCTCTAACCTTCTGTGGCAAGAGAGGGAAGAAGAGGAAACTTACCAGTAATCTTCTTCCTGTCACTGCACACTCTTTTTTTCTTACCTGTGATGGGGTAGAGATGTCTGTGATCTCTCCTCAAGGGAGCACACACCATTTTGAGCTTGACAATGGACTTCTGTAACTTTTAAGGAGTGTTGCCTGCCTGATTTTCATCACTGGCACATCTTTCAATGTGAGTCAATCTTACATTTTCTTGTTTGCTCAAGAAGTCTGTTAAGAGGGAAACGTAGAAGGGAGATGGTCCAAGCCTGTCAAAAGCGTAATTAAATATCATGAGTGTTCTAGGCTACACAACCTTGTTTCTAAAAGCTTCTAAAGAAAAGCTGGTGGGTTTTTTTTTTTTTTACTGCTGAAATACGTATCTGCATTCTTACACAAGAAAGAAGAGGAAGGATAATTGATAAATAAAACATCTCTTCCAGCTCATCTAAAACCATCCAACAAGTCTCACATTGTATAGGACAGCTGCTGTGTTCCTATGTGTGTGGTGGCTAATAAATGACAAGTGTTTCTCCTAGCACCCTGCATGGTCCATTGACCATGCACAGGTCACCAAAGATCACTGTATAAACCAGATGTGGGGGACTTTTGGCTCCCCACTTGCTGAACTACAACTCCCATCATTCCTGGACATTTACCATGTTTGCTGGGGCTGATGGGAGTTTTAGTTTAGCAACATCTGGAGGGCCAAAGTGCCCCCCAGTATAAACCATGCCCTCTCCCATCTCATATGCCACTTAGCAATGGTAGTGTACAGACCACCAGCTTCTGCTCAGTTTTTTAATTGGCTCAATCATGTATGAGCAGGGGTTAGTTAGATTGCTTACAGTTAGGGCCTTCTGCTAGGCACCATCCTTGAAAAGTCAACATTTCTTTTGGAACTGGATCACTTCCCTGGATCTTGGCAGAGAGCATGAGACTCTTAATCTCAGGATTGTGGGTTCGAGTCCCATGTTGAGCGAAAGATTACTGCATTGCAGGGGGTTGGACTATACGATCCTTATGGGCCCTTCCAGTTCTATGATTCTAAATATTTCCCCCCCTTTCCTTTTCTATAGTTTGTGGAGGGTGCTGAAAACTCTCTTTTCGCACTCTCCAGCCCCTCTTCACAGTTCACAGGATTCATTGGGAAGAGGGAATGAGTATTAAATCAGTTCAATGTGTAGTTAAGATGGGACTGAAATGAGAATGGCTAGAACTGGATATGGGCATTAGCTTCCCAGAGACTGAAAGAGGGTTTGATTGCACTTCTTGGCATGGACGTGCATCCTATTTTGGCTTGTAGTAAGTTGTCCGTATAGTTAAAGCTATGGTTTTCCATGTAAGTGAGAGCTGGACCATAAAGAAGGCTCATCGCCAAAGAATTGATGCTTTTGAATTATGGTGCTGGAGGAGACTCTTGAGAGTCCCATGGCCTGCAAGAAGATCAAACCTATCCATTCTTAAGGAAATCAGCCCTGAGTGCTCACTGGAAGGACAGATCCTGAAGCTGAGGCTCCAATACTTTGGCCATCTCATGAGAAGAGAAGACTCACTGGAAAAGACTCTGATGTTGGGAAAGATTGAGGGCACAAGGAGAAGGGGACGACAGAGGACAAGATGGTTGGACAGTGTTCTCGAAGCTATGAACATGAGTCTGACCAAACTGCGGGAGGCAGTGGAAGACAGGAGTGCCTGATGTGCTCTGGTCCATGGGGTCACGAAGAGTCGGACACGACTAAACAACAACAACAACAAAGTTGGTTTTGCATGCTTCCTTATTGCTTCAGAAACTTGCAAGAGAGGGATGAAACCAGCTTATTGTTGTTGAAGTGGAACACAACTCAGCTTGGTGAGAGGGGTTTGCATGGGTTAAAACAAACAAAGAAGGGAATTTCCAAGTTGTACACTGGGGTTTCCAAATGGGTGATGACCCGACATACTTTTAACTGGAGATGCTGCCAAGTGGACCTAGCATCTTCTTCTATCCAAACATGTTCTTTTACCACTGAACCATGGCCCTTCCCATCTTGATCTTGACCAGAGGTGGCAGATCAAAAGAGACACTGTGTTTGTCCCATGGGTGCACAGTTGCCTCCAAAAGTACTTTTTAGATCACATGTATATGCCAGCTTTCTTCCAAGGAGCTCAAGGCGGCGTACATGGCCCTCCACCCTTTTATGTTCACAACAACCCTGCAAGATATGCTGAGAGGTAGTACATTGGTTCAACGTCACCCAGTGAGCTTGCCTAACTGAGCAGGGATTTGAACCTGGGTCTTCTCAACTCTTCGCCTGGCATTCTAACTGCTGGACCACTCTGGCTCTCAGTGCGTCAGCAGCAACCTACTTACCCAAAAAACACAGAGGAGTTGTGCATGGATAATATTCAGTCAGTACCAAAAATGAACTGCACCCAAGTCATTGCTGCAGAAGTAATGCTGTTTCACTTTGCTCGTGTGAACCCAGTCTGAACCAGGTGGCAGTTGTTATTGCAGATTGATTAATTCATATTCAAAGAGAACGATTGGCTCAGTCTATGGAAAGCTTTGCACTTCTCCCAGCTGTTCGCAAGCCAGACTTGGAAATGTGCTAATAATCAGCAGCAGGTTTGGGGCTTTCTCTCCCTTTCCTTGTTCGTGAGAGGTTTTCATTTAATTTTGTCTTTAAAAGTCAAGGCCCGTAAAATATAACAACCCATGCTCAAAGGTAGGGCTGAGTTACCGAGTGTTGGATTATTAAATGAATTATGAAAATAGTTTGGAAAAAAATATAAGCACCTCTAAAAAGTTTGCCAAGTCCTGAGATAATAACTTTGTGGGAAACCCAGTCTCCCTCCTGGACTCTATGATGACCAGGTGTAGGGGGTGGGGCATTAACAATAAGTTATTTTAAATCCATTTTATTGGCTATTTTGGGGCAGGCAAGAATGACTTTCAGTTTCCTCACATGGTTACTGTACTGTAAGCTGTACTGAAACTCGTGGGACTTCTTTTCCAATACCCGTGTACAGGATTTTTGATTTTCCACCCTACGTAACCACATCTCACTGATTTAAATGGAACATACTTCCCAGGAAGTATGCTTTGGAAGTATGCATTGCTAGGTACTTAAAAACAAAAAACTTGGACCAAAGGTCTGTGACTAAGATTTGCATAAGCTTTGCAGATGCTTTTTTATATAAATAGATGGAACATTTAGGCCAACTTTCAGAAGATCAAGAACAAAAACTCTGGCTTCTCTTGCTGTCCAAGATAGGGTACCAATGGGATTTTCTGGAGCCTTTGCTTGGCCATCTCATACAACAATTGCAGTGTCCTTCAACCTTGAACCTCCCTTCCCCCATTGTTGAACTACAACTTCCACCACCTTTGGCAATGGTCAGGGATGATAGAAGTTACAGATAAGAACTCCCAGGGAGCCAAAAGTGATGAACACAGAGCTATTGCATGTATCTTTGGCCAAATTACAATGGTGACTGGCTGGGTCTCACCAGCGCTGTGCTTCGTAGGGTACCCAATCACCCATAAGCAAAAACTGAAAAAAGGCAGAAGGCTCAGGAGATCTTGGTCCAGCATGAATGACATGGCACATGGACCTTGAAACACCCTCTCACAACAGCCTTGGCTCATCTAAGACAAGGACTTTGATAAGAAGCCATTTTGTTCCACCAAAATGAATCAAATGGCTTAAATCAGTCACTTTCAGCCTTTTCAGATTCGGGTCCCACCTGTAAACTGGACGCATTTCTTAATTTTACCATGTATTTGTACGATGGTAGTGCTGCTGTTGCAACCCACCATACCGTAGATTGGGCCATGACCCAGTTGTGGGTCCTGACTCATTACTTGAAGAAGCCCAGTGGCTTAAATTAAAGTATGTCAGCACTACTGAGTGGTATATCTGTTGCTAGACACGACAATGAAAGGAAGCCTATGGACACTTCATTTCTTTCTCACAAATGCAGGCCTCTTAACTGCCCAAACAATGTCTACCAAGACACACCCATTCATTCCCCCATCCTTCTAGAGTTTCATTCCAGTCCTTTCCAACTATGCTATGCAAAGGGTTAATACAGGTCAAGGAAAGGCCTGTAGAGCTACACTCAGCCATGTATGTGGGCTACACAAACCACAAGCAAAAGACAACAAGGCTCCTGTAACTGCCCCCCCCATTCATAATTGGACTCGAAGTGTACATATACAAGTATTAACTATTTTTCACACAGTTGTAATTGCTTAATTGAATCTTGGATCTGGGTGATAAGAGCACATCAGTCTCTGAAGGACTACAGTTTTCCTCCTTGATCTTGTTTACAGTGAAATCACGAACTTTTTGATTTCTTTAGAGAGATCACGCAATATTATTGTTACTTTGCTTACAGTGAAGGTTCGTAACCGTCTCCTAGGAAATTGAAACACTATCCTGGCCAGACTATTCCCATGCTACCAATAGTGCTGAAATAGCTCAAAGGACAGGCTGATTGCTTAGAAGCAGGGGTGCCAAATTGAATAAAATATTGGGATCACATAATTGATCACATGATGTGGTTCACACACACCACGTGAATGCAGGGCCGTCTTTAGCAGATGCGGCGCCGGGGTGCAAGGCCCCCAAATTACCATGGATAGTGTTGGGGTGGCTGCAGCTGCACACTGCCAGCCATGGGGGATGTGTGCAACTCTCCCCCATGCCGCTGCAGGACAGCGATCCCCGCAGAGGCTTGGAAGTGAAATTGTGCCCCTCCCAAGCCTCCTTGGGAGGAGAGCGATCCTCACAGAGTCTTGGGAGTCTTGGGAGGGAAGCTGCACGCCCACCAGCCGTATGGTTGGCGGGGTGCAGCTGGCAGGCGTGCAGGGAAAGGGGAGGCCACTGGCAAAGCTGCACAACTCCCCCACTTGCTTGGGCGCCCCTGAGAGGCCGGCGCCCTGGCGCAACACACCACTAAGCCCTATGGGAAAGACGGCTCTGCTTGAATGACAATGCCAAACAACTTTGGGGCCCCCCTCAAATATTTTATGGGGGGGGGAGCGAAGGCCCCATGGCCTCTGGCTCCTAGGCAATGCTATACACGCCTAATCTAACACTTTTACTCTGAACTGACCAGACTCAGGAAAGGACGTTTATATAGTCACTCTAGCTCAGAGGAAGCAGGAGACAAGAAGGTTGGGAGGTCAGTGACTCCCTGCACATAATTGCGAGGGAGGGGAGGCGGTGGTGGGGCGACCAGGAACTCCCTGTATCAGAATGGCTTTGTCATCTAAGCTCTTGCGTTCATCAAGGATCTCCCAAACCTTGGGAGGCGCTTCTAGTTGCTTCTGTCTCTCGGCTCGACCTTCCCGCTAGGGGGCGCTGGGCTCTTGCGGAAACCGAGGACCAGAGCGCAGCATCAACGCACCACCGCCTTAGGCGGCTGATGGTCCCTTTTGCTCCCACCCGCCTCCCGTCACTCTGCAGAGCCACTTAAGGCCTTGAAGTGGCTGATAAGGGGGGGACTGAGAGTTTGAAGAGCACTGGGGCCCCTGCCATTGACACATGCTTAAAAGCCCAGCACGCGCGCTCTTTAGCTGCCTGAGATCTGGGTGCCTTGGAACAAAGAAAGGGGGAAGCTGGGCGGGGGGGGGGGGAGTTGATTGGCTCGACTGAAATACATACAGAAGATCAAACTTGAAGTGCAATTCAGTGCGCGTGTGTGGCCCAGACGTTCGCCCCATTCAGTTCAATGGGGTTCACTCCCTGATAGTGAACCCCCACCGAACTCAGTTCGACTTCCTCCTGAGCAGACGTGTACAGGATTGTCCGTCCATGTGGCAGAATGCCTCTCTGAGCTCGAAGGCACTAAACTTCGTAGTAAACATGCACAGGGTTGGGCTATACATGTGCGTCAAACCGCAGCCCAAAACCACGTTGGAAGCACTGCTCGTCATATAAACACTGAAAGAGCGAAGGAAATCCATCCTTTTAACCACCCGGATTGTGCATGTAAAATGTTTCAATCGCTTTAAGCGATTACTAATCCTAAAAGCAAGTTAACAGGATGCCACTATACCTCCCAATAGTTTTTTTTTTAAAGCTCATACTGGCGATCTTGAGGACTAGGAGCACACATGTCCTTTTTAAAAAAATGAAACGTGACGTTCTTCGTATTTGATTAAGTGTTCTGTGCAGTTATGTATATGCATGCATGAGCTCTACGTTTCGGCCAACATGATGACATCGATTAGGAATAAAGCACACAGCGAACACACGTGCTATTGATTTTTAAAAAGCAAAGTCCAACTGCTAGCGTTTCTGTTTCAAAACGTATCAAATAATATTTACACCAATAGATTAACTGAAAGTGGTTAGGAAGGTAGAAAGGATAAAATGTCGGCTTTGAGGCTGGCAGACTAATTTCAGCAATAATGTCAGAATAAGTATCACAATCACTGCAATCCTAAACACACGCGCTAGCTCACTTGGAATTTATATTTCTAAGTGCGCCCTGAAGCGGTCGTCATTTCAAGGTGCTATTGAAAGAAAGTTCTGTCGATTGCAATTTGCAAATAAAACAAACTGGGTTTGCAAACCTATTATACACTTCTTGGAAGTATGCCCACTGAACACGGTGGAAATTACTTCTGAGTAAGCACGCACGTTTTAACACCTTGTCTTAAAAGGGCTGCCAATCTCTGGGTTCCTAGAGAAACGTCAACACTCTCAAAATCCTAAGTTTTTGTTACGGGAAAACGTCGCTGTGCGACTCCAGCTTTCCTTCTGAACCTTTTTTCCCTTTCATAGCTTTAGGGTTTGTTAAGGCGACCCACTTCTGAAGCTAGCTTTTGCTGTGGCTTTAAGGAACGGTTCTTTAAAAAGAAAAGAAAAGAAAAAGGGGGCGGGAGGTTGGGAAATGGAAATGTGGAAAGCCCTGAGCCGCATTTTGCACAGGGGAAGATGGCAGAATTTTGGATGCTACCACATAAAATTAGGAAGGAGAAGCATTTTGTCTGCTTTCAATCTCGTTAAAGAAAAAAAAACCAATCTCTCTCTGCATGTAATAAACTAGAATAGCAGGGAGACGACTGTGCCAATCCTTTCTGCCGGGTGAGCTAACTTATTGCATGCAGGGATGATTTTTTAAGTATTATTAGCAGGACGGAAGCATTAAAAATAAGGAAAACCCAAACTTTCAGCCTGTAGTGGTACGGTCCAAGATTCTACCTCCTTAGTCTAGCTTTTTCATTATGCTTCAGCTGTAACTAGTTCTACTCCCATCAGCCCCAGTCAGCATGACCCAAAGCCAGAATTGATGGGGGTTGGAGTCCGAGATCCCCTATACTTTTAGGCACAACTGATTTGCGGATGAAGTTATTGTGGGAAAGAAACTCTTCTTCCCTTGGTCTAGTGGGAATGGAGCATGAGGAGACAGTGCGGTGTAGTGGTTAGAGCGTTGGATTAGTTCCTGGGAGATCAGGGTTTAAATCCTCACCCTCAGGCACGAAGTTCTCTTGATAACCCTTGAACACCTATTGGCCTTTCACCCCACCTACCTCGCAGGGTTGTTGTTGTGAGGATAAAATGGGGAACTGGAGAACAATTCACCCCTTGGAGGAATGTAGACATGTGAGTTAAATTTAGAATACCAACAGCAAGAGTGGCCCTGGATGATGATGATGATAATAATACCAAGGTCGCAGGTTCAATCCCTATATGGGACAGCTGCATATTCCTGCATTGCAGGGGGTTGGACTAGATGATCCTCAGGGTCCCTTCCAATTCTGCGATTCTATGATTCAGTTGTTGCGACTGTGCAACCTACCTCTGACTAGCAAGAAAAACAAAAAAGTGAAAGCAGCAGTGTGATAGAAAATAACAATAAGGAACAAGTGTCAAGAAGAAGTTTGTGTTTTAAAAAGGCAACAGCAACGCTACAACTCCATAAAAAAAAAGCGCCTCGGTTTACAAAAATTAGCAGGAAGCAAACTTAGTCGCTGCCTCCAGGCAAGGGGGGGTGGGAATCTCCGTCCATTTCAGCCTTCAACTGCGGAGAGAGTGTCCTTCCCTTGAGTCGATATTTTTTTGAAATGTACACACATTTGAAGGCAGGTTTACAAGCCAGAGGGTCTGGTCAATCCAACAGGGAGCTTCCCCTGGTGATTTATGTCTCAGGAGAAGTTGGTGGGGTGGCAAGGATTGTTTCAACCCGTTTATTTGTTTCGCTTTTGTGTCACAGGAGGAGGGCGGCGGTCTCTCACTTCTGTTTCTTAAACACCCCCCCCCCATTCATACTTTCTCGGGCTGTTCCTGGATCCTGGGAGAATCTGGCTTTGCAAGAGCTGAGCTGCCTGCAACACGAACGCCAGGGTCCATTGCAGACTCGGAGGAGCGCAAAGGGCGCTTGTAGGTGAAAGAACTAAGCAGCTGACATTCGTTTCTGATCAAGACTTGACCCAATGCCGCCTTCCCCGTCTCTTTTGCAAGGATCTACGCTCCAGAGCGATCTGTTTAAGTGCACTTACAATAAACAGAACTCCCTGTGTGGAGGCTGGAATCCAGCCGGCTGAGCACGTTTTCTTGGAAGTAAATCTAATTTCAGACTTCCAAGGAAGCATGTTAAGGGCTGGGTCTCAGTCCAAGCAGACTACAATCCTACACATGTTTACTTCGGAGTAAACACCATGTAACACAGGAAGCGGTTCTTCTACTGACTCAGGTTATCTAAGGCACACCATACTTTTAAAGCACATCCAATTCACTTTTAAAGCACATGGCTCCCCACAAAAAGATTTGTGGGAACTATAGTTTGATATGGGTCCTGGGAATTGTAACTCCATAAGGGGGAAACTACGTTCTTTGGGGGAAGTGTTGTGCTTTAAATGCGTGTTAGACACGCTTTAAATGCATGGTGTGGATATTGTGCACACGCAACCTGGCAAGGCTTCAGATTGGATGCTTTTTGCACGCAAGGCCTGCACTTTCCCACTAAGCCAACAGGACTTCCTTCTGAGTAAGATTTGGGCTATTTCAGTAATAATTTGTGCCCCAACTGTAAGCGGGCAGAGAGCAGAGAAATTAAAGTTGTGATCAGTGGCATAGCTTTGGGGGCAGCGGCAGAGGGGCTGTTTCCCCAGGTGCAATTTTTTTGGGGGAGGGTGGTTTTGGGTGTGTGTGTGTGTGCAAAATTTCAAAAGAAAATGGTTTTTTGACAGTGTTTTTTTTAATTTAAAAAAATCAAGAGGTGTAAAAATTTCATGAAATAATAATTATTATTATTATTATTAAGTTGCTGTCATTGTCCCCTTCCCAGCTTCCCTCTCCCTGCTGGATAAACCCTTCCCCACTGCAATTGCCAGGAACCACTTGCCTTGGCCTGGGCACTGGCAACTCATGCTATGTCACTGGTTGTGATGGTGCAGGATGTGGGATGTATCATCACTGAAGCAGTCAACTACAACATTTCCTGTTGCCTAGAGTGGACACACAGGGAAATGTTGCTCCAGACAGGGAGGGCTTCCTGTCATACCTGCTCTGGAGCCTCCCCCTCCCCCAGGTATGACCAGGTAGATTGGCGTGACTCTAGCAGACCCTGCAAAAGCGCTAGTCATGCAGCCATCTTCCCCTTTTCCCCCTTTTCTCCTTTCAGATTCCTCTTCTGGCTCTTAGCCAGCACATGGCTCATCCTTACAGAGGATGGAAGCCACAAGGTAGAAAGTCTGAGGCCTGGCTGAGACTTCTCTTCTCTACAAATGTAACTGTGACCACAAGATAAAACCTGCCTTCAGATTACTGCTGTGAACTGAATGTAAGTAAACATTACTCTTGTTTTTAAAGAAGACTGTCGTGTTGTTATTATTTTAGGTGGGGAAATAAAAGGGGAAATTTGCCAGGGACAAGCCAGACTGGACTGCTAACTTAAATGATTATAACAAATCACCAACTCGCTTCCAGCAACCTGCAAGGGAATGTGCTCCGCTGCTTGCTCACTAGCTTGAGTGAGGAGGGATAATACTTAGTCAATATATCCTCTCCTACTTTCCTCAACATTCCCACATAGGTGAGGAGAACCGAGACAGTATGGCAATGAAATATAAGTTGCTAGAAACCCCAGGGGGGCTGCATGCTATGGTACTCAGGTTCTGCTTGTAGGGCACCCATAGGCATTTGGTTGTTAGAATAGGATGCTGGCTCTGATGAGTCCTTGGCCTGGTCCAGCAGGCTCTTCTTGTGTTCTTATGGGGGGAAAAACCCCTTCCCTGCCCCCTTTCGCTTACTTCCGAAGCAACAACTTTTCTTAAGTTGCGTTCATCCAGTTTACAGACCTTGAATTATCATCCTAATGTAGAGTGACAGAAGAAGACAACATACACAAACACATTTTTAGCAAAACCATAACAAAGTGGTCAATGCAATCTCGAGAAATTACATATAAGAGTTCCATTGTGTGCAATAAAGAAACCAGATGAGGAATGCCATCCATCCATCCATCCATCCTCCAGCAAATTTGATTTTGCCTAGAATGATTGATGCCGAGGAGGCGGAGCCTATCTAGTCTGTTTTGATTCACAACAAGTACCAATCAAAGGATGCCAAACAGAATGAAAAGGAATCTTGTCTAGCTAGTTTCTCTGTCAAACAAATCATGTGCAAGAGCTTTCAGATCAATATCCGTTATGATACAAGATGCGGCTGATGCAGGAGAGGGGTATCACTGCACAGATTCGGCAGCGACAGAAGAAGCACTGAAAATGGAGGGATGCTATCGTTGAGTCTTGCTGCTAGTCTTTGCTGTGGTCCTTTTCTGTAGCTGTGAATTTATTCTCTTCTTATTCCCCCCCACACTGCAATACTAGTGGAGTCTGATAGGCTGTGCATGTTATCATGATGTCAAGATATTGGATGGAGTATTGAGTGATCTGTGTGGGCATCTGATTCACACGCACACCATTATGAGCACAAATCCCCCCCCCGTCCATAAAAATGAAAATAAATGGAATATTTAATGCATTACATTAAGTGATCTCAGCTAGAGTATGCAAACAATTTGAATTTGCGGAAGGAAGAAGTATTTTAAAAAGTGATTCTGGAGGAAATACTGGTGCGTGCTCAATCATAGCAGCAGTGTAGCAAACACCAAACACCAAACGCCAAGCATTTATGTGATTAAATTAATTTCTAATTTGATGGGCCAAGGCTCTGACTCAGTATAAAGCACCTTCATATATTCTTTCTCTTCACAAGGGAAAATTTCTTTCTTGCATGGAGCATAAGGCTACCAATGACTAGTGCTAGACCTAGGGTGGATCTAAACACAGGAAAAAACCCGCTATAAATAAGACAGAAATTAGATCGTTATAATAAAAGTGGGGGGGGAAAAATCCCTATGGAAAATCGTGTTTTCAAATTTCCTGCTCTCTGGCACCATCTGGTGTTGCGTATTAATAGTGCATTCTAGTTGCTGTTTCTTTACTAATGTAGCTGAGTCCCTACTGTGGTGCAATAGGTCAGTGCATCTGACTATTAACCAGAAGGCTGGTGGTTCAAGCCCAACCACGGATGGCTATGGGCAAGATTTCTGTATTGCAGGGAGCTGGACTAAACAATTCTGGATTAAATTCATCTCCATTAGACAGACATCTTCTTTTACCCCCTTACCCCACTGAACAAACTCAGTGGAACTTGCTTCTGGATGTGCATATATAACATTGTATCATTAGTTCATTTTCGCATGGACAGGGCTATGGGATTTGCAGACACACACCAAAAAGAGCAACATTGATGTATCATTGGGGTGTTGCGAGGATATAATGGGAGGGGGAGAATCAGGTATGCTACCTTGAGCCCTTTGGAGGAAAGGCATGATATAAACACAATACATAAATAACAAATGAATAGGTCACATTACACCTCAAAAACATAATCAGGTAATTTGGGATGAGGAAGTCCTGGGAGGAAATTGGATAAGCAGAAGTTTGGAAGCATCCCTAAAGCTAGGACTAAACCTGTACCACATTTTCTTTGAGAAGTGTCTTAATGATTTTGAGTCAGTAAGTGGGACCTCAGAATCTTTTTTTTTATTTAATAAAAATATTATGAAAAGACTATAATATCTCAGCAGAATTATTCTGTTTAAAAGTCTGAAACTTTATTTCAGCAACAATTTCCTTGTCTACAGCTTTACAAGGCTGTAAATATCCCATGGACATAATGAAATCTGACATCATATGGCAAAGTACTTACACTTGCCAGATCATTTATGAGCAAATGTACCTCGGGGCAAAACGCCTCCTCCCTTTCCCATGCCCAAATTTCTCCTATAAATAATATAAGAAAAAATTGCTTTGCAAGGTCCCTTTTCTGAACTTCCTGGCCCGCCTTTTAAACATTTCGGCTGTGAGACAGGTAGATGATACTGGGAAAGTGTTGGCATGTATGCACACCTGTTTGATTTAAAATCCTGCTACTGGGATTATAATCCCTTGCACATTTCCTTGGGAGTAAAATTCTTAGGTGGGCTGGGCTTAGCAAATATGAGCAGATCCAAGTGTTTTGGATGAAAGAACTTGCTGAACCAATATGTAGGAATAAGGGAGAGGGGTCAGGGGACACACACACACAATTTGTCTAAGATACTATTGCGCTTTTGTGGGAAGCTATCATTATTGATGCTTTTGAATTATGGTGCTGGAGGAGACTACTGAGAGTCCCATGGACTGCAAGAAGATCAAACCTATCCATTCTTAAGGAAATCAGCCCTGAGTGCTCACCTGAAGGACAGATCCTGAAGCTGAGGCTCCAATACTTTGGCCACCTCATGAGAAGAGAAGACTCCCTGGAAAAGGCCCTGATGTTGGGAAAGATTGAGGGCACAAGGAGAAGGGGACGACAGAGGACGAGATGGTTGGACAGCGAAGCTACCAACATGAGTTTGACCAAACTGCGGGAGGCAGTGGAAGACAGGAGTGCCTGGCATGCTCTGGTCCATGGGGTCATGAAGAGTCATACACGACTAAACAACAACAAACAATTCACTATCCCTTCCCCGCCCCCTTGGATTGTGTGTTCAAAGCATGTGTTTAAGGTTCTGCAAATGGGTATGTAGCCTAACTCTTGGAGGTGCTAAAGTAGGACCATTACCAGACCAGAATGATCCAGAACAATGTGTGCTACCTACCAGACAAAGAATTTAATATATATGCTGCAGAAAAAGAGCTTACAGGATTTTTTTAAAAACGGAGATCTCAGAAGCTATCTGTCTCGCTTCTTGGAACTTGAAGATATTTGCAGCCATTTTCTCAGCAGAAGTACTGTATTTTTCCATCTATAAGATGCCCTCAGGTATAAGACACCCCCTATTTTTGTGGCAACAACCAATCACCAGTCCACCCTCAGCACTATCTGTGTATAACATGCCCCCTAATTTTTGACATTATTTTTTAGGGGGAAAACCTAGTCTTATACATGGAAAAATATGGTAAGTCCCACTGAGTTCAATGGAACTTGCTCCCAAGTAAATGTGTTGATGAACTAGAAAAAAATGATTGACAAAACCAATTGGGTTTTTTTTTTGGGGGGGGATCATTTTCATGTTGCATTTAGGTTGATTTAGCATACGAAATAAGAATAAGAATGACACACACTCACCATCCACGGTGCTTGTGCAAGAGTCCTACTCTCAGCTTGACTCTTTCTCAGAAACCAGCAAGCCCAGCAGAATGATTTATGCAGGGCTTCAGTGGACTGCATTGGTGCTGTGTCAAATCACGAAATGCAGGCTCTCTTCATGACCACCCACATAGTGACTCACACCCCTTCTAAGACTATTCAGCAGTACGATGATTTTAGACCAATGTACAGTAGCTATTATAGCTTCAGCATGAAGCCAGCCTTTTTCTTAAAAGAGGGACACTCAAAACCTTTTGTGACATCCTGGTTCATCAAAACAAGGAGACCCTGGGACTTAAAACCCTTTGTTGTTGATGCAACTTGCCTCTTCCCCTCCTTAGTTTATGTGGTGGGTTTCTTTCTGGAAAAAAAAAAGCTTACTTAATTGGCATGCAGAAGATTGGCAAATAGTGCCCCTGGATATGACATCATCCGGGCTGTGAAATAAAGGGGTTCCTGTCTTTGTTCTTGCCTGCCCTTGCCCCACTGCTCTACTGATGGCAAGTCTTCTCTCTGTCAGTGACTGAATTACCCAAGGGAATGCACAGAATTACCCAAACTCAGAAGAGACTGGTTGGAACCAGGAAAGGCTAGGTTAGTGAATCAAGGCTAAACCACATGTGACTTTAGCTGTGTGGCTGTGCCTTCAACTGTAGGGATTTTTTTCTGCACTTTTTTGGGGTGAGGCAGTTTTGGGCCTGATGGAGCCATGCTTTCATGTTGTGCAGAGGGGAATTTTAATCTGGAATTTAATTCAGGTTTTGATCTGGAATGGGGGTCCCAAACTTGCACATTGTATTTCTAAAACAACAACCACCATCTCCCATTTAAGCAGTTTCCTTTTCAGATATGGGACTTCTCCCTCGGCTCTGCTGAAAGACCACCAACATTTGGCTCCTTCTCCTCTCCTTGAAATCGTTCAATTCCAGCTGCTCAATACAATAACTGTGAAATTAAGAAATGGTGCTCGAGTGGGCCGTTTTCTTCCTCCCTTCTCAATCCACTTTCCTTTTGTGCTGTGTCTTTTAGATTGTAAGCCTGGGGGCTAATTTGTGAGCTGACCTGGGAGTCTTTGTTGACCCAACAGCAGACGGAAAAAGCTTTAAATAAATACATACATAGTTTTTTGCCTCCAGCTCTCTATTCTCATAAGGGGAAACAGGCTGTGGGAGTTGCTAAAATGAAGTTACTTCAAATCTGAACAACTTTGTATAATCAAGTTTACTTTTTGCAGCCTCATCCACAGAAGAGCAGCAGTGAAGGGAGTTTGGGTTGGCCTAGTTTTCTAGCTGGCTTTTGTTTTCTCTTACCCTCCCCCCCCATTGTTAAGTTTCATTGTTATTGAACGGGTTATCTAGAGGTCAATGGGCCAGAAGGTTGTTTGGATTTCCTAAAATTGTGCCTCCCTCTAAACCTGGCTAAAAATATTGTTTTCAGAGCCGCCTGTGACCCTTCTGGACTGGAAACTAAAAGGAGACACAATGTGGCTGCTATTTCTGTTTGTCACCCTTTGCCCCAGGCCCACAAGGGTTGCCGAGACAGCATGTGTCTGGTTTTGCAATATTCTCTGTAAATCCAAAGTGGCACCGAGAGAGGAGCTGGAGACTGGGAACTTGAGGCTGGGCTGAATGCCACAAACTAGGGGATGGAGAAGTTCTGCTGGCAAGCGTCAGAGATGGCACCAAGGGAAGGCATTGTTGGGCACCTGCCAAGGCCCCCATTTCCATAAGGGGTCCATTGCCACTCTCTGGAGCTGCCTGCCGTCTTAAGCATACCTGGTGCCCTGGCGCCATGGTGCGATGGATCCCTCTGGCACCCCCGGCCCGTTTCCCAGCGCGGAGGGCAGGCGCAGTGTGCAGTGCGGCTGCCGCCTGGAGGGCCAGAGCCCTGCGCAATCCAGCCTGGCCGTAGGGCCGGCCCTGGGCCAGGGGGCGCTGCCCGCCCCGTTGTGATGCCCCTGCGTGCGGCAGAGGCAGCCCCAGGCCTGCACGCCTCCGGAGAGCGGCCTGAAGCAGCTGAACAGCTGAGAGGCGCGCCTGGGGCGGCCTCTGCCGCACCTCTCAGTGGGCGCAGCAGGCGCAGCGGCGCCCCTGGTGGCCTGGCACCCTGGCGCCCCGCGCCACTGGACCCGGGCCTAGAGACGGCCCTGCTGCCAGAGATCTGCCTCTTCTCTTTTGCTGCTGCTCCCCTCTCTGAGCATGCAAGCTGCAAAGAAGGGAGGGAGGTGCAGCAGAATCCCCCTTCCCTCCTGTGCTCCTGCTCTGGATAGTTGCATGGACTAGACCCAGATGGAGAGAGCAAGTGAGTGAGCAGAGCTTTAAAGACTGTCTCAAGGCAAATCTTTAAAAATGTAGTATAAACACTGACAACTGAGAAACACTGGCCTGCGAGTGCTCCAGTTGGAAAACAGCCTTTACCAAAGGTGTCATGGGCTTTGAAGACACTCGATCTCAGGACGCAAGGGAGAAACGTGCTAAGAGGAAGGCACGCTTGGCAAATCCACACTGTGATCAACTCCCACCTGGAAACCAATGTCCCCCACTGTGGAAGGACGTGTGGATTCGGAATTGGCCTCCACAGTCACTTACGGACCCATTGTTAAAACCGTGTTTGTGGAAAACAATCTTACTCGGCTATGAGTGATCGCCAAAGAAGAAGAAGAAGAAGACCTAGGTATATATGTATTTTGCTTTTCTAGCTTGATCAAAATTATTTATTATTTCATAACAGGTAGATAGTTAAGAGTTTAGGCGGCTTCAGCTGCAGGCGTCTGTTGCCCCCCCGAATTCGGCACCCAGGTGCCCTGCACCCCTGGGTAAAGACGGCCCTAAGCAGCACCCGCTGTGGGTGTCTGAAATCAGAGACTCCCTTGCACAATTGGCAAAGAGCTGCATTGGTGCCTCTGAAGCTGGGAAAGGCCACCTTCCAGAAACTCAGAAACTTTGCTTCTCATCGCCTTTCACGGGGGAGGGGGCCCTCCAAGGCACCCAGAGGAGCCTGTGCACCTCACCCAGCTGCCTAGAGCAGCAGAGGAGCAGCCAGGGAAGTGCAGGCTCCTAGCTACTCCGAGCCAGGACAGACAGTTCCCCCATGGCCTGCGCCCTTGGCGGGGGCCAACCTAACCTACTAGCTCAGTCCCAGTGGCCCGCCGAGTCCAGCATCCTGTTTTTTCAGTGACAATGGAAAGCCTGCAAGCAGGACCCAAGTAAAAGAGCACTGTCCCCTCCTTTGGTTTCCAGCAACTGGTATTCAGAGGCATTGTAGATTTTAGAATTGTAGAATTTATCTAGTTCTCTTTTAGAGCCATCCGAGATGGTGGCCATGGCCATATTCTTGTGGGAGTGGATTGCATAGCTAACTATGCGCTGTGTGAAGAAGTATTTTCATATGTCTGCATCACGTTTTTTAAAATTTGTATGGAGCCCTTGAAATAAATAAATATATATCCACATCTTTTGTGCTCATTGTATAATTTTATGCTGCACTTCCCTCTGCAACCCATTCTAAACTTTTGAAGACAGAATTTTATTTAGAGAGTTTTTCTAAGGAGGGAGGGAAAGTGTCTGTCTCTCCTCTTCTTTTCCTCCTCTTTCCCTCCAGCTGGGAAGTTCATACAGTACTTTGTTGTTTTTAAGAAACACTGCTGTTATCTTAATTGTTACCTGCAGGCTGCAGTGTTGCGTTGATTTTCTGCACACCTGTGGAAAACAGCTTTGCTGGGTTTTGTCACCGGGCTGATGAATGACTGTAACAGACTGAAATAGCAAATGCCAGAAATTGGACCACAAGAACAACATTCCTTAAAAAAAAAAAACCCACAAAGGGACTGCAGATAGATGAATCATAGTATACTCGAGGCGGTATTAGATTATCGATAATTTATTGTATTCATATTATAACCCTTGCCAGTAATCTTGAGGATGTAAAAAGAAAATAGAAAAAAGTGGGGGCAAACAATTTTAAAACAAAGAATTCAGTTCAAAAAGTTGCAAGCGCTGATCTTATTTTGTTGATTTTTATTATATTAAAATACATTGACATTTATTTTATTGTTTATAGTCCAGAGAAAAATGTTGCTGGTGGTCTTATATAAATATAGCAAGTAAGGCTGCAGTTCTAAACCCAGCGAGGACGGAGCCCCATTGAACTCAGTGGAAATTGCTTCTATTTAGGATTGCACTGTAAATGACGCAAGATCGGCCCAGACTTTAACAAAGGGCAATCACTGGATTATGAATAGTTGAATAGTTTTTTATTGTACTGTACACTTATAAACATCAGCTTTTTAGAGAAATTCTCAGCACCTGCATGTTTCACTTAAAAACTTTGTAGCATGCCAATTATTCCAGCATTGACTTAGATTTACAGAACTCACATCCCTTCAGTCTCTTGTAGGTTTTGAGGAGCTCTTTCTCACTGAAGAAATAAAGAAAAATACTGGATTGCCACCTATGTCCCCAACAATCCATTAGTTTGCAATTTAATTAAGAACTGTCATCTGGGAACACTTATAGCAGGCATGTCCAAAGTCCGTTTCAGGGGCCTAATCCGTCCCGCCGGTTTAATCCGGCTCCTGCGGCAGTTTATTTCCTGGGGTAAAATCCTAGAAACAACTTTGGTTGGCCCTCGCGGCTCTTCACTTCATCAAATCTGGCCCTCTTTGAAAAAAGTTTGGACACCACTGATTTATAGAACATCACACATCATGAGACATTGCAAGAGACAAGCACCCTGGAACAAGTTGGCACCTTCCTTGAGTTGCACAATAGACGTGATTGCTCAAAGAAGAGCCTGGTTTTGTTATGAGAAGGTTAGCACTTCACAGTTGCCAGCATTTTCATTTGGTGACAAGAGCCACTGGTCTAGGTAGGTGTGTTGCGTAGCTCTTTAACATTGATGTGGTCTTGGATTTGGACCATCCACAACAAGGAATTTCCCTGCCTGTTATTGGCTGCCCCACAAAACAAGCTGCAATAAAAAAGCTGAACGTGAATGAGAATCTTCTTAGCAGTTAATCACCAGAGATTCCCCACTCCCATGCAGACAGTGGGTTACTGATGTGGTCTAAACGTGGGTGGCGCTGTGCTCTAAACCACTGAGCCTCTTGGGCTTGCTGATCCGAAGGTCGGCAGTTCAAATCCCCATGACAGGGTGAGCTTCCATTGCTCTGTCCCAGCTCCTGCCAAACTAGCAGTTCGAAGGCATGCCAGTGCAACTAGATAAATAGTTACCACTGCGGTGAGAAGGTAAATGGAATTTCCGTGCGCTCTGGTTTCCATCATGGTGTCCTGTTGCACCAGAAGCAGTTTAGTCATGCTAGCCACATGACCCGGAAAGCTGTCTGTGGGCAAACCCTGGCTCCCTTGGCCTGAAAGCGAGATGAACACTGCACCCCATAGTCACCTTTGACTGGACTTAACCTCTAGGGGTCCTTTGTTAGCAGTGTTAAAACCCGCTTCACACATTGTGGTGTTACCTGCACTTAACTTCTCAAAGTAGTGAGAAGCTCCAGGGGCAGCCCTACCTGGGTTTGGCTTCCCTTTGGAGGTAAGATCATTGGAGGCTTTTGGCTCTTTGTAATATTTGCAAGCATAGGGACGTGGGTGGCACTGTGGGCTAAACCACTGAGCCTAGGGCTTGCCGATCAAAAGGTCGGCGGTTCGAATCCCCGCAACGGGGTGAGCTCCCGTTGCTTGGTCCCAGCTCCTGCCAACCTAGCAGTTAGACATCACATCAAAGTGCAAGTAGATAAATAGGTACCACTCCAAGCGGGAAGGTAAATGGTGTTTCTGTGTGCTGCTCTGGTTCGCCAGAAGCGGCTTTGTCATGCTGGCCACATGACCTAGAAGCTGTATGCTGGCTCCCTCGGCCAATAATGCGAGATGAGTGCCACAACCCCAGACTGGACCTACGACTGGACCTAATGGTCAGGGGTCCCTTTACCTTTACCTTTAATATTTGCTCTGTTTACAACTATACAGATGGTGGAGGCAAGCAACATATACTCCTTTACCAAACATCAGTTCTCAAGAAAAAGGACATTGCACCTCAAAATGCTTTCAGCCTTAAGCTCACCACTTCCCCCCCTTTGCTTCTGTCTGTCTTCCTTCTGCACTCCACCACTGGACATGGGGTAAGGCCTTCTTGATAGTTGCACCCCAGTTGTGTGACTCCCTCCCTATTGAGGCATGGATGGCCACATCGATGGTGGGCTACCATTGCCTGTTTAAACCACACTTGGTCACCCAAGTGACCACACTTGGTCATACTGAATAAGACTGTTGATCCATTAAGCTAGGTTATTGCTTGAACTGTATGTCTCCAGAGTTTCATGCCCAGTCTTACCTTGAAATACGGGGGGCTGAACCAGAGAATCATCTGCATGCCAAAGAGATGCTCTGCTATGGAGTTATTTTCCACCCTTCCATTGATTCCCGTGGGATGAATCTGGTTACGCCTGCATTTTGGGTGCTGTATGTTAGGCCAAGCTCTGTGGATGGGACCAGGAAATGAAGGGAGTGAGGATGCAACTTTGTTTCTCCATTTCCCTGCCCCCAGCATACTCATCCCCCACTCTTGACACACACCCTTTTGCCATTTGCCCCCAACATAACTTCCGCTGGGATAAGTTTAAGACAGTTTAAGGGCAACTTGGGCAAGCCGGGGAGCAGCCAGGATTCATGTCAGTGGGGGCAGGACTGAGCTACCTGCAATGGAATTGGTCGATTGGAAGAAGCCACACCTATTCCTCAGTCCGATTGCCAATTGTGTCGCTAGAATGTGCCACATCACCACCCAAGTGACCTCAGTGAGCATTTCAATTTCAAATATTCTGATCATTTCTACTTTTAGTTAAGTATTTTTATTTATTTACTTGATTGGGGGATAGCCCCCCCTTGCCCCCCCCGGCTAAGTCCATGCACTGTAAGTTATATTATATCGATAATTTATTACAATTATTTACATGCCACCTTTCATGCTACAAATTATTCCAAGAGTTCGACTAACTTTGCCTGGATCTAGCCCAATCTTTTTAGGTTGTTTTAAACACAGACCTATACAAGCAAACTGTGAATATGACAAATGAAGGTTTCTAAATGTGTATGTTATTGTACAAATAATAATGCTTGTCAAGTAGCTGAGATTGAAGTAAAAGCTCCAAGCTGCTCTAAGTGTTTCTCTTGAGAGTACAATAGATGGCAAGTCTGGGTTTGCTTCTGCATAATGAAATGGCTCCTAGCTCTGACACCACTAAGGGTCACTTTTTCAAAAATCTTCTTTCTTGAGAAGTATTTCCAAGTGCATTCTCCTTGAGGGGAAAGAACACTTGATTCCATTGTCTCTTAGGCAGATTTATGAAAACAACCTTCCAGTTCTGTACTTGCTTAATGATAGCCTTTTGCTTTGTGTTTTCTATCTTCTGGTACAGACGCCCTTTTCTTCAATTCCAGAAATGGGGCAAGGGGAGGGCAGGAACGTGGTTTTTTTTTATGGAAATGCCCAGGTTATTCAGGACCTTTAAACCCAGATTTCCCAACCCTCTTCTAAATGTTGGCTACTAGTTGACTTCCAGCCATAATTCAAGATACTGGTGTATGGGCAATCTATCCAGAAGGTATCTGAATTTCGAGGAGTTAGTGATCTGATTCGGTTGCCCTCTTCCTGCTTCCTGTTCCTTTTCCCTCCCTATCTCTTGTTAAGCTCTTTGATGGCGGAGAACAGCCTTTAATGTCCTACATCTGTTGGAAGGAAGAGATAGTGGTGAGTACCTTCTTTGATGTTGGACATGTTTGGAGAAAGTGAGGCACTGGGAGAGGGTAGCTAATGAATAATCTGCAGAGGCCAGTAATGTATGACTGGTAGCTAGTCAGGCAAGCCACATGGGCTAGCTATCTAGCTATCTATAAATTGGATGTTTTTGGGCAGGGTTTTGAGAAGCTCATGCACAGATTGGTCTGCTGGGGGGCTGTGCAACCTGAGTCTACCTGGGGGAGTCACTTCACCACTTCTTGAGGGCTTCCAAGTGGCAGATTGAAGTGCATGCTTGGTATGTATATATTGCTTGCTGTTTAGAATAAAATCTTTAATCTTCTCACTAACTTGTGTTTTGTATTGCTTCTGATTCTCATTTTAAAAGAACCACCTTGCATTTGGCAAGACAACTGGTTCTGATGTATAAACCTTTAAAAATTCTGGGATCAGTTTATCTGAAAAGGGCAATCTCCTATTTGAACCTGCCTGGTATGATTCTGCACAGCTATACCCCCCATATTGGTATTCCTGCATTCAGAAGTTGTGAACGGCTGTAAGGAAGATAGTTTCTGACTTCTGAATAGGAATCTCTCCCTTTGCCCAGCATTGATAGGTCTACCTATGGGACTTTTGTTCTATGCATAATTGCAAAGTTTGCCTATGCACGTATTGTAAATAGAATATGATTTAAGCTTTAAACATTGATTGGCCTGGACTTGCTTAGTGGAATTCTGTGCCAGGGGACTCTGTTAAGAGTTAGGAACATTGCACTTTTGATGAGGATTGCCATGTGTTCATAATAAGTTTCATGTGCCTCTGAATCTACCAGCATCTTACCTCCTAGTGACTGTAGCAGTGCAACCAGCTCTCTGCCTGTTTTGTTTTAAAGACTGAAACAGCACCAAAAACTGAGGGTTAAGGGCAGAGAAGAGAGTGAAAGAGAGACAGGGTGCTTGATCTTTCTCCACAATCATCCTAAACTGCCCCCCAAGGGTACATGATGTATGTTAATGATGGTATAATCAGTTGCATTGGCAGATTGTCTAATCAGCAGCAGCATAGTGGGTAGAAATAAAGCAGACATGAATACCTGTTGGATTCCTACATGTCATGCACCTGCCTAGAGAGAGATGGAGAGAAGTCTGGCCTCTGTTTTTTTTAATTAAAAAAATACATGTTCTGATTCTTAACAGAAAACTGGCACACAAAAGCAGGTGAGGCTTTTCCTGGCACTCTGCTAAGTGATGGAGTAGGAAGGGACCATGAGGGTCATCTAGGGCAAGCCCCTTGCAGTGGAGGAACCTCCACTAGCTCAGACATGGCAGAAATAAAATCTCTTCTCATGGGGTGGAGAATCTCATGCCCAGGGGCCACATGTGCCCTCTCCACCCTCTCTATTTGGCCCTCAGGATTCTCCCCACCCTGCACTCATCAACAGCCCTTTTTAAAGTGTTTCTGCATGTGGGATATAACATAAGCAATCAAGTACAACATTTCTTGTTTGCCCAGAGTGGACACACAGGTGAATGTTGGTCCAGCCAGGAGGACTTTCTGTCACACCTGGTCTGGAGCATCCTCCCCCTGCGTGTGGCCAGGTAGATGGGTATGACCCTGAGGAGACCCTGTAAAAGGCCCAGTCACGCAGCCATCTTCCTCTTTGACGCCATGCTCTCTTGATCCCTTGATGTATTTTGCTGTGTGCTGGCTCTCAGCCAGCAGCACATGAGCATAGCTGCCAAGTCTCCCATTTTTCACGGGAAACCCCTGTATTTTGCTACCATTTCCCGCTGTTATCCCGAATTCATTATATCCCATAAATATCCCGTAAAGCTCCTGCCAGTGGCCATGTCCCGGCTCCCGGTTGTTTGCGCATGTCTTGTGGGAATGTTCAGGAATGTGGATGAGGAGATATTCTTTAATATATCCTATCCCCGCTTGCGCTAGCAAGCATCAAACTTTAGCAGAGTAAAAACATTCCCCTTTTTGCAAAATACACAGCAGACAAGCGTTTGCGCAGGCTTGATTTAAGCCACTAAAATAAAGTGTATTTTCCTGGTATTTCCCCTTTTTCCCTCTTAAAAGAAAAGACACAACACAATGCTCTTAAAAGTATAAAAGATGTTTACTTACAAGCATCTCGAGGTACAGCACACTCAAGAGGTAGACTTGCTTAGTAAAAAGGTAATATATAAATTGTGAAGTTCACTTATAAGAAGTGAGACTCCATCTCATCTCTCTCTCTAAGCTGGAGGCCTTAAGAGAGAGACTCACTAAGATGTTGCTTCTTTGCAGTCCAACAGAGTCTGGTCCAAGAGAAGGAAAAGGCTGTTTCCTTCAGAATTTATCTATCGCCTTTTTCCATCTAATTAGCATGTGAAGGAAGAGGAAACTAGGCTTAGTCATGTCCTCCTCCTCAGTCCTCCAACAATCTAGGGATTGTTGTGACTTGACTGCACTTAACCCTTTGCATCCCACATGTCTGGACATGTGCAGAAGCGATTTCTGGTGCCCAGACATGCAGACACGGGCAGCCCGGCACCAGAAGTTGCTTCTACGCATGTCTGGACATGCATAGAAGTGACTTCCGGTGGAGCGCCGCCGCTGATCCCAGATTTTTCAATCTGGGAGTTGGAGGGTATGCACATGGGCACATTTCCCTATATGGGATGAACCCACTCTCTTTTCTGTAACTACAAGCTGATGCCTGCCTTCAGGGAACCAACTGTGAACTGAATGTAAGTAAACTTCTTATCATTACTTTTAAAGAAGATTGTTGTGCCATTATTGTTTTTAAGAGGGAATAAAGGGGAATTTAGGGACCCAGGTGGCGCTGTGGGTTAAACCACTGAGCCTAGGGCTTGCTGATCAGAAGGTCGGCGGTTCGAATCCCTGCAACGGGGTGAGCTCCTGTTGCTCGGTCCCAGCTCCTGCCCACCTAGCAGTTCGAAAGCACATCAAAGTGCAAGTAGATAAATAGGGACCGCTCCAGCGGGAAGGTAAACGGCGTTTCCGTGCGCTGCTCTGGTTCACCAGAAGCAGCTTTGTCATGCTGGCCACATGACCCGGAAGCTGTCTGCGGACAAACGCTGGCTCCCTCGGCTTATAGAGTGAAATGAGTGCCGCAACCCCAGAGTCGGACACGGACACGACTGGACCTGATGGTCAGGGGCCCCTTTACCTTTTTAAAGGTAAAGCCAGACTGGATTGCTTAACTCAGGCATCCCCAAACTGCGGCCCTCTAGATGTTTTGGCCTACAACTCCCATGATCCCTAGCTAACAGGACCAGTGGTCGGGGAAGATGGGAATTGTAGTCCAAAACATCTGGAGGGCCGAAGATTGGGGATGCCTGGCTTAACTCAAGAGATTCAAATGATTCTACCAACTACTGTAGCTTCCTGCAATATATTGTGGAATGTACTCTGCTACTGACTCACAAGCGTGAGTGAGGAAGGATAATATTTAATCAATATATCCTCTCCTACTGTGCACAACATTCCCACACTGCACAGCTGCAGTGTAGCATTGAACTCTGATAATGCCTCTTGGTGTGTGTGCATGTGTGTTTGTAGAAGCTAGCCTACTGTACAAAGGTAACATTTGCATCCATTGCTCCCCTCACTCTCAGCTTCTGGTCAGGCCAGCCACTGGTGTTTGGCCCCTGGAATGTGGCCCTCCATTTGTAAAAGGTTCCCTACCCTTGCCTTTGTCAGTATGTAAGGAGAAAAGGCATGCCACCCCAATCTCTGAGCAGTACAAGATTCCAAGGGTTCCAGGGTTCGGTATTTCCTTTTGGAAAGAGGTACAATTGAGTTTTGGGTTTCTTTATGATATATGGTTTATTGCACTGATCTGTCTCTGTCTACTCCTCCTGTTGTACTTCTACTCCCTCCGCCCCCAAGCATAGGAGCCCACTCCTAGGGACTGAAGGGTCTCTGCCCCCCTAAAATATTGAGGGGGGCAGCCTCCCCCAAGTGGATGGGCATTGCCATTCAAATGCTGTTTGTGCACCACCTCACGTGATCCGTTATGTGGGGTGGGACTTACCTGGCTCCCCCCAAATATTTTATTCAAGTTGGCAAATCTGCCCCCAACTCATATCCTTCGGGACAAGAACCTATGCTGTTTGCATGAATGGGGCTGGCACCTGCAGCTGAGAAGGATCTTGGGGTAGCAACAGAACCCTCTGAGACCCTCTACTAGTGTAGATACAAACAAGGGCCAGACCGACTCAGGATAAGGAAAGTTTCTACAACATAGTGGCAACTTGGGTGCATAGTTCAGTCCCAGCACAGTGTGTCCCTATTCAGAGTGATTGGCAGGTTTTAGTTTGTTTGAGGAGGGAGGAGGCGGAGCTAAAGCTGTCTGATGCCCGCAGGGCAACGCTGCCCTGGCTAGCTTCTTCCAGGGCTCTCCGGGAGGGCTCTGTGCCTCCCTTTCTGTCATTCTGATTTATTAAGCGCTTCGCAAGACAAAGTCTCGCCGCACAAAACCCTTCTCTGTTCTGGAGAGGGTAATTTCCACCCAGGCTGCCACGCCGATGTAAAAGTATCCTGGCTCTCTGCTTACCTGCCGCTGGAGTGTGTTTGGGCAGGTGCTGGGCGCCCCATCCGTCTCTGCCATCTGACAGGCTTGATTTACAGCTGGAAAGGAAAGGGAGACTCGCTCCTCCATCTTCCCTGCTAAACACACACACACGCACACACACACACACACACACACCTCTCTTTGCAGCCAGATAAGCTTCGTTCCAACAGCTCTGAGCGGTGCTAATTCTGTCTACTCGGAATTAAGTGTCGTTGAGTTCAGTGGGGTTTACTCCCAGGCTAAAGTATACAAGGTGGCAGCCTCAGGCTGGATCACACGGAACCCAGTGGGACTTAATTGGGTTGGAGCCCCATGTTGGGCAATAAGATTCCTGCATTGCGGGGGGCTAGACTAGATTATCCCGGTCGGTGGTCCCTTCCAACTCCACAATCTATGATTCTACGGATAAACGTGTAGGGGGACTCACTAGCCAGGATTTAGTTTTTTTGTGGGGGGCAGGCTTTATGTTAGGGAGGGCAAAACCGAGTTATCTGTGACGAAATAAGTCAGTTAGTTAAGTATTTTTATTTATTTACTTGATTTAGGGAGGCAGCTGCCCCCTGCCCCGCGCCACGCCCATGGGGGTGGGGTGGGGTGGGGGGTGGGAAAAGCACGTGAGTCCATTTATGGGCTCATTATCAAATTTTGTGTACCACAGAATCTCTAGGCGATAGAAGTTTTATTTTATTTATTATCCCACTTTTTTCCCTCCAACGAGCTCAAGATAGCGCACATGATTCTCCCCCTCCTCATTTAATCCCCACAACAATCATGTGAGGTAGGATAGGCTGAGAGGCAGTGACTGGCCCAAGGCCACCCAGTGAGCTTCATGGAAAAGTGGGGATTTGAACCCTGGTCAATCGCCGCATCTATATCACAAGAGCTAATTCCTAGGAGCCAGGGGGCCTTCGGCTTCCCCATAAAATATTTGAGCCCCCCCCCAAAAGTTGATGGGCATTGCCACTCAAATGGAGTCATTGCCCTGCATCATGTGATGCAGGGCCGCCCCTCAATATTTTATTCAAGTTGGCACCCCTGATCTATATAGTGGGGAAACATCACCTGCTGAATTTCTGCCTGCCATGTGACTGTTAAAGGCATGGCAACTGGGAAGGGGCTGCTACCTAATTTGAGTGCCATGGACGACACAAGCTGCAGTCCTAGCCATGCCCCATTGAAGTCCCATTGAATTCAATGGGGGATGCTCCCAAGTAAGTTCTCTTAAGGTTGCAGCGTTAGAATGCGATTCGTTTTCAAGAGGATACTCGGCTCCAACTTAAAACCATCCCTAGGAAAAGATTGGGGGGGGGGCTTTTGGAGGCTGTTTTGCCAAAAACAGCGTCTAGGTTCTAAACAGCACTTTTAATGGAAACAATACAGTAGTCTTCTAAGGTTGGGCGAGTCTAAAGATTGTTGTGGCTTCGTTCTTCTGTTTTATGGGTATTTCTGGACTGGAAGCGAACTTGGTGCGAAATGGACTTTGTGGGGAGGGAACGTCTCCTATTTTGCGCGTTTTGCATCGCTCACAAAGGGCCCCGATAAAATCTCAGGAGAAAGACTGATTGACACGTATTTCGTGCACCAGAGCCTTAAGATGCGTTTGCATAGACATAACATCGTAACATGTTGTTTTATTGCTCGCGGAGAAAGAAAAAGAGACGGTTTCACAACTCCTTCGTTAGCGTTGTGTAAACAACCGAGTGAAGGAAGCCCTCAATCAGACGGGAAGACGGCACATAGATTCATAGAACTTCAACTGTCGAGTTGGAAGGGATCCCGAGGGTCATCTAGTCCAACCCCCTGCAATGCTGGAATCTCAGCTAGATCATACATACCCCCAGGGAGGCGGCATCGTGAAAAGGTCTATTCACACTCACATAGCTGCCAAGTTTTCCCTTTTCTCACGAGGAAGCCTATTCAGCATAAGGGAATTTCCCTTTAAAAAAGGGAGAACTTGGCAGCTATGCACTCATCCATTCGTCACTTGTCCATTCGTCTTCGGTCCATTCACACTTGTCCATTCGTCTTCGAAAACAAGGGCAAACTTTTAAACAAAAGGCGCCGAAGAAATATTCACCTTGTCATGGAATTAGCTCTCCTGCCAATGAATGCGAGATCGAGGTTTTCCTTGCTAAGAGCGCAATGTAATCTCGTTCAATAGCGTGTGCAATGCTGCACTTGATAAAGGCGCACAGCCTCGAATGATACCTGTCCATCGTTTTTCAATCTGCGCACGCAAAAGTGGCCTATTCTCTTGGGGGAGGCGGGCTGTGGCTGCTTGGGAAAGGAGCGCACAGGTTTGGCACCACTGTCTGCCTGATTGAAGAAATGCGATGGAAAAAAAAGGTGTGGAACCTCTTTGCTTTTATACTTCGGACACCCCTGACTTACTCAGGGAGGGTTGCTTTCAAACAATGCCCTTAAGAATCGGACTGCTGCTGTTTGGAACCAACACGATTGTGAAGGAGCGAGCGAGCGAGCAAAAGATAGCAAATTTATCAATGATGGTTGTGTCTTTGTAACAACCAGAAAATCAGCAGGGGACGTTTTTACCTCAACTTCTGCAATTCTGTTGCCTTTCCCATCCTGTTCCCTTTTAAAATAAATAAAATCAATTTTAGGCCAGATTTCCCGCTCCCCAACTAGTTGGTTAGGATATTTGCCTTAATGATGGTGATGGGGGCGCTAAGGTAATGTCAAATTACTGGAACTGACAGCCGGATCCTATTGACGTCTTCTACAATGCAAGTCCTATTTGAGCTCTGTGAGAATTACTCTCAAATGTGTGTGTATAGGATTGCATCCTGAAACCATAAAAGCTCCGGTTCCTAATTAAGCCAGTGTTGGAGTAGTTCTATTGACTTAAATAGAATTCCTCCAGCGTAAGAAAAGGGCAACCATCTCCTTTCACAATCGGTTAAAACTAAGGCTGCTGTCCTAAATCTATATACCTGAAAGTAAGCCTCATTTTAAAATCAACGGTACTTACTCCCGAGTAGATGGGGAGTAGCTGCGTTGGAATTCGCCTGTGGATGGACTCAGCTGTTCCATCCTGTGTACATTTTTCTAAATTTACCACATACTCTAAGCAAGAAAACATTCCCCGGGTCAGGTACCCGCCCTGCCGCCTGAACTGCATTCCTGAAAACGCAAACACCATCACCACCTCGAATCCAAGAGGTCATAAACAAATTGTCCCCCGACAACCTTCCTGGAGAATCTGGCAGGCGGCACAAAAGGATTAGGTTTCAACTCTGGCTTGTCCCTGGCCAAGCGGTCTCTCTCTGTCCACGCCTCCGCCCGCCCTGTCGAATATTTTGCATTCTGAGTAAGAGTAAAGTCGAGGCTACAATCCTGGACACACTTAGAACTAAGGCCACTGAACTCACTGGCGCTTGCTTCTGAGTCGACGTGTGTAGGAATGCCCGCTGTCAGGCAACTTAAGAGGTGGCTGTTCCTCTCTCCAAAAATGGTTTTAGGCTTGGCAGAATGCAACAATTGGCTGCTGCCGCCGCCGTTGACTACAAGCCAGCTGGCCGGCCAATGGCTGACTCAGCAGGACTAGGGCACCTCGGCCCGCAGCCGGCTTCTCAGCAGCAAGCCATGGCAGCCCCGAGGCTTCAGTCTTACTACGCCTTCTAGGTGGGAAATGAATCGCTTCGCCCTGTTCTCCATGGGACACGCGCAGTGCGTCGAAGCACCTCGCCTTGGGTTCAAACGAGAAGTGTGTGAGTGTGTTGGGTGTGTATGACTGACTGAGTCAGCCTACTGCAGATTTAGCTCCGAGTAGAAACGGCCTGTGATGGAAGTGTGGACGCCTCCTTTCAGAGACAAGGCCGGATTGCCGCCTTCCCTCATCTCCCCCACTCCAGCTGAACCGACCAACACCCTCCAATAATTATCTGAAGCCCTTCTTCGTGTGCCTCTCCCTGGAGAGGTCCGGAGAGTGGGCAACACGAAAAAGGCCTTTTCTGCGATGGCTCCCCTTTGTGGACTGTTCCCCCTTGGAAGGCTTGCCTGGCGCCTTCATAGCGCAGCTATCCTATATCCTATATCCTTGACCGAAGAACGGTACACTCCTACCGTATCTGTGATGGTCTGCCTCTTCCGCACAGCTTCATGAGGGGCATGCACATGGAGCAGTGAGCATAGCTGCCAAGTTATCCCTTTTTTACAGGGATTTTCCCTTATGCTGAATAGGCTTCCTCGCGAGAAAAGTGAAAACTTGGCAGCTATGGCAGTGAGAGGAAGGGGACACCCGCCTACCACTCAGATCAGCGGAATCAACCCTAGCGATCACTGGGGTGACAAAGGCACCAGGAGAAATCTTGTCTCTTCAACCCGTTGTTCGGTTGCTTCCCAGGCCCTTTTAAATGTGCTTGTGGGAGGGGAAACTATTGATTTGTTCTTGTTTCATTATGTATTATGTATTTTTCTGTTGTGAACCGCCCTGGGATCTTCGGGTGAAGGGCGGTATACAAATTTATTAATCATCATCATTATCTGTGTCTTTTAAGAGCAGCTACAGGCAGCAGTGCAACAAATACAGCTTCCTACAGCTATGTTCAGCGCCATCCTCTTGGCGCAGCCGCCCAACGCCACCCCACCCCAGCTGTATACAAAGTGGGTTGCCTGGGACAAGATCGCACCTTTTCCCAGTGTATCTTAAGACTGACCAATCTTAAGAAACTGATGTCATCTGCACCTGCGCTTATAATCACCACCAGGCATGGTTAGATAGGGAACTGTACCCGGTTGCCTCCACATCTGCGATGTCTAATATTTGGTGGCCCATGTCGATTTCAAACAGAGCGTCTGCAAATCTAGCAGGGATGCTTTCCACAAGGTCCCAGCTGCTGCTGGTGAATGTGTTTCCCACCCTGGCGCTTTATCTCTCTCTCTCTCTCTGCCTCCTATGCATTCAGTGAAGCCGCCACGACCCCCTTGAGCTATGCACAGAGAAGTCAGCACACACTTGATAATTTCCATTCCAACTTTTATTTGAAAATAACCAGGATCCACAGCTTCATAACGCGCGCACATGCACACACATCACCACAGACACATTTCCTGAAACCAGTCTTCCTTTTCGGTGGCAGCATTTTTAAAAATCAAGGTTCCGCTTGGCTATCTCTGGATAGTCACAGAAACCTATTTTTTTATTTTTGTAGGGCGGGTGGTGGTGGTGGTTATGAATCAACTTTTAGCAGACTCCCGCGCACACACCCCAAATATCAAATTTGTCCTTTCATTGGAAAAAAATAAAAAGCAACGGCAGCATGTGCTGAAACAATAAAAAAGTTATAAATAAGTTACCCCCTAACCCCCTCCCTCTTCCACGAAAGGCTCACCGCAGTGCTCATTCTGGAAAGGTTCACACGTGCATTTTTAAAAGAGCCCTTCTGTATTCGGAGTACTCGGAAACTAGAGGAAACGTATAAAGAATTTAGGAACGAAACCCTGACTCTGTTAGGCATTGCCTACGTTCACGATTTCCAGCAAAGCCCCCCCCCCATCGGAAAGAGGCTTCTATTTAAATAAATATAAAAGCTGTTTTGTCTTTTCTGTCGCCCTCCACATTTTGGGCTAGATCTCTCTGGACTGGACTGATCTCTCGCCAGCAGGGAATCTCACCAGTTCACTGCATCTCGGATCTAGAGGCTACGCAGATGTGAAGTCAAACATGCTTACCTCTGCGTAAATATGTGCTAGAATCGGGGCGGTGTTTTTTTTTAGTCATTCGTTTTTGAACGATGGATATTGCAAATAGGGATTCGCCCCACGCAAGTTCACAACCTACCTTCCTTTTTCCCCCTGCCTGTGATTTTACCCCCCCCCCCCAACTTGCTGGCTGGGACTACCCTTAAGCGGATTTCAGTCTCACGGCTGGCTGCTTACTCAGGAGTAAGTTCCCCTGAATCTCAATGGGTCGATCCCTAACTTGAATGTACGCTTAGGAGCGCAGGCTGCAGTCCTGCTGTGTGTGGGTTGTAGTCAACTAACTCTTACCATGATAAACTTAGGTTCATCCATTTCAAAGAGTCTACTCTGAGTAAAGGTTTACTGACTACAACACTGTGTTACCCTCCCGAAAAAACAAGACCCTTTGAGTTAAATGGGGCTTAATCTCTGCCCCCCCTCCATCTGTATTTACCGGTAGTTTCTGTTGAAATCAGTGGAGCTCTTAGGGTTGCCAACTTTTTACTGGCCCAGTTTTGGGGCGTTTGACAGCAGTCTGACTAAGCATCAAGGCTGCTAAAGGCACAGGAGCCCCTTTCACCAAGAAGTTGGCAACCCTGCTAAAGTTTGCAGCATACGTACTGTATACAGAGTTCTCGAGAAAGCGGTTTGGATAATCGCAGATGCCACCTTTGCCACGCCCACTTCGGAATAAGACCCGCTGAGCAGCCTTTCTTCGGAATAAACATAGAAGACAGGACTGCGCTTTAATGACTATACCAGAGTAAGGAGGTTCACCCTGGAAACTCACGGCTATAAAAATGGCTTAAAATCTGCGGGTTGGGCGCGCCCCCTAGTCTTATGAATGGGAAACAAAAAAATTGGATGAATGCCCGCTCCCGCCCCCAAACCTATCGGCAGGGAGGGAACTATTGCCAGGAGAGAGAGACACTCTGGTCCATTTAAAAGTTCGGGTTAAAATCAGATCGAATGACTTTGGGTTTTCGTCTCAGGGGAAATCCATCCTTAAGGCACAGAGTCTTTGTACTTTTCAGTCACTTGATTAAAAATAAAATAAAAGTGTGCTTTCCCATCGCCTGTCCTCAAGTCACCCCTTCATGAGGGAGGGGGCTTGGCTAGTTCTACGGTTACACCGGTAGGGTCTCCGTGGGATAAGGCCGATAGACCTGCTGCAACGACCCGGGCAGCCGGAGGGGGCAGTAGAGCTGAGCGATGCCGAGCGGGACCCCTCGCAGCGATTCCGAGGCCGCGGTGGAAGAGGCGAGGAGGGAGGTCCTCTGGGGGAAGAGCTGGTGGGGATCCCCGGCCTCCCCCGCGGAGACCTCCAGGAGGAGCGGGTCGGGCAGCCTGTAGGAGTACAGAGAAGAGGCCGCCGCGGGTGGGAACGGAGGAGGAGGAGGAAGGAGCCCGAAGGAGACGGCGGACTGGGGCAGAAGGCGAGAGTAGCCCGACGGGACGGGCCACAGCATCCCCCTTTCTCCCGCTGGGGTTGCGGGGCGCTGCTGCTGCTGCTTCTCGGACGGCTGGAAAGGGCGGCTCAAGATGCTCTCGATAGCGAAGGAGCTGGAGAATTTCGGGCCCGACGAGGAGCACGACGGCGAGACCGAGGCGGCGGCCGTCGTCGTGGCTGTCCCGGACACCGCTGGCTGGGGCTCGTGGTCGGCGCTTGGAGAAGGCGAGGCCGAAGTCTGGTGCGCCTGGGCAGGCTCCGCGGGGCCGGGCCTGCTGAGGCGCTTCCTCCGCCTGCGGAAGACGCCGTCGGCGAACGTGTACTCGGAGCTGGGGTTGAGCATCCAGTAGTTGTCCTTGCCCCACGGCCGGGCCGGGTCGCGGAGCACCTTGACGAAGCAGTCGTTGAGCGACAGGTTGTGGCGCACGGAGTTGCGCCAGCCCGTGTAGGCGCCGCGGAAGAAGGGGAAACGGCCCATCAGGTACTCGTTGATCTCGGCCAGAGTCAGGCGCCCCCCGGCGGAGTCCCGGATAGCCATGGCGATCAGCGCGATGTACGAGTAGGGAGGCTTCGGGCGACGCGTGTAAGGCTTCCCCGGCGCTGCTTTCGCATTGCCGGGCGAAGGCTCCGAGCCCTGGCGCGGAGAGGCCCCGATGCCACTGGCCGGGCTGAGGGCGGCGCAATCACCGTCGGAGCCCAGCTCGCTGTCGCCGGGCAGTGGCGACGCCGCGCTGCTGCTTTCCTGGTCGCTGCTGAGCTTGTCCTCATAACGAGGGGCGAAGATCTCCAGCTTCATGGTGACGCCTCCAGCCTCGAAGGGGCCCAGCTCGGCTCCCCCCCGCCCACGGTTCTCTTCTTCCCCAGGGATGATCAGTGGGCCTTCCAAGCGCAGCAATGGGGCGGTGTAGGCTCGGATCTCTGGGGAGAGGGGACGCTAACAAAAGTTGAGGTGCATCTCTCCTTTAACGCGGTGGTGGTGGGGGCTCCCCTAAGGGGCGACAGTTCCCTTTCTTCCACGGGGGAGTCACAGAATGTGTCTCGCGGCTTCAGAGCAATGTCTCCGCCTCCCTGGAGGAAGAGAGCAAAAATCGGGGTTCCCACGCTAGCAACCCCCCAAAAAAGCAGAGCTACGGGAGAAGTTTCCGAAGCCTGAATTCCTTTGGGAAAGGGTGTCGGGGCGGAATGTAGCGGTGAGGTCTCTTTCTGCCCCCCCTAGTTTGTGAGCAAGAAGGGGGTTTGTTTCCACACCCCAAGTCGCCTTCTTCGAAATCAAAACCAGCACGTTGCGCTCCTAGCCTGCGTGGAGTCGGCTGCTTTTCAAGCGTTTTCTCTCGGCAGTCCTTGACGGTGCGTTGTTGAGCAAGGCCAGCCTCTGCTGGCTTTTCCCACCTGGATCCCTAGAAGGTAGTCTTTTCTCTTTGGCCCAAAATAAGTATCTGATCCGCGTGGGGGAGGATCCTTCCGAGGAAGATGCGCTCTCTCCTCTCCCCCGCAGCCAGTGGTATTTTATCTTGAGAGTCTCAGACGCAAAGCTGAAGGTAACAGGTGACTGAATAAACTTTGCGTCAACTTTTTTTTTTATAAAAAAAACTATATATCCTGGTGGTGCGATTCTCTTTCTAGGAGTGTACTCTTAGATCTTCATAGGCTTCCAGGGGAAGATCGGCAGCAAGTTGACTCAGGATTTAAAAAAGAAAAATGGAAACCTGATGCGCTGAATCTGCGTCTTTCTGCTCTCCTTTCCCCCACGTTAGTGGCGCTCCCGCTTGAAGAGCCTGGCGCTTGCAAGCTGTCTGCTGGCGATAGCAACCCTCGAGCGGCTGTTGTCATTAAGTGGCATTGTCATTATCTCTCTCCACTACTCTCAGGCCAGCCCATTATAACGCTCAGCCCAGTTGGGGAGGAGGAGGCGGAGCTACCCCCCGCCAGGCTTCCGAGCGGCTGCTGGGTGGAGATGCAAGGTAAGCCAGACAAAGGTAGGTATCTCCCGAGAGACAGCCTGGTTGACAGGGAGAGCTTGTTGGAAAGCTGGTGCGGGCAGGTTGTTTGTTTGGCTCTGGCCAAGTCCCGCCCTCTCCTTGGGGTTCCTCCAATGAAAGGAGTCCAGTCAGGCCCCACCCCTTCTCCTCCCATTTTGCATAGCAGGTTACTCTTCTCAGGTGTAAAGTGCAAATTGACTTATAGGTGGCAGAGTCCAACCTGCTGCGGGATGGTGCTCTCTCTCTCTCTCTCCCCCCCCCTATCTTAGAAATCACTTTGCAGTTAGGAAATACATACACACAGCCTCCTATAGAAGGTATTGCAACACTTTCCTATTATGGTTTTGAGTTCTGAACTTTGAATTCGCAACCATTCATTAGAACTAAGAGAGTGATTAGAGTGTCCATTCAAATGCCCACTCACTCCTGAAACTCTCGGCTGGACCTGGGCTGAGAGCTAATGATTGACTACCTGACACAGACCCTCCAACTGTTCCTATTTTCTGGAGACAACCCCTGATTCAATCCCAGAATGTTCCACTTTTCCTTAGGACGTCCCTATTATCCATCAGATAAATGTTGGAGGGTATGGACTTACCTGACCCCTGAGCCATCTAAAGGCAGCCCTGTATAGGGAAGTTTTTTGTTTAATGTTTCATTACATTTTTATGTATGCTGGAAGTCACCTGGAGTGGCTGGGGCAGCCCAGTCAGATGGACAGGGTATAAATAGTTATTCTTATGGAATATAGGGCATCCCTATTTTCATCTGAGAAATGTTGGAGAATACGCTGGCAGGGTTGTTGTGAAGGTAGAGGGGTGAGGGATGCAATATGAGCCCCAAGTTCAAGGAAGGACAGGGTATAGATGCAATTAATATTCATAATCATAGGATTCTGAAAGAAATGTTCGTTCCCAATCATGGGTGTACATGGGGAGAGCAATGTTATCCACTGTGGTCCTGCTGAAAGTTATATCTGTGTGGTATGGTGGCTACAACTGGAAAGACCCAGGTTTGTGAAATTCGCCACATGACCTCTTTGCAAGCAGTGAGGGAGAGCCTGAGACCCTTGGACCCTTGAAATAAATACTATTGATAAATACTTCAATTCAGTAGGCATCACCATCTTCAGCCAGACGAGCCAAATGCTGTGCAATGATTTCAAAAAAACAGGATGCTCCTAGAAGTCACTCGTTGTGCTCCCCCCCCATATAGCAAAGTGACAATGGAAGTCACAAATGTGTAAAAGCGTCCCCAGGACTGACTTTATTACTGCCAGTCTGTAAATGAAAGCTGCTTGAACACACGACTGCTGTTCTGCCATTTTGTGCCAGAGTGAAAAAATGATATTTTAAATTTACAAATGGTATTCACGTAGTAAAATAAAATTCATTAAAAGAGTGTTGTGGTTTGTCTGGACTTGCGATTCATTTTCTGTTTTTATTTGAATTTTGAAATGTCCACATTTATTTTCGCGCTTTCTCCATTTCTTACAGCTGTGAAAAATGAAACTGTGAAAAATAAACATGTCGGGCACAATCCAGCACTTTGAGTCCCATTGCCACTTTCCTTCATTTTTCATCGGGACTTAAACATGCTTTGAGTGCATTGTACCCACTCTTGGGCAGTTGACTTCAGTGGTATATTCCAAATGATTCATAAATTTCAACCAAAGTTAAATCACTTTAAAACTGCATTGGATTTCAGCATGAGAGATTTTGGCACGTGCTTAGTTCTTTCATTGAAACCAGTCCGGCTTTCCAGGTGCATTACTTGGGCTTTGTGCTTTAAAACAAAGGCTAGGACAAAATCTTCTCGCAAAATATTAACTCCTTCTGAAAAGAGTGGCTGCTTTCCTACTACTTTCCTGTGAGGTGGTGATGGGGAAATATTGAGAGGTAGTAGGCAATGCTATGGCAAGAATCACTGTGATGAGCAGCTTAAGGATACAGTACATGCATTTCTGGCTCAGTGTTTTAAGCTCCTAACCTTTGCTCAGCTAAAGATACTCATTCACCCTGGACCATAGGAGCCAATTCTCAGGGGCCGAGAGGTCTTTGCCCCCATCCCAATAAAATATTTGAGGGGGCCGCCCCCCAAGTTAATCGGCATTGTCATTCAAATGGTGTGCGTGCACCACATCATGTGATTGATTATGTGGGGCAGGGCTTACCTGCCCCCCCAATATTTTGTTCAAGTTGGCACCCCTGTCCCAGCTCAACTGGGGCTGAGCCAAAGATAGCTGAGCTGAAGCAGGTATAAGTCCCTCAAAAGGGTGGTAGGGGCTGGAACAGAGAGGGCGCACTTAGTCTATTCAGCTCAGTCATGTGACCTGGCAACCTGGCCTAAAATACTCTTTAAAAGGGTTGTCCCTCTGCCAGGCTTAGGCAGAGCAGCAGCAGCCCCAGTGCTGAATGGGGTTTAGATCCAGTGTAACTTTATGGTGGCTTAAGGTACACCAGCGTGCAGTTATGGCATTTTCTTGTGACCTGGTGTGCTCCCATAGTTTGTGATTCCTTTAATGGGTCTCTTGCCAGGAAGTGAGGCCCATGGGAAGCTATGGGGCACAAGAGTCTTGCCGCACCTCTCACTGGCCGTGCCACTCGGCATGCCTTGGGAGAAACATCCATCTGTCATGGATGCTTTAGTTGAGATTCCTGCATTGCAGGGGGCTAGACTAGATGACTGTTGGGGTCCCTTCGAATTCTACAGTTCTATGATTCTGTGATCATGCTATGTGTTGGTATAACTCCTAAGTCATTCTAAGTAGTGCACCTGCCAGGAAATTGTGAAGAAAGCATATTTTTTTTAACGAAAAAAATCCAGAAGCAAGAAAAAAAAATTGCCTCTTCACGAGGTTAACTAAGGTAAGTGGAAACCCCTTCCTGAAAATTTCAGAGAAATTTCTACCTCCACTCTCTTGATCTTTTGGGCAGGTTTTGAGAAGAAATTTTCAGCACAGCCCATTTTAAGACTGGAATGTTGCTTAAACTGAGGGACACTACAATGTTCACTAAGGCAAGCCAAAGATTGCATGCTACAGTTGCAGAGAATCTGGCATTTTGCCATTTCAGAATGTCAGTGGCAATGTCATTTCAGGAAATTGGCTTAAGTACAAAGATGTCGGCTTCCATAGTCTTTTGGCCAATGTGCAATATGTCTGTTAAGCGCATTTACTTGAAATGGAGTCCTAGGAATTTCAGGGGAGATTCCAACCAAATAAGTATTCACGTGACCCAATCCTAGGTGTATTTTCTCAGAAGTACATTCCACTGAGTTGAATGAGGTTGATAGTGCAATCCTATAATGTTTATACAGGATCAATGGAGTAAATGGGCACAGGACCAGATTCTTAATTTCAGAAACCTGAGTTTAGAAGTGCTTGTTTAGGACTGTTTCCTTAGGCTGCATGTAAATCTCAATTATATTTAAAAGCAATTAATATAATAAATGAAGCCCTGACAAAAATTAAGTGTAGTACCATAAAATTTATGACGTACACATCCTTCTGCAAATGCTGCACTGGTGGATTTCCAACAAACTCTGATGGATGTCCCAAGACTGGCTACGGTTCCTCTCTGATTTTTGAAGTTGCTGGTGAAAGATGCTACATTCTTTGCAAGATTATACTGTGAAATGTTACACTTCTTGCATATTTTCGAAGCACTAATGTGAAATAGATTTCATACATCAAGTTATCCATGGTGTTAGGTACATCATTATTTATAACTGTGACCATGACTATTTTTCCAAATGATACCTGATCATTTAGGTAAATATGCTTTAGGCTAGACTCCTTCATCATAGCATCCTTTGTCTGCGGTACCAAAATATGAGGTGGGCTTAGTAGCACCCCTACTTTAAAACTCCCTTCTGCTGGAGGTTCTCCAAAACCCAAATATGAAGCAATTGGTAGCTGCTGATAAACCAGCTAGTATTTCTTTGTACACACGTGAATTCAGGTTTCAGATTTGCCTGGATTTCTTCTATAGATTATATATTTATGCTTCAACCAAGCCAGGGATAATTCCAAGAGATTAGGCATGACAGAAGATGGTGTGTGTGTTTCTGTGTGTTTGCTGGGGGAAAAAAACTTGTGGGACAGATGCTTGCTTGAATGCATTCCCCACCTTAATTACATAGGTTGACAGCAATTTGCAATATCTTAAAATGCAACTGTATGACTAACTGAGGAGCGGTATATTGGTTAGGAGAACATGCTTGGAATGCATTCAAGAATAACAGACAACTTGTGCAGGTTACAATCTGTTTTTTAACAAGAGATTTATAAGCATGAAGGGTGAGTCATTTACATTGCAATAGACACCTATCAGTGAGTAAGCACCATTGAATATAGTGGGTCTTGCTTCCAAGTAAACATGCATAGGATTGGGCTGCATGTAACCCTTGTAAATAAAAGCCGAGATTCTCAGCAATCTAAATCACCAACCAGATTCTGCCAAGAAGACCCAAACTCAAACCTTCATATAATATTACATTCTTGTTAGCTGGTGTACTTAACATTGCTAAGAATGTGTGCTAGAAACTTTCATTCCTGGTTAAAATATCTCCTTAGCCATGGACTTCATTAGATGATCCTAGGCAAGTAATTATTGCTTCAGCCTCCTATCTGCTACACACAAACCCTAATTTCCGATTGCTTGCTATGCGAAAGTTCACTTATCTGAACACGAGGAATTAGTAACCAAACCTCTCTATACACACCACAGATTCAGACATCCAAACAGAATTTTTTAAAAACTTCCTTGTTTGCCTTCTATTGGTTGGCCAAGGAATGAAGGGAGGGAGGTACAGCGACTGGACAAATAAGCACTTTCCCCTTCCTCAGACGGTTTTCCTGTTTTTTAAATTTATTTTGGGGGTCAAAATTCCATGGCCTGGAATGCATTATAAAGTTTCCCATAGGAATATATACATCAGGATCAAGCAGGTTTCCTTCCAGATAGACAAATGAAGGAGAATATAAGAAATATTTTAAATGTGATAGAATACCTGGAGGTAAAAAATGAAAAAAAGTGGCAATAATGTTTATAGACGCGGAAAAAGCTTTTGACAATGTGTCCTGGGATTTCATGAGAAAACTGCTGGAAGAAATTAATTGTGGATAATTTTTTTATAAAAGGAATACAAGCAATATATTCACAACAGAATGCAAAATTAATTGTAAATCAAGTGATAACGAAGGAATGTAAAATACAAAAAAGAACTAGACAAGGATGTCCATTGTCACCGCTGTTGTTCATCATGGTCCTGGAAGTACTTGCAAGAAATATTAGAGCAGAAAAAGAGATTATAGGGAAACAAACTGGGAAGAATGAATTTAAATTGAAAGTCTTTGCTGATGACTTAGTAATTACGGTAGAGGATCCGAAAAACTCTCTCCCTAAGGTAATAGAGAAAATTCAAGAATACGGAGAATATGAGAAGTAAGCGATACGTTAAGAGTTGGGAAGTGGTTTTATTCTTATATTTGTTATATGGATTTGTTGTACAAATATTTTTCTTTTATTGTACATGTTTTAAAGAATGAATTAATAAAGTTTACTTTTTAAATTTAAAAAAGAGAGAAAATTCAAGAATTTGGGAAAGTGGCAGGATTTAAATTAAATAGGAATAAAACTAAATTAGTAGTTAAAAATCTAAAAGAAGAAGAGAAAAAAGATTTGGTGCAAAGTATTGAGATAGAAATTCATAAAAAGTAAAATATTTAGTGATATGGTTAACAACAAGAAATATAAATGTGTATAAAGACAACTATGAAAAAGTATGGTCGGAGATAAAAAGAAATCTAGAAATATGGAGCAGAATGAACCTCTCCCTGCTAGGAAAAATTGTGGCAATAAAAATGAATGCGCTGCCGAAAATGCTCTTTCTTTTTCAGACGGTCTCAGTAATGGTTAAGGATGACGGCCTCAAAAGATGGCAAAAGGATATTTCCAAATTTGTCGGGGGGGGGGAATAATTAATTAGAGTGTGGGAAAGGTACAAAGATCCAATAGAACAGAAAACATCTTGGTGGCTATCACCAACAGAAGTTTCATTACTCAAACCGCTTGGCAAAAATGGAAAATGGCCTACATATAGAGACTTATTGGAAGAACAAGAAGGTACATGGAAATTAAAAGAATATGAAGAAATTAAAGACCATTTTCAGAGTTGGCTGCATTATAGACAATTAAATGGGATGTTTAAGGAAGACAGACAGACAGACAGACAGACAGACAGACAGACAGAAAGGGAGGGTTTAGCTACACAATCTCTAGATTTCAAAAGGAAGTGATAGAAGATGTGAAAATACTGAAGAAAGCATATATGGTAGTATTTTTCTAGAATGGGAAACGAAAGATGAAGAGGTTAAATCGGTTATGATTAAATGTAGGACACAATATACAATTTGAGGACTGTGGAAAACTGGAAAGTAGATTTAAAATTCACAGATTATTCTCTTTTGAAGGAAAATTACATGAAAATGATGTATAGATGGTATATTACACCAGTAAAAATGGCAAAAAAATTATAAAACAGGGTTAAATAAATGCTGGAAATGTAAAGAAAAAGAAGGTACTTTTTATCATATGTGGTGGGAATGTAGAGAAGTTAGAAAATTTTGGAAAATGATATATAATGAATTGAAAAAAAATGTTTAAAAGGACATTTGTTAAAACAAAACAAAACCAGAAGCATTTTTGTTAGGGATTTTAGGACAAGACCTGCCAAGGAAAACAAAAACTTATTTATGTATTCTACAACAGCGGCAAGAGTCTTGTTCGCACAAGGTTGGAAGAATGAGGAAGTCCCGACGAAAGAACAATGGCAAGAAAAACTGATGAGCTAGGCAGAGTTGTCAAAGTTGACATATAAACTATGAGAGAAGGACAACTGTGACTTTAAAGAAGACCGGGAACTTTTTACAAACTATTTAAAAAGACAACAAAAGGATCTGGACTCCTGGGCAGGTTTTGAATAAACACCCACAATTTATTAGTAGAACATATGATAGATAAGGCAATGATATGTACAATTTTATAACATGCAGAGAATAACATGTGCAAGCAAACCAGAGGGGGGAGCGGAGGGAAGTCTTGGGAGGGTGGGAGAGGGAGGGAGGGAGGGAGGGAGGGGAGGGTATAAAAAGGGGAAAAATGTATTTGGCTGTATTGATTGACAATGTATGTTGTTAAATTTGTTTAATTTTTTTTTCATTTTTTTTAAAAAGAAAGTTTCCCATAGGAATCAATGGAAACCATTGGCTCATAATGCAGATACTCATCTAACAAACAATTTACAGGAAATGAATTGTGTTTGGTTAGCGGGACCTGTGTGTGCTTGGATAAGGCATACAAAGCACTTTGAATGTTCAAACAGTGGCATTAATATTACTTTAAAGTTGGCTTTTCCATTCTGATCACCCTCAAGAACCCCGCAGTGAAACTGCAGAACTTGCTTCCCTAAGTTGTGGCAAGGGCCCCCAACCGTCTTGGCATGGACATAGCTGGGCGGGCGGGCGAAGGAGGGGCAGCTGTCCCCCTAAATAAAGCAAATATATAAAAATACTAAAATACTAAAAGTAGAAATGATCAGAATATTTGTAACTGAAATGCTCTCTGAGGTCACTTGGATGTTGTCGTGGCACATTCTAGCGATGCAACTGGCAACCTAACTGAGCGATAGGTGTGGCTTCCGTGAACTGAACAATTGTGTTGCAGGTACCTTTTTTCTGGAATAGGACCGCTGGGTGTCCTGACCTCCCCCTAACATAAAACCTGGCTACTCCCATGTGTTTCAGTGGCTTTAAAATGGAAGTTAGACAAATTTATGGAGGACAAGGGTATCAATGGCTACCAGGTTCTGAGGCTCCATGTCTCTTAATAATAGTTGATGGGGAACAAACAGCAGGGAAGGGAGGTTCTGTTTGTGGCTTCCCATAGCCACAAGGATGGCTACTGTGGGGAAGCAGGTTGTGAGACTAGGTAGGCCTTTGGGGTGATCCATCAGGGCTCTCTTCAGTATATATGTGGTTTGCTTAAACAATACCAGGAAGTCGAACAACATGGGCAGAAGAAACCATTGTAGGAACAATCACAGAAGAATCAGCAGCAACCACCTCGCCAATGTGTTATGGGTGTGTTTGAGTAGGTAGTGCTGTGTTGGAAGTCTCAAGCAAGCCGTACTTTGATGGTTGCATCAACACCAGCTTGACTGGGAAGCTTGGAGTGGTGAAAGGAACTCCAAACAACGGTCCTTGCACTTCCTTCCTCTCGCAAGGTGGCTTGTTTGGATGCCAGAGTAAGACTCATCGGCTTGGGTTGATCGGTATGACTGAGGAAACAACATGTAGTCAGAGATCTCAGGGATCTGACGAAGGAAAAGAGAGTTTGCTACACGTTCTGCAAAAACAAAACTAAGAGCCGTGTTGCAACACAGCTAGGGCTGGTTCAAGGTATTTTGCTACCTGACATGGAGCGGCGAATGATTCCTTAGCCTCAGGTCAAGGCACATAGTGTACCCAAGCATATCACTCCATCCTTGTCAACAAAAATAAACAAGGGGTCGGATGTAAAGGGAGGACAAATTCTCATTTGTGGAAGTGACTAGGATCCAGAGGAGGATGAGAATTTTACATCTCCCTCTGGAACTCTTATGCCATCTTCCACCTTTTCCAGAGGGTCTTCCAATCCTACAGAGGATTTTATTTTGGAGGGGCACAGAGACCTGTTGAGAAAAGGGTGAATTGCTGAAATTCTTCCCCCTTTTGCCACCTGTGGAGCGTCCAGCTAGTGGTAACAGATTTCTGCTCCAGAGAGCAGGATCCAACACAATAACTGAAAGAACTAGTGCTCTTCCATGGAAGTCACAATTAGCTGTCCCACTCTGCCCCATGGTAGGGCTGGCCTTCACTGCTGATTTATAAGGACATATGGAGCTGTCCTATATCAGGTTCATCTAGTTCTCTACTGTCTATTTTGATTTGCAGCAGATGTTCAAGAATCATAGATTAGATCCCTTAAATCAAGGGTGGAGAAACTGTGCCCCTCCAGATGTTGCCGTGGGGCTGATAAAAGTTGTTGGGCCACAGCTCTCACCAGCCCCAGCCTCCATGGTCAATGATCAGTGATGAACACACATTCCTCACCCAATTTAGATTGCAGCAATATCCTGCCATGGCCACCACCCCCAAGCAGCTGTCTTTTGACAGATTAGGGGACATTACTTTTAATTCACATCAAAATTTGCCCTCTGCATGTTGAAGCTTCACTATGCTTCATCATAAGGGTAGCCTTCCTCAAGAAACCTCCTACATGCCCATCACTAACATGTAAATGTACATGAAACTTGGGTAGTTAGAAAGATGGCAAGAAGTAAGCCCCGAGATAACTATTCTGGGCCATATGCTGTTGCAGTCTTGTGAGTTGGTGGTTGTCAGCATTTCATTTGCCTTGTCTCAGAGTTGTCCAAGCCAGTACACCACGGATGGGAAACCTGTGGCCTTTCAGATGTGGCTGGACTCAGGAACCAACTCCAGCTAGCTGGAACCATGGTCAGGGATGATGGGAGTTGTACTCCAACAACAACTGGAAGAACCTAATTTTCTCATCCTTGTCCTAGAGTAACCACTATAGGTGGAGTGAAGGGAGGAAAGTAGGAACAAAGGAAGACTACAACTGACTTTGCTCTGGGGAAAACTACATGTTACACTTAAGATGCATGTGACAAAGTCCCCAACCACCACTTCTCCCTTGCAAAGCCCCTGAAAAGGGGACAAGCAAGGGGAGCGATTACCCACCACCCTTAGCTAATTTTCCCTGTGAAGTAAATGCAGGTCTAGAGTAATATTAGTAGAGGTGCAGTCAGTGGCAGAGGTAAATTGGCTGGCAGGGGGAAGGGTAAAACACATCCCTACCACCTCTACCTCTCATTCTAAGGGCATTTTGCAAAGGAGGAGTGATCTCTCTCCCTCCCCCTCTCTCAGAGGTAGTTTGCAACGTGCAACATGTAGCTTGCCCCTATGCAACTCATAGCTATTTTGTTTTAATTTTCCCCGAACGAGACCTGATTTTTCCTCCACTCCCCCGCCAGTTGCCTTCACAAGTGCCTGTGTTTGTGTTAAAGTTTCAGGGAAAGGCTTCCTGCCTTCAGTCTTGTGTGCTTGAACCCCGACGGCAGGGCCTAGAGGGTAGGTTTCCTCCTCTTTCCTGCTTTTGTTGTAAGTGGTAGCCGAGAAGTGAGAACCTGGCAAGCCTACCTTTTGATGTTTATTTTATTACCTTTCCACCTTTTGTGACTAAAGCGTACACTTCCCACCCCCTTTGGCTTCTGAGCTTTTGTGTAAAGGATCTAAAAGTCAACCCCATGCTGTCAGCAAACAAGCAGACACTCACTCTCCCCTTCGGGTCCTTTGCCCCCATTGACTGCCCTCTTCCTGCCCTGCAAGCCATGTCTTCCTAGATCAGACCAAAAGCCCACAGAGGCCAGCCACTCGGACACTTCTGTGAAGCCCACAAGCAGGACACGGGGAGGGCAATCACCTTCTCTCCCATGGAAGTTCCCTAGCAACTGGCATATTCGGAAGCACCTCCTGATTTCTCTCTCTTTTCCATTCCCTTCTCCCTCCTACCCCCACATTGTTTAATTATTACTAATAGGCCACACTATTTACATTGGCCATATTCAATAAGCCACATTTCAAACGATAAAAGTACAACCTGCAATAAAATCATAAACAGTAACCTTGCTGCGGCATAAGGACTTTGGGATAGTATTTCTTGCTGGTTTTTTATTTATTTATTTATTCATATATCTCCTCCAAATGGGGGAAAAAAGCTCTCCTTTCCCTTCAAAAATCATCCTTCCTTCCTATTCTATTTCTGATCTACTACACAGCCCATAATTACCACAGATTTTTGTTGTTGCTGGTGTTTATGGCATTTGTTTTTCTTTTCACAGCCCCAGTCCCCAGTTCAGGATCCTTCTCTGCTATATGAACTGTACTGTAGCCCATAGATTTTCATAGTACAGTCGTACCTTGGTTTTTGAACAGCTTAGTTCTCGAACGTTTTGGCTCTCGCACGCCACAAACCTGGAAGTGACTGTTTCAGTTTGCGAACTATTTTTGGAAGCCGAATGTCCGGTGCGGCTTCCGAGGCTTCTGATTGGCTGCAGGAGCTTCCTGCAGCCAATCAGAAGCCGTGCCTTGGTTTCCGAACATTTTGGAATTTGAATGGACTTCTGGAATGGATTCCGTTCAACTTCCAAGGTATGACTGTATATTATAGCCAAGAATTTCTTGCATAGTTTAGTTATTCTTTTTTTTATAGCCCCACTAAAATAATCAAGCTCAAAACCTGCTAATCACCAGCTCATCTAAATACAACAAAGTCACAATTAAGGCTGCAATCCTAGATGAGGAAGCCCAGTCGAACTCAATGAGACTTTGGTGGACTAGAAATCTCCTCTCTTCATCTACATGGCAGACAGTTTAGATTCTCGGAAAATTTGGAATTCTTTGCTCAGAACCATGTTCTGCATTACTAATATGGCATACAATAACAGAATACACTTCACCTTGGTGAAATCCTGTATCATGGAAGTAAGTGACTTTATTTACAGATTTCATAAAAGCAGCAGACAATATTTGAAGTACGTGAATTTTTCCCATAATGTATCATAACTTGCTGTGAAGAGCACATGTCTCTTTCATGTAAGCTGTGTAGATGATCACCCCATGGCTCTTCCTGTTATAGTTTAAATAGACATAGTATTGCCGTTGGATCTATGTGGATTAGTACAATCATAGGAAAAAGCTGAGCCTGCTAAATAAACTTTACATCAAAAGCACTTTGATGTCCTGTTTTATGGTATAAGTATTTATTTGTTTTTAAAAAACACCCTTTAATAAACATGTTGGAGTGCGTATCTTCAGTTCTTTGTTCTAAAATGAAAATTGCCCCAGGTTTTTCGGCAATCTTGAATATTGTGGAGAAAAACATTCATAAAAGAAGAAGCAACTAAAAGAAGAGGAAGTGGTTCCCCGTTTCGAAACAATATATGTGAAAACAAGTCTCCTTGACTTCAGTGGAACTCGAATTCCATGCAGATGTGCTTACGATCATGGCCTACTATGGATGCTGCATTTATTCGTTTCCAACAGAAATATGTCTTCCAAAACAGTCCCATTAAGTTTCTTCTCTATCTTCCTTTGCAATCGAGGTTTGCATAATCAGCCCAACAATCCCCTCCGGCAACATTTTAGGTTGCTCTTAGGATTTGTGCAAAAGACTTCTAGTGCTATCATCATTTTATTCGAGATACGATCAATCTGTAATACACATCACAATCCAGAGGATATAATATGTTGGACTGCATTATGGCAGCCCAACAGTTCATCGAAGCAGCTCAGACAAAAATTACATCCGTGGAACTAGATTGTGAATGGAAGGAGATTCCCAACGAGTTGTCAAAATACTTTTCATCTTTTGGAATCCTGAGAAGTTCTATAGGTGACAGGGCATAGGGAACCAGGTGGAGAGCGCTCCTGTCAGATGTCAAGGAAATAAACAACTACCCGACTTTTAGAAGACACCTGAAGGCAGCCCTGCTTAGGGAAGTTTTTAATGTTTGCTCTTTTATTGTGTTTTTAATATTATGTTGGGAGCCGCCCAGAGTGGCTGGGGAAACACAGCCAGATCGGTGGGGTATAAATAATAAATAATAAACCAGAGGAATATGGTCTCATATGATAATAATAATAATAATAATAATAATAATAATAATAATAATAATAATAATTTGATACCTCTGGTTTCCCCAGCCACTCTGGGCAGCTCCCAACAGAATATTAAAAACACGTTGTTGTTGTTGTTATTTGATACCATATTCCTCTGGTCCGGATGGAATGCCTCTCAGCTCTCTTTCCGAAGTGCTTGCAAAGGTGCTTCAAGACAGAGACCTAATATTGTAAACAGATCACTGGGATACCATAGATGGGTATTGACAATAGGATTGTCTTTTAATTTAAGGGATTCCCCCAGAAAAGGTAAATGTGGATTATGTAGTGGTGGTGGAATATGGGTTGGCATTTTCATGACAATGACATCATGTGGATGCTGCAAAGGATTTGCATGTATGTGGAACACCAGTGCTCACCTGTAAGAACTCTAAATTGCTAAGGTAGTAATAATGAAAACCACAGATCAGATCAAAGACCTGTGGCAGCTTTTGCACGAGTCCTCTCTAAAGAAGGGATGTAGAACTGGTGGTCCCTCTAGATGTTGTTGCACTTGGAATTTTCATCACATCCCAGCCACCATAGCAAATGTTTAAAAATTATGTGAGTTATAGTCCAGCAACGTCTGAGGACCACAAGGCCCCATCTCTAGTCCAGGGGCCACTTCATGCCTGCGTATTTATTACTTGATGGTGGTTGAAAATGGGAACGAGTCTTCACAAATGAAGCATCTTTGTATCAAATTACATCACCTCAAGCACAATGGTTTTCAGTGGAACAAGTTCATCGTCAGCTGTGTATCATCAAAAGTTAGGCAACCAAGCAAAGTGTGTTGATGGAGAAACAGCCCTGAGTGACCTAAACAAGCCATCGAGTTTGCAGATTGCACTATAATGTGTCAGCCATTTGCTGAACCCAACTTGAAACGGAAGGAAATTCAGTCGGAAGATGGGATAGAAATGGAAAAAGAGCCCAGCCTAAAGCATCAGTGCAGTTGAATCTTTATCTTGCAATCCTACAGAATGGTAGGAACACCCTTTTCTCTGATATAATTAAGATGTGCAACTTGAATTACACATTGTCACATGATTGGCAGGTCCAACAAGCCGAAGGCAAGCAGAAAACTTACATCTCCACACAGATACTGCAATTTAGTTTTTCAGAATATGTAGCCAAGTGTCACCAGTACTTTGTTCTTCTCTGTACAATGGTAGGTAACTGGAGAAATAGGACAGCAAAATGACTAATTTTTAATAAATTTTTCAACCACAAAGCCTGTTTTCTTAAAAGTTATGAAATGAAACATTGCCCTTGACCTGGTGATCTTTCTATGAAATAGAATCACATTCTATTTCTACGTGCGGTTGTGAAATCATGCCTTGTATGTTACACATATTTTACTGAATTAAGTTACAGTATCACTTATGACTGTAGTCATAGCAAATGCAATGTATCTCTGATAATTGCTCAAACAGCAGAATTCCATAGTTGCGTAAGATCTTGCTTTATGCAAATGCAGAAGGAAACAGTGAAATGAAGCACAGTAGTCTTATTTCTCCCTCCCGCCTGCTTTTGCAAGCGTGTTAAAGCAAGTGCCTTCTAAATGTGGATCAGCAAGATGTCTAGGCAATATTACATAATCTCTTCTTATATTCTTTCTGGAACTTTGGGGAATATTTTGTTTATGGGCAGAACTATCCAAAGGAGGCTCTGGGGAGGGAGGAATCTAAGACAGAGGAACCACCAGATTGAAAGCCATCAGTCATGTGTGTATGTATGTATGTACCACCCTTTATGAATTGCTTTCTCCCATTGGTTTGAGTGGGAGGATAAATCAATATACAGTACTAGCTTCAGTGCTGTTGTAGTTCTTTATCCCCTTCCCCAAATTCTAGGGACACGTCAAGGCAATAGGACATCTTCAAATCCAGCAGATGCAAAGATCTTTCCCCAGCAGATCAGAATGCCTCTTTTTACTGGTGCCATGGCAACAGAGTCCCAAGGGCTGTGCCCAAATTGGAAGAGCTTGGAAGAGAAGATTCCCCTTTCCATTCACATATCTCCTTGGCCATGGGCAGAGGGGGAGAGCCATTCTATTTAATCACCCCATGAATGTTCTCCCAAGAGACCACAGGATTGCATCCCTATTTTATTTAAAATATACTTCAACCACCCTTCTTCAAAGGGTTCTGGGGGTGTACAAAAATCTGAGCCTAACCAATGCACACAAAGGTAGAGCATGAGGATCTTAATCTCAAGTCAGTAGAGCATGAGGATCTGAATCTCAAGGTTGTGGGTTCGAGACCCACGTGGGGCAAAATAGTCCTGCATTGCAGAGGGTTGTACTAGATGACCCTCATATTCCCTTCCAGCTCTACAAGTCTGTGATTCTATGAAAATATAAATAGGATTAAAAACTAACCAATGTAACAAAAAATGCAATATGCCAAGAGGCAAATAGAAACAAGAACTTGAAACTGAACAAAGCAGAATAGGATTTTTTAAAAGGCCACATCTGCACCATTCACATTGTTTCCCCCAAATAATCTTGGGAACTGTAGTTTACCCCTCACAGAGGTAACAGTTCCCAGCACACTGAACAAACTACAGTTCTCGGGATTTTTTGGGAGGTACACATGTGCTTTAAATGTATGTTGTGGATGTGATGTTAATTTAAAATTCATGAGCAAATAGGAAGGTCTTTGTCTGCTGTCAAACAGCTTGTAATGTTGGTGCCAGACATGCCTCTTGACAAGAAAAGGCATGGCTGACTTTAGGAGCTGACCTACAGTGAAGAACTGCTTCCTGCACAACTGGGGGGATGTGGCTGGTCATTCACTGGATCCTGCCTTGCTGTGCCTTCAAAACTGTACTGTAAAAAAGGGTAAAGGTAAAGGACCTCTGGACAGTTAAGTCCAGTCAAAGGCAACTATGGGGTGTGGTGTTCATCTCGCTTCAGGCCAAGGGAGCTGGCGTTTGTCCACAGACAGCTTTCCGGGTCATGTGGCCAGCAGGACTAAACCGCTTCTGGTGCAATGGAACACAGTGACAGAAACCAGAGTGTACGAAAATGCCTTTTACCTTCCCTTCGCAGTGGTACCTATTTATCTACTTGCACTGGTGTGCTCTCGAACTGCTAGGTTGGCCGAAGCTGGGACTGAGCAACGGGAGCTCACCCTGCCCCTGAGATTTGAACCTTCTGATTGGCAAGCCCAAGAGGCTCTGCGGGTTAGACCACAGCGCCACCCGCTCCCTAAAATTGTACTGTATTGCATCTTTGAGAGAGGCAGTGTAATGGTTTGGTGGCCCAGTCGAGCCTGCACTGTGAGGTTCCAGGCATGGCTCCAACATGGGTTTTGCATTCCCATCTTGGCACGCTGCTAATCAACGTTACATGGGGCACTTTGTGGCAATTATAAAATCAGCACTTGGTTTTTATGCAGATCAGATTGGCAGGGAGGGTGTGTGCAATGAGGCATGCAGATAAACTTTATCTAACTTTGAGATTACTCCAGGAGTCTGTGCCATATCAGGCTAAGTGAGCGATTATGGCGACTCTCTTACATTCTTTCTTTCGTTCTTTCTTTCTGCCATCTCAATATAGGAATGGCTCGACAGAAGAACTTGGATCATTTTTGCCAATAACAAAAAAACTCGTATCACTTTTATGCAGTGGAGGGGCATGTTCAGGTGCTTCAGCAAGTAGCTCATGCTCTGTTGACTGATAACTGTATTCTTAGCAACTTAAACAGTGTTTGTATTCATTGTGTAAACATGCGGACGGGTGGAGATCTGACTTAGATGAGTCACTGCTGGGGCAAGAGAAAAGTACAAAATTAGAACTTCGTGAGATCTGAGTTGTTTGGCTCATTCATGGATCTTGAAGGAAGGAAGAAAACAAAGAAAATTCTGTTTGTTTGTGTGTGTGTGTGTGGGGGGCAAGCCCCCTCCCTTTTGCAATTCCCAATTTGTGTTTCGGTCAAAAGGACAACAATAAATTGCTGCAGTTCCCAAAAGTGCTGCAGTTCCAAAGAGTTCCTGCAGGCAAGCATTTTGAGAACAGGAATGTGGGATGAGAATAGAAAAAAAACTGTTGCTAAGATGCCAGCACAAAGTGTACAGGGGGAAGAGAGAACGAGAGAGAGAGAGAGAGAGGAGAGAGAGAGAGATTATGATCAGACAGCCTTTATGTTCAGACAGATACATGTAATTGTGAAGAATCATTAAATAACTATTAACCACACCTGCTTGGAGCCTCTGGGCCGTGTTGGGCTGTGCATAGTCTTAAGAGCTGCCATCCCCCTTACGTCATGCTAAACAGAAGGGAGGGGGAGAAATACCAGGGTTTAGTACAGGATCAGAAAGTAAAATATTATTTGGAGTTTGGAGCCAATTTTCTTTCTGCCAGTGATTCCATAACCTGGCACACCCAATGCAACCTTTTGTACACATCTATCAGCAGTTCTGGTTTGTTTGCTTAAAACAAAGCCTTACTAAGATTCTCTAAAGGTGTCTGTGATGCAACAATTAGTCGACTGTCAGTTGTCTTCTTACGAGCTCCGCTAGTTTATATGTCTGCTGCACTTGACAAGAGGACCACTGTTGGCAGTGAATGTGGCCCAACAGCTTGCACCACACCCGACAAGTAGGCTGGAGATTAGTTCAAATTCATAGATTGCAAGAAGACAGTGTGTCTCTGCCATACTGTACTATTTTCCCCTACTGCCTCCTGAAACCATATATATCTACGGTATATGTCAGGGCATATCTCCCACCCCCAGAAGCCACTTCCCTGCATGCTGATCCCTGGTCATTCATGGTGATGCTTCAAACATGACACAGCGACAGACAAAACTAACCAACTGGCTGCAATTTTTGTGATGCATTGCTAACCAGCTGGGGCTACCCAAATGAACATGTTAAACAAGTTGCCCTGTACATGTTAAATAAGACAGATTGTCTTTCCAAATTTTGGAACGGTTATACAGGGAACACTGCAGAGCAGCCGTTCGTAAGTGGTGGATTGAAACCAGCTGGTGGATTACAGAATCCTTTGTAAGAGGGATGCCAGCATACAGACCACGCTTGTCTAGAGGACCTCTATTTTTCTAGCTAGCCACATATTGCCTGGCCAATCCGAAGCCTCTTCCTGGGTTCGAGACAGGCAGAGAAATGGCATATCAACACTCTCTCCAGCTGCTTGCAGGTGTACCCAGAGTGCACCATCAGTTGCTGAGTAAGAGCAATTTGAACCCCGATGACCTAAGCAGCCAGTCCATCTTCCTGCATTACCACCCAATCATCACCTCTCCTGTTTGTCTTTTCTACAGATCTGAGGGCTTAGACTGGCTTTAAGGATCTTTATATAGCTCTCAGGTTCTTAAAGGCATTAAAATCTATAAAAGTCATTGCTATAAGGAAGAGCTTGTGGACACAGCAAAGGGACCGTCAGAAAAGTATGGAGGGATTATTCTGCTTTTAATTGTGTTTTTTCCTCTGATAGAGGCCTGCAGCTAAAGAGTTGGGTGGTTATTTCAAAACCAGGAGGTGAATTATTCACCTCTTCAGCAATTGGCTATGCAAAGTTCCCACTCTGCTTTGTCTCTTCCGCTTTTCTTTCTTTCCTCAGACTGGTAGATATGGTCTTATCCACTTCCCCTGTCCAGTAGTACAGGGGTGGCTAAAGTGTGACCCACCAGATGTCATTCGCTACAGCTCCCATCATCCTTCACCATTGGCTATGCTGGCTGGCTGGGACTGATGGGAGTTTGGCAATAACTAGAGGGCCACACCTGCTCTAGGACAGGGGCGGAGGAAGGGGGCGGTCCGCCCTGGGTGTCATCACTGAGGGGGGGTGACATTTGGCATGCTGCCCACCAGCGACTCCCAAGCCTACCCAGAGCTGTTGGGGGAAGGGGCGGAGCTGCACCGCCTTGCTAGCAGCCTCCCCCTCTTCCCCCTTTGTTTTGACAGCTCGGGGGAGGCTTGGGAGTCACGGGTGGGTGGTGCACTGTTGCCCCCCCACTCCCGGGCTGCTTTCTGGGGCGGCGGAGCCTTCCCTGAGCTGTCAAAAGGAAGAGAGAAGGGAGGAAGGTTGCTGGCAAAACGGCATGGCTCCATCCCCCCCCCAGAAAGCAGCCTGCCATGGGGGGTTCACCCCTTGGGATGCTCACCCCGCCCCCATGGCCCTGCCCCTGGGTGCACAGCATGTGCGTCGCTGCAGGTGCCGGAGCAGCTAGCTCCGCCTCTGCTCTAGGGCACTCCCTCTTGCAAGGACCAACCCTCTTGTCCAAACCCACTTGCTTTTCCTGCCCCATGCATTGTCTACCCTGCCTGTCTTACAATGCAACTGTATGCATGTTGACTCAGAAGCAAGCCCTTCCATGGGAGGTAAGGATGTGCAGGATGCATAGGATTGCAATATTGTTCTCTTCTGTCTTTCTCTCATCTAGAGCATAGCAATGGTAGCTAAAATCTGTTCTTCCTGCCCCGCTCCTCTGTGACACAAGGGCAACTCAGCCAAACCATGACCAAAGACTCTACCACCCCTAAAACCATTATGGCAGTTACAATGTAATTTGCCTAAATAATTTTAAATGTTCAGGCTTGAAACATGGATTTATCATGAGCAAACATATCTCACATATAAAAGTGCACTTGAGAAATCAACAAACTAATCCCGCTGTTTTTTAATTGTCTTATATTTATATCCTGCCTTTCTTCTGTGAGCTCAATAAATCAAATGTGTGATTCTCAGAAGGTATCCTATCCAGCCACTGAGCAGACCCAGAATTACTTAGCTTCTGCAATGTGGTAGCCTCATGTGCCTTCAATCCATATCTTGGGACCAGCAATGCTTACAGGGCTTACCTGTGATTAGGGAAGATTGCATGGGCGTACCCAGGATCAAAACTAGGGGGGGGGCAAGGGGAGGGGCCAAGGCACGGAAGGGGAGGGGCCACAAAGTGGGCGGGAACAGCGAACTCGCGCTCCGCCGGGCTGTGCCCCTCCCTAGCAGCAGGGCTGGTGGGCGGAGGCGGAGCCCAGCCCAGCGGAGCGCGAGTTCAGCGTTCCTGCCCGCCGCGCCGCGCTCTCTGGTTCCCCGCCGCGCTTGGCCTTGCCAGAGGGCGCGACGGGGAGCTGGAGGGAGGGCGCAGCGCGGCGGGCGGGAACGGCGAACTCGCGCTCCGCCGGGCTGTGCCCCTCCCTAGCAGCAGGGCTGGTGGGCGGAGGCGGAGCCCAGCCCAGCGGAGCGCGAGTTCGGCGTTCCCGCCCACCGCGCCGCGCTCCCTGGTTCCCCGCCGCGCTTGGCCTTGCCTGAGGGCGCGCCGGGGAGCTGGAGGGAGGGTGCGGCGCGGTGCGGCGGGAATGGTGAACTCGCGCTCCGCCGGGCTGTGCTCAGCCTCTGCCCACCAGCCCTGCTTCTAGAGTAGGGCAGCTGCCCTAACTTGCCGCATGGTGGGTACGCCCTTGGAAGATTGTGTGACTGTAAGAATAGCTAAACACATAATGGAAGGGTCTACTTGAAGCTCTACAGCCTCCTGAAGATACATACTATTTTTCACATATGGAAACTTCTTCCTTTCCTTCCGGAAGTGTTGCTTCAGGATGGAACGAGCAACGACAGCTGTTTCAATATTTCTCATAGACCTCCTCCCAGCTAAGGGAGCTGTTGAATGCCTCAATTTGAAATCAATTGCACTGGTTGCCAATTTGTTCCAGGCTCAGTTTGATGGGCTGATAACAATTTGGACTTGAAAGGCTATCTCCATGGCCATCTTCACTCATATGAACCTGTCCAAGCCTCACATTCAGCATGGGTGGGGTGGGCTGATTGGTGGTGCTGGAAATGTGGTCTTTTTGGATTGTGGAATTCTCTCCCAGGGGAAGTGCAACAGGCTCCTTTTCTTGGTTTTAATACTTTCTGCTGTTCTTATCATTATCGGCTGCTTTTTTGTGGTTTTTTTTAAATGGTGGTTTTAATTCTTATGTGATTTTTATATTGCATTTCATTGTTGTCCTTATATATTTAAATGTAAACCCATTTTGAAAATTCATTTGAAAGGCGGTAAAGAAATTATTTTGGTTAATAAACAGATATTTCATTAGTTTTAAGAAATGGATTTATAAGAGCGCAAGTATGAAAATTTGACAAATAAAACCAAAGTTGAGAGAGAGGGGAAGTCAGTTCGGCAGAACAAAAGCAGAATATGTTGTAACTAAAGGAGATATCCCTAAAAATGTACAATTTGGGATATGTATACAAAATTATGCTGTGTTTATGTTGAAATACTGATTATGTTTATTTGTGAAGAAATAATAAAAATCATTATTTTTAAAAAAAGATATTTCATTAGTTTGATTAGCTTAGTCCCTTTCATGACAACAAAGCTCTCTTCTTCCTTGTTGCATCCAGAATCCATGGACATTTCATGAACAATGCAGTTGTTGACTAACAGCAGCAGCAACAAAACAACAACAACAACAACAACAACAACAACAACAACAATTTATTTATACCCCATCCATCTGGCTGGATTGCCTCAGCCATGTAAGAAAGACCAATGAACTATATGGGAAGTTTGGTTTGACACATCATCTCAGGCATTATTTGTTTCAGTTCATAAGGGCTGTATATATCCCCAAGCATCACAGTTGCTCTCTTCCTTTTTCCTTTCCTTGTCTGGATGTCTCTCCAGAGTTTCTTCATTCTTTCTTTGCAATCTGACTCATGCTTTAGGTCATCAGCAATGAGATGCGTTTTTTTAATTAAAAAAAAAGGGCTTTCCATGAACATTGCATCTTACTTGATCCAGGAATAAAGGTGTGTGCCACCAACCAGTTGCCTTAGCTAATCAATAATCATGATGGCAGCACTGGTTTCAACTGAAAGAGTGCCAGAACATTTCAACTAGACTGAGCTAGTAAACGCTGGGGATTCCAGATTTGATGACAGATAGATGAAGTATGCCCTACTTGGCTCCCCAAGCTGTTTATCCTGGTTGTGATAAGACCCGTCAGGAGAAATTTTGGGGAACCTGTCTTTTCATGTTTACTAGAGTTGCCACTGCAGTTTGCCTAAAGTGAAATTGCAGGCAAATTTGGAAGGTGCATCAGGTGAAACACTGGAAGAAATGTCGAGGCAAGTTGAAATTATATTAATAGGAGTAGCAAGTTCAGTTTTGTACATCTGTTAGATTGTTCACTGTGGCTTTCCCTCCCCTCTCTCAATCACTCACGGTGAAGAAAGATGTAATATTTTTAGAGCATTGGGTCCCACTTGAAGCTCTCTCAATACGTTTGTGGAGATATGTGGGAAAGGGCCATAGCTCAGCGGCAGAGCACATCTTTTTGTAGAATCATAGAATTGTAGAGTTGGGAGGGACCCTGAAAATCACCTGGTCCAACCCCCTGCAATGCAGGAATAGACAGCTGTCCCATACGGGGATTGAACCTGAAACCTTGGCGTTATCATCACTACGCTCTAACCAACTGAGCAGAAACCCCTAGGTGCAATCTGAGCAAACTCCAGGGCTTGGAAAAGATGGTTTTCTGAAACTTTGCAAAGCCATTGACACTCACTGTAGAGTGTAGACCAGTGGGTGGGAAAACCTTATTGGCCCCTATGGAGCAGCTTTGATATGTAGGTGGCCAATCATTTGAGGTTAGGTGGCTGAAAGGCAGGTTCAGGGGTAGTGGGAGATACTGCCCAAGAAACGATGTGTGTGTGTGTGTGTGTGTGTGTGTGTGTTTGTGTTGGAGGGGAGTTTCAGTCCTGCTTTCTGGCTTTTATGTGTTTTCAAGGTGCTTGACATATATTATCCATTAAGGTAGGGCTGGCTAATGCCTCCAGAATTTGGGGAAACAAGTGAGACTCCCTTTGCTAAGTCAACAGCCAGGGAGGATGGGAGTTGTAGTCCCAAACATCTGGTGGGCTCCACATTGGCTACCCTGGTGTGATGCTTAGTAACTTCAACCAGTTATTTTTGTATGGCTTTCTTAGGGTACATTTGACTCCAATATGAGAATGGTACAGTCAATTTTTCTATCGACAGAGGTTTTAGTGATGACATCCATTATTTGTACTGGGGAGTATATGCACATGATGTGGGATTTTTCTTAGACTCATTAAAGCGGAGCCAGCATCATGCATGCAAGAGTGTGACGTGACCACAAAACTAGTAATAATCAGCCAAGTAGGAACCTAACGGCTGAATGCTAAAGTGAAAAAACAAACAAAACACCTCTAGATAATGTGCAAGGAAGGTTCTGATATGTACAGGGGGGGGAATGAGTTGAGGAAGTATTTCAAGGATTGTGCTTGGATGAGAGATTATGGGGTGCTGTCGACAGAAGGTGGTTTGATAGAGAATGAGCAGCTAAGATGTCATATATTTCCTATATAGTGTGTGTCCTAATGGAAATGTTCTCTCGGACTCTTTGAAATCTCTTCAGTAATGCATTACTGAATAAAGTCTGACCAATTGGGAATTTGGTGTGAGCTTCTGAAGTTGAACCCCCAATGGGAATTTCCTCCACATGCACTGCTTTATCTCTTTACATTCAACATGTCCGGTGCTGTGGTCTAAACCACTGAGCCTCTTGGGCTTGCGTATCAGATGGTCGGCAGTTCTAATCCTTGTGACGGGGTGAGCTCCCGTTGCTCTGTCCCAGCTCTTGCCAATTTAGCAGTTCGAAAGCATGCCAGAGCTTGTTGTTTGTGGGAAGCAACTCAGGTAAGGATTCAAGTACTTAAAAAAAAAAACTCATTGGATTTTCCACTTGTGATTCATGTTCAGCTTCCTGTAATACTGCGTATGTAATGTGGGATAATATGTGTACTGCAATATATAAAAATGGGGAAGTGTGTTGTACACATGGCATAAAAGCTATGAAAATGGGTCAGGCTCCTGGTGGCTCATGCTCATTCATCCTCTAGACATGGTTTTCTGGCACAACAGTTTCACTTGATGAAAGATCGTCACTCAGCAAGTTATGTAAGAACGGCTGCTTTTTAAAATTCAATCAAGCAGTTCAATTGACTCAATAATAAGACTATTTTCAAGGAACGCCACCTTTTAGCAAGCAACATTGTGACAGACAACTGTGAAATAGTAAAAGCAGCCATTTATATTTGCTAATAAATATTTCTAGATATTTGAATGTATTGGCCTGTCAGCAAATGTTTTCCAGATCTCTTCCTACTGAGTTTTCAGCAGCTATCTGGAAGCAACCCCAGTTACTTTGAAGCAACTGTTTTGAGTAGGCTTGTAGATCAGTGTTTCCCAACCTTGGGGAGCCAGATGTTTTTGGACTACAATTCCCACCATCCCTAGCTAGCAAGAGTAAGCATTTTGATGGCACCTTTTCATAGATGCTCTACGAATGTATTGCAGTAATTGGTACAAAAGCCCTTTAGTTAAATTAGGCTAATCTATCCCCATATTACAGATGGGCGTGGGAGGCGTTAGGAAATAATAATGTGCCTAAAACTACCCAGTCATTTCATGACTGAGCTGAAATATGAACCAGCACTGGTATAACTTATGCAGGTATAAGCTACCCTGGCACTCTGTAGTTAAGAGGGCTCCTTTAAAGCACATTTTCCCAACAAAGAATTCTGGGCGCTGTAGTTTATCCTTTACAGAGTTACAATTCCCTGCAGCCCAGAATTCTTTGAGGGAGAAAATGTCATGTGATTGATTATGCGGGGAAGGGCTTCCCTGGGCCTCCCCAATATTTTATGCAAGTTGGCACCCCTTGAGCATCTGCCTTGCATGCAAATTCCCAGGTTCAAAACCCGATGTTTCCAGGTAGGGCTGGGAAAAGCACTTGTGTGAAACCTTGGGGAGCTTCTGCCAGTCACTCTAGACAGCGTTGAGCTAAGTGGACCAATGGTTTGACTCAGTATAAGGGAGCTTCCTATGACTGGGTGGGGGAGAGGCACCGTAGTGAGCCTGTGCGTGTGTCATATGTCTAACCATTCCTCCCTCTGCCATTTCCCCAGTCTAAATGGCTCCTTCTAAAGTTGATAACCATACAGGTACCATACCCCTCTCCTAGTGCCAATTGTCTCAGCTCAGCTCAGCTCAGTGATACTCCACCATGGCTGTGTCTGAAAGAAATCAAAAGAGATCTCATTGAACTTCAACGTCCCATCTAGTCTCAGCAGCCCATTTGTCATGTGGAGGAGATTAAAAGGCTGCTCCCTTCAATGTGCTCTATGGGCCCAAAGTACCATGTAAGTGCTAATGATGGTGATGACAAATTTGGAACATATTATGGTCAGAGGCAGTAATGCTGCAGACCACAGCAGAGATTGCTCATGTGCTCGGGTCCTGCATGAAGGTTTCCCAGAGGCATCCTGTTGGCTACTGTGAGAGCAGGATGCTGTAATAGCTGGGCCATTGGCCTGATCCTGCAGCCTCTTATTATGTCACCACAGATAACCTTACATATGAATAAATGTAAATGATGATAGGATAGCAACCTGGTTTCAGATGTCTGCAGGGAGAATGGTGGCCGCTGATTCTCACCTTTTGAAGGTAAAACTAAATGTTCTACACGCTACTGGCTTTGCTCCAGATGCCAAATGCAGAGGGCACTTGGAGTCATCGTGTTGCCTCTTTTCATCCATCTTTACGTTAATTTGGAACATTTCACCGAGAGCACAGATGCTTATCACAAAGGAGATATAATTTAAAGCAAATGTGCAGAACATATACGTGAATTAATACATCCAAGGAACGGTAGAGCGCAAAGGAAGGGAAATATTAATTCTACTATAGAAGCTTCAGAGTCAGGTTAATGTCTGTTTCCAGAAGAGCTGAGGAGCCTGTGGCCCTCCAGATGGACTACAGCTCCCATCATTCTCTAGACCACTGACTGGGGCTGATGGGAGATGGAGTTCAACAGCATCTGGGAGGCCACATGTTCTTCAGCACTGCTTGAAAAGAAATCTGGTCCATTGAGGCCAATGCCACCATTATGGTTGCCAAACCCTTTCTCTTTAACAACTACATGCCTTGGATGAATTCAATAGACACGGTTTTTCCCCCAACACTGAAGTTCTACCATGGAGAAAGTTGTGTTTGTTGCATTTCCTTCGGTCATGCAACTCCGAGTGTGCAAGGATTACAATGGTCGATTCCTTTCTAGGCAAGTCCCTGTGCCTCTCACAGCCAGAAAATGGGCAACAATCGTAAGGATATTTTACCTTGTTCTACTTGGAAGCCCTTCACTTCAAACTCAGTACTGAAGCTAATTCAGGATAAGGTGTCTTTATGACTGCAGCTTAATTGTGGTGATTAGAAAATGCAGCGCTAGGAAGAGGGTGAGTGAAGCAGGACACAGAATGTATTTGCTCTATAATTGAGTGTACTTCGGAAAGGAAATTGTTACGAGGTTATTGACTAAGGTTCAGATAACCCAATAAAAAAGATTCAATATTGAATAACAACGATCTGACATTATGTTATCTGTTGCATCACACATTAATTTGTCTTTTGGATCCCCGGGGCCAGACTTCATGGAGCCCATTATTTGTAACTCCAACTAGTGTCAACAAGCAGCAGTAACCCAACTAATCTGCCTGTTAGTGACAGGTGACTTTGCTTAATAATGCCTTAACAATTGTCATAATGTCCTTTTGGGGTTGAAGGCCTAGTTCAAACATTAGCTAATTAATCACCACAGCATTTGCCTCAAGTATTATTGCCGCTCACCGCAGAGATGGCAAACAAGTGTGAATAGGCTTGTCATAGTGATAGAGGAAATTGAGATGGGGATGACCACATTATGCACAGATTTTTTCCAATGGGGCTGCTCTGAGGGCCATAACTACACTGCCGTCTTTGGTGCTTCTCTTTCTACAGCGTGGGCCTTCATGTTCAGATGGCTTCTCTAAATGGCACAGTTCTTGCTTACAATGCCTTGCTCTTTGGTTGTTTGTTGTGTATTCCAGTTTGACCCGCACGCTAGTGTATATGAAACCTCATGAAGGCAATACTCTGTTAGAACTACCCCCTTCCCTGCATGAAGGACTCCAGAACTCAACTCATCCCTTAGGTCAGCAAGACCATCTTCTTGGGCAGCAGCAAACCACGATTCTAAGAAACTCAAGTTTTGAGTTTCTTCTAAATTGTATGTTGATGAGACAACGGCTCCATTTGTTTTGAGTAGGTGGAACAATCCACTAGCCAGTTCCAGAGGATTATGAAATGCTGTCTCAGCGTTCCAAATGTGGCTGAGATTTGTGGAAGCTTATTTATGTGTGTTTGGATGGTTTCATGGTTTTAATGATGCTGATATTTTGATCTTCTTTATTGAAACGTCCGTACAGTGCCTTTGGAACCTTGGTTGAAAAACAACACATGGAAGGGGGTGGTTGACACCATGGATGAAATGGAGAGGCCCCACAACTCAGTGGTACATTGGATATTTTTGCATGCCAAAAGTCCCAGGTTCAACCCCTGGTAAAAGGTAAAGGTAAAGGACCCCTAGACGGTTAAGTCCAGTCAAAGGCGACTATGGGGTTGTGGCGCTCATCTCACTTTCAGGCCGAGGGAGCTGGCGTGTGTCCACAGACGGCTTTCTGGGTCATGTGGCCAGCACGACTAAATCGCTTCTGGTGCAATGGAACACCATGATGGAAACAGAGTGTATGGAAACGCCGTTTACCTTCCTGTCGCAGTGGTACCTATTTATTTACTTGCACTGGTGTGCTTTCGAACTGCTAGGTTGGCAGGAGCTGGGACAGAGCAAAGGGAGCTCACCCCATTGCAGGGATTCAAACTGCTGACTTTCTGATCAGCAAGCCCGAGAGGCTCAGTGATTTAGACCACAGCGGCACTTGTGTCCCTGGTACTTCCAGTTAAAAGGTGTGTTTGCACTGACTGGCAGTGGCTCTCTAAGATTTCAGAAAGTGTTCTCTCCCAGCTCTGCCTGGGGATGTTGAGGATTGAATGTGGGACCTTCTGGATGGAAATCAGATGACCTTCTGGTAGTATATGGTAGGGTGGTGCTCCCCTGACCTCATTACCCATGCTACTGCTGTGTACGGGGATAGAGAATTGGGAGGTGGTGGTGAAGTTGGCATGATGCAAATGCACCAGTGGAAGTGCTGGATTGGTTCTACCAGTACATGGACCTCACTGCCTCTCACACTCTCCCTCCTGGTATGCACCACCACCGTGCCAGGTGATGGGAACCGGTGAGCCTGAACCTGAGAACCTGGTGAGCTTGTACCAGACAAACTAGGCAATACTTGTCTACCAACTGACTCTTGTTTTCTTTTTTTGCGGAAGCCATTAGTCTCCACTGGCACCTTTTAATGCCCTTGCTCTCACTTGCCATCTCCATCCCTACCTCTACTGTCTGTCCCTTGCAGATTTATCCCACGAGACTTCATGGTTTCCATTTCCTAGAACCCTCCAGATGTTGCTGAACCACAACACTCATCAGTCCCAGCAAGCATAGCCAATGGCCAGGCGTGATGGGAGTTGAAGTTGAGCAACATCTGGCGGGTCAAAAGTCCTAGAGGGATATTACCCCAGAACTACAGGCACTTAAATTCAGGATGGGTGGGTGACTTTCAATATAGAAGTGATGAACTTGAGCTGCCCGGGACCTGATTTTTGTGGGTTATAAATAATCAGAGCCCCATAACTTATAATTGTGCTATACCCTTTGCTACTGCTGTTACCTATTCAAGACTCAGCTGTTTTTATATATCATCTTGAAAAAATACATGTAGTAATGGTTTCTAAATTGTTTAACGAATTTATTTATCACCAGGTTTATGCCAGCAATTATTCCTCCTAAGCCATTTGTTTGTTTATCCGTCTCAAATTTGCATGTTGTTACCAGAGAATGACTAAGGAGCAAATTATATAAAGATTATTGCATATATGGAATTAAAAGATGACTCATCTAAATCAGCACTATACTGTATTTGTGGTCTTGGGTGTCTCGGTGAAAGCCCTGCAATTGTTGAGACTGAAGAGTCTATAGAATGCTAGCCATTGAAATCCTAAGTAAAAACATGGCACTAGACAGAGAAGTTTCATTTAATTGAGAATATGGAGTGAACATTTAAATAGACATCTACAGTTGAATGGCAGCCATATTACACTTGAAGGTTTATGCTTAAACCACTGCTTAATAGCATTCTTCTCTTAACAATTGCTGGCATGACAGCTGAGTGCTCGAAACCTTTTAATGGGGCATCTTTGTGCTTCTACAATAAGCAAAAGGCCTTGCTGGTTTGAATGCTGGATAAATTGATATACAGACTAGTTTTTATCACTTTGGAAGCCCTGTCTTCACATTTACTCAGAAGTAAGTCCCACCAAGGTCAGAATGACATTTGCTTCAGCAAATATGTTTTCGAACCTCGGCTTGCCAAGACAATGGGAAATGTGGCTACTTGCAGGGCAGAATAAGCAGGCAGGAATGAGGAAAGTTTATGCCCTTTTTATATAGCTACTAATTCTTTCCTTCACCTGTTCCATCTCAGCTCCTGCCCACACCACTAATACATAGATTTTCATGCACATTTTACCCCAGTATATTCATTTTTTGCACATATTACTTGGCTGGATGGGATTTTCGACAACAACAGCAACCAGGTGAAGGGAATGGTTTTCAGCACCCCCCCTCCATCTCTTGTTTCTATGCTGATTAAATTGAAGGTATTTTGTGGCTGCTTTTCATGTGAAATCAAAACCTCACCAGGAGGTTGTCAATGTGAGTTTGTCTTGTTTGACCACTAGTTTTTAGGAAAATAACAAAGTTTTCAAGTGGCAAGATCCGGAGACTTTTAACGGTACATTTTTTAAATTTTATTTCTGCAGGGTGTTAAGGCTTTTTGGGTCCGGGAAGCCCATCCGTACATAAAACACTACATGACAGTTCCCCTGGGATACTGCATAAGACAAAGCAAGGGACCTCTGGATCCTGACCAGCTCTGAGTTGATCCATTTGTGTGACAAAATCCTTTCTTAGCTTGCTTTCAGGAGAAAAAAAGTGGTCCCTAGCAGTATGGAAACTAGCCGTCCCAGGTATAAAGAATTGTGTGTCAAGGTGAGAGGATGGGACATAGTAAGATGAATTCTGTTGGATCAGAGCAGAGGCCCATTTGGTCCAGCAATCTGTCCTCACCTTGGCCAACCAGAAACCTCTGGGAAGTCTGCAATGATTCCCAGATATGTAGTCCTGTGATTATATATATACTGTATATCAATATGCTTGGGGGGCGGGCGGCGGTGGCAGGGGGAAAGGCTAATGGATAACTTCACTTATTTTGTTCCATTAAGAATGGATATGCCCATATTTGTGTCTGAATCTCTCCTTATAGATCAGGGTTTCCCAAACCTGACCACTGGTGCTGCTAGGAGTTTGCAGTCCAAAAACAGCTGGAGACCCAAGTTTGGGAAACCCTGTTATAGATCATAGCAACAAACCTCTTAGGTGGGCCAGCATATTATGAGGGTGGGGGATGAGAGACAATGACTTGTGCCAGGCTACCGGTGAGTTCAAGGCTGCAGTGGGATTTGAACCGGGGCTTCCCAGCAAACACTTTTGGGAAAGACCTTGTGATTAATGAACTTGGCTTTTCAAGGCATTCAGAACCCAAAGCAAAACTCGCTGCTCTTGAATGCGACTCCTCCAGCTCTGCCCTTTTACCGGTACTTACTGGTGTAGCAGCTGGAAAGGCGTACAATAAATAAATAAATTGCAGAATGGATTCAGTAAGAGACAAGAGGGTGCAACTGAGGATCATCAATTTTAACGGCGTCTCTTGTTCTCTCTCTCCTTGTTAAAGGGGTGTGAATCAGCTTACCTGTAAACTTTAATAACTTGGAAGATGACCTCAGTCTTCATAAGTGCTTGTTAAAGGATTTTCTCAAAAGGACCAGTAACACCTGCAGGCTCATTTATCACCTACTGGTTATCCCACCTACACATCGAAGAATGATGCCTGAAATAATGTTTAGACAATAAGCTATGTGAAATATGATCATATAAAAGGTATGGTGCTGGTGGAATCCTGTCTAGTGAGGCTTCTGCCTAAAACAACAATCCTTTATAGAGTTCCCGCTCCTCTTGGATCACAGAGTTGGAAGGGGCTCTGAGAATAATCTAAGTCCAACCCCCTGCAATGCAGGAATATGCAGCTGCCCCATACGGGGATCGAACCTGCAATCTTGGCGTTATCAGCACCACACTCTAACCAACTGAGCTATTGTGTGCAATGGTGAAAACAGGTGATGTGACATGATAAGCTGATGATGTGGAGCAGGAATGGAGAAATGCACTATGTGCTGATGTGATGTCCCATGTTTTCACTGAGCCACAAGGGAAAGGAGGAGCACTTGACTCTGAGCTGTTATTTTTAGTGGCAGCTCCGTGATTTGGGCAATGCCTTATGTCAAGGGTGGAGAATCCTTTTCAACCGGAGGGCCACATTCTCTTCTTGGCAACCTTTGTGTTGGGTGGAGTTACATGCCAAAAGTGGGTGGGGTGAGAGGTAAAAGTGTGTGTGGGGGATGTACATTAATGCTACCTTTCTACACTGGGCTGGTTTCTACATACACTCACAAATCTCTTTGTATCCATCAAGACAAGCAAGAGGCATAATCAGAATTCAGTGACACATCCCTGCTGGTGTCATGTGAAATTAAGATATTTTTTTCCTCCAACATTCATCACTTTACACTTGTTTACATTGAATTTCATTATACCACCCATTCACTGAGTTTGGAGAGGACCTTTTGGAGCTCATTGCAAGCTTTTTTGTTTTGTTTTGTTTGAACAATTTAGTGTCATCAGGAAATTTGGCCAACTCACTACTCACTCCTAACTCTAGAAAATTTATGAACAGGTTAAAATGTACAGGTCCCAATACCAATCCTTGGAGAACTCCACTTTCTACTTCTCTCCATTCAGAGAACTGTCCATTTATTCCTACTCTTTGCTTCCTGAAATTTAACCAAATCCTGATCCACAAGAGGCCATCTCCTCTTATTCCTTGACTGCTAAGCTTACTCAGGAATCTTTGGTGAGGGACTTTCTCAAAAGCCTTTTGAAAGTCCAAGTACACTATGTCAACAAGGTCACCTCTATTTATATTTCTTGTTGACACTCTCAAAGAATTCTAATACTTGTGTGAGACAGGACTTTCCCTTGCAGAAGGGAAAGGTTTTGATCTTCTAGTTTATCTTTGACAATACTTTCCTTCAGTTTTCTAGGGACAGACATGAAGCTAACAGACCTGTAAAATTTGTGTTACATTGGCTACTTTCCAGTCCTCAGGCATGGAGGCTGATCTGAGGGATAAGTTACATACTTTCTCGTAAAGGATTTGTTTTTGCCCTGTACTAAGGGCTATTCTGAAATCTCAGACAGCTGATGTGGGCTGGATGCACAAACATTCTGACTTGGTTTAAGGCAGCTTCCTATGCGCCTATCTCCTTAAAGGTTGGCCGTGCATATATTGTGGTGACATATGAAAGTCTATGAGCCTCAGAAGATCAGCGCTGAAAGTAAGCATCAGGTGGATCATTCATGGAGCACTTTAATGGGATTCTTTTACAGTGGAAGATGCCCTGAAAGTACTTGAAGACACCTCCATTGAGGTTCAACATGAATGAGAAATGCCCCAAGAGTTCAAGGGAAGCTGTGAGAGAAGTCTTCATGCGTTTCCTCTCTCTGTTGCATCCAAGTCATATCCGGAAACGACTGATGTCCAGTCCTAGGGCAGCTGAATCACTGCAGGGATTGGAGCCAAATCTGTGCTCTGCTTGGACCATAATTGGCAGGTTGTGTAGCCTCTTAGGGTGGTCATATGTCCTACTTCCCAGATTACAGTTTTCTATTTGAACAAATCCTTTATTTGAGGGCTGCCAACCCAAATCTGGTTTAAAGATCAGGAGCCACTAAAAAGGGAGAGTAGGGGCATTGAAGTTGCCCATACACTGTTAGCTCAGAAGACTAAGCCACCATGGGAGTCAGCTGGTTAGCCTTCCCCACTATGTGTGTGATGCAGATGCTCTTTTTCAGCAATCTGTAACTGACCAGCCTAGAGCTACCTGGTTAGAGCAGGATTAGGGAATCTGTGGCTATGATGGTTGAGCAAGACTGGCGGAAGCTGGAGTCCAACAACATCTGGAATTCCTCAGTTGGTAGAGCACAAAGCTCTTGAGTTCAGGGTCATGAGTTTGACCCCCACTTTGGGCAAAAGATTCCCGCATTGCAGGAGGTTGGACTAGATGACCTTACCATTGTGTGTATGGTATCTGGAGGGCCACAGGTTTCCCGACTCTTGTAGATTAGAACTGGGCCATCACATTATAAGGGGGATCTACAGTGGTCCTTGAGCTGCTCTGCTCTATGTTGTCCTGTTCTTCACATTCTGCTTTATTAAGCAGAAAGGTGATGCAATGATAAAGCTGTTCTTGCTTTTATCTATTCGAGAAGCATTTTAGATAGATGGAGATACACAAGTACAAATGACAAAGTGCAAAATGCCAAAAATGAAGGTCTACCCTTAAAAGGAAGCAAACATCCTTGTGAAATGTCTAAATCCAAAGAGCAGATTACATACATGCGATAGTGTAATGTATGCATTATCAAGTAATTATGTGGCATGTGGCCCCTTTAAAAGAAAGAGATCTGATCCAGGAGATCAGCTCCTGCAAAGTTGACTCAGAGGTGCAGCTTGGCTGGAGAAGAAGTTATCATTGTGTAGCAATGTCCCTCCCTCCCCAGGAAATAAAAACACAGGACACGGTGAATAGATTTAAGTGGGCGAAAAGGCCACAACTTTATTGGTTTCGGATGTTGAGTGGTATTGGCTTAGGCATTGGAACCTAACCGACTATATCCGACTGTAACCCGTGTGTTACAGTCTGGGAGAAATTAACCACCAGAAAGGAGCCCAGTGATGTAAATCTACTGAGACACCTCCTGTGGCCACTGTTGGGGGGTGCCATCAGGCCCTGACCTCCGTAGGCCCAGGACAAAGCAACCGCCCCCGGAACCCCTTTAACGGGGTTAAATCTCCAAATTGCGGGCAGAGGATGACGCAATCTGCCCCCCCATTTCTCTTATGCAAATTTCCAATGCCTAACCGCCAATCGAGCCCCAAACGCGTTCCCGCCCCGTCCCGGTTTAAATGGACGGAAGCCCCGCCCCGGCTGACCCGATTGGCCAGCCTGCTTATGACGTGGCGGGAATTCCCCCCTCGCGAGAGGGCTGAATCTCAGCCCCCATCACGAGAGTTCTGTCGGGCCAAGCCCACAACCCCACCTCCGTGTTAGCGGAAGTGGTTTTACTCCTCTCTGCATGTTTTGTTCCACCATGAACTCAGCTCGTTGTGAGTTTCTACATCAACAACAGAAGACAATACACATTGTCATAATATTGTCTTGTTTCCTTTCCAGATGCCCCACAGCCAGTGAGATTGACTGCAAAAAGATTCTATGAAAGCAAAGAATCACAAACATTGGGTCCGTAGCCAGAAAGGCGATGTAATGAAAACTAGTGCAAAGAAAGACGTCTTTCCTTGATAAAGTACTGAATGATGCTCTTGTCTAGTGGATGCTGCAGACTGCTAGGGCTGGCCCATCAGTCAGGCTTATTAGATTGTCTTGAGGTTTATCCAAGGCTAAATTAACCCCAAAGCAAAAAATGGATGATGTGGTGTCTCTCTCAACTCAGCAATTAGATGGCTTTAAACACCAACAACACAAGGCAAATAGCTGTATAATTAAGTAGTTACTGAGCTGTGGTCTTGACTGCAAAGTGTGTCTTGAAGCTTTCACTCACTCTGACCAGACATGGCTACAGATTCATCAAAGCTGCAGTATGATAAAACAAAAACAACCCCTCTATATAAATTAACTGGGAATATGTCTGACAACTCTACTCTTATCTTCAGCTTCCTCTCTTGGGGCATGCCCCATTCACTTCCATAGGATTTGCTTTTAGACCAGGCTGTTTAAATAATCAACGCCTCACCTTCATTTCTCCTAGATGTGTTGCAGTCACTGTGGTTGGGCCTTGAGACTAGCTGGCAACAACAATTAAACATGAATCATCTTTCAAAGAAAACATTTTCTACCTGGTAGATAAATTCTGCGAAGAGTTCAATTATCTTGTTGCAACAAGGAAACAAACAAACAGCGCGATCATTTTTAATAAGCAGGAAGGTGGCCTGTTGTTAAATCTAATGGTGCGATGGCACCTAAGGTGTTTAGAGTCAAAGGGTTTGGTTTTAAGCATCCATCTGTATGATGCTTCCATGCATTGATTGGGAAATGTCCCCACTTTCCCCATGCCTTGCCTCCACTGTGAACCTGGGTGTGCAAGTTGTGTGGCTGAGGCTGATCTCGCAACATTCTTGTATGTGGTATGGACTTTCGGAGGTTAAAATTATCATTGTTACTCTCCCCTCCACACACACTGACTCACTCACTTATGAACAGGGCCAGCCTGAGACAGTTGCTTTAGGCGACAGACTGGAGACAGCTGGGAGGGGCAGCAGATTCAGGCCCCAAGGTGCGTGCTGCTCACCACCTCCTCTCCTTGTCACCCTCCTCCTGCTATGCTGCTTCCTCCTGCTGCCTGCTTTTCTCCAGACTCCATTTTTGATTCCTTGTGGCCTTTGGTGCAGCTAGTTTTCCCCAGACTGCCTCCAATTACCTCAGGCAGTGGTGGTGGGTGATGGCAGGAGGCCGCCGTTTTCTGTTTTGTCCCAAGCGGCAAAATGACAATTGCAGGCTCTCCCAAAGAGTGTGTACGGTGCTTTATAGAGCAATAGCAAGGGAACAGATCTCTGCACCAAGAGGCTTATTGTCAAAGCCTCTTGGCATAGAACTTCTCCTTATTTGACACAGGAGAGCTGAAAGAGGGAGAGGGAGAAGATGGAGATGAAGTTAGACAAGAGAAGAAAATAGCATAGTTTATACACCGCAGGTCTGCAACATGATGCTTGTGGGTGCCATGACACACTTAAGGGTTTTCTCTCATGCCCATAAACCACAAGGCACCCCTTACTTGGTGACTCTTTGGTCATGAGGCGGCAAAAGTGTTGCCTTTTGCCTTTGTAAAGTATATAGAGCTGAAGGAGGAAGTTCAAAATGTGATGCTCTTTACCCAATAAACAATAAAAACTTGATCAGAACAGGAAAGCATATTTAACTAAAATATATAATAAAGCAATCCAGTTAAAAAGCTGTTAAAAGAACCCACAGTTACTACTGCAATGCGCACTTTGTGGGGCTACCTTTGAAGGTGACTCAGAAACTACAACTAATCCAGAACGCAGTAGCTAGACTGGTGACTGGGAATGGCCACCGGGACCATATAACACAGGCACCCCCAAACTTCGGCCCTCCAGATGTTTTGGACTACAATTCCCATCATCCCTGACCACTGGTCCTCTTAGCTAGGGATCATGGCAGTTGTAGGCCAAAACATCTGGAGGGCCGCAGTTTGGGGATGCCTGATATAACACAAGACCTAAAGGATCTTCATTGGCTCCCAGTACGTTTCCAAGCACAATTCAAAGTGTTGGTGCTGATCTTTAAATCCCTAAATGGCCTCGTTCCAGTATACCTGAAGGAGCGTCTCCACCCCCATCATTCAGGCTGGACATTGAGGCCCACTTCTAAGGGTCTTCTGGCAGTTCCCTCACTGTGAGAAGTGACAGGGAACCAGGCACAGGGCTTTCTCGGTGGTGGTGCCCTCCCTGTGGAATGCCCTACCTAGAGTTCCCCATCCCTGTCCTTGAATATAAGCTATAAACAGGTCAGGCTAATACATCTCCTAATATGAGACCATGAAGATGGTTAGTTCAGAGGAGTTCAGATACAATCAATTTCGCCAAATATGTCTATGAAAAGATTTCTCCTAGATCCTGAAAAAACCAAAGGAGTCACGGGAGCAACACAACAACAAGAAGTCTGCTTCTATTCAGGAGGGGAGTTTTTCTGAGCCCGCTGATGCTAATCTAATGGTTCCCCTTGAATTTTAGCAGCTTTCTGGCTAGGGCTGTAGCTCTTAACAGCGAGAAGTTCAACATTGCTTTATGCTGGCTCGAGTGGTTCACTTTTGTCTCAAGTTGTTTTGTTGTGAGTTTTGCCACCGCCAGCCTCCTTCCAACCTTCTGCACTGTGAGAGTAGCTAGGGATGGCCGCCTTAATTTCAGCCATCTGCTCTTTTCATTAGGGTAACAGGGAGGCAGTCGAGAAAAATACCCTTTTCAGAAGGTTGTCTTAGGCTGTGTCTATTTTCTATCAATATGTCAAAACAGACTGATATTTGGGGGCTGGGGGAAGAATAATGTCAAAAAGTAACCAAGCAGATTGCTAGGCTTTATTGTATCAAAAGTGGGTTACAATGAGAAAAATAGATGTGAGGTTGAAGGCTTGAACAAGATACAGTATCTAGGAGGGAAAGGCCTGTGTGTTAGTATCGATCTATCTTCCATTACGAGTCACTTCTTATAAAGCATCTCAAAGCGATTCTGCAATGCAGTAAGAACATATATTAGACATTGCTTATATAAAAACAGTTAAAATAATTTCAAATCCATGCTGAATTGGACAAAAAAACATCCCCTTATAAGACTTGTTGAAAGAGGAAAGTCTTCAACAGATGTCAAAAAGGCAGCAGAAATTGTACCTGCCCGATGTGTAACAGGATATATATGAATGGCTATCCAATGAGGCTGTGAGAAAATCATTTGTGTTTTCTGGCGATAGCTGCCAATTGTGAAACTGAGCTACTATGGTATGTAAAGGTTCGTTAAAGAAAATCTCAAGGACATTCATGATTAAAACCATGGGTAGGCAAACTAAGGCCCAGGGGCCGGATACGGCCCAATCGCTTTCTAAATCCGGCCCACGTACAGTCCAGGAATCAGCGTGTTTTTACATGAGTAGAATGTGTCCTTTTATTTAAAATGCATCTCTGGGTTTTTTGTGGGGCCTGCCTAGCCTGGTGTTTTTACATGAGTAGAATGTATGCTGTTATTTAAAATGCATCTCTGGATTATTTGTGGGGCATAGGAATTCGTTCTTTTTTCTTTTCCTTTCCAAAATATAGTGCAGCCCACCACAAGGTCTGAGGGATAGTGGACTGGCCCCCTGCAGAAAAGGTTTGCTGACCCCTGATTAAAACAGTTAACTGGGCATTTAAAGCAATTAAATTTTAACAACCAGTAGGAAAAACATAACAAGCAAAATAGCATTAAATCAAGAATCAACTCAAACATTTTAACCATGGTAAGTTGAGAAAGCTTTCTCAAACAGAGAAGTTGCAAGAAACCCCTTTGAATCCTATTACTGTAGTCAATATTCAGAACATTATAACTTGGTTTACTCTTTAGTTATAGCCAGGCTATCACTATGCGGTGTGTGAGGCCCAGAGCAAAAGGCTTTGCTACCCATCCTTTTCTACATAGTGATGGCGGCAGCCTCCCCTCCTCTCCCCAGATTAGTTGTGGTTATTGTTTTGTTGCCATTTTAGCAGTAGTGAACATGAATGTGCGAATGCAAAAGTAACTGTGGAAGAGTTTTTGGATGGTTGTAGATTGAATCATAGAATCACAGAGTTGGAAGGGACCTTGCGAATCATCTAGTTCTAGTTCAACCCCCTGCAATGCAATGGCAGAAAACTAAATGCCTGACTCGAGGGTGGTTTCACCACCAGCTTAATTAATATGCAATTCTTGCAAACATCCATTGCATGGTTTCATCCCTACTATGCCAGCATATACTCATCACATCCCAAAAGAGAACACCTACTTTTAAAAAATTCCATTGAATTTCCTACCACCCCTGGAAGCTTTCCCCATCCCTAGCTAACTTCTGGTTCTGCTTTGTAGTTCTTTGGCAATGCTCCCCTCCCTATAATTTTTTTTTATAAAAAAGGTTAGTTGAGGCTGTAATCATAATCCCACTTAATATTTTAAAAATAATTTTTATTTGATTTTACAGATCTAAATTTAAAATCCTGCTAATGTTTTCATCTGTTTACAGTGGTCTCCTAAATAAATTGTAATTCGTCCCTTCATTCTTTCTTGAAGTTTTTGTCTTGCAGTTTTTTACTTACTCGGTGGAAGTACCTGAAACTCAGTGGGACTTACTTCTGAGTAGATGTACGTATGGCTGCATGTTTGTAAAAATAATAGAGGCATAATAGTAGAGGTAAAGGGACCCCTGACCTTTAGGTCCAGTCGTGACCGACTCTGGGGTTGCGCGCTCATTTCGCATTATTGGTCGAGGGAGCCGGTGTACAGCTTCCAGGTCATGTGGCCAGCATGACAAAGCCGCTTCTGGCAAACCAGAGCAGCACATGGAAACGCCGTTTACCTTCCCGCTGTAGCGGTTCCTATTTATCTACTTGCATTTTGACGTGCTTTCGAACTGCTAGGTTGGCAGGAGCTGGGACCAAGCAACGGGAGCTCACCCCGTCACAGGGATTTGAACCGCCGACCTTCTGATCAGCAAGCCCTAGGCTCAGTGGTTTAACCACAGCGCCACCTGGGTGCCTAGAGGCATAATAAGAGGCACCAAATACTTACCTAAATAGGAAGATTAAATTATATTGTAGTCCTATGGTGAGATGCCAAATGTATACCACAAAACAATGTAATTCTATCTGCCACCAAGGTCCTTTCAACAACCACAGTACTGAGGTCATAATCCTTAACTATGACTATTAACAGGACTGCCCTGCTCATGAGGTGGACTGCCTCAGCCATCATGGGCAGCAGAATGCCAAGGGCCAGGGCCCTAAGAGGTGCCCCGCCCACCTGCCACGTTCGGGGTCATGCACCTGTGGCTTCCAGTGAGATATCATAAGACCTCATGGATTTCTTGCAAGAGCTCACTGGAAGCCGCCACCACACAACTCCAGTAAGCAAGGCTTCAGAGAGGGCGGTGGGGAATGGGTGGGGAGACATCTTCCCCAGTGTGGTGTACTGGTTAAGAGCGGTAGACTCATAATCTGGGGAACCAGGTTCACATCTCCGCTCCTCCACATACAGCTGCTGGGTGACCTTGGGCTAGTCACACTTCTCTGAAGTCTCTCAGCCCCACCCACCTGACAGAGTGTTTGTTGTGGGGGAGGAAGGGAAAGGAGAATGTTAGCCGCTTTGAGACTCCTTAGGGTAGTGATAAAGTGGGATATCAAATCCAAACTCCTCCTCCTCCTCCTCCTCCTCCTCCTCCTCCTCCTCCTCCTCCTCCTCCTCCTCCTCTTGTTCTTTTGCCTCAGGTGTCAAAATGGGATGTACGGTAGGTAAGATGGTGCCTTGTTAATGGTAGTGAGAGGAATGAATCCCGTATAATGGGATGGTGGTGGTGGGAACAGCTCCGTTCTAAAAGCTTCATAATAAGAACTGAGGAATCTGCAGCAAGTGGGCGGTAATTGGAGTGAATGTGGAAAATAATAATAATAAAATAACATGACATACTCGATAGACAAGTTTCTACTTGACATTCTCAGGATACTTTTAGTTCTCTCAACTGCTTAGCTGGTCAAACAGTTCTGCCGTCTGTGATTACATGCCCCTCGGCAAATGACACAGCTTAGGGAACATAAACAAGGCATTGTGGTAAAAGATGTACTGATGTGACATCGTCTCAGATCTTTCAAACAACTGCTTAAAAACTGATGGAAACTATAGAAAGGCTAACCAGGAAAGAGCACAATGGCTAGCATAGTGGTTCTCATCAGCATGGCAGGAGGCGATGGCAAGTGTGGCAGGAAGATTCAAGGACAATCAAAGAAGCATTGAAACATTTCAGTGTACTATAGTATAGTATCAAAATAATTTTGTTTATTAGCAGAATATGGATAGATTTCCCCCCACCCCTCAAAATGAGAGCAAGATCATCAGACGATACTTTTCTGAATCAAGCACTGCTAGGAATTAGTTAGTTCAATGGGAAAGTTCACTTCAGGTTAAGTACGCTTCAGGTTAAGTACGGACTTCCGGAACCAATTACACTCAAACTTTGGGTTAAGTACGCTTCAGGTTGAGTACTCTGCGGACACGTCTGGAACAGATTAATCCACTTTCCATTACTTTCAATGGGAAATTTCACTTCAGGTTAAGTACGCTTCAGGTTAAATACAGACTTCTGGAACCACTTGTGTTTGTAAACCGAGGTGCCACTGTACATCAGTAGGTCTCCCGCTACTGGTTGGTTGACCCTTACTGGACCACCTGCATGGAGTCAGATAATTGTCAGTTCAATTCCAGTGCCTAAGCCAATACCACTCACATTCTGTAACCAATAAAGTTGTGGCCTTAATTCGCCCATTAACCTAACATACTGGTGTCCATGTGTTTTATTATTCAACAAATGGGGAGAGCTGGGAGCCTTGACATGCAAAGTGGTACGTGAAGAAATACTCGAGATAAAACTCCTTCCTTATCAAGTTCTTAACTGACAAGCAGTTTACAGAAGACCTTAACTTGAAGAGCCACTTAACAAAGGATGTTTCCTTCACACTGAGATAACCTCCTCATGTAGGCAAAATGTCGTATGTGAAGTGATACTCAGTCTGGTTTGAGGAACAGGAATTGCATTTTCAAAGATCTCCTTAGCATAGTTGATTAACAATCCTTGCTAACTAGAGATGCTGTTGACAGGAAAAGGTTAGATTTAGTTCAAAGTGAAAGCAGAGACTAGATTAGCATTGTTCCAGGGGCAAAGCGTCACCATCATAACCCATGTGCGTTTTAGGAGCAAGGTGGCTAAAAATCTGATATACAGTACTGCATGGACACGATCGTATTTTTCTCAAAGATACCATGTTGGACCGTCACACACATGCAAAATCCTGCTTCAATTTAGAGCGCTACAAAAATCACAGATGGTATTCCTGCTGCCATGGACTCTGGGATTCAAGTCAAGATCTGTTAGTACTAGAGGAAGGAATCCTACCTATGATGCAACAGCCCTAGACCAGCTGACGCGAAGGACCCCTCTCCAGAGCCTTTTCATTTGCATGTTTGGGTTGTCTTGCATCTGATGGAACTAGAGCTACAGTGGCTGGCCAGAACTTGTTGGATTCCAACTCCCATTTGTCCCAGCCAACATGGCCAGTGGCCAGTGATGAAGGGAGATGTTGCCCAACAGGGCCAAAGGTGTGCCAATACTGGCCTAGACCATCACTGGCCAGCCTGTTGCATGTAAAAATGGCCATAAGAATTAGTCAACAGAAATCATTTCCATGGGTGGCATGCTCTGTCTTCTAATGCTTGTCATAATCAAGTGGGGGGGAAATCCCAATACAGCAGTGGGGGGAGAGCTTGATTTCGGACCAGCCTAAAGCACAAGCTCTCTGTATTTTCAAACTAGGGGGAAGGGATGTAGCTCAATGGTATGGCACCTGTCTTGCATGCAGAAGGCCCCAAATTCAATCCCCAGCATCTCCAGGAAGGGCTGGGAAGACTCCATTTATGAAACCCCGGAGAGCTGTTTCCATTGAGAGTGGGAGGGGCCAATGGTCTGACTCCTTATAAGGCGGCTTCCTGTCACAAACTCAAAAGCAACCTTTCCAGTTCTACAGAACTCTGTGAACTGGAAAGCTTGCTCCCAACTTTCTGATATTGGCTTGTCCCTTCACTAGAGTATTATCCTCCTGTGACTTTCTGATTTTATATATTGAATCAGCCTGGCTACCTATTGGGGTGCTAATTTGAATAAAATATTAGGGGGCCCAGGTAAGCCCCAGCCGGCATAATCGATCACCAGAAGCCGCACACCATACCATTTGAATGGCAATGCCCATTGTGAGGGACAGGCACTGTGACACCCATCAACTCGGGGGGAGTGGTTCCCTCAAATATTTTTTTGGGGTGGGCTAAAGGGACCTTGGCCCCTAGGAGTCGACTCCTATACAAATCAAGTGATAGCAATTGCGTTTAACTGCCCTACACTGTGGATCAGTTTCCTAACTGAGTCTATAGAGTGGATGCATTTTCTTACCTGGAAAGGGCAATTCTAGTTATTGTTGTTGTTCTTTAGTTGTTTAGTCATGTCTGACTCTTCGTGACCCCATGGACCAGAGCACACCAGGCACTCCTGTCTTCCACTGCCTCCAGCAGTTTGGTCAAACTCATGTTTGTATCTTCGAGAACACTGTCCAACCATCTTGTCCTCTGTCGTCCCCTTCTCCTTGTGCCCTCAATCTTTCCCAACATCAGGGTCTTTTCCAGGGCGTCATCTCTTCTCATGAGATGGCCAAAGTATTGGAGCCTCAGCTTCAGGATCTGTCCTTCCAGTGAGCACTCAGGGTTGATTTCCTTCAGAATGGATAGGTTTGATCTTCTCACAGTCCATGGGACTCTCAAGAGTCTCCTCCAGCACCATAATTCAAAAGCATCACTTCTTCAGCGATCAGCCTTGTTTATGGTCCAGCTCTCACTTCCATACATCACTACTGGGAAAACCATAGCTTTAACTATACGGACCTTTGTCGGTAAGGTGATGTCTCTGCTTTTTAAGATGCTGTCTAGGTTTGTCATTGCTTTTCTCCCAAGAAGCAGGCGTCTTTTAATTTCGTGACTGCTGTCACCATCTGCAGTGATCAAGGAGCCCAAGAAAGTAAAATCTCTCACTGCCTCCATTTCTTCCCCTTCTATTTGCTAGGAGGTGATGGGACCAGTGGCCATGATCTTGGTTTTTTTGATGTTGAGCTTCAGACCATATTTTGCACTCTCCTCTTTCACCCTCATTAAAAGGTTCTTTAATTCCTCCTCACTTTCTGCCATCAAGGTTGTGTCATCTGCATATCTGAGGTTGTTGATATTTCTTCTGGCAATCTTATTTCCGGCTTGGGATTCATCTAGTCTAGCCTTTTGCATGATGAATTCTGCATATAAGTTAAATAAGCAGGGAGGCAATATACAACCTTGTTGTACTCCTTTCCCAAGTTTGAACCAATCAGTTGTTCCATATCCAGTTCTAACGGTAGCTTCTTGTCCCACATAGAAATTTCTCAGGAGACAGATGAGGTGATCAGGCACTCCCATTTCTTTAAGAACTAGCCATAGTTTGCCGTGGCTAGTAGCACAATCCTAAATCTGAACTTACTGCTTCGGAGGAACTGATTGTATTCATGGCAATCCCACCACTGCTATACCTGCCATAAATAATTAGGCATGTGACACCTGCTTCTCTTTTTCTAAAAGTGAGACTCTTCTCGTGCCCATTATCACATGCCGCGTTATCATCACAAATGCCTTCTGTGAATTTTTGCAGTCGCAACTGCCCAGCTGTTTAGTGGATTGCCAGCCTTCCCCTTCTTTCACCGAACAGCACATTGTCTGAGATCAAAGCAAAAGTAACATAAAGAGGGGTGCGACAAAGAGAAACAGATTGCACAAAACCCCAGATGAATTCAATGCAGCAAAAAAAACGAGTTAAAGGATTCTTCATGAACATAAGAAAGAATAAAGAAGGATCATTGGGAGGCAAACCTTTGGTGCGGTCGCTTTGTTGAGACTCTGGCCTAACAGAAATGATTTTTGTTGTTACTTCTTGTACCGTAATAGTCCCACCCTGTTCCAAGTATATATAGTTGAAGAATAGATCAAAGTGAGCTCAGATATCAATGCAGAGATTATATAACATAATGCACCTTTGCTTCTGCTTTCTTTAGTGCCCGAGGTGATGCTATTGATCCGCTAGCTAGCGAAGCGGATGGTGGATGCCAGGGGATGTTGGGGAGTGGCAGAAAGGTGTTGGGAGGACAGAGCTGTGTGTATTACATCGTCTGCCCTGACCCTCTAAGCAATCCTGCTGCCCTCAGGTGTGAGGTATGCTGTCCTGTTGTCAATGTTGAATTATGAGTCAGCTGTGTAGTGGTTAAAGTGCTAGAATAGGACCTGGGAGACTAGGGTTCAAAGGCCCACTCAGTCACAGACCTCACTGGGTGACCTTGTGCCAGTCATTGTCTCTAAACCTAATCAACTTCACAGGGTGGTTGTGAGGATAAAACAGGAAAGGAGAGAACCATGTATGCAGCCTTGAGTTCTTTGGAGGAATGGTGGATTATACCGTAAATGTAATAACAGTAACAACAACAACAGCAGCAGCACTGATATTAATATAACTGAAATTACCCACTACTACTGAATAAGATGGGGTTGCCATCTTGTCCTTCTGTTTGAACACTAACACATCTTGGGCCAATAACTACTAAATCTAGTCAAACACTTGTTTCCTCTTTCAAAAGTTGTATATATTGCACAATAACAAAATTCAGGATGGGGTGGAAACCCCTAATAATGATGCAGATAAAAAAAACCAAAGGAATTATTTAGAAGTAATTCCATTGGGTGGTGACATTTACCGCAGACTAGATTTTTGTATTCAATTCTTTGCACATTTTACTTGAAGGTATATTCACTGATATCTGTAGGGTTAGATTATAATCTTATTTTGAATCAGGCACAAGAGAAATTCATGTGTAAATCATTTTGGTGATTTTTTTTAAAAATAATATTATTCCTTGGTTGGATACCATTTAAGTTCAAGAATGAGTCTGCTGTCAGTAAGCTTTTTCCATCCATGTGCTATTTATAAAAAAGCACAGCAAAAACCCAGCTGTTTTAAATTATATATCTGTATCTATATCTATATCTAGTTATATAGTAAACCAGGAATATGGAAGCAAAATATAGAATGAGAGGCAGCTCACAACACTTTCTTTTGGCATGGTTTTAGTGTTAGTTTTTAAGATTTAAAAGGTGGAGAAAGAAAAGCTAATGAAACACGCTTAACAATTTCATTTTATCAGTTTAACAGATCATGATTTCACAACCATGCTGATGGTTCTAAGTGGAGCAACAGCCATATCTGCATCTGGGAAAGCAAAGAACATGTAACACTGAACGTGGTTGGCGATGATTACTTTTGCTCAAGGTTACTGGTGCAACGAGTTGAGCATTTAAATGGCTACCAGTGCCATATAATTCCGGGTCATCAGTCTCAAATCAGAAAGCTGCTCTGTTGAATAAGAGATATATCTTATAGTCCAATGCCTACTGAATCAACATGATCCAGAGAAATCCTGCCAGAAGGGGATGGAAGGAAGGTGAATTGTATGGAATGAGTCAGCTATGGATATGTCTGAAACCAAAATGAGGAAGTGACAACCATCTGGCAGGAAGATGTCTTGAACTCTGATCTTCCACTGTCCACCCCACCCCATAATCTCTGCAACCCTGCATTCATATCCTTGAACTGGGGGGGTGAAGTAGGCATTACCAGAAAAAGACATTTCCCAGCATTTTGGCAAGGTGGGCTAGGTTTTTCCAAAAAGGGTTTCCCCCCCAAGGTGTCTTGAATTCTAATCCTGATAGGAACATTCATATTGCCATGCACTGAGTGTTGCACCACCTCACTTCTCAGTGTTGACATCTTGCCTGAGTGTATCATATGTCTTTATTGAAAAGCATTGCTTGAGCTGATAGCGGGTGACATGAACATTAAATCTGCGGTGATTTCTTTGATGGCTCATTTTCACCCATGCGAGTCATCTCTTCTTGAGTCGAACTGCCAAGCAGTTATGAACATGAATGTGTAAACTAGTCTTTAATCATTTTCTGGGCGAGAATTCATTGCTAATGCAAACAGAGTCACTCAAGACTTAGGACCCTATTTTCTCAATTGTATGTTTACTCTGTCATTCAAGGCCATAAGGGTTCAAATGGCAAAATACCCGGAGTTCAACAAAAAGATAATATCTTGTAGGGTCCAAGTATACAAGCTGTTGTTTGCTCGATAATCCAGAGATTGAATTTTTATTATTATTCAAAAAATCATGGTTCTTATTTGGTTGATCAGCACCTAGCGTTCCTAATGATCAGTCTTCCCTCTGGTGGCTAGGCCTCCTTGCACAGTGCTCCTGCCATCTGGAGCTCTTTTGTTCAGTACTTTGAGTTAGAAAAATGCATTTCCGTAGGAAAAATAACATTTGGTAGGGAGCTGGCGACAACAAGTTCATTGTTGCCAGAATGCATGCTGTGTGGGTGGTTCAAATGGCACTTAAACATGTTCCCTCCATGTTCCCTGAGGTATAGCAATTTTACCACCAGCAGTTGACTATCCCATCTCCTAGGCGCAGGGCAAATGGTGAGATCCTGGGTACAAACCCACCATGTAGTTGCTAGTCCGGTATATTGCCAGGAAAGAAGGTGAATAGTGACTGAACAATGGCAGTGAGAGATCTGCTGTGGAAGGGAGTCTGTTAAGGGTTATGCAAGTCCAGAAGCACCAAGCCGTGGCAGTAGGTCTCTAGCGATTCAGACAGGAGTATTTCCCAGCTGTTCCTGGTGATGACAAGGATTGAACCTGGGACTTGGAACATTCTGTGCTACAGCCCTTAGCCACGGTCCTGGAAATGACGCACACACCCTTTTGGAATGGGCCATCCAGGTGTGTACTCCTGGATACATGCACTCATTTGTATTAACTGGTTCCAGGGTACAGTCTTTGGTGATGTTGGTGATTTTAAAAGCGTATCACAAGCTGTTCAGGAGGGGTTCAGATAACCACTTCTCCTCTCTCCTTTTCACTCATGACAGTTTTATCAGGCAACTTAAATCTCTGCTTTAAGGACTAGCAGGCTGTCTAGGAGAAGTGACATTCTCCTATTCCTTTATTCTGGGGTTTTGATGTAATTTTAGTACAAACATATTTAGAAGGGACTTTCTTGTCCTTCTTGCCCTCCTTTTTATCCTTCTTCTTCTTGTCCTCCTTCTCTTTATAACAAAACAAGGAAAACACCTGTATTTCCCTCTTTCCTCCAGATTCCTTTGCCTACTCTGTGCTGCCATCTTTTTAGTCCTGTTTTCTCACATTTATACACAGTAAGGCACATGGTGCTGGAGGAGACTCTTGAGAGTCCCAGGGACTGCGAGAAGATCAAACCTATCCATCCTGAAGGAAATCAGCCCCGAGTGCTCACTGGAAGGACAGATCCTGAAGCTGAGGCTCCAATACTTTGGCCACCTCATGAGAAGAGAAGACTCCCTGGAAAAGACCCTGATGTTGGGAAAGATGGAGGGCACAAGGAGAAGGGGACGACAGAGGACGAGATGGTTGGACAGTGTTCTCGAAGCCACCAACATGAGTCTGACCAAACTGCGGGAGGCAGTGGAAGACAGGAGTGCCTGGAGTGCTCTGGTCCATGGGGTCACGAAGAGTCAGACACGACTGAACGACTAAACAACAACAAGGCACATGTATCCCTTCCACAGAACACAGAATGCAGAGAATTCACCTCCTTGACCCAAAGGCCATGTGAGGGCATAGGCCTTGCTTCCATGTGCACACAGAGCCCTGTGCATGCTAGGCTATGTCCACAATACCATTTACTCTGGCTCAAGTGTGCTCCCACTGCTGGCTTTTGAATCTGTGCACACATGGTGCTACCCATCATGCAGAGCTCTCCCATAGTTTCTTGGAAAATACCGCTGATTGATGTCTTTCCCATTAAATCAGCTTCAATTTGGAACAAAAACCTAAGCCACGTTCACTTTGCGGGTAAGCTGAAATGAGTAAACTTGAGGCAGCCATTGCACATGCATGGATGACAGCTTCGTGAATAAGAGTTGCAGGGGGTGCAGGAAAACCAAACAGGTAATGTGCAAATTCCCCCACCCCATCCCCACACACCCAGGTGCATCCAACGTGAAACACAGTGGAAGGAAACAGCTACATTGTGTTTTAAGCCACTGATTTGCATATAGCCCTAGTGCCAATCTCTTTTGGAATCATTGGCGGAGCTTCATGCTCTGGCACCGGGGGTGGGGCTGGCAGGGGCGTGGGGCGCCCAGCACAGGCGGGGGGGGGGCAGCCACCATGGCACCCTCGGGATCGCCCCTCCCATCCTACACCCCTGATTGGAATACTCTGTGCACACAAATGGGTGTATGATGTGACCAAGCAAACCAACCATTGTGGGCTTGAACCAGTTCTGACAATGTTTGTGTGTGTTGTATAGAACTTTGACTTGAATGGGGAGAGTGAGCTAAGAGAAGACTGTAATCCCTGTCATTTTAAAGCACATGCTTAAATGTTAAGAATGTGGAGGAAAGTGTAAACAAACTATTTTCTTTAATGGATTCTTTTTGCCCAAGATAAACATCTGTTTTGGTGAAAATGAAAAGGAAAGCAATTATAACTTGTGCATGTGGCCTGCACATACGTTCTTCTGCAGTATCCTCCTTAAAATATTCTGAGATCTGATCCTGCCCACCCCTATTGCTCCCCTCCCCTGGTTTCCATCTGCTTGCTTATGAAACTAAATTCCACTTGTGTGCTGCTGTGCAAACATAATCACAGTTGAGTTTTTCTTTCTTTCTAATGAAGGCCTTCCTGCTTACACCTGTAGACCCGTGTGGGTGATGAACCTCCGGGGGGGGGGGGAATGTTGGGTTCTCTTCTCAATGAATAGAGCTCACAGTGAGCTACTGTCAATCTGAAATGGAAAGAATTTCTCTTTGGAAACACCAATCCATATGTAGGGATGCTTGAGTTTGTCAATTTTGATTTCTCCCAGTTTCTCATTTTTCCAGCCTCAAGTTGAGTTCTCCACATTTCCACATCAGTTTGTGAAAGCGGTTTTTAAGCCCTCATGAGAAATCACCAACTTATGCCAATATTCACATTTTAATGCGATTTTTGCAAACAAATTTCACTGATATAAAACACATTTGTGTTATTTTTCACCAATATACAGTATGCATTCTTAGGTATTTTATATGCATTTTTAGTATATGCATTTTTATAGACATTAATTGCATAGCTGCCAAGTTTTCCCTTTTCTCACGAGGAAGCCTATTCAGCATAAGGGAATTTCCCTTAAAAAAAGGGATAACTTGGCAGCTATGTAATTGGCTGGAGAACAGCACTGTAAAATTCAAAGATGTGTGAATGTCAAAGGATGGCTTTCTATTGCATATTGCTTTGGAAAGTGCGAAAGTGCTGGCTCTACCATTGGGCAAAATGAGTTGACTGCCTCAAGAAGCGGATTTGGGGCACCATGAAAAGTTATCAAACTTTGGTTATTTAATTGTGTTAGAATATTGAAATGATCTTTTCTTTCCTTCTGTGCTATATCTTAACTGCAGGGTTTCCATTGGAGCTTCTACTTCAGATCCCAAAATGTCTTGGGCCAGTCCTGTGAATAATGAGAGTTATAAGCATCACATTCCATATTGAAACAAATTCATCACAGTCATACACATACTTGATTTTTTTTAATCTAAGAATTGATCAAAGTGAACATTATAGAATATCAACCACCCTTTATTACAACAGCAGTTTGTTTGCTTGCCCTGGCCAAGACTCCTTGCGCATCCGTTCCACTCCACCTTTCTTCCTATAGAGACAGGGCCGGCTCTAGGTAAGCTCCCGGTGGCGTGGCGTGCTAGGGCACTGGGCTGGGAGGTAGGGCGCTGCGCGGCAAAGCCGCGCGGAAGCCAACTGAGGGCAGGGGCGCCGGAGCGAGCTCTGCGCCTTAGCGCCCGGGCGCCCGATCTGCTCCAGACTGCCCTGTACACAGAGCAGCCCTGCTCTCTGCCTGCCCCTCAGAGCCAGTGTGTCACACAGGGTTGGGCCTTGGCAGTGGCGGACTTTTCTCCTCCTTGCCTGCTCTGCAGCAGGTGCTACGAGCTGCCAAAGGGAGTAGACCAGCGGCAGCAGCCATGTAGAGGCCACAGGATGCTTCCTTGCAGCAGCTGCCACCACAAAGGATGAGCGCCAGCTCATCCTCCTCCCCAAGCTTGGCAGCGACAGCACTGCTAGGGGAAATAGGGACGGCGCTGTGGGTTAATCCACAGAGCCTAGGGCTTGCTGATCAGAAGGTTGGCGGTTCGAATCCCCGCGACGGGGTGAGCTCCCATTGCTGGGTCCCAGCTTCTGCCAACCTAGCAGTTCGAAAGCACGCCAAAGTGCAAGTAGATAAATAGGTACTGCTCCGGCGGGAAGGTAAACGGCGTTTCTGTGTGCTGCTCTGGTTCGCCAGAAGTGGCTTTGTCATGCTGGCCACATGACCTGGAAGGTGTACGTCGGCTCCCTCGGCCAATAACGCAAGATGAGCACCGCAACCCCAGAGTCGGTCACGACTGGACCTAATGGTCAGGGGTCCCTTTACCCTTAAGATCAAATCAGAAGCCAGGATGGGTTTCATAATTCTGTGACTGTCCCTGGAAAATAGGGATACTGGGTGGGTATGGCTTAAGTACATAGCAGGCAGCTCCATCTCTCTCTCTCTCTCTCCCCCTCTCCCTCCCCCCCCCTCTCTCTCGGATTAACAGGGTCAGGGGAGCCGATCCTCACTGCAAAAGTGATGGGCAAGAAGAGGGAAGCTTTTCTCTTCACTCTCCCACTGAGTCTCAGGGTAAAAGGCCCCATTAATGCCAGTGGTGATGCCTGCCACCTCCTAGCTACATGTGAGGTTGCGGCCGCAATCCGATTCTCACGTTCTGCACCCTTGGGCTTCTGCACCCTTGTAATTACTTAAGGATAAACAAATGCACTCCATTAAATATGACATCTCTAAACAAAAGGGCTGTGAAATGTTCATCTCCACCAGTATAAACATTTACGTAACACTTCTTGGAATTTCAGGGTGATGCGCTAATTAAATCTGTAATGCCTCAGGCATTGCAAAATATTACGTAATACCATAGCGATACTCTGCTTGGTTGACCTGGTTTATTTAGACAGCAGGCCAAGGTACATCAGTGCTCTGTACCCTGATCAGAATTATGAATTAACGTTCTTCATTTTTCTGTATTTATAGAAAGGCAAAAATATGATAGATGATTTAGAAGCCTAATAGGGGATAACAAATCAGGTGCTACTTAAGTGATAAGCAGTGAGACAGAAGTAGAGACAATCTAGGTCACCAATGGTGGCCTTTTTACTCATTCACTTATTCATTCATTCATTCATTCATTCATTCATTCATTCAATTTATATCCCACCTTGAACTCATTTGAAGGAAATACTGTGATGAACTGAATCTACTTATGTATCTACTTATGTGTCACTGTTTATCTCTTAAGCCAGGCATAGGCAAACTCAGCTGTCCAGATGTTTTGGGACTACAACTCCCATCACCCCTAGCTAACAGGACCAGTGGTCACGGATGATGGGAATTGTAGCCCCAAAACATCTGGAGGGCCGAGTTTGCCTATGACTGTCTTAAGCTGTTCATTTTGTTATCAATTTTTAGCCTTAAAAAATTCATCTTGATCAACTGGGCTTTTAAAATGAATTGCATTTGACATGAGAATAACAAATAAATGTACATAAACTGTTTGATTGTTAACCACTTCCATGTGATTAACACTGTTATAGTTTGTGTTGATACTGAAAGTCATAAACTAGTCAGAGTATTAATTGTTATAATAGCACTCTATAACTTGGCATCGAGCCGGGCTTCTTCCCTGGCAAAACTATACAATTAGCCATTTATATCCTTCACTTGTAGAACAAAAAAAACCTCCAGGGGTCCTCCATTTATAAAGCCCTATACATACATTGTGCCCTTGATTTCATTAAGAAAACATGCAGCTGCTAACAGGGACCTCCTAATTTAAAAAACAAGCACAGGAATATCCCTGCTGTTTGCAGATAAGCACACACTCCTCTTTATCTCTTTGAAGTGTTCATGAGCCTCGTGACAAATTATGAAACCTATATCAGGTGATCTGAGATGGAATCTAATATCACCCGCTGTGATGTGTTGCCAGTTATCAGAACAAAGGTGATTCCTTGAAGTTTACCATTTTGCCTTTGAAAATTCCTATATACAAAGGGTGGTTGCAATTGTATTTGTGCTCTGCATTGTAACCCATATAACAAAGCATTGTTTAAGTAATGCGATGAACAAAACATTTACAGAATGTTTATTTAAACCCACAGCTGATGAGGGAAGCAATCCAATATAACTGGCAAACAAACATTTTGTGTCCTTGACCCACCCCTTTCGGTTATTAGCTTCTCTTGGGTAATGCATCGATTCCCTCCCATTATACAGGGTGTATGGGGAGTTAGGGAAGCGGTAGCACCTATTGGGAGCAGCTAGCGCTGTGGTCTAAACCACTGAACCTCTTGGGCTTGCCGATTGGAAGGTGGGCAGTTCGAATCTGCATGATGGGGTGCTATCCTAGCTTCTGCCAACCTAGCAGTTCGAAAGCATACCAGTGTGAGTAGATAAATAGTGGTGGGGAGGTAAAGGGCATTTCCATGTGCTCTGATTTCTGTCACGGTGTTCCATTGCACCAGAAGCGGTTTAGTCCTGCTGGCCACATGACCCAGAAAGCTGTCTGTGGACAAACACCGGCTCCCTTGGCCTGAAGCGAGATGAGCGCTGCAACCCCATAGTCGCCTTTGACTGGACTTAACCGTCCAGGAGTCCTTTACCTTTACCTTTAGCACCTATGGTGGGGGACACACCGTGCTCCTTCTGGGGTAGTTTGTACACAGCTTTTAGAAGACATCTGAAGGCAGCCCTGTATCAAGAGGTTTTTAATGCTTGATGTTTTTATTATGTTTTTAGATATGTTGTAATTGTACGCCTGCTCCCTCAGCCAGTAAAGCGAGATGAGCCCACAACCCCAGAGTTGTCCATGACTGGACCTTATGGTCAGGGGTACCTTTACCTTTTTAACTGCCCAAAGTGGCTGGGGAAACCCAGCCAAATGGGTGGGGTATTATTATTATTATTATTATTATTATTATTATTATTATTATTAACAACCTTTGGTCCCCACCCTGCACTCAGCTCTCACCTGTGGCTTCTGGAAGCTGTCAGCATGCAACAGTGGCCACACCCCAGGAATGGATTTGACCTGTCAGCTAAATCAGGTGAGGGTAGCTGGTGGGTAGCTGGACCATAAAGAAGGCTGATCGCCGAAGAATTGATGCTTTTGAATTATGGTGCTGGAGGAGACTCTTGAGAGTTCCATGGACTGCAAGAAGATCAAACCTATCCATTCTGAAGGAAATCAGCCCTGAGTTCTCACTGGAAGAACAGATCCTGAAGCTGAGGCTCCAATACTTTGGCCACCTCATGAGAAGAGAAGACTCCCTGGAAAAGACCCTGATGTTGGGAAAGATTGAGGGCACAAGGAGAAGGGAACGACAGAGGATGAGATGGCTGGATAGTGTTCTTGAAGCTAAGAACATGAGTCTGACCAAACTGCGGGAGGCAGTGGAAGACAGGAGTGCCTGGCGTGCTCTGGTCCATGGGGTCACAAAGAGTTGGACACGACTAAACGACTAAACAACAACAGCTGGTGGGTCTCAAACCCTTGGTGAGTTAGGAACTTCCCCAGCTCTGGTGGATTGAACAGACGAGACCAATAGTGGTCAAGAATGTGGTTTCTGCACATGCTGTAGAGGGAAAGGAGGGGCAGATGGGGCTTGTTGACCTCGGAAGGCAGAAGAAGGAAAACTCTGATCCCAAACCCTCGCTGCCTTGCATAATATCTTCTGCAGAAGAAGAAGAAGCTAAGGAGTAAACAAACCCAGAGCAGAGTCCTTAAGTTGGTTGGATGGCACCTTGTACAGCTCCTTCTGGCAGCTCCTGCAGCCAAGCTGGTGCCAAACAGATTGCTCTGCTTTCATTTGGACCACACCAGCAAGGCCGAGAGCAAAGCCCAGGGCTTTCATGCACACTGCCCAGGCTCAAGCCCAGGGGTGGTCACTTCGGTGCTGCTAAAGCAGAAGTTTGAATTCACCCTTGGAGGCACACTCCATTGTCTCATGAGACAGGGAGATGACAACAACACCACCACCAGACTATCTAAAGTTCTTTGAGCTACTTAGAGTCAAATTAGATGAGACAGTGGCTAAGTTAATGTGGCAGCCACCATTTTTCTTCCATCACCTCTCTCTGAAGGATGCTAAGTCATAATGTAGTGCCTTTCCAGGGACATTGGGGTGAGGATAGTGGCCACTAGCTGGTGGCTGATAAGAAGAGCTCCGCTGCCTCCCTCAGCACAGATGGCAACAAAATATAATCTGGGGGGGGGGGGGGCTTCCACACAGCATTGTCCCGGGGACTTGTGTCTGATCACGCATACAAGTTCTGCATCACACCCACGTGATGTCATTCTCATCAAAATGTTGTCCTGTGTTATTTTAAAAATTAAACTGCAGAAATGGAAAACCTGGATTAGAAATTGGGGGAGGGATCTGCACTTTTGTTTCCTCACTTTCCAATCTTAAGATCAGTATTCAGTATTTCCACATCAGAGAGTCAACCCCATGGCAGGCGGAGGACATGGAAGCAACCTGTTTTCTTATGAACTAGCATCGCTACCCTTGCTTCTATGCATACATATATAGAAGATTTTTAATGTTTCTTCCTACATCACTATTAATCAGTCTTAAAGCCTGTTATGAGCAGCTATATTTCTTGGTTTCACATACGCAGTGTGAGAGAGAGGCAGAAACAGCACTTGGAGTGTCTTTCCCCAGGAAATGCCTTTTTAAAAGTTCACTCTGATGCAACATGTAGCACAATTTCCTGACAATGCTCTTTGGTTAGATGCCTCTTAGCCCGAGGGAGGCAAGTAATCTCTGGTTGTCAAAGATGATTTAGCAGTATCTAGACCAGAGGCTGGCAAGCAACCTTTATAAACTCCCTTCCATTTTGTATATTGTTCCCTTTCCAGCCTCTCCCGAACAAGCAAAATAATAAATCACCACTTAGGGCAGACCACGTATTATGAAGCAAACAAAGAATTCCGACTCCCAGGTTTGCCCGTAACGTTAAGGTGGGGTGGCATTTGCAGAAAGGAAGAAACAGAAGAAGCAGAAAGGAAGAATCTGCCCCCCTCCCTGCGGATAACCACACACAGAAACACACGGTGCTCACTTACAACTGAAGCCTCAATGTGCCCAAACTTTGATGTTACACCTCAATCCTTTTCATGCTGAAGAAATGCTCTGGACACTATAGGGCATGAGCATCTACTACCCTCATAATGGCCTTTCTTTTATTTGGTTTGCTGAGTAGTATGGCTGCATTTACCTGTAACCCTAAACCACATTTTAGTGTTACGAGGGTGAACGGCACCAAGCCAAAAGAGATTTGTGGCTTACAAATATCATGTGGTTTACAAATGATTTAATAAAACAACACCAAAGGGCAGCAACCTGATGGATACGCAGGCAAATGAAGCTTTGACCATGGCCTTGTTCACACTTAACAGTTAAGCAAACAAAGCCTTACTATGAATGGAGAGTCCCAGCTCGAAAATTAAGCTGCCGCAACACTTCCCCCCCCCCCAGCTCCCACAATACCCACATCAACAACATGGTTTGGCTAAGTGTTACACATGAACTTGGGCTCATGGCTAGTCCTGCTCCAAATATACAATGAACAGCGACCAAGGTTTGTTTGGGGTTTACTGCTCATGGGAAGGCAAACCATGAGCCTAGGTTCACACGTGACACTAATCCAAACCACGGCTCAGCTTCTGGTAGTGAGGACCGTAGCAGCAGGACTGGAGTAGGGGGAATGGGGCTGCACTATTTTCTCAGGGCATCAGGATCTGTCATTTGCTGTCTGCCACATTTTGCAGATCCTCCAAGTGTCCCTATTTTCCAGGGGCAGTTCCAGATTTACAGACGTCGTCCCGATTTCTGATTTGATCCTGGAATATCCCGCTTTTCCTTAGGACGTCCCTATTTTCATCAGAGAAATGTTGGAGGGTATCGTGTTATGCAACCCCCGAGCCAAGGAGATAAGTCACTGTACAACTGTTAGAAGACATCTGAAGGCAGCCCTGTATAAGGAAGTTTTTAATGTTTAATGTTTTATTATGTTATTAAATATGTTGGAAGCTGCCCAGAGTGGCTGGGGCAACCCAGTCAGATGGGAGAGTATGATGATGATGATGATTATAATTTAGGACGTCCCTATTTTCATTGGAGAAATGTTGGAGGGTATGATTTTGGCTTACCGCTGTGTGTGATCCAGGCCAATATGCATTATGTTTGTCCATGCTTATCAGCATAAATGTATTTATTATTATTATACAGGTTCAGCTTATTAGAAAGGTTCAAGTGGTATAGCCCAGTCATATTTGAAAAGTGGTACACCATGCAAATATGGATGCGACTCACGCGATCAAGTATTGAGCTTGTATGCCCGTGTTTAATTTCTTTGACTGCCTGCTCTTTGCTCTTAGTGGCTGCAATTCAGAAAATTTGGAAGTAAGATCCACTGAAATCAAGAGACACTTCCAAATAAATGTGCTTAGGATTGGGGTGCCAAGCTCTACTTTTAGAGCCAGCAATAACAGGTGGTGCTTAATTGCTTTATATGTCAGAATGAGAACTGTTACAAACTGTTCACCCCGTGACATAATCTAATGAAAATGCCTTTCACAACTCTTGTGTCTGCCATCTTCCATTGTTACTAGTCTGTTGTCTCCTAAAAGACAGAAGAAAGCAAATTGCGCAAAGCTCCTGGATTATTTTTGAGCCCCCTAGCATTTCTGAATTGTGGATTAGTAGCTCCCACTTTGCATATCTAGAGGCATTTTTGCTTCTTCCTGGGCCACAATCACATACACTTACCATACACTTAAAGCACTATGATACTGCTTTAAACAATCATGGCTTCCCCAAAACATTCTGGGAAATGTAGTTGCTTAAAGGCGCTTTTTGGGAGACCCCTGTTGCCTCATGGAGCTACAATCCTCCTTCACAGGAATTCTGTCAATTGTAGCTCTGTGAGGGGAATAGGGCCTCCTTATAACGCTCGGCACCCATAACAAACTACAGCTCCCAGAATTCTTTGGGGGAAGCCATGACTGTTTAAAGTTGCATCATAGTGCTTTAAATGTGTGGTGTGGGTGTGGTCACAAAGAAAATGGCAGACCAATACTTAGCTCTTCTAGTGAGAGCTGGTTTTAAGATTTTCTCAATAGGCTATGGGAGAAAAGTCGTATTGGGTCGTGGCGTAACATACAGCCATTTTTTTTTTTTAAAAAAAAGTCTGCCCTGGCTATTGTGCAATCATTATGCAATAATGTATTCAGGGCAAGGGAATATTTTAATTTGAAGAAATATGTTAATACTTGTTTTGGAGTACATATTCCCTTTTCCCTCAGGAAAGGAATTTCCCTTCATTCTGGAGCCACTACCCAAACCTCTCATCTGTAAATGAAGACCATTAGAGCACCTGACAGTCAGCATGGCATAATGGGTAGCATTCAGCTATGGTTGTTGAGACCTGAGATCAAAGCCCCACTTCTCCATGAAACTCACTGGGACGAGTTTGTGCCAGTCCCTATCTCTCAGACTAGCAAGGTTGCTGTGAGGATGAAATAGTGTCAGTGGGGTAGAACCACACAGGTAACTTTGACTTTCTTGAAGAATGGAAATGGAATAGTGCTCTGGAGATATCCATCAAATCTTGCAATGCTAGAGCCTGGGGAAATCCAGGGCCTGTTTAAAACACCCCCATTTTATTCTGGCTAGCAACACCAGATGCAGTTTTCTGGACTGAGACAGGAACACGGACATTGCCCTCAAAGTCATTGTAATACCCAAATAGATCTTGGAGCTCTAATTACCTGGAGTGAAGCAATTCAAGTTAATTCAATAGCTTGTCAGAAGACATTGCCCAGGTATCTGGAATGCATTTACTAGAAACCACACCTACCTGGGGAAGGGAGGAGGATATACTGTAAACTATTGTGTTGTTTATTCATTTGATGCCTGTTGCAATAGAGGCTTGAGAAGCAGTTTGCTCTGATTGTTGGATTATAAGGGCACGGGTGAGGGTTGCCAGCTTTCCCTAGAATCACAGATGCATCCCCTTAACAGAGCCTGTCACATGGCATCTATACTTACTCCCAATTTAAAGTGCTGCTTTTGACCTTGCAGGCCTGACCTTGGGACTGAGTTTCAAACCGGCATACTCAAAGGACCACTTGTCTTCATGTCACTTCCCCACACAACACGGATGTTCAGATGCTCTTCTTCAGATGCTCCCACCATCTGAGAATTGGTTGGTGTCTACGCGGGGGACCCTCCTCAGTGGTGGCACCTTGACTGAGGAATGATCGCAATTCCACTTATCTCTTATTTCCCAACTTCCAGAACAGTACAGTGGTACCTCTACTTACGAATTTAATGCGTTCTGAATGCACATTCGTAAGTCGAAAAAAATTGTAAGTCGAATCCCATAGGAATGCATTGGGAGAAAAAAATTGTAAGTAGAAGCAACCCTACCTAAAAATTCATAAGTTGAAAAAATCCTATCTAAACCACATCCAAGATGGCGGACGGAGCTCCATTCGTAAGTAGAAACATTCGTAAGTAGAGTTATTCGTAAGTAGAGGTACCACTGTAGTAATTTTGCCTATGTTTCCTCATACTGTATATTAAAAAGGCCAAACAGTTCTGACCATGTATAACAGCAACAACATTATTTGTACCCTGCTCATCTGAGAGAAGTTCTTAATATTTGATGTTTTGCTGTGTTTGATGTTTTAATTTGTTGAAAGCTGCCCAGAGTGGCTGGGGCAACCCAGTCAGGTGGGCGGCATATAAATAATATATTATTGTAGAAAATAGAGGGTTGCTGGGAATTCTATAACTTGGTGACCACATAAGGAGGGTTAGGTTGAGAAGGAGGGACTAGCCCATAGCGGTCGGTGAGTGGAGATTCCAACATAGGTCTCTTCAGCCCTAATCTGAAATTTAAGGCTGGGGGAGAAATTTGATTCAGTTCACATTTATTTATTTCAAAATGTCATATTTGCTTCATAAAACCAATACACCGCTTGATTGTAAAGAACCTCAGAGGAGATAGATTCACATTTAATAGTGAATCTATCAAATTTGTACTTTCCTAAAGAATATGAGAACTGGAGCACAGCTTTTCTTCAAAATTCACAGTTATTTGAATCTTTCAATGCAGTTTTCCAGCCAATCAATGTATACAGAAATGCATAGACTAGGGGAATGTGTGCATAAGAATTACTATACCGTATTTTTCTGTGTATAAGATGCCCCCATGTATAAGATGACCCCTATTTTTCTGAACCCTAAATTAAGAAAGCAATATTTTAAAGCAAAAAACATTGTCTTATACACGGAAAAATACGGTATTGGTGAAAGTACCATAAAAAATAGGGAAGTTTTCTTGCAAGAAATGTATGCAACTGTCAAAGCGGCAAACAAAAACGTGTTCATTAGGAGAAATTTGTACTAAAATGCTGGGGAATTTTTATGAGGATTTTTTAAAAAAGAAATACACAGAAATGTGTAGGACTGAATTTAAGATTGGAAAAATGATAAACTGAGAGCACTAGACTATTGTATTTTAATATTCTGTTGGAAGCTGCCCAGAGTGGCTGGGGAAACCCAGCCAGATGGGCGGGGTATAAATAATAAATTATTATTATTATTATTATTATTACTAAAATGAACAGATCCTTCCCTACTGACATGTAGCCAGCCACTCTTCCCTCTTTCTCTGTTCCCTGCCTCCCTATACAGAATTTTGCACCTTTTTGCAAAAGGGTGTGACAAACTGCTGAAAATACCCCCGGCACCACTAAGTAAATCAGTATTGTCACTGTAATTGCTACGTATTGGTATTACCTCGCTCAGCAATGTGTTAGACAAAGGTGGGGATTTTTCTTCATCTGTTAGGCAAGTGAAGAATTTATAATGAACACAAATAGCTTTGGATTTTTCTATAAATACACCTGGGCGCATGCCCTGAGGATCTTTCTTCTCACTTGTCAAGGAGGGCGGGAGGACAGCTGCTTTGCAGTGAAAAGGTTTAACTGTCTTAACAGCCATAAAAAAAAGGCATCATAAAGAAGGCTGGCCAGTTAAGGATGTGCAAAACTTGTCTTGGCTAATTCTGAACCCAGTCAGACCTGGCTGGGGCATGTGAACAGCCTGTTGACTCAGACACAGAACTTTGGGCTCACCTGCCCGTTGCACAATGTTTAAGGCCGGTAGGAGGGAATCAGATTACATCAGAGAAGCAAAAATAAAATAAATTAGCAACCCAGAGGGACCCAGGTGGCGCCGTGGGTTAAACCACAGAGTCTAGGGCTTGCTGATCAGAAGGTCAGCGGTTCGAATCCCTGCAACGAGGTTAGCTCCCGTTGCTCGGTCCCAGCTCCTGCCCACCTAGCAGTTCGAAAGCACATCAAAGTGCAAGTAGATAAATAGGGACCGCTCCGGCGGGAAGGTAAACGGCGTTTCTGTGCGCTGCTTCTTGTTCGCCAGAAGCAGCTTTGTCATGCTGGCCACATGACCTGGAAGCTGTCTGCTGGCTCCCTCAGCCTATAGAGCGAGATGAGCGCCGCAACCCCAGAGTCGGACACGACTGGACCTGATGGTTAGGGGCCCCTTTACTTTTACTAGCAACCTGGTATGAAAGAAGACATTGGAGGTAGGAATTATGAGCTCAGTTTCCCTCATGCTGGAAATTCAAATGTTGGAACTGACAAGGTGTCTAACACAGAGGTACCCAATAAGGTGCCCTTCAGTTGTGTCTAAACGGCAACTCCCATCAGCCCTCACCACCCTAGCTAGTGGTCAAGGATGATGTGATCAAGGGCACCAGCGTGCCCCCTGGTGTAATCCTTTTGGGTCTACTCATAAGTAATCCCCATTGAGTTCAATAGAACTTACTTCCAGGTAAGTGAGCAGCACTGACCCAAGGCATTTTGCCGCCTGAGGCAAAGAACAGCATGGTGCCTCTGTCTGCCCACAAACCATGTACAAAAGCTGTATAGATTGGATAGATTAGCCTTGAGACAGCATCTTCCATGGCTTTGGAGAAAAGCAGATGAGATTAAGGAGTGCAGGTCAGGCCATGCGGCACACTTATTGAAATTGGCACCCCCACCCACACTTTATGATGCAGCATGAGCCACTCAATGGATATCCTACTCAGAATGTACATCACCGTGTGAATATAATGTATCCACACATCCAGTCTTTGTGCCAACATTTCTAGAGGCACAAGCTTGGTGGATCAGGGGAACACTGTGGACATAGTGTATCTTGATTTGAGTAAGGCTTTGGACAAAGTCCCCCCCCCCTTTCTTGTGGAGAAGCTGGTAAAATGTGGTCTGAATGAGGTTACTATTATGTGGATTTGTTGCTGGTGGGCTGACTGAACCCAAAGAGTGCTCAGTAATGGTTCCTCAATCATCCTGGGAAAAAAGTGGCAAGTGGTTCTGTCCTGGGTATGTTGTTGTTCAATGTCTTTACAAATGACTTGGATGAAGGAATTGAGGGGGTGTTCATCAAATTTGAAGATGACACCAAACAGGGAGGGGTAGCTAATGCTGCAGAAGACAGAATCAGAATTCAAAATGACCTTAACAGATGAGAGCTAACAAAATGAATTTCAGTAGGGACAAATGTAAGGTTCTGCACTTAGGCAGGAATAACCAGTTGCACAGATATAAGATAGGGGACACATGACTTGCCAGTGGAACATGTGAAAAGAATATGTGGTCTTAGACCACAAGCTTAACATGAGTCATCAGTGAGATGCAGTACAAAAAAAGAGCTACAGTAATTCTATTCTAGGCTGCATTGACAGAAGTATAGTGTGCAGATCAAGGGAAGTCACAGTACAGCTCCATTTTGCCTTGGTCAGATCTCATCTGGAGACCTGTGTCGAGTTCTGGGTACCACAATTTAAGAAGGATGTTGACAAGCTGGAATGTGTGCAGAGGAGAGCAATCAAGGGTCTGGAAACCAAGCCTTATGAGGAATGGTTGAGAGAATTGGGTATGTTTAGCCTGGTTAAGAGGAGACTAAGAAGAGATATGATAGCCATCTTCAAACATCTAAAGGGCTGTCATATGGAAGATGGAGCAAGCTTGTTTTCTCCTGCTCTAGAGGGTAGGATCCGAATCAATGGCTTCAAGTTACAAGAAAGGAGATTCTGACTCAACATCAGGAAGACCTTTCTGACAGTAAGAGCTGTTAGACAGTGAAATGGACTCCCTGGGGAAGTAATGGACTCCTCTTCATTGGAGGTTGTCATGGATGCTTCAGTTGAGATTCCTACATTGCAGGAGATTGGACTAGATGACCCTTGGGTCTCTTTCTACTCTACAATTCTATGATTCTATGCCTCAGGCATCTTCTGCACCCAGAACAAGCTTACTGAATTGGAGTGACCACATTTCTGTACTTCAGAGACTTTATAGATTTGAAAAGCTAATGCCTGCAACTAGAAAGTCATAAGACACACTAAAATCAATTCAATGGGCATTAGGAACGCACTTAAAGAAATATTAAGTTTATAAGAGTTTTTTTTTAATCCCTTTGCATTCTTTTCTTTTAAAAAATTGTTAAGCGTTTCAAAATAAATATGCAGCCCTGAACTTGAAAAAAATAGGAGTATTTAAAGCATATCTTTATTTGTCCAGCCTTTACTGAGGTAAATAAAAAGATAAAAAATGGGATGCTCACATCATCAGTCACTGGTTAATAGCTCCAGTTTGCAACCATTTGGTAACATGATGAGATCACTGGTTTAGCCCAATCCCCATCCTTTTCTCACTGTTGAAATAGTAACTTTCTGCCAACACTAACAAAGCTGATAGAGAAGGAAAAATCCACTCTATACATGTCTCAATGATATCACCGTCTATTTTCCATTTGCGGAGAACAAGTGGCATTTCCCTGTAATATAGAGAGGGGGGGGATGGCAGAGCCCCAGTTTTAAACACTCTGATGTTGAAACTTGCTTCATTTCAATGAAGCAGACATGGAAACTGTTCGTGCTTAGAATCAGCAATGAGGCTTACCTAGAATTAAATTCTGTACCAAACAGCAAGTGCAGGATATAAACTGATTAAATCACCGTCATCAATACCATATAATGTAACATCTGAGTAAGCATGATATTTGTAAGTGTAAGCACCTCTTCTCCGCAGCATGTATAGAGCGAGAGCAGGGTACATACTATCAAATAAAGTGATCTATGGAATAACAAATGACACAATGATGATTGTTTGCACAGATAGAGTTGTCACTCAGCAAACCTACCCATTTATGTTAATTTAAAGCTACTGAGGACTCCTTACACAATAGGAGTTAGAGCACTGTGAATAATGGACCAGGGCAAGGAGTAAGTAAGGCACTTAATGGGAAGCAAACCCCATTAAATTAAATGGGAATTTTTTTAAAAAGAGTAGACCTAGATCATGTGGCACTGTTTTGCCTTACAGGATTATTTCGAAAGCAAATTTCCATTTATTTATTTATTTTATATTTTATATAATAATAATAATAATAATAATAATAATAATAATAATAATAATAATAATATTTATTGATTTTTTGACATATAACAGCAAAACATGCATCACCCACACACCAACCCCAATACCTAAAATAAAAAAGAAACACAAATAAAAACATTAACATATCTAAACATAACAACAACAACAACAACAACAACAACAACAACAATAAAAACAGAAACATACACATATAGTTCAAGAACCATTCATCTTTTCTGACATTGTAAGTTGACCTCCTCAGCCCCCCTTACTGTGGTTCATCTTATACCCTCTTTGGCAATTTCATAATCATCATCTTAACATTATTTCTTTCTATCTTGAACATGTTTATACCTTTTAAATTTTGCACCAAAATACAAATTTCCATTTAAACATGAAAGTCAGCCTCAGTGTGCCACCTTTTCAGCTTTATCTCTTCCTTGCGCTGATACCTTAAAAATTTTTATTTTACTCTCTTCTACACACATCACAGAAATATATCCTTTTGGTTTTGCAGCATTCTCTCACACGAGCAATTTTCATGTATTACATGTATGCAGAGCTATTGCTGCTAAGATTTTGCAATGCAGTTCTCCAGCCAAGTAATGTGTACCAAAAATGCATATATCAGAGGAAAGTGTGCATAGATGCATATGAAAATAATATATATGGCATGCATTGTATTAGGGTGAATTGTGTGTGTGTTTTCCTGTATGTGTGCAAAACAAAATTGCATACAAAAATATTTATATTAGGGGAACTACACAAGTTTTTGAGGACTTTTTTTTAAAAAAAATCTGAAACTGTTGCAGAAATGTGGGAAACCAAAATTGAGAAGGGGGAAAAAGTAATTGAGAGAAAGCTAACTTGACAGATTTGTCCATTCCTATCTGGAGAATGGCATATCAGAAAGTTGATTTGAAGGACACATGTCTTCTCTGGGAAATAGATGCACACACTCTTCTTACTGCATCATGTCTGCCCATATGCACCATATAACAAAAAATCGAGGCATCCTGTCAGTAATCATGCTGCAGCATTCTGCACTAACTGCAGCTTCTGGATCAACTGCGAGGGAAGCCCCACACAGAGCACATTGCAGTAATCCAGCCTTGAAGTAACAAGTGCATGAATGACTGGGGCCAAGCTCTCCTGGTCCAGGAATAGGTATTGCTGTCAAGGGCTGGCCTGAGGAGGAATGGTGGGGGCTGCCCCCCTTCTCCTGAACCTTCCTGAGAACAGTATAGATTTAGAACAGTGGTTGGCAGAAGGACATAGTTCAGAGACTGCAGAGGGCAAAAGTTGGGAAATATTGGAAGAGGAACAGCAGGAAGAAGAATCAACCGGGGGAGAGACAGCTGACAGACTCAGTGTCTTTGGAAAGCATTCCTGACCCCCCCCCTCTCACGGGACCAGGCAGGCATTGCAGGTAGTAGAACAGAGAGCTCAGAGACAGAAAGCTCAGATTAGTCAATGCAGGAGTGACGTAGAATAAGAGGGACGCAGGGGGGTGGGATTTTACTTGGAGCAATGCCATTTCTAAAGAGAGACCACGTTCATTGTCTCTCACTGTGATCATTGAATAAACTAATTGGCAAGAATTCTTCTTTTTTTAAATCTGCTTCTTTGCTGCCACTGTGGGAGGGATCTAATTCCCTGAAGCCTGACAATAGCTGTTGAATCATTTGCAGTTAAAGGCACTTCTAGCCACTGAAGCTACCTGAACCTCCAGTGACAATGCTGGACCCAGAGGCACCCCCAAATTGCTGGCCTGCTTCTTTAGAGGTTGTGCAGTCCCCAGTGCTGAATTTGCATATAAGCTAAACAAGCTATAGAGTAGGGCCCCACTCTCTTGGGGGCCCCAAAAAAATTAAAGGAAAGAAAAACACTGGATGTACATTTCCCAAATATAATACAATTACTTTGATAAAATACATATTTTGTTATGTGCAAATGGCTTTAGATACCTATTCGTTCCATAAATTACCACATAGCATATATTCAACACAAAAAACAGCGACTATTTTTTGTTGACAAAGGACAGCTGGACATATAAAGGGCCCCATTACCTTCAGTAGCTTGGGGCCTCATCAAACCTAAATCAGGCCCTGGCAGCCCCATCCAGGATAAGCAATTGACCCATTTCTCGGACGTGGGAACTATTCAGCCACAAATCAAGCTCAGCTTGTTTTTCCTCATCCACCTCACCCCTGCATGAAGGCAATTGCCCAGTGATGGTGTGGCCTCTTCCAATTCAGATGTTATGGTGAAATAGAGCTGAGCGACAGCAGCATACCGATGGCACCTTGTCCTGGAACTGCTCCCATGACTGCTCCCAATGGCTTAATGCAGGGGCTGAGGAAGGGGGAGCGGTGGGGGTGTCTGCCCTGGGTGTCACCACTGAGGGGGGTGACAAAATGCTGGACAGCACTCACCACAGGGCCTGCAACGTGCCCAAGCCAGGTGTCTCTCCTGGGAGTGACGCAGTGGCTTGGACACCCACAGGCTCCATGCTGCCCCAAACAGTCCACCCACTCCCTCCTCCTCAGCTGTAGGGCAGCTGAGTGGAAGGAGGCAGGCAGGCTCTGGAGGCAGCTCTTGTCCCGGCTCACCTGCCCCTGGGTGCAGGGCACGCGCACCGCCCCAGGTGACCGATTGGCTTGCTCCGCCGCTGGCTTAATATAGATATTAAAATAGCACTGAAGATTTGGGGCATAACAGAGCTGCCCAGAGGCTGGAAAACACTCTTCTCTTGCTACTCTTTGGACTCCATGCTGAAGGTAGGATTGGAACCACTAGCGAGAAAGCTATTGGGTCATTGTAAATTAGTGGCTTTGTAAAGAACAAAGTGGTCTCATTTGTTAGCGGGTGTCTCCCTTCAGAAGAAAAAGAATGGGAGTTTTTGTCTCCGATGCAAGGCCTTTCATACGATGCCAAGATAAGCAACAGTCATGCACTGGGAATGAAAATTAGAAGTGTCTTCTTGTTGGTATACAATTACTTGTGCCCCGAGGAGGCAGCATCTTAGGTACACAGCTGCACTGCAAATGTTCCTCCAAGTTTATTTAGTGAAAGGAGTGTGTGTACTTTACATACTGTGCCAGTTGATTCCACTCCTTCGCTGAGCTGTATGGTGACTAAGTGAGAAACGGTCACTGAAACCCGAGGAGATGGGGAGCTCAGTGAAGAAAGTGCCTGGCAGCAGACAGAGGCAGGCCTTGGAATATTGCAAATGGTCCCTTCAGTGGAATGATTAAGACAGCGCTCCTAAACATACTAAACAGGAGTAGGTATCACCAAATGTTAGTAAGACTAAGTCAGGGGTAGGCAACCTAAGGCCCTTGGGTTGGATGCGTCCCAATCACCTTCTCAATCTGGCCCACGGATGGTCCGGGAATCATCTTGCTTTTATATGAGTAGAATGTATCCTTTTATTTAAAATGCATCTCTGGGTTATTTGTGGGGCATAGGAATTCGTTCATTTCCCCCCCAAAAATATAGTCCGGCCCGCCACATGGTCTGAGGGATGGTAGACCGGCCCACGGCTGAAAAAGGTTGCTGACCCCTGGACTAAGTAAATATGCATAGGATAGCTACAGTTCTATCTACACTTACTCAGGAGTAACCCCCACCTAGTACAGGGGGACTCAGAAAATTTCCATAGGCTACTCTGAGCCTAATAACGTACCCTCCAACATTTCTCCAATGAAAATAGGGATGTCATATTCCATAATAATAATAATAATAATAATAATAATAATACCCCACCCATCTGACTAGGTTACCCCAGCCACTTGGAGCAGCTTCCAACATAAAGTGGAACTTCAGTTTTCGAGCGTCTTTGAAGCTGAACGATTCGGAACCCGAACGCCAGAAATGAATGCTTCCGTTTTCAAACACGCCTCGGAAGTCGAACGGCTTCCGAGGTGCATCTCTCCATTTTCTCAATAGAATTTGCCAACCGCCCATTGTGCCTCGGTTATCAAACGTTTTGGAAGTCAAAGGATCTTCTGGAATGGATTACGTTCGACAACCAAGGTACCGCTGTATATAAAAACATAATAAAACATTAAACAACTTCCCTCTCCAGGACTGCCTTCAGATGACTTGGGGGGGGGGGTTGAATAGCTCCATACCATCCAACATTTCTCTGATGAAAACAGGGAGGAAAAGCAGGACATTCCGCGATCAAATCAGAAATGGGGGTGGCTTCTGTAAATCCAGAAAACAGGGACACTTGGAAGGTCTGTAATAATACTACTAATAGATGGTAAGGGAGAAGTTTAGGAACTGTGTGTGTGTTTGAAGTTCCAATTGCAACATCACTTTACATGTTTGAGAATTTAGGTCTGATAAAAACAGGCAGTGGGGAGGAATTTGATTCACTTCACATTTAAAGCTTAATCAATCAAATGTACTCTTTGGAAAACAAATCTGAGAACCAAAACACAGCCATCCTTTAAAATTAGTGCTTGCCTGAATTTTGCAATGTAGTTCACCCACTAAATGATGTTTAGAAAAATGCATTGATTAGGAGGAATGTGCATAAAAAGAATATAGTGGTCAAAATAACAGACAAATGTATCACAGGCTACAGCTTCAGCTTCAGGTTACAGACTCCGCTAACCCAGAAATAGTACCTCGGGTTAAGAACTTTGCTTCAGGATGAGAACAGAAATCGCGTGGTGGTGGGGCAGCCCTAGCAGAAGTTCTTCTTCCAGCAGCAAAATGTCTTCACCCAGCATGGATGGATATAACAGAGAGGGAGAGTCAAAGAAGCTGGAAAGAAACTTTAATGTGGCTCCTGATCAGGCAGATGATCAGAATTACATCTTGTTTATATCCAGTCTAGTGGAGTAAACTCAGCAAAATACACAACCAAATTCTGTTGAGTAATTTTTCTGTGGGGGAGAGCTTGAAGACAATAATAGCACTGGATGGATGTTTGGAAGACATCAGAACCACCAAATTATGCTCAATTTTTATATTCCGACAGACAACCTCCTATTGTGGTTTCCCCCCTCCGTTATGTACATTGCTTTGTGTAATTGTCGCTTCTGCAATTTGTGACTGTATTATCAAACCACATATTATCTCATGCACATGCTGGTTATTGCTGGACTTGTTTGCATAGGTGAATTGCTGTGTGTTGATGGAACATTGTTTGCATATGTAAAGATGCCCACTTTCTGCTCCAAATACAGTTTGGGTGACTAAGGATTAGGGCTGTCTGTTCTGATTGAATTGGCATTGTGCTGAAGACTAGTTGGTAGTAGCTGACAGTACACACCCCAGCCCTTCATAAACATAACCTGTCTTGTCTGTACAGGATTTGAATTACGAGTCTTTTTCCTCCCTTGCTGTTTCAATTGGGGCTGCACATCAAGCTTTCGCTTTGAATTGATCACTGTTTTTTCTTCTGCTTTTCTGAGTTCAAAATGCAATGGCTCTATGAGCTTCATAGATTATAGGCAAGTTTATGGTCAAGGTTTCAATCCTACACCCAGGGCCGTCTTAAGACTATCCAGCGCCGTGGTTCAGAGATCCCTCCGGTGTCCCACCCCCCTTTCCCAGCCAGAAAACCGGAGCCATGTGCTGCTTTGGGGACGCACATATGCTTTGTTCGAGCAACTGTGCCTCGCGCCAGAACTGTTGTCCTGCTTTCTTGTGCTTTTGCAAAGTGGCGGGTGAATGGAGGGCTGGCTCTGGTGTCTGTGGTGCCTCTCTCCCTGCAGAGGTGGCTGCCCCTAGCCCCCTCCTTCCTCGCCCTTCGCTAAGCCACAGTGGAGAGCCATGCGTGGGTTGAGCAGCTCCCTCAAGGAGTGAGGCCAAAGCGCCCGCCAGCTGCAGGGGAGGCACCGCCGCCGCATGCGCGTGGGAAAAGGCTGCGTGCGCAAGGCAGCAAGCGGCCAGGAGTGGATGGCGGGGTTGTCATGGCCACCGCCACCTCTCCTCCTGCTGCTACCGCTGCCACAGCATTAGGCAGCCGCTGGGCTCATCTCCAGCCTCTGCCTGGGCGCTGCTGAGCGCCAGGATGCTGCAGCATGCCTAACCCCAGCGGCCTTGACAAGGCGCTGAAGACAGGGCCGTCTTAAGCATGCCCAGTGCCCTGTCGCCATGGTGCTCCGCCCCATTTCCCAGCGTGGCGGGCCGGCGGGCGCAGCTGCACTGCGCCACCCAGCCTGTTGTAGGGCCAGCCCCCTGTTGTGACGCCCCTGCGCACGGTGGAGGCGGCCCCAGGCCCGTGCGCCTACGGAGAGTGGCCTGAAGCCGCTGAACAGTGGAGGTGCGCCTGGGGCAGCCTCAGCCGCGCCTCTCAGCGGGCGCAGCGGTGCCCCTGGTGGCCTGGCTCCCTGGCGCCCCGCGCCACCGGGGGCGGGCCTAGAGCCGGCCCTGGCTGAAGATGTCCTTGAAGAGGAAAACCAAGATCCACTCGGCAAATGAGGGCAGTGAGCCGATGTCGGGAGGCGCTGTGTCCAGCCTCCGCCTCTTCCCAGGCACCCTCCAGAACTGGGTGCAAACTTGGTGCCCTGGTTCCCTGCGCCACTTGCCTCTATGGGCAAGACGCCCCTACCTACACCTGCTTACTAGGGAGTAAATCCTGGATAGCTCAGTTGGTTAGTGCATGGTGCTGATAAAGCCAAGGTTGCAGGTTCGATTCCCATATGGGGCAGCTGCATATTCCTGCAGCTGGGTGATCCTCAGGCTCCCTTCCACCTCTACAATTCTATGTCTTTTAACCCCAGTGAACTCAGTTTCTACTTTCTACTTTCAAGAAAAGATGTACAGAACCAGGCAAGAAAAGTCCCAAGTATAGCCATGGTTGACTGTCAATATTCACCAGCAAATGAAGGGGGGAATTGTTGAAACCACCCGAAGATTCCCGAGACACCCCCAGTAAACAGTTGAGGAGCAAGACTTGTTTGGGTCATTTCTCAAAATTCCTTTGTCAATATATTGTCAGCAAATGGCAAAATTGGGGATGAAAGGTGGCTATTTGCCAAAGATATTTGGTAGTTCTTATGCTTTGATTGTCAATGTCATGATTTTCTGGGCTCCTTAAATGGTGAGATTTTTCAGTAAGTAGAAAAGCTTACCAAAATGCACACACTTACTGTACTTATGTATAAAAATAGACAGCCAGATTAATACAGGACAACTCTGCTATATGCCTTGAAGAACCAACTTCCATACATGTCCCAGGTTGACCTTTCCTTTGTTAGGTGGGGTTTAACCTCAGGTGATCTCACCTGTCAAGGCTGTCCTGCTTTTGGTAATTTGGCTTGGCTAGTTCAGGTCTTCTTACTGAACAAGGGAGCCTTCCTAACAATTAAGAAGACACATTATCACCATCATGCTATCTCTTTTACTTCCATGAACCTCAACAAAATGGAAATACAGTGGGACCTTGATTTACGAATTTAATCCGTTCCAAATGCACACTCGTAAGTCGAGTTTCCCATAGGAAAAGTGTTTTCCCATAGGAATGCATTGGAAACGGAAAAACTCGTAAGTTGAGGAAACTGCATCTAGCCGCGAACGGGTTTTCTGTTCGGATGTAAAAAAAATCGTAAGCGTGTGGCCACTTCTTCCGCTCGTAACTTGAAAACGTCGGATGTCGAATAGCTCGTAAGTCGAGGTCCCACTGTAAAGTGATGTTCCCTGGAAGGGGATTTCCTGGTCCAGCAAGATTCAAAGAATGAAGGGAAAAAGAATATTGGCCATGACGTAGGTAATCATAGAACTGTAAAGTTGGAAGGGACCCAAGGGTCATCTAGTCCAACCCCTGCAATACAGGAATCTGAGCTAGAGTGGATCAATAGGCTGAGTCAGCATAAAGCAGCTTCCTAGGAAGGCAGGTTTTTCAGGAAAGCAAGCCCTGAAGCACCCACCCACTTACGCAGAAACAACTGTCAATGGTTACAATCAACCTAATTCCAAAGATGTGTTTGAGGAGCTTCAAGTTAAATGAAAAGGATCTTGCAATATAAATTTCTCATCTACTGCTGCAGTATTGACATCCTCTTCTACTATGATATATAGACACTTTCATGATATTTTTGCTCCACAATACGAAGAGAAGAGCAGCCCTGTTGGATTATTAGACTAAGGGTTGTTTATCTGTCCCGTAAGTCTCCCTGATCATCTCAGTGAAGTCTTGCGGCCGGGAGAGTTTGTAAAACAGGCAAAAAACACAGAGCGTTGCAGGTGATAATCTTTTGAAACCTGCAATTAAAATGGGTGGCATAAAGAGATGTCTAAATGGTGCTGAAAGGGAATGTCAAGACGCTCAAGAATGTTTTTTGAAAACAAAAAAGCAAAACAAAAAAGCAAAACCCAGGCCAAAATTAGTTTAAAAAAATAAATACTCACACACCCATACACATATGAGAAGTTCCAAGTGAAGAAAAACAGATTGTCCCTCTGAAACCTACCCTGTGTGCCTGTGCAGATCAGCTTGCAATAGGCTCACGTAGTTGCAAGTGCTTTTGTAGGTGGGCGTTAAGTACTTGATGAATTTATTTGGCTGAAAGGCAGGTAAAAACCCGTTTGATCTTGCATCAAGGATTCGAGTATTTACCTGTCAAAAGCCCTGCATATTTAGGCCCACGCATTTACCCTGCAACTCATTGTGGAATTTTAATGAACTCATATGTTCACAGACCCCACCCCTCCCATCACTTGTCCGACATAAAAATCCCACTCGTTCCTCCAGGTATTATAGGTGGGCTCCAAACAACATGGATCAAGAGCAGTGCTGGGGAAACAACCATTGGTAATCAACAGCATATCCATGGATCTTAATATCAAACCATGATATTGCTATCTTGCTCTGCCTTCTGACTCTGCTTCTTCTTCCAGGAACTGTATGTCAAACAACATATCCCGTAATATCACGTTGCTCAATCCTTTAAAAAAAATTTTTTTTTGCATATTATGTTTCAATAGAAATTAAGTCTAAACAAATTTCGCCTACATTTTCTGCGACCTCCCCCCCCCCACTTCTCTGTGGTTTCTTATTTTATACCGTATTTTTACTGCATAACCAATTCAAACCTATTTACACGTTTATCCTTTATACTTCCTTTAAGTTACCGTACTTTTCCGTGTATAAGACGAGGTTGGTTTTTTTTACTGTAAAATACAGTGGTACCTCTACTTACGAATTTAATGCGTTCCAAACGCACATTTGTAAGTAGAAAAAATTTGTAAGTCGAATCCCATAGGAATGCATTGGGAGAAAAAAATCGTAAGTAGAAAAAATACTATCTAAAAATTCGTAAGTAGAAAAAATCCTATCTAAACCGCATCCAATATGGTGGACGAAGCTCCATTCGTAAGTAGAAACATTCATAAGTAGAGTTATTCGTAAGTAGAGGTACCACTGTAATGTTCAAAATCGGGGCTCGTCTTATACATGGATAGTGCAGATGGGGGATGGGCAATTGGTTGCAGGTGCTAGCAGGAGGTTGTCAGCAGTGATTGTGTGTGATTGGTTGCTGCGGAAAGGGCTGCTGTGGATTGGCTGCCGCTGCGGCAATTGGGCATGTGATTGCTGAGTGATGTTGGTGAGTGGGCAGGTGCCTGTCTGCATTAGCGATGCATGCGTTTTTCAGCGTTTGCCTGTCGGGTGAGTGAGTTTCAGCATTCAGCATTCCACCCCAAAAGAAGCTGAACAATTGTGGGGCAATCCCCCCCCCCAAAAGGTGGAAAACCTTGGGCATCTCCCCCTTCCAAAAAAAAGCTCAACAACTCTGGGTCATCTCCCCCCATTTTCTTAAATCAGAGTGCCCAAAAATGGGGGGGGGCTCTTATACACGGGGGGGGGTGTTATACACAGAAGAGTAGGGTATTCCTTTTTGAAAAAATAAATTTTTATTAGGTTTTTAAATAATTTTATACATATAAAACATAACCTTTTCAAGCATTCAAATACAAGGCTCTTTTGAACCTTCAGACCTTCTTCCCTCCCTCCATGGATTCCATATTTGTAATTTGCTTAAAAGACCACTGTAAACCGTTAAAATCTGTGTTGCAGGGATGTAAGGACACTTGTAATGTGGAATTATTTATGATAATTATGGTTGATTAATAAATAGATACAGTGGTACCTCGGGTTACGAACTTAATTCATTCCGGAGGTCCGTTCTTAACACGAAACCGTTCTTAACATGAGGCACGCTTTCGCTAATGAGCCTGCCCGCTGCCGCCACGCCATTACCGCACAATTTCCGTTCTCATTCCGGGGCAAAGTTCACAACCTAAGGTACTACTTCCAGGTTAGCGGAGTTTGTAACCTTAAGTGTTTGTAACCTGAAGTGTTTGTAACCCAAAATATCACTGTAATGGTAAAAGATGTGGCAAACTTAAATTTAAATATGGAATCCTTTAAGTTATTTCTTACTGCCCGTGTTTATGGTGGAATCTACACACATATAAAAACTGTTCTGAAAATGCTTTTTTTTAAAAGTGTTTTTTCTTTTTAAAAAAAATACATTGAATTTTCCATAAGGCTTACCATCGCCATCTAGTGTCACATTGCACATTGCGTTTAAAACACAGTTGAAACGTTCTATTTGCAGTTGTATAGCTGAGTCCTATGTCAATCCTGCTAATGTTTACGATTTGTCTTCATTTATTCAACAAATTATCCCCATTCTGTTAAAAAAAGTCTCTCATCTTGAACTCTTATTGTTCCGGTAAGTTTTGCCATCTCTGCGTATCCCATCAATTTTGGTTGCCAATTGTCCTTTGTTGGAACTGCTTCTTTCCATCTTTGGGCATATAACATTCAAGCAGCCATGGTAGCATACATAAATATTGTTTTCTGACCTTTGGGTACCTATTTTCCCATGATACCTAAAAGGAATCTTCTGGCTTTTAAACAAAGGTTATGTTCAACATTTTTCCCCCAACTTGTTATAAATTATTTTCCAGAAAACTTTTACTATTTTAGGATTGAGGAATGTGTTACATGAATGTGCTTTTAAGTCCCATGGATTTCAGTGGAGCTACCTTCCAGGTAGAGGGACGCGGGTGGCGCTGTGGTCTAAACCACAGAGCCTAGGGCTTGCCAATCAGAAGGCCGGCGGTTCAAATCCCCATGACGGGGTTAGCTCCCATTCCTTGGTCCCTGCTCCTGCCAACCTAGCAGTTCGAAAGCACGCCAAAGTGCAAGTATGGCTTATTTTCGGAGAAACATGGTAGGTACTGCTCCAGTGGGAAGGTAAACGGCGTTTCCGTGCGCTGCTCTGGTTCGCCACAACCGGCTTAGTCATGCTGGCCACATATGACCCGGAAGCTGTCTGGGGACAAATGCCAGCTCCCTCAGCCAGTAAAGCAAGATGAGCGCCACAACCCCAGAGTCATCCACAACTAGACTTAATGGTCAGGGGTCCCTTTACCTTTACCTTCCAGGTAAGTACATTCCAATTGTGGTGCCAGGGCAATACACATTTGTAAATAGAACTTTTCTTTACAAAAACAAATCCATGACAGGCTTGTAAATACTTGCACTGGGGGGGGGGAGTTGCCTTTTTCAGAATTGATGTGCCTGTAATTGTTGACATAAAGAAATCGCCTGTTTTAAGTTTTCTTGGTGGCTTTTTCTTCTTTTTCCCTTTAAAAGGCTAATATTGACAATGAGCTTCTTAATAATGGAACTACCCAAAAATGTGTCATGAGGTTTTTGTTTCCTTATCTTCACACCTTCCTGTTTTTTCTTTTCTTTTTCTTTTCTTCTTTCTGCCATTCAGCTTGTTTGCTTGTAAAATCCTCCTCCAGGTCACATTCGTGCAGACTGAAACTTTCTTTCTTTTACTCTGCAAAATACCCCTAAGGTGAAATTCATTTTGATAGCATCGCAATTACCACAGAACCAGTTTGGAGATATTTTTAAAACACTCGCAGCAACACCCATGAAAGGCAAAATGGTGGGTATCTCTGAAGTGGGCAACATTTCAGAATTCCAGCTTTGCAATCACAGCTTTCCACTATATACCGTGTTTCTCCTAAAATAAGACACGTCTTATATTTATTTTTCCTCCCAAAAAACACACCACGGCTTATTTTCAGGGGATGTCTTATTTTTTATTACGTATTTTTTTATTAACCATGCATTTTGTAAAGTGGGCAAGGTTGGGGCTCGGATCCGTGAGCGCTGCACCGCTTGCCGGCTTTTGCTCAGTCGGGGCAGGCTGTTGCTGGCTCTCACCGGGTCCTGCTGTGTCGGGGGTCAGCGTAGCGCGCTGTTGCAGGCTCCTGCTGAGCCGGGGCTCGGCGAGCGCTGCAGCTCTTCCCTGCTCCCGCTCAATCGGGGCTTCGTGCGGCTCGCGCTACAGCTCTCGCCGGGTCCCGCTGGGTCAGGGATCGGCACGGCGCGCTGTTGTCGGCTCTCCCGGGTCAGCCCTCGTGGGGTCCTGCTTGGTCGGGGCTCGGCGCGCTGTACTGCCGGGACCTGCGGCTCTCGCAGGGTCCTGCTGCAGCTCTTGCTGGCTCCCGCTCAGTCAGGGCTCGGTGTGGCGTGTGCTGCGCCTCTCACTGGGTCCCGCTGTGTCGGGGGTCGGCGTAGCGCACTGTTGTAGGCTCCTGCTGAGTCAGGGCTCGGCGAGCGCTGCACCTCTTCCCTGCTCCCGCTCAATCAGGGCTTCGTGCGGCTTGCGCTACAGCTCTCGCCGGGTCCCGCTGGGTCGGGGATCGGCACGGCGCGCTGTTGACGGCTCTCCCGGGTCGGCCCTCGTGGGGTCCTGCTTGTCGGGGCTCGGCACGCTGTACTGCCGGGACCTGCGGCTCTCGCAGGGTCCTGCTGCAGCTCTTGCCGGCTCCTGGTGAGTCGTGACTCCACGTGGGACACGCTGCTGGGCGATTTGGCGGGGCAGCAACATCTGTTTCTGGGCGCCGACAGGAAACTTCATTTTCCTTTTCCTCTTCCTTGGCGCCATCCAGACCTGCTCCCCCCCGGCTTATTTTCGGGGTATGTCTTATATTTATTCTACCCTTGAAAAGCCTGCCATGGCTTATTTTTGAGGCCCGTCTTATTTTAGGAGAAACACGGTAGTATCAGATTTTTGCCTTTAAACTGTCAGTAAGACAGCATGCGGAAGGAGTGCTGGGTTTCTTGTTGTTTGAATATAAACCAAGGCTTAGGCATTATTTTCTTTACCAAAGAAGTAAAAATCCAAGCATGCATGGGATCATTCATTGCATGGAGTCATTTGATTCCATAACTTTGTGGCTGCAGTCTGTACTCACTAATACAAGAGCCTCATTCGCCCACACCTTGAACATACCAAATTCTCCCTTCCCGACTTGTACATCCAGTCCACAGGCTTTGGATTTAGCTCTGGTCTCGTTCTTGGGATACCAACCACACCTTCTAACAGGAGTTTCTCTCTTCTGGAAGCGCATTATATGGATTTAGAAGGCTTGTGGCTAGGCTCATGTTTAGCTGTGAATGCCTGGGGATGAGAATTTGCAGCTCATGGGTTAAGTACATTATGTTCTATAATGCCTTGTACTCCAAATTGACCTATTCCGGTTCCGCAAACACTCCTCACTAAATAACAATTAGCTGTGCATTGCAATTAGATGTGCAAGCTTTTCTCAGGATCGAACATCAGAGAATCATGCTCTTCCAGTTTCCAGAAACAGCTAGTTGTAAACAACACGGATTGACTAGCACCCAATGACACAGCACACACACCTGCTTTCTCTGCTTATCTGGAGACGTTTTTTTTGTTTAAACTTTAGAAAAGTTGGATCTGTTCTTTTTATTTTTAAAAAAAATGCAGAAAAAGCTGGTCACTACTTTTTGGCATTTTAATTGGTGCAATATGAAACTTTTTGGAAACTGGTTTTTATCTTAAAAGGAGCCAAATGGTCTTTGAAGCATGTAAATATTCAAATAATGCTTTAAATGATGAAGAAACCAACCTGAAGCATAGGAGGAGGACAAAACACTTACCACTATATCACACTGGCTCCTTCTTTTTAGCAGGCATCAAATATTAAATTTTATAAACTAGCCAGTATTGCCAAGAACTGAATGCCATTGAACTGCTGAAATTGGATGTTATCCACCAAGTACAGTTCACCATAAAATATTACCGGTAGGAACAAAAATAATACCATATATCAAATGAAGACATCAAAATATTCACAATATATGTCAAAATATATAAAAATATTCCATATATATTTGGAAACATGCAGTCAAGGCTTTGTTTCAGCTTAAAATGTAGAATAGACCATCATTAAAATGGAATTAAACATTAATATAATTAAAATCCATTAACACAGACAATAACCACAAAAACATCACAGCACCAGCCCTTTCTTCAAAAACAGCCAGTTCCCAGAGGCCTGTTGGTATAGAAAGGTCTTCACCTGCCGGCGGAAGTACAGCAATGAGGGAGCCAGTCTCACTTCTCTAGGAAGGAAGTCCCCAAATCTGGGAGCCGACACTAAGAAGGCTGTAAAATGGACACAGCACTAGAGAGGACAGAAGTTTAAACCTCCTACATGTTTGCTGAGTGAGTAGGCAGTAATAACTCCTGCCCCTCACCAAACTGCCCAATCAGTTCAGGAAGGGGCTGATGTGGTGTGTGTGTGTGGCCACACCCACATTTGGCCACACCCACATTTGGCATGCAGCCCCTGAGGGGTAGCCAAAGTGAATGCACCCCTCAGGCAAAAAGAGTTTGCGGACCCTGGTTTCAAATGACCATGAGCCACAAATTTGTACTCTTCAAAATGCATGGATGACTTGCCAATGCCACCTGGGTCATGGGGTTTGACTTCTTATCATTGCCCTTTGCCCTTTGGCTGGATTGACCTTTTCTGGGCCCCTTGAAGGTATTGTTTCTGGATAATACAGTCAAATCTGTGAGTCACGTTTGGGAAAATGGTTACATGTTTTTAAGCCCCTTCCACAACTAACCATCTACTATTCCTTGTTTTTAATTGGCGTCTACTGTCATTAGGGCCTACCTTGTGCAACAGCTGATCATGTTGCCTCTCATCCAATTGCCTAGGTGTGGTTTTAGTTCTTGAAGTCATGCTACTATAAAAGCAAGGCAGCTGATGAACCAATTCCAAAAGAAAATAAACCATAGGAGTTATGTTGAAATACTTCTAAAGGCTTGACCTCAGTCCTCTCCAACCCAGGAAACTTGCAGCTAAGCTTGCAATTCTGGCATTGAGTCACCTTTGATTGGAGTTGACACTCCCCATATGTTACGGTAAAGAAGGATGTGACATGGCTTAGCTGACCGGGCAAAGAATTGAGAGCAAAGAGATCATGAAATTTAATTTCACTGCTCAACAGGTGGATGTGTAATATGTGTTTATGATGTAGTGCTGTCTCCAGCTTGAGCTGTCAATCATCTAACCAGGGCACACACATTGCACTGATCTCTGAATTAGCAATGGGGAAAAGGCAGATTGGGTCCTTTGGATGCCAGTTCCTGCTAGTCTTGAAAAGTTGTGAACTGAAATACTTTCACCTTGTATTTGTCTCTAATGATGACTGTTTAGGAATGAGGATGCATAGATATCTAATGGATCAGATGTGTGACATTCTTTATATCTGTCCTGATGCCTTACCTTCTGTCAGAGGGCCTGATGTGGCTACTCTAGAGTAATGACTCCAGCATGGTCTTTTTAGGCTTTTATTAAGTGCTGATTATTTACAGTGGTCAGAACGATCTATATACATGCTTAAGGTGAGGTGTCAGAACCTCCGAATGGCGATTGGCGCGTTTTCTTCCAGCAAAGAAGCTTTGGGAGACCCAACCTCTTCCCCCTACGTTTGCGTCGCAATTCCGGAGTTGGGGGGATTGGCCTTCCCCCCGTGCTCCCCTCTTCCTGTCCCACCTGGGGCATGGGCTCCGCAACCTTGCCTGAGCCTCGGACACCACTTCCTGACTCTCCGCTGGAGGCAGAGCTCTCCCTACTCTCTCCAGCGCTTGGGGATGGGCTGGAACTTAAGATGGGAGGGACTTCCCTGTATCCCTTGTCCCTCACACCTTCCAAGTTCTGGACTGCAGAATCCGGGACCGGCAGCCATTTGACACCGGAAGTTGCGTCAATGTAACTTCCGGTGTCGCTTTGCCCTTCTATGGGCACCCAAAATGGCCGGCGGCGGCTTCGAAAGTTGCTTGTACACATGCCAGGAAGTCTGCCAACGCAACTTCCGGTGTCACTCCGCCCATCTATGGGCACCAAAAATGGCTGCCGTCAACACTGGAAGTCACGTCTATGCATTTCCGGACATGCGTAGATGCGACTTTTGAAGCTGGCGGAGGCCATTTTTGGTGCCCATAGAAGGGCAAATCGGAAAGAAAAAAAATGGCCGCTGGCAGGAGAAAATAACGGAGAAAAATGGGAGACGGAGTGATACGGGGGACCACCGGGAAAAGGTAAGTAAAAAAGGGGTTTTCCCGGGGGAAACGGGAGACTTGGCAGCTATGCCTGATGCTCTCACTCTGCCTACGCTGGTTCCCCAAACACACTTCACTAAGTAAGAATTAGCCATTGACTAATTCTGATCAATCATATGACATGGTAGGATTCAGAAAAGGAGGCCACCAGATCCCACAGCTTTACTGTCACTGCCACTGGGGCCAGAAATGAGAGGTGCTGGTGCCTTCAGTCTGTTACCAGTTGGGTGCTACCAGTAGAGATGGTCAGAAGGCCTGTTACCAAACATGTAAGATGGACACTGTTGACGGAGCAGTTTTATTAGGTGGCATAGGTGCCAATTTGCCCTATAGACTCAACAGATCTCATTGGTTCTTTGGTCTCAGCCTTTCTCCAGTATCTGAATTCCTACCCTTTTTGTCTGCTTGCTTTGTTCCTGGCCATATATTGTCTACCAAAATACAGTCCATTGCTTGTCTTCTGGGCCAGCTCCTCATACCTCAGTTGGTAGAGCACGAGACTCTTAATCTCATGGTTGTGGGTTTGAGCCCCACATTGGGCAAAAAGATTCCTGCACCTCAGGGGGGGGGGGTTCGACAAGATGACCATAATGGTCCCTTCCAACTCTATGATTCTATGATGCTAACCCAAGCTCAAACCCATAGAGAAGGGATGGGGAACTTCATCCATTTTGCCTCTGGTCTCCCTCACCACTGGCCCCTGAAATATTGTCAAGAAGGGAATGTGGGTGAATAAGGTTTTCCACTGCTGGCATTGAAGCTGAACCATGTTTCTTTTTCATCAAGCAAAACAATGGCAGTAGAAGCATACTCAGAAATCCTGACACCCAACACCGCAATGTAAGCCATCCTGAAATCTTTGTTACGTATTTGAAATGCCAAGCGTTTAATTGCTAGTGACCCACAGTCAGTTTATAAGATTGCTCTTGATTCGGAGACTGTGTTTGTTTTGCTTTTAGTATGACAGCTAGTCTAAGAATGTGAGGGCGGTTAACCGAAGGGGTGTGGGTTGTCCTGAAACATGCCCATCTACTTGAAGGGGAATGTTGAAAACTTTGTTAAATAACCAAACTTGCCCACAACTAAATGAGCCAAAAGAATTCAAACAATGGGCAATGCAGATCTGCTTCTACCCGGTATATACTCATTGCCTTTATGGTATGGGTGAGTTAGATTAACATTAAGGGAAGGTGTTTTGACTATGAGCTGAAATCAAGATTTTACAGGTAAAGAATTTGGATTTTATTCTTGTAACGATGGGAAGAGACGCATGCTTCAGTCCCCATCGATCTGTGTCATTCTGATGGATTTTGAAAGCGCTACCTGTAAAAGCAAAGTGAAGTTAAAGGGTGCAGGCAGTTTCCGCGAAACTTTGCTATGATAGGCCAGGGCACACAATGCTTTTCTCAGCATGGCAACCTTGTTTCCCCTTTTGCTCACAGACACACATACCTGTGTCAGAAGATGTGAAATGGGACTAAAAGGAGGGGTGCAAAAATGCCTATAAGGGCCATTTCACAAAGGACACTGCAACAAACCCAGGTTTATCTCTCTGTGTACATCAAATATGAAACCACAACCAATCCTGGTTCTTTGAGGAGCATACCTGTGTGATACAAATTTTTTCAAAATGTTTATTATAGCCACACCTTGCTTTTTAGGTGCGCACACAGCAGAAAACTTGTCTGGTACACTTTTAAAGTGTAATGCATTAAGAGATACTCTAGGGCATGGGAGAATCAATTGATGATGATGACGACGACGACAGATTGAATTGGCTGTGATTAGTTTTAATTCATTCTATGAAGAAAGGTTTTTTTCCCCCTGAAAGAGACTAGAATCCCATTGTGAATTATCTGTGTCTCCCTATGGGGTCATGCCAAAGTTTGCCAAATGTTAGCATTGCTTTCTTCTTAAACTGCACCACTTACCACTTCACTAATAATAATAATAATAATAATAATAATAATAATAATAATACCCCACTCATCTGGCTGGGTGGCCCCAGCCATGTCCCAAGGATCAGAGCCCGGATGCCCTGATTCCAAACCAAAATGTTGCTGTCGGGAACTAATCAGATCTTATCATTCAGAAAGCACATATCCAATGAGTTTTGTTCAAATTAAAATCAGTTGCTTGGATTTCATACCTCATCGATCATTCTAAATAATTTCTAAAAATTTAGTGAGGGTGAGATCCTTTTAGCCCCTTCCCATGACTACATTTCCTTGGTACAACAAAGTGATTACAAATTTAGCCTGTTATTCATAGTCGGTGTCACATGTGAAACAGAGTAACAGGAATGTTTTGGATGTGGAAATATTTCATTCCCCCCCCCCATTTTTACATCATTCCCTTGATCGCCTTATATTTCTTTAATTAATCATACGCTTATTAATTAATTAATTGAATTAATTAATTCAATACACTGTTTTTAACACAGTCGTTAGGCTGCTTCATTCGGCCACCTTTCTTGATTTCCTTAACCATTATGTTTGAAAGCTTGATATGATAAAAGTCTGGTAGCATCAAAGCATTCAGATCTGAGCTACCGAAACCATTTTTCATTTATGCATTCAACCTCAGCTATGTCATTTGTTTCAGTGGTAGTCTGTGGGAAAATAGCAATACATTTCCGACTCTTAAATTTCTAGCCCTCCTGTAAATAACTCTGAAGAAGACCATTGCAGTCCTTGATGTTTTCAGTCAGCGCCTCTTTATTCTGACAAATGTCAAATATTGGAGGTTTAAAAAGAATATTAAGGCTGACTTGACACTATAATTGCTTTACGTTCATGACTTTTAGAGTATGCATTTGCAGGGTTATGTTAAATAATAAATCTTTGTGACTGACAGATAGCTTCTCAGCTAGGATTAATAAAGATAAAACTTATTCAGAAAGAAAATGAGGAGCAGATAAGTTCAACTGGCATTTCACACACACGCATACATACATACATACATACATACATACATACATACATACATACATACCTTTATTTATTTATAGGCTGTATAGCATTACAAGATGCTATACACATTAAAATGATAAAACAACCAAACAGCAGGTTCACAGTAATATAAATAAAACACAACAGATAATACAAATAAGGTAAAGGTAAAGGGGCCCCTTACCATCAGGTCCAGTCGTGTCCAACTCTGGGGTTGCGGCGCTCATCTCGCTCTATAGGCCGAGGGAGCCGGCGTTTGTCCGCAGACAGCTTCCGGGTCATGTGGCCAGCATGACAAAGCTGCTTCTGGCGAACCAGAGCAGCACACAGAAACACCGTTTACCTTCCCGCCGGAGCGGTCCCTATTTATCTACTTGCACTTTGATGTGCTTTCGAACTGCTAGGTGGGCAGGAGCTGGGACCAAGCAACGGGAGCTCACCCCGTTGCAGGGATTCGAACCGCCGACCTTCTGATCAGCAAGCCCTAGACTCTGTGGATTAACCCACAGCGCCACCTGGGTCCCTAATACAAATAAACCCTTCTTTAATTCCCAACATTAAACTCCAGAAAATGTTTGAATGCACAGGTATGTTTTGTTCTTGTTTAGTCGATTAGTCGTGTCCGACTCTTTGTGACCCCATGGACCAGAGCACGCCAAGCACTCTTGTCTTCCACTGCCTCCTGGAATTTCGTCAAATTCATGTTGGTGGCTTCGAGAACACTGTCCTACCATCTCGTCCTCTGTCGTCCCCTTCTCCAACATCAGGGTCTTTTCCAGGGAGTCTTCTCTTCTCATGAGGTGGCCAAAGTATTGGAGCCTCAGCTTCAGGATCTGTCCTTCCAGTGAGCACTCAGGGTTGATTTCCTTCAGAATGGATAGGTTTGATCAAGTGCCAAAACATCATCAGCATTGGTACTTGTCAGAGCAACAAGGGGAGGTGATTCCATATGGAAGGGGCTGCTACAGGCAAGGCCCTGCCTGGGTTGCTGTTAACCAAGATTGTGGCACAACCTACAGGGATGCTGGTCCCAAGTAGTTTATGGCTTTATAGCTTCATAACCAGATCCTTGGACTTGGCCCAGCAGTTTATGAGCAGCCAGTGCAGCTCTTTTAGGAGCAGTGTAATGTGTGAGGTGGGACAAACCATTGAGAAATCTCACTGCAACATTCTGCACCAAGTGTAGAACACTTTAAGAATCCACTTGATTTCATTGTCCTTCCTTACTGACCTAGTAATTAAAGAAAAATCAAAGCAGCTTTCCCACCCATTGTATGAGCCTATTCCCCCCTAGTTTACATGGAAAAAAGCACATATAATTATTTTAATTACTTATTCAATCTGCATTCCATCCCTCACCAGCAGATCTCAGGGAGGTTCACAACATAAAAATGCAATATTAGATCATCATCACTGAAGTCAGCAGGAGAAGCTGGCCTTCCTAAACATGCATATTTCCTGCCTCTAGCCCCAACCCCCCTTTCTTCTATTCTTTTAAAAAAGACTTCAGGTGTTAATTTTTGGGAGATTGAACAACTAAAGTTTTAACTGAAAAAATGGTCTCAGTCAACAAGGCTGCCTTTTATGAGACATTCTCGCCCCGCCCCCAGCTATTTTGATTCCACTTTGTTACCATGTTAGGAAATTTTTTTTTGGGGGGGGTAATTGAAGATGTATTTTTCTTTGCAACATTTGTTTGCCTCTGCTTCTGTTGTTGTCTTCGTGCTGTTCATGGTAATGTCCACCTTTTCTCTCCACATAGGTAGGATGGGGCAACATACTGGTTGGAATCTGGTCCAATCACTACTGATAGGCTGGCTCACCAATTACCTCATGAAATTATATAGAGCATATACCAGAGCATCTTTGGAACATGTTGTGCCTAGTGTGGCATAATGATGTGATGTATCATAATGTCATGTGCTACTCCATTCATCCCTTTAGCTGTTTTCACATGTCCTGTGTTTACAGTTTGACTAATTCTTCAAATGTGATTAGTTTAGAAATGGAATCGTAGAGTTGGAAGGGATCACAGGAGTCATCTTGAAGGAATTCAAGTCCAGATTTTAAAATTGATTGGTTTCCCCAAGACTAATGTCAGGATTGAGCCAGCTCCAAGTGGAACTTTACAGCCAGCTGCAGAATACGGGCAGGAACAGAGAGGTTTAGATTTGACACAGGCTGAGCAGAGGCCAGAGCTGCCAGCATCGACTCACTCTGATCTTGGACAGCCAGTTGCCAAGGGAACAACTGAGAGCGGGCTGGAACACAGCCAAAGCTCTCAGGAAGCTCAAACAGGTGCGAACAGACACAGAGACAGTCTTTTGGAACAGGAAGAGGTTGGAGCTGATCCAATACGTCTGAAGAGTCGTTGAATGGGAGGACTGCTGGACAGGAAGCAAAACAAGAGACGTTAAGAGGCGAAGGTTCAATATCTTCTGTAGGAATCGGAAGTAGTCTTCAGAAGGGTCATCTTAAGTGATAATGTCGGCAGCTTTGTTAGAGCCGTCCAGAGCTATCTGTTTGTTTTTCCAATAAATCCTCCTTTTTAATTACCTACGCCTACTGTATTATCAAGCCAGGAACCTGGACTCCTGACAACTAACAAAGGGGTTAGAGGAAAATCATTCTTGGATCAACATCTGAGCATGCACAAAGATGGCAGAATTTGGATGTTTAGTCATGCACATTGCCCACATGCAGAAGCTAGAAATTAACTCACAATCAAACTTGGCCTGAATTATTAAAATATTAAAGTTCATCAGACAGAAAACTGGGTTCAGTGCACATTGGGGCATTTATCAACCTTACAGGTTCAACTTGCAAATCAGCCAATTTCAAATTTAGGCAGTATCATTCACATGTGCAGAAGATCTGGATGCTACCAGGAGCAGCATGGGACCAGCAATAGTGATGGGACAACCACACTATTCTGCTGACCACATTAATAAGCCTCAGATTATTTATGTTTCAAGAGTCTTTGACTTGCCTAAATATGCAAAGTTAAGTTGAGAGCTGGTATGATCCCATAGTGAGAATGTGAAATTTATTGATCAAAGCTCACCTCAGCTTATTAAACGGTCTCCTGCAGATCATCCCAATTGTGCAAGAACAATGACCTGTTTTACAGTTGTAGCAATAAAATCTACATTAGTGCTGCTGAGAATATTCACAAATTCATGCTTTGAGGCGATTCTGCGACAGTGAGCATTTCCCCTGAAAGCCCTTAATACAGGGATGTTTATCTATTTCTATCCTTTTTTTGTTTTGTTTTTGCTTTTCTACCATTTCCCTCCCTGATATCACATTCTGTATGAATTCTTTCCTGCCCATGTTTCTTCCTCCTTCCTGGATTATTCATACTGGTGATCCCATCTAGTCAGGCATCTTGGGAGTGCAACATCACCTCATCCTATAGCCCATCTGATCTGGCTGTGTTATCATATAACACATGAGAACACACGAAAACTTCTCGGTAGTGGCACCCGCCCTATGGAACACCCTCCCATCAGATGTCAAAGAGGAAAACAGCTACCAGATTTTTAGAAGACATCTGAAGGCAACCCTGTTTAGGGAGGCTTTTAATCTTTAATTGATTATTTTATTCTTCTATTGGAAGCCGCCCAGAGTGGCTGGGGAAACCCAGCCAGATGGGCGGGGTAATAATAATAATAATAATAATAATAATAATAATAATAATAATAATACTGAAGGCAAGCATTTCAAACAGAAAAAATATACAGAAAAGGTGAGTGGTTTGACACAAATGTTTACAAGAAAGCCTGGAGTGGGTTCGTCTTTGTGTGTTGTAACAGATCAGCTACTGAATTATTTTTAAGAGCATAACTTCCAATATAATACGTAGAGGAAAATTTCCACATGACTGTCTAGCCAAATAAACACCTAATACAGTTTCCTCCTATGACTTGATTTAACTCGATGGGAAACACCGGGAGCTCCTTAAAGAGACTCCATACAATAATATACAAAATTGCCAGATTTTATTAGTCATAAAGTATTGCAATAATTACAACACAACAGTGAGTTACAATTTAGCAACTCTTTTACAGTGCATTGTAAAGGAGGTTGGTAAATTTTAATCCAATGGTCTCAAATTGTGCTGGAATTAGCATCCTCCTTTCTGGGTAATAAACCCTACCAATTTTATTGCAAAATAAAGCATTATGAGTTCATGGATGCTAGTTACCCTAAAATTCCTGGGTTCAGTTGGTTGACACCTGTCTCTGGAGACAATGGAGGAGTGCACTTTTGTGGGTGACATCAAACTGTTGGAAAGTTGCAACACCTGCTCTGACTGTAGAGACAGATATGGGCATAGCTGCCATGTTATCCCTTTTTTAAAGGGATTTTCCCTTATGCTGAATAGGCTTCCTCGTGAGAAAAGGGAAAACTTGGCAGCTATGGATATGGGAGAGACATGTTGTGTTGCTTCTGGGGCTGATGAAGATATACAGTGGTACCTCTACTTACGAATAACTCTACTTACGAATGTTTCTACTTACGAACAGAGCTCTGTCCGCCATCTTGGATGCGGTTTAGATAGGATTTTTTCTACTTACGAATTTTTAGATAGGGTTGCTTCGACTTACGAATTTTGTGTATCTCTGTGTATCTCTTGTTAGAAACAAAATGTATGGTCAATTGCTGTATCAGAAAAATTAACAAAGAGATTACACGCATTGAATAATACAAATGATGTAGTTGATTTGGTTGAAAGATGGCATCCTTTTATAGTATACTTTACTGATAACCCTGAAGAATGGCAACTACCAAAATCACAGGTTGGACTTTGGCAAACTTAACTATATTGATCCATCCTGGAGGGGGGGAAGTGAGTGAGTTGTGATTTTGCTTTTGCTTTTTTATTTTTTAAATTAAAATATGGACTGCATTATGCAAGCAGAGGTGCCTTCTGTGTGGGCCTAGCAGAACCCTGCCACTGTGCCAGGCTGACAGAGGCTGCTATACATGCTCAGCACAAACTGCAATGTCAATAAATCATTCTCCAGTGTTGTAGGCCATATTGCACATATGCAGAAACTTGCTGCCCATGCAGCATTCAAGTGAGTTTCATCAGCACTGGAGCCCAATCCAATGAGACAGGTTGTGCCATGTGTGCAAAAAGGCGACACGCCTTTCTCTATGCAAGACATGTCAACATTAGTGTGTGTGTGTGTGTGTGTGTGTGTGTGTGTTGCAAATTGTTGGCCTCCACCTGATCCTATGTGATTTTGGTCAATTTGGGACAGGTTCCAGGATAAAAACGTTAGCAGGACTTTTGGCTGAAAAATCCACTTCTTCTCAATCTTTTCTGAACAGAAATAGGACACTTCCATGTCTAGTTTTTGTTCCACCACAGCCACTAACTTGCAGATCATAAAATATCATTTGTTCCATTTTCATCTGTTCATGTATCTTCGGAGGAAATCATGCATTGTAAGGTTTATGCATGTTACGTAAAATATGCCCACAATGCAAATGTATGATTATATAAAAGAGCAAGCATGTGACCCAAAAAATCGTGTGTGTCAACTTGCCCTATCAAGCAAGTAATCATAAAATAATTTACAGCATCCTACAGACTCCAGCTTAGTATATGAGGAATGACTCACTTATCCAAAGAAAGAGAATTGTGTCCTGAGCTTGAGTGTCTTCAAAGCCCACGACACCTTTGGTAAAGGCTGTTCTCCAATTGGAGCGCTTGCAGGCAAGTGTTTCCCAGTTGTTGGTGTTTATACTACATTTTTAAAAATTTGCCTGGAGACAGTCTTTAAACCTCTTTTGTTGACTACAAGCATTGCAGTTTACATTTTTATGTTCGGAATAGAGTAGTTGCTTTGGAAGACGATAATCAGGCATCCCATCCGCACACCATGGCCAGTCCAACGAAGTTGATGTTGAAGAATCATTGCTTCAACACTGGTGATCTTTGCTTCTTCCAGTACACTGGTATTAGTTCGCCTGTCTTCCCAAGTGATGTGTAAAAATTTTCGGAGACACTGTTGATGGAATCTTTCAAGAAGTTGGAGATGGTGTTTATAAGTGGTCCATGTTTCACAAGCATACAGTAAGGTTGGTAGTACAATGTAAACAAGCATTTTGGTTTCCCTGCGAATGTCCCGGTCCTCAAACACTCTGCACTTCAATTGGAAGAAAGCTGCACTTGCAGAGCTCACGGATGCTGGATTTCGGCATCAGTGCTGGCCCTTGTGGAAAGATAACTGCCTAGGTAGGAGAAGAGAGAGACGCTTTCTACTGTTACACCACTGAGTTGGATTTGTGGCGCTGCAGAGGGGTTGTTTTGTGCTTGTTGGTACAGCACTTTGGTTTTTTGGATATTGAGTGATAGGCCGAGATTTTCATAAGCTTCTGTTGAGATATTTAGGATGGTTTGGAGGTCAACCTCTGAGCGTGCACACTCTATGTTGTCATCAGCATACTGAAGCTCTATGACAGCAGTTGCGGCAACCTTACTCTTTGCTTTCAGCCTGCTCAGATTAAAGAGTTTTCCATCTGTTCGATATATGATTTCTACTCCGGAGGGGAGCTTCCCATTGACAAGGTGTAGGATCATGGCAATGAAAATAATGAATAGAGTTGGGGTGATAACACAGCCACCTGATCCCACTTAAGAACATAAGAGCCTGTTGGATCAGGCCAATGGCTCTTCCCATCCAGCATCCTGTTTTCACAGTGGCCAGGCTCACAGGGGCGAGGGTGCGTGCCTGTTGCATCCTTCTCAGGTGCCCTCCAGCCGGAGGGTGCTGAGGAGGACAGATTGTGCCCCCCCAAGCCCACCCAGTGCTGTTTTTGTGAGTCTGGAAAAGCGATACTGGGATCACAGGGTGCTTTGAGTGACAGGCACAAACGCTCTGCACTTCAATTGGGAGAAAGCCGCACTCGCAGAGCTCAGGCAATGCTGGATTTCGGCATCAATGTCGGCCCTTGTGGAAAGATAACTGCCCAGGTAGGAGAAGTGATCAACACTTTCCAATGTTACGCCATTGAACACAGTAGACTTTACTTCTGAGTGTACATGTACAGAATTGTGTTGGGAAAGTATCTTCAGGGAGTCCTGTAACAAAAATAATACTGAAGCAATACATATTCTCTGATACACATTTATTAAGGTGTTATAGCCACATAGGCATCACTTTGATCCATATTTGTTACATTGCTTAAGTTTACCTTTCTTTCTTTAATCTGAAATGGCAGGAAAGTTTTCGTGGATTTTTCTTTGTTTTTGTTATTGGGTTGCATATAGAAATATATATGCTCTTTTTTATTTACAATGCAGTGCATCCACAAGTCCCATTGATTTCAGAAAGGCTCGTTCACTGGGAAGTGAGTATGGAATTGCACCCATAGGGCCTTACGGTGCAATCCAATTCCCACTTACCTGGGAGTAAGTTCCATTAAATCCAATGGGGTTTACTTCTGAGAAGGCATGCATAGGACTGCATCATTCCACCCCTCTTTATGTAACAGTTATATTTTATTTATCATTTAGAAATATAATATAAACATAGTGGGGTTTTTCCTATTTTTCTCAGTTCCTTACTAGAAAATTAGTTTTTAAAAGAATATGGAAGTTAAGAGTAAGATTAGTGCCGGACAATTAGTGCAGGAGTGATTGCAAATCTAGCTGATTGCAACCGCCATGTTAATATGTGCCAGGAAAAACTAATTCTGAACTCTACAAAGATAAGGCCATAATCCGATTATGAGGAATGAAAGCAAAGCTCAGGCACCTTCTCTTCATGTGTCTGACACCATCCTTGTGATGAGGTAATTTACGATGTTGCAAAAGTTGCAACTATACAGATTATCTTGATTGAAGCAAACTTTCACAAGGACTGCTTGCTCTTCGAAGCATTTCAGATTTTGCAGGCTTTTGGAATTTTGACATGGAATCTAGTGGAGCAAGGAAAATCAAACATGGGATGGGAAAAGTGCATGCATAGAAGCAAGAGGAAAGGGCTTTGGCAAAGAGGCAGAAAGGCGTTGAAAAGACCTTGGCCGTTGGGAACTCCTTATAGACAGCTTTTGCTTTACTCATTCATTAGCAGACTCCTTACTCTCATTCTTAGTTTTCACTACAAGCACGAATGGTTTTATTCCCTTTGTTTCAGTGTCAAAAGGGCGCCGCCCATGGACAAGTTAGTGATGAGCAGTCTTGCAGGTTTTTCTTTTTCTTTAAAGAGGACTGAGCATGCTTAGTGGCCGTGGAATGCTGACCAACTGGAAGGGGAAATGAAATAACGTAGCCTTGGAAAAAGGAACAGGAGCATTCCACATGGCTGCATTTTGTTGCAAGCAGGATCTCACCGGTAGGATACTTACAAAAGTGAAAGCAGAGTCTCAGAGCAGAGAATTCAGCAGTGCCCCAATTAGGGAAAGGCAATTGATTCCCTGCCCCAAGGACAAAGACAAACCACAACTTACTACGAGATGTGAATGGGGTAGGCAAGAGGCAGCAGTGGGGACTCCCAGTTCCCAGCAGAACATCTTTTCCTACAGGAGTCTGAGACATAAGAAGGGCTTCAGGGACCTTTTCCTTGGTGGGAAAGATGGATGTGGAGTTTTTCAGTTTTCTATCAGGGATTCTGCAAAGAGTAATCCCAGTCCTCAGTAAGAAAAGATGTGCAGAGCTCTTCCTGCCACTGCAGCTTTTCTGCTGACCCCAAAAGTGTTTGTACATAGAATCATGGGATCTTAGAATTGGAAGGGACCCCGAGGGGTCATCTAATCCACCCCCTGCAATGCAGGGATCCTGCCCACAGCCATCCCTGGTTGGGCTCGAACCACCAACCTTATGGTTAACAGCCAGATGCACTGACCCATTGAGACTTCAGGGCAAGAGAAGGTGAGAATAAAGGGGGGCTCTGGCAATCTCAGTCTTCTTACAGCAGGCATTTGTTGTTCTCACAAATTCAATCAGGGACATTTGCTTTCTGAAAACCCTCACACCTCGCGAGCCCAGTTTGAACGCTGCCATCCAATTGAATTTGCCCGAACCAAAAACATAAAATAAAGGAACTGTTGTTTTCTCACCCATTTAAAATTAGAAACTTCATTTTTGAACAAAAAGGCTTCAACTACCTCCCTTTCACTAAATCCCACTTTAGATGTCAGAGGGCTTTTTTTTTTGCTTTGCTTTGTTTTCTTTTGCAGAAAAGGTTTGTGCTGCATCAAATGTTTTTCAATGTAATTCCGCTTTTTGAGATGAGATTGTTGGTTTAATTATTTTACTGCTATGAAACTATGACTGCAACATATCTAAGTGCTTTTTACTTTTTTAAAAAAAAAAACCTGAGGCTTTCAATTAGAGTCAAGGATATGGTCATTCAGCCCCCATTACTTTACCTGGGGGGGGGGGTCATCAATAAACAGCAGTTAAGTTAATGCATTAACCTGGTGAATAGGTAGAGTAGAATGCAAAAAAAAAATGTCCTAGAATGTATAATGTATGTTTATCTAGTAAAAATGTGGACCTTAAAGAGGGAAGTGGGAAAGAGTTCAAACTATTTTCATGAACCTTTATGCTGCTATGTGTATACGATGCAGACTTTAACATTTCTTGTTGCCACCATTACACATGAGCCAGGATAATAAGTAATTCAGATGGAAGCAGGAAGAAAAAAATCCTCAACTTTGACCCAGAAAAGCTACCTTGGCTTGATTAGATTCAACACTTGCAGGATTCAGGGACTAAAGGGATCTGGCACCCAATTTAACACCCCAAGCCTTGATTAAATTCTAATACTTGCTGGATCCAGGGATTAATTAGAGGGGTTTGGCACCCTCAAACTCATAACAACAGCCCACCCATAACCCCTGAATTAATTAGCTATATAACACACTGCAGGGAAAACACCAAAATCTATTTTTCAGTTTTCAAAGGATTAGGGCAGCGGTTTTCAACCAGTGTGTCATGGCACCCTGAGCTGCCTTGAATGATGGTCAGGGGTGCCGTGGGCAATACTGGCCTCTGTCCTTCTTTCCTTCCCTCCCTCCTCTGATGCCCTCTCACATCTCTGCCTCCCAAAGGCTTGCATCACTGTTGTTGTAGCAGCCCTGGCTATAAGCTCCCCAGGTGAATGGTGCCTCTGGGGCTGGCCAGGGGGTGTTGGTTGCCAGGAGCTGAGGCAGCCTCGGAGTAAGCAAGCAACGGGGGCCAGGAACCCCAGCCAGCCAGTCTGCCAACCCTTGCTGTTGGGAATAGACAGACAAGTCCCAGGCCCCTGTGGGGCAGTGTGAGGAGGCACCTCTCTTTGGGGCGGGTAGTTCAGAGACCAAGGGCAGCTGCAGTGGAGAGCCAGTATGCTGTAGTGGTTAAGAGTGGTAGACTTGTAATCTGGTGAACCGGGTTCGCGTCTCCGCTCCTCCACATGCAGCTTCTGGGTGACCATGGACTAGTCACACTTTTTTGAAGTCTCTCAGCCCCACTCACCTCACAGAGTGTTTGTTGTGGGGTAGGAAGGGAAAGGAGATTGTTAGCCGCTTCTTCTTCTTCCCAAGGAGAGGAGGCTGAGAAAACACTCCACAAGGGAAGGTGTTTGAAAAAGGGTGATAGGCTGCCAGCTAAGCAAGCAAGGGGTGACATAACTGGGCTCCTGAGCCCCAAAGGGGAGCCGCAGAAAGAAAATAATTGGTCAAGGAGGCTGTGGACTCAAAAAAGTTTGAAAACCTCTGGTCTATGTAATTGGATTGCGAAAATACTATCATGCATGCCACAATTTTAGGGTGGTCATGTATCCTACTTTTCAAAAGACAGTCCTGTATCTGGAGCATAGCTGCCAAGTTTTCCCTTTTCTCGCGAGGAAGCCTATTCAGCATAAGGGAAAATCCCTTTAAAAAAGGGATAACTTGGCAGCTATGATCTGGAGTCCCCCAGTTGAAGACCTGCCTAGTTCAAGTCCATTTAAGATAAAGAACAAGAGAGAGCAGTGACCTTAAAATTGCCCTTCCGCATTTAGCATCCAACAACGAAGGAATACAGAGAATAGAATCTAATCAAAACAAACACAACTCTGCATATAATGAAAGTATAATATGCCCTGAATGTCCCATAGTCGCAAAGAACTTGAAAAAACCCTAACTTTGAATGGGTGCAAGGAGAGTTTCACTAAGAGGCTCTCCACTGAAGAGACACAACTGAGCTCTCAGGGGACAAAGAAGTAAGAAAGGAATCTGCACCATTTCTTATATATGGATTAGCATGTACGAATCCATGTTTTCCTTTGACTTCTTTTTATTTTTCTCTTTTGGCAAGGTGTGAGTGGCCACCTTACCCAATTTCCCCTTATTTTCTTTCTCAGTGAAACTGCCATGTGACTTCTCCAGCTTCCTTATCAGCTCTTCCCCTCCCCCCCCATCTCCACCCTGGATTATTTAAGTAGAATTTCCCATGCACAGACGCATGTATAAAAACTCATTCTCTCCCACTTGATTCCGTGACCTGCCATTATCTTGCCACGCGATAAGATTTGTTTGAAATTGGTGCATTTTGCTTGCTGCTGAATAAATATTCTGGAATTCTTTTAGAATGAGAGTAATCTAATGGGTGGGAACCCCTATCAATGCAGATATGCTGGCATGACTTTCTCTTTAAACACAAATGAAGTAGTTTCAGTTTTGTGTGTGTCCCTTCCTTCTAGAGTCTTAATTCCTAGTTGTTCTGAATTTTACTTTCTACTCCACATCCCCATCTTATTATTATTTATATACTGCCCTATACTCGGGGGTCTCAGGGCGGTTCACAGAAATAAATATACGACTCCATACCCTCCAACATTTCTCTAATTTCTAAGGAAAAGCGGGACATTCTGGGATCAAATCAGAAACCAGGACAGCTTTTGTAAATCCGGGGCTGTCCCTGGAAAATAGAGACACTTGGAGGGTCTGAGTTTGGCCACAACCACTGCAGACATGCAGCCCTCAATACAGCAACCCTAAATACAGCCCTCAGGACAAAAAACAGTCATCCCCCACTCTTGCTGTGTCTTTTGGTTCATTACTTTTATTTATTGGTTCATCACTTTATATCTTATTATGGGTGTTTGAATTGGGCCACACCACCTGTGTTGGTTGCTTGGGAGGGCAGAAATTGCCCTGGGTTGTTGCTTTTTATTCCGAAAAGGTTAAGTGAATGACAAACGGCATCCTGTCTTGCAAAACAATTGTTGGACTGAAAGGTGGTGGAGGGGAAACCTCTTCCTACCCATAAAACATGATGGATGTTCTATTGAAGCTACTTCAGGAAGGCAGAACAGATAGGAATGTGGCTGTGGTGGTTCTTGCATTGGGGTGGCGGAGTCACCTTTTGTTGACCAGAGCTGTGTTGGTTCATTCAGGTGTGGCTGATAATCAGAAGTAATGGGTAGGCCTTTCTTACTGTGAAAGGTGCAAGGAATCCTTTGTCCAGGTGATGTCGTATTGATGGGCAGGTGTTTTCTTATAACCGCCAATATGTGTGAGCCTCTTTGCTTCTACAGGAAGTTTACATAAGCCTTGCACAAACAGAATATTGCCCCCCCAACCCCCTTTACCTAACCTTGTCTTCAGAAAATGTACCATAGCAAAAGAAGGGTCAATTGGAAAATAAATGGGTGCTGTGTTGTAGAATAGCACACACTTTTTTTTTCTAGTCAATTTGCCAGTGCTCTTCTCTCTCTCTCTCTCTCTCTCTCTCTCTCTCTCTCTCTCTCTCTCTCTCTCTCTCTCTCTCTCTCCTTGCTTCCCATTATCTGGTAAGCTTCTCTAAATAAACAACCGCCTCCTCCAAAGGCAGGTTTGTCAGAAAAGGTCAAAGGTTTATTTTGTTTTTCTCCCCAGCCATTTGGAAATGGTGGTACAAAAACTGCCAATAATTCTCAAAGATGATCTGTAGACAGTTCCCAGTACGCAATCTTGTTTCTTTTTTCTCTCTTTTTTTTTAAGGTAAAAGAATGCAAGGTTCCCCCTGCCTCACCCCAAGCCTGTTCTGCAGACAATGGACAGCGAGGAGTCAAAGAACCTGGAGTTTTATGGCTTCTTCTCTGAATTTCTGGCATAGTTTTACAGAATGAGTGATTGCAGGGGGCAACTTGGATGCTAGCCAGTAGCTGCTGGAACAAGAATAATAACTATGTAAAATTTGGGTTCACCTTGATGGGCAGGATGGTTAAAGATCATTGCAATATGCAAAGAAGGTGGGGAAGAGGTGGGGGAACCAGCTCTTTCTCATTCTTTTGGCAGTGGAACAACTTGTGCACAAGGGCTCTGGAAAATGCATTTGTTTTTCCACAAATGCCTGAGTGACACCATATGAACTGTTTGCACAGGAAGGCATTTCTCTAAATGGGCCAAAGTATTTGCTACATTGTTTTTAGAGGGTATCATTTTCTCTCTTCCCAATGTCCGCGCTGTGTGTGGCTGTTGTTTGGGTAACCAAAAGTCACCATCCATACACAAGAGGGTGGTATCACCAGGCTTGGGGGAACTCCAAGCTTTGCAGAAGTCCAAAAAATATTTAGGGAGAAAGCTCTTAAGATGGGGAGCGCTAAATTGGCCAATTAGAACTGAGGATGCTCAGTGGCTGTGAAATGCTTCCTGTTTGCTGAGTGGGTGGGGGCATAGCTGCCAAGTTTTCACTTTTCTCGCGAGGAAGCCTATTCAGCATAAGGGAAAATCCCTGTAAAAAAGGGATAACTTGGTAGCTATGGGTGGGGGACTAACATGCCACTGACCTAATTAAGTTCCTACCCCTACTACTTTGGTCCTGAATTCCTCTTTTGATACCACAAACTGAGGTAAGGCAGGGGCTAATACTGTCTGGAGCCAGGTGCATTGACGTGGTTTGCTGGGAGGTTTGTGGGCTGTTCTTCACCTACCTCCTTGAGTCATGAAGGGTTGGCATGAAGGAACTCCCTTAGCCTTCATTGCTGGAGAATGGATGGCTGCTAACAGATTGAGGTTGAATCTCGACAAGACAGAAGTACTGTTTTTGGGGAACAGGGGGCGGGCAGGTGTGGGGGACTTCCTGGTCCTGAATGGGGTAACTTTGTCCCTGAAGGACCAGGAGTGCAGTCTGGGAGTCATTTTGGACTCACAGCTGTCCATGGAGGTGCAGGTCAATTCTGTGTCCAGGGCAGCTGTCTACCAGCCCCATCTGGTACGCAGGCTGAGACCCCACCTGCCCACAGACTGTCTCCCCAGAGACCAACTAAGTTTTAATTTTGGTATGAGCTTTCGTGTGCATGCACACTTCTTCCAAAATAAAAACTTAGTTGGTCTTTAAGGTGCTACTGAAGGAATTTTTTAATTTTGCTTCAACTCAGACCAACACGGCTACCTACCTGTCTCCCCAGAGTGGTGCATGCTCTGGTTATCTCCCGCTTGGACAACTGCATTGTGCTCTGCGTAGGGCTACCTTTGAAGGTGACTCAGAAACTACAACTAATCAAGAATGCGGCAGCTAGACTGGTGACTGGGAGCGGCTGCCGAGACCACTTAACACTGGTCTTGAAAGAGCTACATTGGCTCTTTGGCCACACTGCCATCCTGAAGTTATGGGTATACTTCATAAAGATGGGGCTAAGGTAAAAAGGTAAGGTAAATGACCCCTGGACAGTTAAGTCCAGTCAAAGGTAACTATGGGGTTGCGGTGCTCATCTCGCTTTCAGGCCGAGGGAGCTGACGTTTGTCCACAGACAGCTTTCCAGCCATGTGGCCAGCATGACTAAACCGCTTCTGGCGCAACGGGACACCGTGACAGAAGCCAGAGCACATGGAAATGCCATTTACCTTCCTGCCACAGTGGTACCTATTTATCTGCTTTCACTGGCATGCTTTCGAACTGCTAGGTTGACAGGAGCTGGGACAGAGGAACGGGAGCTCACTCCATCGCGGGGATTCAAACCACTGACCTTCTGATCAGCAAGCCCAGGTGGCTTGGTGGTTTAGACCACAGTGCCACCCACGCCCCTATAAGATGGGACTACTCAATTATAATCAGTACCGGTTATTTTGCACCATTTCACAGTCTGCCTTCCTATTTGTTGTTCCCAGAAGATCCAGACAGAGCAAACACTCTTCTACAACATCACATTTTCTAATCAAGTGACTAATTTGGCACTCATTACTGAATTTGGCTTTCATGTAATTGGGCATGATTCACAATAGTGAAAGCAAGTGGGAGAGAGAGAGAGTTGTCAGCTGTCTAGAAGCATTCTCTATTTGCCATCATTGAACAATGTGGCTAGAGGCCACTTGTACCCAGTGGGCAAGTTCTTGGGCCGAGTTATTTTGTGCAATCGGCAGGCACGCTGTTTGACTTGCTCATACGCTACAGCAAAGTCTTTCTAAGCCTTCATGCTTAATTGTTGCAATAAGCTTGTCATCTAGCTATTTGAACTGACAATTATGATTGCGTTTTTGGAAACATAAACTCGTTTTATCTAAATGGCCAGTGGGGAACACCCAACGTGTGTGGATAAATGGGACTGCTGTTTACATAGAGTTACAGGGACAGTGAGGCATGTTGAGAAGCCTTTGGCTTAACCCTTCAGCCTCATCCACTAATACAACTGCACGTAACATCTTCCATTCCCCCCCCCTCCTTCCTTTTCCTTCTCTTGCACTGCATTGGATTATAAGTGCTTTGGGGACAGAGACTGTCATTTTCCTCGAGACCACCAAGCAGTGCAGGATTTACATATAAGCTAAACAAGCTATAGTTTAGGGCCCCACTCTGTTGGACCCCCCAAAAAAAAATTAAAGAAAAAAACTGGATGTACATTTCCAAAATTTAAGATAAAAAAACAAATAAAATAAAACCTACATAAAGCAAGTGTTTTGTGTTGTGTAGGCTCCATTGATGTAAGTCATGGGCCCCACTTGCTAGCCTGCTCCCTAAAATATCACTTCTTCTTAATTGTATTTCAGTCCAACAATTACTTTGATAAAATACATACTTGGTTACCGTATGTGCAAATGGCTTTAGATACCTATTAGGTCCATAAATTACCATATAACATATATTCAACACAACAAACAGTGACAATTAGTTGTTGACAAAGGACAGCTGGACATAGAAAGGGGCCCATGACCTTCAGTAGCTTAGGGCCTCATCAAAACTAAATCCGGCCCTGCCACCAAGATGATGACAAAGATGCGCGGAGACGATACTCTGATTTCTGATGATCAAAAGACAGAGTGAAAGCAATTAAAGATAGGCAAAGCTCTCCTGAAACTGGATCTTCACCCAAGATCCATTGGGATGAGTATTTTAGGTTGTGGCTGATCTCCAGCTCAGCTAGCTGAGTCCCCACCCCAGATGGTGTTAAATCCCCAGCCCCAACACAGCTGAAGATAAGCTAGTGTAACTTGTCCCACTAGGGCCTCCAAAGGGGATGCAGAATTGTTGCAACTGTTGAGAGCAAAGCAATGCTACTCTAGTGCAATACCTCATTTTCTATGCAGCTCAGTGGCCAAGGCATCCAAAATTACCTTATGTTGTTTAGGCGCTGGTTGAAAACTCAGCTACCTGATCCTGGATAGAGTGGGTTTTTTTCTGCTTTGCACTAGAGGCAGATTTTATTATCCAGAATACAATAGCAAGTGTATGTTTACTAAGTACTTAACATTCTTAATCACATATAGGAGGAGTAACAAATTATTAAGTCTTATGCAAGGGAAGTTAGGTATATGCCGTGTCTCATAACTATATCACTTCTCATGTTTAGCCAATAGACCAGTTGCCAACTACTGACTTGTCTCAATGGATTACTTCATACAATGCTAATCAAAAAGGAAAGGAAGCCAAAATAACACATCTGGCTATAGTTACAGGTAGGTAGCCATGTTGGTCTGACGTAGTCGAAACAAAATAAAACAATTCCTTCCAGCAGCACCTTAGAGACCAACTAAGTTTGTCATTGGTATGAGCTTTCGTGTGCATGCACACTTCTTCAGATACATGCCTACACATGAAAGCTCATACCAATGACAAACTTAGTTGGTCTCTAAGGTGCTGCTGGAAGGAATTGTTTTATTTTGTTTTGACATCTGGATATGATAGCGAGTTGAGATTCCAGTGGCATGAAGTGGTTTAGAGACTTAAGACAGCAGATGACAATGAAGTCAGAGGTTCTATGTGAATATTTTGAGCTATTGGCCTACTCTGAAGAAACTTGATAAACTCTGGATTCTATGGTGTGGTGTACCTACCACTGCACAAGCAGAACATCTGTACACTCATGCCTCAAAATCTGCTCCAGAGGATTGGGGGGCCTTTCAGAGTTTTAGGGTGCACAGATGGATGCGGGGGCGGGGGGGGGAAGGGAAGATCTATTCCATGAGCAGAACTACCCCCATGCAGCAGTGGATACCAATGGTGGTTCCTGGACATAGTGGAGTGGCCTGTGGCCAAAGAAGTAATGGAGGCAGGGCCAATAAAGCCACATGGGGTGGGATAGTGGATCTGGCTGGTGGGCTGGATCCCAGGTTCCCCTACTGATGGTGGACTATTTCTACACCTAAGACCCCACGCACCTGTCAATTGCCTGGCATTCTGTCAGCTGATTGGTGCTGACTTCAAGCTCCACTTCCTTCTGCAGTCAATCTCAGCAAGCTTCAAGTCACTGCCTATCATCACCTCCCTTGCCAATGCACAATCGAGAGCCCAGTATTGCCTGCTCTGACCGGCATTCACTCTCCATAGCCTTGGATAGAGGTCTTCCCCATCACCTGCTACCTGACTTATTATTATTATTATTATTATTATTATTATAAAAATGGATACTGCAGGAATGACCCTGGGAGTTCCTGAATTTAAACCTAACCCTACCACTGAGCTGGAGTAACTTCTCCCATAAAGAGGCCAAACCTCTGTTGCTGAAAGATGCAAGAATTCTGCAAAGGGTATTTCCAAGATGCCTATCAGTGCTGAACATGGTTTCATAAGACACAGTTTGGATTAAAATCTGAGTCATTAAATTTCTACACTTGAAACCTGTGATTGGAGGTCATCAGGACATATTGTTAACTTCCTAGTGCCGTTGAATCTGATTGTTAGTATCATTAACTTTTGAGTTTGGGGGGAAAGTGAACATTTGGGTTGCGCTCTCCTTGAGAAAATAAACTGAGCCCTTTTTCTAATCTAAGCAATTGGAATTAAACAGTGGTGCAGCTGCACAATTTTAGGCCCTGGATTTGATGGTTTTTACAGAGGTGGCTGTTTAGATGGGAATATATTGCTACAAAAGTTGGGTGCCTCCCACCCTCACCCCCCACCCACCCCGCCGTGAGGTAGCAAGAGTTCCAGGCACTCACCCAGGGACTGTGTTCCTTTGGAGAATTGACAAACACACACAACGTAATGTATTTCATGTAATCAAGGTTTGGTGTTGGTTAATCTTTGGAGAATTGAGGCATGTTGTAGCTTCAAGAAATATGGTTTACTCACCTATTTACACCTTCAACCGTGGAAGGAGTCCAGGTCTTATGGCATGGTCATTTCAAGAGGGGTTTGTACCCCACAGCAGTGCAGCTAACCTTCAGACAGCCTGCCCAAGATGGATTCCAGCCTTCTTCCTGCCTCTTCTTCCCAGAACCCCTTGCCCCAAAAACTCTATTTTCCTGTTACTTGACACCCAGTTACCTTGGCAACTAGTCCATACCTGCCAAGTCTCCTGCTGAAAAATGTGGTATAGCAGCAGCGGTGCTCTGACCATGTGTGGGCACTGGAAATAGGGCAGAGCAGCACTGGAAGTTGCTTCTACGCATGCCCGGTGGCCATCTTGGTGGTGGCCGCATGGTGGTGGCCATCTTGGTGATGGCTGCCGCCATGTGGCCACCACCAAGATGGCCACTACCATGCACCAAGATGGCCGTCGGGCATGTGTAGAAGCGGCTTCTGGTGCTGCTCTGCCCTATTTCCGGTGCCCACAAATGGTCAGAGCAGCACCCAAAATGGAGGCTCCCTGGCAGGTAGGAAATCCGGGGGATTTCCGGGATTTTTCTCCATTCGGGAGAACAGCGGGAAACGGATTAAAATCCAGGGGTTTCCCGCGAAAAACGGGATACTTGGCAGCTAAGCTAGCCTCTGTTCACACCTCAGGGCCAGGGGGAAACACCGTTCTCTTGCATTACTAATGTCCCTCTGTGGTTCTTAATAGCCCTAGTTTTGCCAGGTCCTTTTGCATAGGCTAGTCCAGGAATTCCTCTGTAGCTTGTATTTCTCCTTTGACATCCCAAATAATCAAAATCTTTCCATTTATTAATTTCTAGGGGTTTTTGTTTTTTGGGGGGCCCTCCTATAACAATATATTACTTCACTTACTTCTGCAGGTAGAAAGCAAGCCCTCCTGTATTCTGAGGCCCCTCCTGGTCATTCCACAGAGTGGTTACCTGGGTTTTCGCCACAGAATCCTAACCTGAGTCCACAAGAAGCAGGCAGTCAGACAGACATCAAAATCAAACCTTTCCTAGAAAAGAAACTAGACAACATTTTAGTGTTAGCAGACGGAGAGCCAAAGCGGGGTTGTTGTTTTTTAAAATGCACTTCTTAAAGTGTGCTTTAAAATGAACAACAAAGCTAAGCTTTGCCTCGGTGGTGCAGCTTGAACAAGTTCACCATAGGGTGGTATTGTCAGAGTGGGGAATACTACATTTGACCTGGGCCTAGCAAACCTAGTGGTCCAAGCTGCAACAGTATTACCATGAGGGGGGTGGGAACTGAGACCCCATCCCCTATGGTAGAATTGCATCTAGAACACAACACCTGCAAGAGAGATCTGAAAAGGGTGAGTGTCCCCCCCCAAAAAAAACTCCATGTGAAAACTCTCTGAAAGCAAAAGAGGTTTGAGAGTTGGAGATGTTTCCAGAATAGCAGTGCCAAACCCCCGATTCAGCCACAAAACCAATGTCTCTGCAAGGCAAGGCGGAGCCCTATCTTGCAATAAAACCCTTTAGGATTGTTTTATCTTCTTTCTCACACAATATTATTTTTTTGTTTTTGATTTTGGTGGTGACACACGAGATAAAATCAGGGCTGGATTCCAGGTCGACTGGGGCGATGGAGCAACATTTAGGAATCCCAGATGTGTGTTGCTGGCAGAGCCGTTAATATAAACAGCAGCAACACCTACTTGCGTGGGTGGCAATTAATCATGTCAATCAGGTCGACCAGGAAAGTTGATTTTCTCTTCTAATCCATGCCTTCTCCCCTTGGCAGGTTTCCTGGCTGCTCTTGGTGCTTGCCACAGGACTTGACCTCTGAGAAGAGCGGGTCAAACGTTGTTCAAAATGGCCAAGCTCTGGAAATGGGTGACTAGAAATTCTTAGAAAGACCATAGTGTGGCTGCGAGCATCTGCTTTAGACACAGAAGGCCCAGGTCTCATCCCTAGTAGGGCTGGGAAAGACTGTCTAGAACCTTGAAACTATGAATAAAGACAATGATGGAAAGGCCAGAGATTGGGGGCAGAGCATCTACCTCGCATGAAAAAAGGTGCATTGTCACAATTTGCTTGGGTTGGTTTTTTTCATGATTTGCTTGCAGGACTGAACCTCTTTGCAGTCAGTATCAGGCAAGATATATTTTGAAAGGTATTCAAATCTTACAAAATCTTCTGGAAACTGAAGCAACAATGGACAACTTAAAACATTGCAAAAAAGTACATAATTACAAAGAAACATGTTACATTTATACAAAGTTACTAAAATATAAAAATGTTACACATTCATATGCTACTAAAAATATATAAATAAATATGAAAGCATTTCTCTTCTGATGCACCCTCCCTCTCAGCCTCCAGGTTCTCACCCAGGGTCCAACAAATTCTCAGCTCATGCACAAAAGTCTCAAAATGAGAGGAGTTCCTGGAAATGGAGGACATCACTCTATTCTCTCACTCTAGACTTGCTTTTGAGGCCCAAGGTGCGCGGTCCTTCTCCAGGCTGCCCACTGCTGTGTCCCATTCATCTGCACTCTCTACACCCAGTTCCAGGTAGAGCAGGTTTGTTGAGTTTCCCAGGGGGTCCAGAGGATGAGAAAAGCAGCCCCCCCCCACTCACAGCTCTCTCTTTACTGTCTGTCTTCCCTTTACTGCCAGTGTGGTGTAGTGGTTAAGAGCGGTAGACTCGTAATCTGGTGAACCGGGTTCACGTCTCCGCTCCTCCACATGCAGCTGCTGGGTGACCTTGGGCTAGTCTCACTTCTCTGAAGTCTCTCAGCCCCACTCACCTCACAGAGTGTTTGTTGTGGGGGAGGAAGGGAAAGGAGAATGTTAGCTACTTTGAGACTCCTTCGGGTAGTGATAAATCGGGATATCAAATCCAAACTCCTCCTCCTCCTCTTCTTCTCTTTCTCCTCCTCCTCCTCCTCCTCCTCCTCCTCCAGCTGCATTTGCCGCCCACAGAGTATTAGAAAGAGATTTCAACACACAATCAGTTCCCAACTATGTTGTAAGAACCACTCATTGGTGTGTTGAAGCAGAGGAAAATGTATACAGTAATCAAACTGTTGAGAGATGCTGGGGACCAGAGCCTTTTTCTGCATATTAAGTATTTATGTGTTCTACCACTGAACTATGGCCTTTCCTCAAAGGCTTTCAGACCTACACAGGTAAGAGTAGATATCTTAACATTTTAATTCAGGGGTAGCTATCTGCATTGCTATCTGAAATCTCTTTTCCAGCTCTCTGTTCTCCTAAAATTGTCCACCAGTTTTCCCATTCCCAGCATAAAATTACAATCTGCAAATATATGCTGCATAGAGACTGTAACGTTCCATTATCACTCTGTAGGAAGCCTGCAATGCAATAGCAAAGATGGCTGCACCCATGAATTAAGAAAGAGATGGTGATTGCTCCATTAATGGAGAAAGAATTGGATATGGAGGTGATAAAGATCACAGATACAACCTTGATGTTACCATTCCATTGCCTGATGGAACATCCTTGATAGAGATTCCTCAAGAGTGTTTGCTTTTTCTTTTCTTTGTTCATTACTGTTGTTTTGTTGTGATAGGAATTGAACTAAACTGGCACAATCAGGGCAGGGTGGGGGGAATATCTTCATTAAGAAGGCTTTGAATGGGCAGGCAGTCCAAGATTGTCAACAGTCAGCCTGTTGCTTGACCCCAAATACATTTAATTCCTTTTAATGGTCAAGGTAGGAAGTGACTTTCAGACCCACAATGCACAGCAAAACAGCTTTTAGTATACTTAATAGCAATGTTGCACTTCGAATGCAGCCCTTTTGCTCCTTTTCATTTGGTACTCATTAGACAGCAGCAAGCTAGAAAATGCCAACCTGGGCCTTGGCCCCCTGAGGAGTGCATTGAACGAACGCCCATTCCATATAACAGTCCTTGGTGAGAAGAGCACATTTAATTCCATTAATTTCATACACCGATATTCTTTGTGTCACAATACTAAAGCCATGTTTCCCAAAAGCCGTGAAACACCCTTAATAGAACAGAAGAAGAAAAAACCCTTTGGAATGAAGGGTGTTTTGTTTTTTTATTAAAAAGGAGAAGCTGAAATACTTTATTGTTCATTCCAGAAACATTTGTCCCAGTTAGGAAATTGTGCTCAAGTGACATCTCATATCCATAACATTTATATCAAATTCCCTCTTCCCTCCCCTCCTTTTGATTTGTTTTCCCCTTATTTTTGATTTGTTTTCCCCTTATTACACACTGCTGTTTCTTAATAGATACACTATATTATTTCTTTATCTTCTACATATTTTTCTTTGTAAAGGTGTGAGTGTTTATTTAAATCCTGCCATCAAGTCAATAGTCTTCCTTTGTTTCTGCAAATATACTATAAATGGTTCCCATTCTCTTTCAAAGTCACTGTTGTCTTTTTCCCAAAGTCTGTCTGTCAATTTTGCCAGTTCTGCATAGTTCACCAGTTTTTCTTGCCATTGCTATTTAGTTGGCATTACTCCAGTTTTCCAATTTTGTGCTATTGAAATTCTCGCCGCTGTAGTAGCATACATTAATAACGTCCTCTTCTCTTTTGGTAGATCTTGGCCTAAAATACCTAGCAAGAAGGCTTCTGGTTGTTTAGCAAATGTTATTTTTCAACATTTTCTTCAATTCATTATATATCATTTCCCAGCACTGAGAAGATCCATTTAAAAAGCAACCATACCAAAAGGAATTATTGTGAAAATAATAAATATTTTGGGGGAGGTACCAAATTTTGTCCTAAGAGTGCCATATTACCAAAGTCCATCCGTAGGATGAGCCCTGACATTTGCATTCTTTGAAAGGTGTGTACACAGTGAAGCCAAAAGTTGTCATTATTTGGTTCAGAATATTAATTTTGAGCTGCATTCCATATTGGGTGTCATATCCTGCAAGAATTCTCTTCCGGTCTGGAACATGAAACCGCAGAATCCTAGAACTGTAGAGTTGGAAGGGACCCCAAGGGTCATCTAGTCCAACCCCCTGCAATGTAGGAATCTCAGCTAAAGCATCCATGACAGATGGCCATCGAACTTCTATTAAAAAACCTCCAGGGAACGAGAGTCTACCACCTTCCAAGGGAGTCTGTTCCATTGTTGAACAGCTCTTACTGTCAGAAAGTTATTCCTGCTCTTCAGTCAGAATCTCTTTTCTTGTAACTTGAAGCCATTGGTTCGAGTCCTACCCTCTAGACAAGACAGAAATCTCCACTTTGGAGATTCTGAACATACACGGTCAGCATTTAGCAGATCATGTCTTGTAGGGACAGGAACAAACTTGGTGTTAATATTAGAGCCCTTGCTCTTTCCAAAACCCTCGTTTGATTGTTGTAGAGTTGTTCACAAGAGCTCCTTCTAGGAATACACCCCAGATGGAGGGGGTGGGGTAGGCAGTGAGACTATGCTTGGCACTGATGTGTTTGCCCTTCTGTGACTGTGTGCTCTGTATAACGTTGGCCAGGATACCTTACACAACTTTGACTGAATACATGTGGGTTTCCACCCAGTTGGAAACCCATCTGTGCAGGGGCCCCGGTCAGCTGACTTTGCAGGTGGGGGGGGCAGTGGGGTCCCCTCCCTTGTGCTGTATATGTGCGGAGGGCTAGCTTACGTGAACAACCCTCATATAAACTACAATGTCTGCTTAATAGGTACATTTGAAAAACTGCATGGGATTCTATGCTTCCAAACGCCAGCAGGGGAATCTTATATTTGAACCTTCTGCATGGAGAAAATTATCATGGTCTCAAAATGTAGCGGTCTTCCTCTTAAGCTGTTTTACTCAAATTGGGTCGTGTCTAGTAGTGTCAAAGATGGTGAATTTAGAGTTTCTTCATGTAAAATGAAGCATTTTTAACTTGGCAGTTTAAAAACACTTTGTAAATTATTTCTCATAGTCTCTAAATTTACTTGCCTGCCCTCTAAATTTACTTGCCTGCCCTTGATTCCCAGAGCAGCTGTGGCCACTTTCCTACTTAATATTTTTCTGTCCAGTGACAGAAAATGGCACCATGACATATGTCAGTGATTTACGGGAAAATGAATGGGCAGAGTAGAGGCTTCATCACTTTAAATCCTCCCTATTCAGTGCATACCGGTTCTTAGACTTTACGTAACCAGTTCCCCCAGTTGTAGCAGGGATTGAATTGTTTGGCAGGTGGATCACAACATTGCTTGCAAAACAATCTTGCCTATTGTAAGATAAACTAAGGGTAGATTATAGAGACATCTGTTAAGTCAAACATAAACTCCTTTGAACGTGTAGAATTGCCATTTGAAATATATCCTCTTTGTGGTGCAATGTTGTTGTTTAGTCGTTTAGTCGTGTCCGACTCTTCGTGACCCCATGGACCATAGCACGCCAGGCACTCCTGTCTTGCACTGCCTCCCGCAGTTTGGTCAAACTCATGTTCGTAGCTTCGAGAACACTGTCCAACCATCTCGTCCTCTGCCGTCCCCTTCTCCTAGTGCCCTCCATCTTTCCCAACATCAGGGTCTTTTCCAGGGAGTCTTCTCTTCTCATGAGGTGGCCAAAGTATTGGAGCCTTAGCTTCATGATCTGTCCTTCCAGGGAGCACTCAGGGCTGATTTCCTTCAGAATGGATAGGTTTGATCTTCTTGCAGTCCATGGGACTCTCAAGAGTCTCCTCCAGCACCATAATTCAAAATTGTGGTGCAATATTCAACCATATTTCATTGTAGACCTCTCCCTGGTGTTTTACATGGACCTTAATGGCAGTCAAAGCAGCAGTGGAAATTCCCAACTTTGCACATATGTGTCTGTTGATAGCATGGCCCTGGGGCTACCATGAAGTAGATAGGTTGCTCTTTCCCCCCTCCTCATCTAGGAATTGGGATTAACCTTTCATGCTTAGAACTGCTCTGTTCCAGGGGAATCCTCCAAAACCACAAAATGCTGCAGTTTCAGACGCATGGCAGCCAGCTTCATAGTTATTTATTTTAACACTTGGGTGTAAACATAAAGTGAGATCTTGTACCTTTGTGCAAGATGTTTGGTGTCAGGAATGATGAGCTTGAACTGGTCATTCCTTCCCTGCACCACTGGAGATACTGGCCAGAAAAAGGGCTGGAGCTAGGATTCTCAACAGCCAAAATCTTCCTCTTGGTCCTAGGCAGGGATGGGGGAGAAAATCTGTTTGTTTTGCAATCTAATGGGAACCTACCTCATTCCCACTTCCTGAGACATTACACAAAATGAAACACAGCTTCCTCTGATATTCATGCTTCTTCACATTTTACAATGCACCTCCTCAGCTGAAAACGTATATTGGGTAAAGTGTGCATCTTTGTTGTTGACAGTGGTTTAAGACTGTCAAATCCTGGCATCCAACAAAATGTGGGCATTTCTGATGGAATTCAAGGGAAGAGAAGCTGAGCTTGGAAAAACAGGAGCTGAGCAGGAGAAGCAAATAGTCCTTCTCACATTGAGAAAAAATATGTCTAGTTTCCCCAAGCTGAATGGTAACTACTGACATATTATTTGGTTCCCTTTGTATTTGTTTGCATGAGAAGGTATTGGGGTTGAGCTGAAATTACCTTCCTCTTTCACATTTTTGGAATTGTCCTTCTCAGAGAACCTTAGTTCTCCTCACCACTTTCAGTCTCATTTCCCCTCACTGCCATGTTGCCATATTGCCTCTAGGGCAACCCATTGTCATCCTTTTGGACAATGGCATCACAATGCCACACCTGATGTAATCTGATGTCATGACTCTGCAGACGTCCATTATCAAAATCACATGGGTTACCCCAGCAAACGGCCATGTGGGCAAATGACCCAAACTTAGTTTTCCAGCTGTTTTTTGGACTACAATTCCCATGATCCCTGACCACTGGCCCTGCTAGCTAGGGATGATGGGAGTTGTAGTTCGAAAACAGCTGGAGATCCAAGTTTGGGAAACCCTGATCTAGAACACAGTGAGGACAAAGGCTAAAAGGCTGAGAAGCAGCAGCCATGGAAACAAGAGCCTGGCACATAGTGTCAAAACAATGCAGATGTTTCATGGCAGTCTTGTTTTGTCAGGTTATTTGGCTGCAATGAATACACTACTTTGGACGCAAATATATGCAAATATCAAGGGAGGCAGATAATGAAGTTGTAGGCCACCAAATGCCAGGATGCTGTAGCCAGCATGAAGAATGGTCAGGAACAATGGAAACTGTAGTCCACTGAATCTGGAGGGCACTACATTTGTTGCCCCTAACTTATATAATATTTGGTGAAGCTTGAAAATGCATAACACTAACATGCAAATATGGAGCTCCCCCCCCCCCAGTCTGTTACTGTAGCCTACAACATAGTGCTGCATAAATTGTAGTAATTATATTTTTTGACTGAAACTAAAAGAAGACAAATCCTAGTCCAATAAAACACAGTTTCCCCTTAATCATCTCTCTTTCTCTCTCTCTCTCTCCTTGACTAAGCTAATGTTACTCCATAAAAGTTGGCCCTGGGCACTGTGGTGCAGTCACTGACTCATGCGTTTTTCTGCTTCAACATGTTTGTGGGTGGGAGCCAAATATTTAACTCAAGGAAGTTACCAGGGAGACCGTAGCATGGCTAATATCGGTGTGAAAAATGGTGACTGGTGCTATCTTCTATTGGGAGGAAAGCTTTCCAGGAAATGGAGAAGACAACTCTAATTTCTTTAAGCATTCCTCTCCCCAACTTGCAAAATTTGGTCAATATTTGATTAATCTGCAACTCTTTCTTGGCAAAATGATTAACGGTACATGTATACTCAGAAAAAAGTCCAATTCAGTTCAATGGGACTTACTGGCAAGTGATTGAGGGATGCAGCCTATTCATTCCTATTCATTTTCCCCTGAGGAGCTGCCACTTCCCCAGAAAACGTGGCCTTGGTTTAATTGGCATAACCTGCAGATATTGGGAGGTCCGTATCTCCATGCCATAAAGAGTTTTGCTTGTTTGCTTATTGAGTAGTTTGTATCTCACTTTTCATTGTACGGTAAACTCGGAGTGGTTTACAATGTAAACCTGGATTTTTTATTTTTTTTAATAAAAAACACCCATTCAGTCTACTGAAATCAATTCATCCATTGGGCTGTTACAAAACACTGGTGCAGAAACGAGTAAAAAAGAAAATGAAAAGTTGGCAGCTTTCCTTCCATTAAAAACATTCTCTGTACTTTCCATCTTTTTCTAGAAAAGCTGTTCTAGAGGCACATTGCCATAACGGTTGCAGTGTTAAGTGCCCCTAAGTCAATTCAGAATTTTCCATATTTGCCTTATATGCAATATAATGGCCCCTCTGTCCATCTTCCTCTTCTTCCTCCACATCTCCCCCCGCCGTGGAAATTTGCATTGTAAAATCCTCAGGCCGGCATCTCTAATCTGTAAAACATTGTGTACAGTACATTGATAGCAACAACATGTTTTTGTAACATATACAGAGTGTTTCAGTGATAGTAGCCTTAGACCTAGTGTGGACTTTGCTTCTGCTGCCTTTACTTCTGCTTAACTCCCATTAGACAATCTAATGGGTTTTCTCTCATTGCCTTGACCTAATTGATACGCCATTCATATGCTTTTGTGTTCTCATGTCCATATTTGTGTTCCTCTAGACTTCTTTCACTTTTATTGAGTAACAGTCTGCCCCCCTCCACTCATCAACACCGGTTTAAATGAGCACAGTGAATTGAAAAGGGCTACCAGTGTTCTTGTGTTTACATATATAGTCTTAGCAGCGTGGCCTTCGCGGAAACGTACACAGAATACAAACTCATTCTTTTTCAGAATGCTCGACCTTGACCTTTCGGAGATCAGTTGACTCTGCCACTCAGAAGAGAGGGGTGGAGGCTTGCCTCATAACAACAAAAAGTGAGGGTGCCAGCAAAAGCCATTAGCAAAGGTCACGGTGGGTCATGGTGGAATTTGATGTATGCTTTTTGTAAGCTACATTTCTATAGACCACAACTCCTAGCAAACCCACTTCAATGCATTGGGGGTTGCAAGGACAGTGTGTGTTGCCTTCTGCTGTTTATATATGAACTTGACCACAACCTGAGTTGGTAGTAAATCAAACTTTATTCTCAATGAGGTCCGGGAGGCTCTCCAGAGTAGTGACTAAGTCCTCTAGCCAGGCCATACTCCAGAGTCAGCTTGCCATTTCTCTTAAATGGTTCACATGCCATATGTTGAGTTGATAATGCATAATTGCACTCCCCCAAGAAACATTATATGAAAATCTATCCAGATGTGACCAGTGGGGAGGCAAGTACAGGGTTAAATAACTTCTCCTACCATGTGGCATCATCTCCCCCTCTTTGGGGTTGGGTTTTCTTCTATACCCTGAGTTAAGAGTTGTTCATATGTGCCCAGATGCTGCAATCAGCATGCAAAGCATAAAAGGGAAGCAGAACTGAGGAGTTGTGCCTGCTCAACTGCCCATGTTGATGGACCTTGGTGTGGATGTTCCAGGACCTCTTCAGGTTTGGACTCTGGACTTGTGGATTGACCCCAGACCTGGCTGTTGAACTTGGGACTTGACATACTGACTTGCCGCCAGGTAGGCCAGGGGTTCAGAACACCCCTTAGCTGCAAAGTATCCTGTTTTTCACGGGAAACCCCCAGATTTTAATCCGTTTCCCGTTGTTCTCCTGAATGGAGAAAAATCCCAGAAATCCTCCATATTTCCTACCTGCCAGGGAGCCTCAATTTTGGGTGCCGCTCTTCCCATGTGTGGGCACCGGAAATTGGGCAGAGCAGCACTGGAGGCCATCTTGGTGGTGGCCATATGGCGGCGGCCGTCAGCAAGATGGCCGCTGCCATGCGGCCACCACTAAGATGGCTGCTGGACATGTGTAGAAGCAACTTCTGGTGCTGCTCTGCCCGATTTCCGGTGCCCACACATGGGAAGAGTGGCCCCAGAAGTTGCTTCTACGCAACTTCCGGTGCTGCGCTGCTGCTGATCCCGCATGTTTCAGTGGGAGACTTGGCACCATCTTGGTGTTGCATCATTATATCTGAATTTCTGAGAAGTGGTCTTAGTGCTTTGGGTCATTTATCATAGTGGATTTCTATCGATCCAACTTTGTGTCACCTGCTTTTGTTGCTCTTGGCTTCAGGAAGGAGTCTTCTGCAGGTATCCTGGATTTGAGGCTACTGTTCTTTAGCATTTGAGCAGGTGAGTATCCTAACTCCATGGGTGTGTTGCAGTGGTTCACTAACCCAATGTATGGATTTGGTGCATCTGCCTTGGCCTTGGTTTGTACATAATTCTCTGACAGGCCATTGGATTGTGGGTAGGGATGATGAAATGCTGTCCAAAAGCAAACTCAAAACTGAATTTTACCAATATTTCATGGCCCAATTTTCCCTGTGCAGGGAAGATCTCATGAACAGCCAGCAAACCCAAAAACATTTAGTCCTGAATGGATAGGTGTGTAGAGAGGAGCCACATAGACTCAAAGGGATTAGCAGAGAAACAAGAAGCCCAGTAGGGCCACTGTCAGGCTGCAGGTGCTGCGAGCAGCTCAGGAGGAAGAGAAAGTAGCACTCAGAGTCAATGAGCTAATAGCATCCCCAAACTGCGGCCCTCCAGATGTTTCGGCCTACAACTCCCATGATCCCTAGCTAACAGGACCAGTGGTCGGGGAAGATGGGGATTGTAGTCCAAAACATCTGGAGGGCCGAAGTTTGGGGATGCCTGTAATAGCCTCTTTGGCATTGGTGGGGGGAGAAAGTAAGGAGGCATGAAGGTAGAGTCTTCCACATCCCCTTCCATGGCCAATCTAGTTCCCCGCCACCTTATCAGCTGTTGAAGACCTCCACAGCATGGATGGGGGCTGAGAGTGAGGGAGTTCCTCACTTTGTTTTCCAAAGTAGCCCCAAAGCCAACACCTTTGAATTGGAGGGAACAGGATCCAAAGGAGAGCCAAAGAGCTCTGAAAATTGAATCACATCCTTAATTGTGCATAGTATGGACTTCCGGCAGTGTAATGGCTAAACTGTGACACATCATGTACTAATATGGAAAAGAGTTATGTGTTTGCGCACATGCATGTGTGATCAAATTGTCTCCTGGTGTCATATAGGGGCGTATTGTATCAGAGAATTATCTGTAAATTTGCAATGTTATGCAAACCATCAGCGAGAGACTTGAATAATCCACTTGCACAATACTGTTTAATCAGTTAAACTGCTTGTGTGTTTCCCATGAATCAGAGTAGATACAACGCCACTGTTTTTGTGTGGATTATGTATGTGAAGTCATCTTGGGGCATTCATCCATTTGGTATGTTGTTTAATCTGGACAAGATGTTGAGGAAACACACTTCTGTGCTGAACTCTTTTCCTTTTGTTACTTTTGCAGGAAGTTTTTGGCATTCAAAAAGTGGTTTTGGGCATTCAAAATGGCTTGGCCAAGATTACCTAGTGACTTCATGGCAGATGCAAGATTTGAACAGGGAATATTCTGATTTGTAGCTCAGTTTCTTAGCAGCTATGTCCCACCAGGACCTCAGCTGTAATTGTGAGGTGCTAGTCATTACTGCTGGGTCGAACCTGCCCTCCAAGTTCTCAGAAGACTTCTCCTGTGAAAGAACCTTCCAGTTTTTTTTAAAAAAAATTTTTATTAAAGGTTTTCTCAGTTTACAAAGACATGGGCAGTGTCTCTCACAGCATTTTTACAGATCAGTTTCAATTGTTGAGACATTGGGGAGGAAAAGGGGGAGAGCGGTAGATAAGGGGAGGGGGTGGGGGTGGTGTGACAATGTTTCTAGTTTACTTAAAGTGTGTGTGTGGGGGGGGGTTGTCAGCATCGGTTGTGCAGGTTCTTTGTTGTGCATTTGTTTTCCTTTGATGGTGAGAGTTGTTGGGGTTGGCCTAGGATATAGTTTTCTTTTGTGGTTGGCTGTGGTGGTCTGTTTTATGTGAGTAGGATGGGCGGGTGTTCTGGGTCATATTGATTTGTATGCTGTTGGTGGATTTCTGTCGTTGTCTTGTTGGGCTGTGTATGTGATAAATGGGAACCATACTGGGGTCAAGCCGTCTTCTTCTATTTGACCCCGCGTCAATTTCAACTTATTGGTTAATTTTTCTAATAGGGCTGTTTCCCATACCATCTGGTACCAACCTTCCAGTTTTTGTCCTCTTTCTCAGAACACCTTAGAATTCATTCATTCATTGTTAGTCACCAAAGGCAGGGCATTCTCTAGGTGACTTAAGATCAAGTTTAAAAACTTTTCAAATTCCATCAGGTTGAGGAAAGGTTGAGGTATCAGTGTTGACACCAGGTAGGCCTCACTTGGAAGACCATTCCAAGACCCTCCAAGTGTCCCTATTTTCTAGGAACAGTTCTGGATTTACAGAAGCCATTCCAGTTTCGGATTTGATTCTGGAATGCCCCGCTTTTCCTTAGAGCATCCCTGTTTTCATCAGAGAAATTTCAGAACCCCAACAACATTTATCTAGATTCTTCAAGCTGCTCCTTCCTGCAATTGCTGCTTGCTGAGTTCCCACAGAGTTTTACAGAAAGAGGAAAACACTAATTGATGCCTCTGACAAAAGCAGCAGATAACACAAATCCAAACCCCCAGAGTTTGTAACACTGCAGATTTTGCAGTCTTCTTGAACTGGATCTCCCGCCTGAAAGAGCAGGAGAAAATGGAAATGAAATAAAGAGAGGACAGTGACTGGCTTAAACTTGTGCCAGCTGGTCTTCCCTCAAGTCCCTTGTGAGCCGACTAATCTGGTTTCTTTAAATTATATGCATTTGGTTATAAAAGGTAGGGATCTATATTTTGCAAGTGGCAAGGCCCATAAAATCTGTCCCTCGAGGCATCTTGGCTGGGCACCTGAATAGTATTTTTCTGCTATTTATATCCCAGCATCTGCTCAGTTTTGCATCATTCTCTTTCAACATTATGTAACTCTTAAGGGAACATTGTGAGCACTCTCTAAACTGAAGAAACTGATTAAATAGGAGATAGCTGCTCAACTGGAATGCAAACAGGGACGGGAGCTATGCCGTCCTTTGGCATGCCATTACATGCCCATATCTTCATCATCAGAAACCTTGGATACATAGAGATAATACCTACAGACATTTTAAACACTGATAGACAGTTGCCCTGATTCAGAGCCTTGTACAGAATGTACACATGGCACTTCTGGACAAAGAGGATTCAGATTTTAGTTGCTGGGATGAGGGCAGCACTGAGAGAGGTTGCTTGCCTTTCCGTCCTGCTTTGAGCTTTCTCAGATGATTGACTGCCTAGGATGTTGGGAAGAGAATGGTGAATTGGATGAACCTTTGATGCGATCTAGTTAGGTTCTTCTGGTGTTCTATAATCGCATCCACACCAACCACTTAAAGCACATGTATACCACCTTGACAGTCATGGCTCCCCACCCCACAATAATGCCAGAAGTTGTATTTTTAGGGTGATCTGGGGGAGCAAACTATAATTCCTGGCATAAACAATTAAGGCAGTTGAATCAAGAAGGGCAGGTTTGGAGAATGCTTGCCTAAACTGTTGGGTTTTCAAGAAGAGCCGGCGGAATGCCAATACAGATGGGACCTCTCGTATTTCAGTAGGGAGGGCATACCACAACACTGGTGCCACCAGTGAAAAATTCCACGTCTGTGTTCCTGCAAGCGGATAATCATCAGGCCATGGCAAAACCAGCTGAGTTCCATTTATCAATATTCCCAGGTAGTGGAGGCTAAGATGGTCTTTCAGGTCACCTGGTTCAGAGTTGTTTAGTGTTCAGAGTTTGTTTACATGCATAATATGTAAGAACAACCTTAAGCTGATTCAGTGGCTAATAGGCAGCCAATCAAGATCCCAATAAGTAGCACCACTCACCACATGGTAGAAGCCATCTATGGAGATCATTAATCACATGCTATATTAATGATTTGATATCTTTTAAAAAAATCTTTAAAAACACCAACATTCAATGTGCCCTTGCAGTCCCAATGGTGTTCTACTACCCCACCTGACAGTTTCAAAACCTTCAGCCTCACCCTTGTCTAAAATGATTTAATGTTGTCAGACTAGTAGGCGAGACTTCTTAGAAAAATATTTGAGATAAGATTTCACAGGGCTGCTGTGATGGGGTTAGACTTAAATCAAATACTGGAAACTTTAGAAAGATTTCCCTTTGATTTTATGCACATTCAAGTATAGTGCAAACCATGCAGCTTCTACATAAGCAGAACATTTAGGTTTCTGTAGAAGCACCCTTGCCACAACAGTTCAAAGCTACAATCTGCTCTTTAGGATTGAGGTCAGGAAGCAAATTCACACATTGAGGGGATATGATGAGAAGGGAGCAGGATCACTGCTTGCTTCCTCTACACGTTCAAGGTAGGACTAGGGCTCAGTTCTATCTATTTGCTGCATAGTACTGATTGACTAGTGTCCGTGCCGTCATAAGGCCACTTCCCCCTCTCGGAGCGAGCCGATTCAACTTTACTTCAAAAACAAAAAATGAATGGCATATGTGTGTGCAACGAATGAACATTCAATAAAATGAACATTTGTGCTGTACTTTAAAAAATTAAATTCAGGCAGCTACCTTAAGTGTGATGAAGGAGCAAGACCAATCAGGGTTCAAATTGCTGCTGATATGTACTTCCGTCACTTGTGAAGGCAGGAGCCATGGCTCACTCCATGGCGGGAAAGGGACTAGGTTATTACTTCAGTTTTCCAGGAAAAGCCTTCATGTTAACTAGAGCTGTGTTGAAAATTTCATTTTCTGCTGTTCCTTGAGTGAGTGAGAAACAAAACCCTCCCAAGCCTCCCAAAAGGTTGTTGAGGAAATTTACCCTGCTTATGAGGCTTCCAGGGGGTCCCCCCTCTTTTTTAACTTTTAGGAAAAGCCTCATGCTACTCTCACAGCATCTCACTGGCTAGAAATGCTTTGGGAGCAATAAATCACATTGCATTGCTCCCAAGGCATTCTGGGAAGGGTGGTTGGCAGGAAGTGGCACGAGGTTTCCAGAGCATCTCATCAGCTAAACCTCCTAGTGTGACCTAGTAAGGTAAGAGGCAACCTCATCCCCAAAGTTTCTCTCCCTGACTTAAAGAAACAGCAGACTTAATATTAAGCCCAAACTTGATATTAATGAACTGGTTATAAAACTGTTTTGTTTTTGTTTTTTGGTAGGTAGAAACTCTGAGCTACAAAAGGAAAACTCCCACCCCTACGCACATTTCCAAATTAAATTATGGCTTCAGGGTCCAATTAATGAGTTGCTTATGGGATTTTTACTATCTGGTTGGAAATGTTTACATGGAATAAATTTGAGATACAGACTTTGCTGTGACTATTTATATCACTGACATTAATCATATGAATGATGCATTTCATGTGAAATATTAAGAGTTCAAAAAGTATTCGTTTCATTGGTGATAAACAGCCTAACAGTTCTGACATTTAACCTTAGAAAACTTTTTATGGCTTAATCACACACACTCTCTCTCTCTCTCACACACACACACACACACAAACATAATCTAGCCCAGCACAGAACAGATGTATAGTAATAAACTTATCTCATAATGTCAAATGATTAAACACCAGATTCTTTTTTACATTTAAATATACAGGGCTTTCCATTAGGGAGCTCAACCGACTGATAAGAGCTTCCCAACTGTTAAGTTTATTTCTACTTCTATTTGTCCAAAGCCAACAGGGGAAATAATTGAAACCATTTGAAAAGCCAAAAAAACCACACCCTGCCCCCACCATGTTTCGGTTAATAAGCAATAGGGAGTGTGCTATTGATTTCAAGTTCATAAATGACAGTAATCCTCAGGGAAGGGCTACAACTCAGTAGCAGAGATTGCAAAAGTCCCCAAATTCCTGGCATCTCTAGGTTGGCCTCCTACCTGGAACTCTGGAGAGTTGCTGGCAGTGTGTGTCAATACTAACCTACATTGAATTAGAGACCAAGGATGTCCAACAGGTTGATTGGGATCGACTGGTCGATCCCCAGGAAGTTCCGGTCGATCGCTGCTGATCGCCGGCTCAACAACTTTGACCTGAAACACACACACCCCAAAAAGGGTAGATGACTGCCCTTTTCCCCCCTGTGAGTAGATCGCAGTCTCTTGGGAGTTGGACGTCCCTGAAGTAGACCATTGGCCCATCCCTGTGAATGCTTGAGGTAATAGATCTCTCTCAAACTTCACTAAAACCTTCAAACTTACCTGTCCTTGCCTCCCAGCTGGGTTTGTTGCTTCCTTCTGTTTACTTGGGATCTTTGCAGGAAGCCATGTTCTTCCAAAAGGAAGCTTCTTCCTCTTCCTCCTCCTCCTCCTCCTCCTCCTCCTCCTCCTCCTCCTCCTCCTCCTCCTCCTCCTCCTCCATCTTAGTGGGTTCCTAAGAACCCAAGGTGGACTCAGACCCCCGGAGCCAAGGTCAGATTTTTTCTGGAGGTTTGCTTACCCCTTGGTCACTACATCATGATCAAAGCAGTTGGGTACCCTTTCCAAAAGAAGAGGCAACTAATGGCTGCTCACCCAGTCCTGAGGTGGGTGGCGGTTGTGGCCTGGTGTGGTAGGCCCCAACCCTAGAGGAGCAACCCTAGGCAGTTAACTGGCAGTTGGGGGATTCCTCTGGCTGGCCACTTAGGTGGGCGAATTTCCCTGCTGACCAGTGTTTGAATTTGGGCCAATCCAGCCAGGCCAGGTGGACATGGTTTGGGAGTGGACTGGAGTGGAGCAGGCTTCACTCTGGTCTGTCCACAGCTGATAAAAGAGAGTTGTCATGTGTCTGAGAAAACCCGGACATGTCCTCATTTGGGGGCCAACATGCCCACCCAGGCAGATTTTTGCATTTTAAAGGAAATGTCTGAGTTTTTGTTTTTGTTTCGGGGAGGGCTTGGGCTTGGGCTGCTCTACACCCCACGGTCGCTGCCAGCCTGAGCCAGTGAAAGAGGTGTGCAGTCACTCTGCATGCACTGGCTGCTGCCAGCTTCAGCTGGAGAAATAGAATAGAATAGAATAGAATAGAATAGAATAGAATAGAATAGAATAGAATAATTTATTGGCCAAGTATCAACCATACTTTTGCTTCGACTACATTGCAATGTAAAGAAAAGAAAAAAGTACCTCATACAACCACTATTCCCCTCACAATACAACAGCACACCGAAAAGACCCCATACCACCATACCACCAGCTGACCTCCCTTCCACCCACAACTACAGATTCAACAATTTGATGGCACAAGGAAAAAAGCTATTCCTGTGTCTAGACATTTTTGTATATGGAGCCCTGTACCGACGTCCAGATGGGAGTAAGTCAAACAAATGATGACCAGGATGCGAAGGGTCTACAGCAATTCTCTCTGCTCTCTTCCTGACTTACTGCTCGTTGGAGCCTCTTCTTGTTCAGCTTAGAGGCTGTACCATACCAGACAGTGATGGAATTACAGAGGACAGTTTCAATAGTACCTCTATAAAATTGGACCAGATTCTTGGGGCAGATTAAATTTCCTTAGTTGTCGCAAGAAATACAATCTCTGGTGTACCTTTTTAATAATAATATTGATGTTATCTGACCAATTCAATTTTTGAAAGATCATAGAGCCCAAGAACTTAAAGGACTCTACCACTACAACCGTGTTCCCAAGAATGGAGATTGGCAACGAGATGGGAGGGTGCCTTCTAAAATCAACAGGCCCATCCTAGCCATAGAGGCTAGTGGCGCGGAGAACCACGGCGCCGGGCGCTGGAGGGCGCTGGAAGGGCGCCAAGTGAGCGCAGGGTTCCGGCGATCTGGCCAGGACTGCGCTCCTTCTCCGAGGACTCCGCGCTGCGCCTCCTTCTCGTTTCCCCAGCGCTGGGTTCCGCTCAGTCGAGCTTCTCCACCAGCGCGCACGCAGCACCCAAGCAGCTCCTTGCTGGTCCCGCTGCTGCCGCGGTCCGCTTGGTACTCCCGGGCCCTTGGAGAGGCTCTGGAGGGGGCCGCTGGAGGGACCTAGCGCCAGGGCGCTGGATGGGCTTAAGACAGCCCTGAAAATCAATTATCATTTCCACTGTCTTTTGGGCATTTAGCACCAAGTTGTTCCTGCTGCACCACAAGACAAGATGATCTACTTCCGGCCTATATGCAGATTCATCCTCCTCCTGGATGAGCCCAATGACTGTAGTATCATCTGCAAATTTCAAGATCTTAACCGATGGATCAGTTGAGGTGCAGTCATTTGTGTATAGAGAAAACAGCAGTGGGGAAAGCACACACCCCTGAGGAGCACCTGTACTGATGGCGCACAGGTGTGGCAGCGACAGCCCTGCATTCTTGCGTGCCTCAGGTTGTCCTCTTTTTTGCTCTTCAAGATATAGCAATCCTAGATAAAAGTTGGCTGTGCCTGACCTAAGGACCGCAGATAAGGCGTTTGGTGGAATCCTGAGTCTAACAGAAAGTGCATCACTCCAACCTCAGAAGTGGTGCATCACCCCATTCTCAGAAGAGGTGCATTCACAGGGAACCCCATTAGAGGGGTCTAGATGGCAGTCTCTGTCCAAAAGCAAGTATTGTGTTCAATATTGTGCCTTGTTGTTGTTTAGTCGTTTAGTCGTGTCCGACTCTTCGTGACCCCATGGACCATAGCACGCCAGGCACTCCTGTCTTGCACTGCCTCCCGCAGTTTGGTCAAACTCATGTTCGTAGCTTCGAGAACACTGTCCAACCATCTCGTCCTCTGTCGTCCCCTTCTCCTTGTGCCCTCCATCTTTCCCAACATCAGGGTCTTTTCCAAGGATTCTTCTCTTCTCATGAGGTGGCCAAAGTATTGGAGCCTCAGCTTCACGATCTGTCCTTCCAGGGAGCACTCAGGGCTGATTTCCTTAAGAATGGATAGGTTTGATCTTCTAGCAGTCCATGGGACTCTCAAGAGTCTCCTCCAGCACCATAATTCAAAAGCATCAATTCTTCGACGATCAGCCTTCTTTATGGTCCAGCTCTCACTTCCATACATCACTACTGGGAAAACCATAGCTTTAACTATACGGACCTTTGTCGGCAAAGTGATGTCTCTGCTTTTTAAGATGCTGTCTAGGTTTGTCATTGCTTTTCTCCCAAGAAGCAGGCGTCTTTTAATTTCGTGACTGCTGTCACCATCTGCAGTGATCAAGGAGCCCAAGAAAGTAAAATCTCTCACTGCCTCCATTTCTTCCCCTTCTATTTGCCAGGAGGTGATGGGACCAGTGGCCATGATCTTGGTTTTTTTGATGTTGAGCTTCAGACCATATTTTGCGCTCTTCTCTTTCACCCTCATTAAAAGGTTCTTTAATTCCTCCTCGCTTTCTGCCATCAAGGTTGTGTCATCTGCATATCTGAGGTTGTTGATATTTCTTCCGGCAATCTTAATTCCGGCTTGGGATTCATCTAGTCCAGCCTTTCGCATGATGAATTCTGCATATAAGTTAAATAAGCAGGGAGGCAATATACAACCTTGTCGTACTCCTTTCCCAATTTTGAACCAATCAGTTGTTCCATATCCAGTTCTAACTGTAGCTTCTTGTCCCACATAGAGATTTCTCAGGAGACAGATGAGGTGATCAGGCACTCCCATTTCCCATTTCCCATTTCCCATTTCCCATTTCCCATTTGCCTACCAAGTGCAAATTATTTATGCAAAGTGTGCATATGCATTATATTAGGGGGAATTACTTGCAAAAATGTGTATATTCAAAAAAATTGTATAGAAGAAAGAAGCACTAAATTCTGGTGAATTTTCATGAATATCAGTGGATGGGGAAACCCAGCCAGATGGGCAGGGTATAAATAATAAATTTTTATTATTATTTTTAATGCAAACTGAAGTGGAACTGTGGAGAACTGAATATAAGATTGGAAAAATGAGAATCTGAGAGACCCCAAAATAGAAAGATTTACCCATCCCTAGTGGTGTATAGCTGTATTCTGAAGAAGATGAGAACAGGAACAGAAATTCACATATTCATACTCTGTCCAGAACAGAAATCAATCCAGCAACTACAATTGGTGTGCTCTGTTATTGTTGCTTTCAGTCCACAAAGAATACATAATTGATTGCTTCTCCCCACTTCGTACTGAATTTCTTCTGCATTGAAATTAATGGAAACAATGTGATTTACGTAATTTGTGCAATTACTTACTTACATAAATTACATCATCTTGCCACAGTGAACTTTGGGACGAATAATGCAGTTTTTGGACAGGAGGTGAACTGCAGCAGAAAGGAAGCAGTGCTGCATGCGATGCAATCAAGGCAGAACAGGGAAATGATGCCTTCTTACATCCCTAGTGAGGCACAATCATCTGCAGATTTTTATCTCCAAAGTGATACTAGTGGGAACACAGGTGTGTAACGTTCACATGTATGTGTGTATAGATGCATTGACAGTCAGGAGCTGCTGGAAGCTAAGCCTCTCCCCTATATACAGAGAGTATGTCTGGTCACCACATTACAAAAGCTGGCTTTTAGTGAACAGCGCAGAATGTATACAACAAACCAAATAAAGAATTCTGGATTGTAAAAGGCTTAGTGAAAATGTCCTATAAACATTCGAGCTTGGAGAGTAACTAGCTGCTGAGATTTCTGGTCAATATTTCTAGTCAATACTTTGTGCCAAATCACTCCATTTATTGTTTACTAAGTGGATGCATAATAGCCCAGGGATTCCACGTTGTAAAATTCAGTAATCTGTGAAAACTTCAGCATTTACAATGCCTTTTATGCCTCCATTATTTCTTTATTAGGAGGTACTGTAAGCTGAAATGCCAATCAGATAAGTTATGATGTTTATTAGATTCATGCAAAGAGAGCCAGCTCCTTTCTACTAGCTCACTTCTATCCTTAACTCATAATTGCTGCTGTTATATCTAGAACGGTCAGAATATAAGGTACTTCTCCTTGCAAGCTGGTCCATCACCCAACCCAAAACATGCAAACTACCAAAGTCTTCTCAGGGCACAAGTTGTCCTTTCTATTAATCATAGCCAAGTGCCTCTATGGCACATGTTAAGAGAGGGCCTGTGTCTTGCAGGAATTGAGCAGAGACACTGTAACACCCTTATCTGCCACCATTAGCACCATCGTGCTCATTTGTACTAGAAGGTGTGTCAGATTCCTTTCACAAAGAGATAATGCTGCCAGATTCCTCATGCAAACCATGGTTTCATTTCCCAATGGAAAGCACATGCCACCAAAACGCTATAGCTCTCATTCCCCAAGTAGGATAGAGTGTGTAATCATCTGCCCTATTTGCTATTTAAGAAGTCATCATACATGCTCAGCTAGGGGGACAGAAGAGCGGCAGGAAGTACGAGGCCACAGACTGGTATTGATCAGAATCAATTGCACTCAGTCGAATGAGTCATGAATCCCGGGAAATTGATTTGATAGGGCTGATTTACAATATGTCTACAAAACTCAGCTTTTGAATTCAGACTGTAGGGTTGCCATATTTCAAACAATAAAGATCCAGACAGAAAAGTTGAGCTTTTGGGGGCCAAAGTTGTTGAGCTTATCTGACAAATTCGCAAAGAAGAAGAGGAACTGTTTTTAAGGGAAATTGCCAAAAATGACACTGCTGACAAGGGTTGCCATGCATCTGGATTTTCCTGGACATTTTTTTAGCAATTTCCACTGCTTTCAATGGCAGTATTACGGATATGGCAACCCTACAACTGTGTCTGGCTGGAATTTCTACACCAACTTTATACCTTGACATCTGAATGATTCAACTTCCGAAGGTTTCGACTTCCGAAATCGACAACCCTGGAAGTCTTTTCGCCATGTGCGCTGGCGCCCTGCACCTGCACAAAGTGGCGCATGTGGTTGGCGCATGCACAGAAGCGGCGCTTCGACAACCGAAGACTTAAACTTCGGAATGGATCACGGAATGGATCGTCTTCGTAAGTTGAGGTACCACTGTATTTTGTGAGCAGAACTAGGTCTTTCAAATTTCCAGCATCTGTTTCATGCATGTAACTCAACTTTTGACATAGCTATAACATTTGTCAGTGTCCTAAATTTAGCCATCTTAGTGGTAAATGAATTCATGTTCCCCATCCCCCTCAATAGGAGTGACTAACTTGAAATGGAATATATCTATACCATCTATATCTATATCTATGTCTATATCTATATCTATTATCTATCTATATCGGTAAAGGGACCCCTGACCGTTAGGTCCAGTTGTGGACAACTCTGGGGTTGCGGTGCTCATCTCGCTTTATTGGCCAAGGGAGCCAGCATACAGCTTCTGGGTCATGTGGCCAGCATGACTAAGCCACTTCTGGCGAACCAGAGCAGCACACGGAAATGCCGTTTACTTTCCCGCCGGAGTCGTACCTATTTATCTACTTGCACTTGGACGTGCTTTTGAGCTGCTAGTTTGGCAGGAGCAGGGACCGAGCAATGGGAGCTCACCCCTTTGCGGGGAGTCGAACCGCCGACCTTCTGATCGGCAAGCCCTAGGCTCTGTGGTTTAGACTACATTGCCACCCGCATCCCACATTCTATATCTATATCTATCTATATCATCTATCTATCTATCTATCTCTGTCTCTATCTCTATCTCTATCTCTATCTCTAGCTCTAGCTCTATGAGCCAAAGGAATTCTGGCTCTGTCTAGTATCCTGTCTTTGGGGCCTTTGGCAATAGTCAGGACTAGCACCTGATGATACTGCAGGAATTAGAAACCAGCTGCCCTACAGATGTTGCCAAACTACAGCTCCCGTCATCCCAGACCATTGGCTGCCCGGGGCCAATGGGACTTGGAGTCCATCAGCTTCTGGAGGGCACCTGGTTGGCGAAGTCTGATATATGGCAAGTGCCATTCACTGATGTTCCTTAAAAGTCTCAAGTGACAACAAGCATACTTAGCCAAATCTAAAGTGATGCTCGGGTTTTAAAGCAGGACTAACCATTCTCCCCTGCAGGACTGATGCCGTGGATGTTTTGCTATTGTATCCTGCTGCAAGGAAGACACCTGTAAATAGTGTGCTTTTCTTAAGAGCAAAGATATCTTATGCGACTGCTGTCCTCTTGTGGCTCAGAAGAACACACTTTTCTTTCCTGCTATCAGATGCTTTGAGGCAGTAAGAAGAAACCACACCCCTTAAAACTTCTTCCACTACTTGCATCATGGCAAAGCAATGACAAACTTTGCTGTTGAATCTTTGGCTTAAAACAACAAGAACAAAACAAAACAAAACAAAACAAGCCACTTCAGCATGATTAGCTGTGGTCGCTAGATTAAAGGGCTGCTCCTGAAATTTGATACGATATTTTGTGCTTCATTCTTTTGCACTGCAAGAATCAATAAGGAGCCGGGGACATCTTCTCAAGGTCCCAAAATCCGCAGTATTTTCACTGAAGCTGAAGTCAATGTTTGTTGGTAGCATTAGGTTTGTATTCTTGTATAACAGGAGCAGCTAATCACCTGCATTCACCCTTAGCCAGCCCTCTGTGGGCTGCAGTGGATGGGGTCAAAAGAGGGTATACCCACCCAGCAATCCTTCATGCACATAACACCCACACAGGCATGCAGCCCCCCCATCGGGACCCTGGGCTCTCTTCCCCTCCTCCCATTCTTTGGGAACCATGGTTGATTTGGAGGGAGTGATTAGAAGACCCCAATTGCCCTCAAAAAGCTCGAATTTCCCAGAGTTCCCTGGGAAAGGGCATTGATTGCTAAACCGCACTGAGAATTCTAGCTCTATAAGGGGAATTAGGGGTCTCTGAACAACTCTCAGAACCCTCGACAAACTACACTTCCCAGGATTCTATGGGGGAAGCCATGCCCTCCAACATTCCTCAGATGAAAACTGAAACATTTCTCACTTCCCCACAACTGACCTTCCTGGAACCCCCACCCCCACCCCCCATTTTTATTTACTCACTTGCAGAGCATTTCTTATCAGAATAAAGGTGAGTGCCGCCAACAGGACTCAGCACACCGTTCTGAGAAAACCCCTCAATCCCAAGTTTGTTTTAAATCAAGACTCCTTGTGCTCCCCTCCAATCCCTTTCCTGTCCAGGGCAGCCTTGCCCTCTGCTTACCCTTCAGACCAAGCGCATCATGCAGGGCTGGGCCCCAGTGGCTCTCTTCCTCCATTCTCCAGCAGCTGCTGCAAGCTGTTCAAGGGAGGAGGCTGGTGCAGTGGCCATGTCGAGGCTACAAAGAGGCAACGGGGTGCTCCCTCGCAGCCGCCACAGCTGCCATTGCTCAGGACAAGCGCTGGCTCATCTCCTCCCCGAGCGGCACTGGCGGGGTGCAATAGGGACATTCCAGGATCAAGTCAGAAGCTGGGGTGGCTTTCATAATTCTGGGACGGTCCCTGGAAAATTGGGACACTTGGAGGGAATAGAAGCCAGGACTGTTTGAAGTGTTATGGGGCCTCCGTTCTGTTCCTACTGGAGAAAGAGAAACTTGTTAGCCTTCCATAGCAGGAAGCTATGCAACAATGGCAGGCAGTCACTCTGTAACTCTGTGTCACATGCAGTTTTAGCCTGTGTCACAAGCTTCCAAAAGTGACAAAGTGCACCAGGGGTTGAGAGGGTACCCTCCCCCCTTTTCACAGCCTTCACTGCAGAAAGAAGCTTTTTTGCACATGCAGTTTCACCCGCCGCTACCGACTCCACTACCTGCTAGGCAGGCCACATTTATCCTGGCCCTACAGCTATTCAAGACATTTGAGCTATCCGTTTGTTTCATACAAGTGAAGATATTGAAGAGGTTAGGAAGAATGGCATTTCCATAGCTCTTTATCCTTTCGATAGTATGCGTGGAAAAATTTGGTATGTAGTACAACATATTTTCTATAGAAATTCTGTTCATTATTATATTCCAAATGCAGCCTTCTTCTTCTTTTTTTTAAAAAAGAAAACAGAAACTAGAAAGAAATGCTCCCATATAATATTTTCTCTTTCTGTCTCTGACATTTGAGCATTACTTCTTTAGAGATCTTTCCAATGGAAGAAAAACTGAGGATGGGGGAAAAAAATAATAGTGGAGGAGAAAATAGAAGGAAATTATAAATGCTTTATAGAAAGCCCATGAAGGGGTTTTTTATGTTTCTTTTGCAGCAGAGATAATTGCATAAGGCCATCATCCAGTTAAGAAAGATTATATAGAGCAATTGGATAGAAGGGGGGGAATAATGTCACTGTGTGTGACAATGGCCCTGCAACTGGGATGCATTAGCGGCCCCTTTTCACTGATATATATATATATTACTGTGAATTTTTTGAAGGACAAATATTCACATTGCCAGGCTTAGCTCAATGCTAATGGAAAATGAAAAGCCGGCGTGTGGAAAGGTATCAAAACACTCAATGCACGAAGGCACTCAGATAATTCAGGCCTCTTGTGGGGATTGTTCTAGCTTGGGTCGGGACGGCTGCTGAGGAGTTCAATGAGAGGTAGCGATTTTTGATCAGGGAAAGATATGTGCGTGAAACGGCCCTGGCACATTTCCTTAGGACCAAGGCCCCACTGAACCAATTGAATGGGACCTCATGGGCCATTCCCCCTTAGAGTATTTTGTGGTGCGGTGCGGTGAGAAAGGAGAATAAATATTTTCCTTGGGTGTAGTTAGAGCAATATTTCCTGCATTCCCTGTTTTTAAGACCAGTGGGGCACTTCCCTTCCTTTGTCCCACGATAACTAGTTTGGGGAACTGCTTTTTTTTCAAATCAGTGCCTAATTTCTGAATTTTCACATTTCCTCGTCTTCCGCCAGCCATGCTGTGATCTAATGGGTAAAGCTTATTGCTCTATGAAAAGTAACACACGACTTATCTAGGCCACACCACAAATGGGGTATATGGATGTTGAGTCTCCAAACATAAACACACCTTTGACCCTTTTGAAGCAGGGTGGTGGTGCTGTTTGTGTAGTTTTACAACAGTGTCACCAATACCTTGGTCAACACTCAACGAGGATGCAGCATGAGGGGCTTGTACCCCACAGCAGTTGAAGGCCTGGAGTCTCCCAGCCAGCCTGCAGCCAACCTGTCCAAGATGGACGCCAGTCTTCCTTCCCTCTTCTTCTTCTTCCCAGCAACCCTTGCTCAAGACTTTCTTTTCCTGTCACCTCACACCCAGTTACCCTGGCAACCTTCCAAACTCCCAGTCTCTGTTGACACCCCAGGGCAAGGAGGGAGGACAGTTCCCTTTCATTCCCAATGGCCCTTTGTTGTTGTTGTTGTTTAGTCGTTTAGTCGTGTCCGACTCTTCGTGACCCCATGGACCATAGCACGCCAGGCACTCCTCTCTTCCACTGCCTCCCACAGTTTGGTCAAACTCATGTTCGTAGCTTCGAAAACACTGTCCAACCATCTCGTCCTCTGTTGTCCCCTTCTCCTAGTGCCCTCCATCTTTCCCAACATCAGGGTCTTTTCCAGGGAGTCTTCTCTTCTCATGAGGTGGCCAAAGTATTGGAGCCTCAGCTTCACAATCTGTCCTTCCAGTGAGCACTCAGGGCTGATTTCCTTCAGAATGGAGGAATGGCCCTTTATTATTTCTTAATGGCCCTAGCTTGGCCAGGTTGTTTTGCATAGGCTAGCCCAGGAATTCCTCTGCAGCTTGTATTTCTCCCTTCACATCCCAAATAATCAAAATCCTACCATCTATTAATTTCAAGGCGTTTCCCCTCCCAAATCTGTAACACAAGTTACTTCTGCTTGGGCATCCTTTGCTTGCATGCTAACTACATTTTTATACCTCATATTATTATCAACTTAGGTCAAACATACACACACTCTCCCTTTCCCCTCTCATCACACACACACACACACACACACTTTTAAAAGCAAAGGGATCTGTGCCTTTGGCATGCAGAGCAGAGCTAAAAGGTCCGACATAGACCAAATATTGGTGCTCTTGACAAATATGGATTGATAAAAGTGGGATGGGGACATAGCTGTCAAGTTCTCCCTTTTTTAAAGGGAAATTCCCTTATGCTGAATAGGCTTCCTCGCGAGAAAAGGGAAAATTTGACAGCTATGGATGGGGACAAAATCAGTTCCCTCTGGACCTTTCTAAAGCCTATGTTGACTTGGATGCTTTTTATGTGCACATTTCCAAATCTGTTTTAATTACTTTGAATCCCATGGGGCGGTTTAAATTCAGGAGAGTGGAAGCCTGTCATTACCCCATGGACCTAAATGTCATGGCCATTCTGCGTTTGAAAATCCAAACAACGGTTTGTAATTGCGTATGAATCTTTGGTTTTGTCTTTGGGAACAGATGTTGGGTTCTGTTGCTTGCTCCCATATTCATTCGTAATACAGTGTGTTTTATGCTGCAATCTGCAAAGGCATGTATGGAAGTGATCTTTGCACAGGTTGCATCAAGGGTGGGCAAGGTGGTGCCCTCCAGATCTTGTGGGCTACAACTTCCATTAGCCCCAGCTAGCCAGCATGGCTATTAGCCAGGGATGATGGGATTTGTAGTCCAAAATAATCATTAGCTACCCCTGAGTTGCAGACACTACATGAACTTGATATTATTGTCTGTTATCGCTCCCCCAAGAAAAATCTGCTTAATGAAAAGAGGATTTTACTCCAGTCCAAGCGGAGCTAAAAGGTGTTATACGCATATATATATTCTTGAAAGAATATCTGAAAATTCATTTGAACCAACTTGTTTTCATTACGGCACTTTCCCTGTAAAATAAGACCTATTTAAAAGCTGCACACCATTATGCATGGACTTGAAATTAAAAAAACACTGAAAGTCTTTTATTTTGTTAATATGGCAAAAAATAAATATTTTTACTCGTAACAGGTTTTGGGGCTTTTCCTTTTGGAAAACTAATTCCTCTTTACAGTCCCAGCACATTCACAGTCCAGTTCCAATTCTGACAGCCAAACAGCTGCTCCCATTTCACTACGACCTAGTTCTGCAGCTGGGCTTTGCTTGGTTATCTTGGGAGCCATTATGGACCATTTACTGGGTTGAATGCTGACAGGTGTCCCGAAAATGTAACGCTTCCAGAAGTGGAACGCAATAAGCAAGATCTCCCCTTCTCATACCTTAAAATAATTAAGAAATCATAATAAAGACCTTTATTAATATTTTTCTGTTCTGGAGCCAGCCAGGATTATGTTAACTAGAGAATTGCCCCTTTGAGGAAAAGAATGACTTTTAATAGATTCTCACCCTTCTCACAGCAATAGGACTGTACTTTTTTTGGGGGGGGGGGTTCTTTAAGCAAAGCAAAGCAAAGAAGTATACTCGTAGATGCTATGCTGCGGAACATTGAATACTGTTGTGGAATAACACTTATGACACAGAACGTGGGTACGTTGTGTCCGCACATTGGCGCCAACATCAATTTTAAGGTAAAGGTAAAGGGACCCCTGACCATTAAGACCAGTCACAGACGACTCTGGGGTTGCGGCGCTCATGTCGCTTTACTGGCCGAGGGAGCCGGCTTTTGTCCGCAGACAGCTTCTGGGTCATGTGGCCAGCATGACTAAGCCGCTTCTGGCGAACGACAGCAGCGCATGGAAACGCCATCAATTTTAGCTCACGTTAAATAAGCATCAAATTTGAGCCACACACTTGTCAGCGAGCTTGGAAAAATAACTTGGATAACATCTGAGCAGTGAAATATGGAACTTCAGTTAAATGTGAACACTCACAAGCTATTGTTCAGGCTACTTTAAAGGCTTAACTGAGTGTTCCAATTTATTATCGTGAGTGGGAACTGCTTGAACCAGAGCTACGAACAGGGCAATGTGTGTCCACTCAGAAGTTAGTTTCAAACCAACATTTTATTGGTTTACACAATAAAAAGTGCTTTGTCAGAGCTCCAGTTTCAGGATCTGAATGGACTCCAATGGATAGCCAATGGACTCCAGGCTATGCTGTCAGAGTCATCATGAATAGCAGTCACTGGGAATCGGAGGTGAGCAGACTATTGGTGCACTCGTGTCCAGCTTGAAGGCTTCTCATAGGCATCTGGTTGGCCACTGTGTGAACAAGATGTTGGAAGAGATAAATCACTGGCCTGATCCAGCAAGGACATCTGGATTAGTCAATCTATGTGTCATGGACTGTGCACCCAGGGGCTGGGCCATGGGGCAAGGCCAGCATCCCTGGGGGGCACTGCCTACGGCAAGCATCCAAGGGGGGTGCCGCGGCGAGCGTCCCAGGGGGCGAGACGCCAATGGGAGTGGAGCGAGAAGCCCATGGCAGGCTGCTTCCTGGGGAGAGGGAGCCATGCTGCTTTACCAGCAGCCTTCGTCTCTTCCCTCTTCCTTTTGACTGCTTGGGGGAGGCTCCCCCCCAGGAAGCAGCCCAGGAGCGGGGGCTGCTTCCTCCTCAGTCCAGTCCATTGGGGCGGAGGAAGGGGGCGGTGGGGGTGGTCCACCCTGGGTGTTATCACTGAGGGGGGTGACATTCAGCGTGCCACCCACCTGCGACTCCCTAGCCTCCCCGGAGCTGTCAAAACGAAGGGGGGGGAGGCCGCCAGCAAGGCGCCACAGCTCCGCCCCTTCCCCCAATGACTCAGGGTATGCTTTGGAGTCATGGGTGGGCGGCACGCTGAATGTCACCCCCCTCAGTGATGACACCCAGGCTGGACCGCCCCCACTGTCCCCCTTCCTCCGCCCCAATGGACTGGACTGAGGAGGAATGGTGGAGACCGCCTCCCCTCCTCCTGCACTTCCCAGAAAAGAGGAAGACAGCATAGATTTAGTATAGTGGTTTGCAGAAGGTCACAGTTCAGAGGCTGCAGAGGAGAGAACCTGGAAATATTGGGGGAGGAGCAGGAAGAAGAAGAAGAAGCACCACCAGGGGAGAGACAGCTGACAGACTCAGTGTCCTTGCAAAGCATGCCAGACCCCCCCCCTCCCAGGTCCACAGGGGCATTGAGAGTAGGAGAACAGAAAGCTCAGTGGCAGAAAGCACAGATCAGCCACCGTAGGGATCATGTATAACAGGAGAGACGGAGGGGGTGGGACTTTACTCGGAGCAACGCCATTATCCAAGAGACGGCATCATATGTCTCCCTCTGTGAATATTGAAATAAAAACCTTGGTAACAACTTCTTTTCCTATTTCTGGCTGCCAGCAGTGAGGGAGGGGGATCAGATTCCCTGGAGCCTAACACTATGAAACAAGGATGTTATGTCATTATATGATTCTGAAATATACTCGGAGTCAAGAGTGAATTTCATGCTCTTTATTCAGCTCATAGTCATCAAGGAGGAGAAGAGAAGACGAATGGCTCTTTTCCCAAAACCATCTGCTTATATACATTATTTACACAATGGGCCTTGCGTGATTGGCTACTTCAGGGCTACACCTGTGGGCCAATTATATTGTGGATTGACTTTTGCTTGCAGCCTGATTGGCTGCTCCTACAGGCCAATCAGGTAGCAGATTCACTTCTGCCAGCCGCCTGATTGGCTGCTCCAGCAGGCCAATCAGGTTGCGGATTCACTTCCACCTGGAGTTGGATTGGGTAGCTCCCGCTGATTCTGAATCCTATTGTTCTAGGATTCAGCTCAGTACATAACACCCCTCCCCTCTAAGTTCCAGTCCTGCCCGGGAAGTTGCATTCGTAGTCCCCAAGGTCTGCTGGCCGCCTCCGTGTGCGTTGTGGCCTGGGGTGTTCCTTGGTCAGGGGTTCTGGTTCTGGCTCGTGTTCCGAGGCTGCTGGCTGTGCCGGGGCTGTCTGGTCTGGCGCCACTGAACCACTAGGTTGTAGCTCTGGTTCCGGTGTCCTTCCAGCCTCGGGGCGCCCCTCTGTGCCTACTGCTTCTGCTTCCTCTGCCCACCCCTCTCGCTCTACAGGCCTCACTGCCCTGCTGTCCCCTTGGGACCCCTCTGTCCCGCTCTCCTCCCGGGTTCCTCCTGGGAATCGTCACCGTATCTGGTCGCAGTGGCGGCGCCAACATTGCCCCCCTTCCGTTAGTACCTCGTACGACACGGGACCGGTCACCTTGGTGACTGTGGCGGGTACCCATGCTGGGCCTGCCCCAAAATTCTTTGCATACACTGGGTCCTGGGCCACAAATGTCCGGGGGTTCCTGCCTTTCCCCACCACTACCTCATCCTGAGCTCTGTCGGGGTGAAGTCGGTCCAGTCTAGTTGCAAGGCGCCGGCCCATTAGTAATTCAGCTGGGCTCCGGCCCGTCGTTGTGCTTGGGGTGCTGTGCTGTGCTAGAAGAAATGCGGCAAGGCGGTATTCCCAGTCCCCTTGTGTCATGCGGCGGAGGCTGTCCTTGGTGGTCCGCACCATGCGCTCCGCCTGGCCATTGGTGGCAGGGTGGAATGGTGCTGAGCGGATGTGGCGGATGGCGTTCTGCGCTGTGAAGGTCTGGAACTCCTCTGACGTGAATGCGGTTCCATTGTCCGAGACGAGGGTGTCAGGGAGCCCGTGGGTCGCAAACAGCTTACGTAGTACCCGGATGGCTGCCGCCGTAGAAGTGGATGGTACCAGTGCGACCTCCAGCCATTTGGTGTAGGAATCCACCACTATGAAGAATGTTTTTCCCTGGAAGGGGCCAGCGAAGTCCACGTGCAAGTGTGACCATGGATGTCGGGCGGACTCCCAGGGCTGGACTGGGGCCCTTGGGGGATCCGGGCGGGATTCTTGGCAGGTCTGGCAGTGTTGGACCCAGGCCTCTATCTCTCTGTCAATCCCCGGCCACCACACATAACTCCTGGCAAGGGCCTTCATCCTCACTACCCCTGGGTGTGTCTCGTGTAGGGCTGTGAGGACCCTTTTGCGGAGGGGCTGGGGAACAACAACCCTGCTTCCCCATAACAGGCACCCCTTGTGGGCCGACAGTTCATGTTTGCGGTTTGTGTAGCCAGCGAATTCTGGCCCGGGGCTGCTGCTGGGCCATCCTCGCCACACCCAGTCCAGGACCCGGGAGATGACCCTATCTTTTGTGGAATGGTGCACAACTTCTTGTGCCTGAATGGGTCGGTCGGGAAGCAGCTCCAGGGTCATAACCTCTTGCGCAGGCGCTGGGTCGGGGCCTGTTTCTGGTAGTGGTAGCCTGCTGAGGGCGTCTGCGTGGCCCATCGCCTTCCCAGGGCGGTGGATTAGTGCATACTGGTAGCCGGCAAGGAAAATTGACCACCTGAGGACACGTGGAGACAACACTTGGGGGGTCTGCTTCTCAGGGGCAAACAGGCCAAGCAACGGCTTGTGGTCAGTCACTATGGTAAAGGGCCGCCCGTACAAGAAATCATGGAATTTTTTTACGCCCTTCACGATTGCCAGACCCTCCTTGTCAATCTGTGAGTAGTTTCGTTCGGCTGCAGCAAGCGTCTGGGAGAAGTATGCCACCGGCACCTCTCTTCCATCCGGGAGTTGGTGTCCCAGGACAGCGCCGATGCCATAGGGAGAGGCGTTGCATGCCAGCACCACTGGCAGCCTCTCGTCGAAGTGTGCCAAGACCGAGTTCGAGACGAGCAAGTCCTTGACTGCCTGGAATGCGGCCCTTTGTCGCTGGCCCCACACCCAAGGGGCCCTTTTATCTAGGAGTCTGTGTAGGGGCTCCGCTACCGCTGCCTTATGGGGAAGGAAGGCATGGTAAAAGTTCAATAGTCCCAAGAATGACTGAAGTTCGGGCTTGCTCTTGGGCGCTGGGGCCTCACAAATGGCCCGTACCTTGTCACCGGTTGGATGGACCCCTTCTGCGTCCACCTTAAATCCCAGAAAGTCCACCTGCGGCACTCCCAGTAAACACTTTTCCCGCTTCACCTTGAGGCCCGCCGTCTGGAAACGGTGCAGGACGGAGCGGAGGCGGTCCTCAAATTCCTCTGGTGTGGGCCCGGCGATCAGTACATCATCGAAGAAGGGGGTGACACCAGGAATCCCTTTAAGGAGAGAGTCCATTAGATTCTGGAATATGCCTGGTGCCACGCTAACGCCAAATTGCAGCCGCTTTACTCTGAATGCCCCTCTGTGCGTCACAATCGTCTGAGCCTCTGCTGTGGCTTCGTCCACAGGCAACTGTTGATACGCTTGGGCCAAGTCCAGTTTGCCAAAGATTTTTGACCCAGCCAGGGTGGCGAGGACATGGCTGACCACTGGCACTGGGTATGCATGGGCCGTGAGAGCCTTGTTTATGGTGCATTTGTAGTCTGCACAGATGCGGACCGAACCGTTAGGCTTGACGGGTGTGACAATTGGAGTTTCCCAGGGGGCGTTGGGCACCGGCTCCAGCACTCCTTGCTCCACGAGCCGGTCCAATTCCTCGTCTATGCGGGGTTTCAGGGCAAACGGGACCCGGCGGGCCTTGTGCCTGATGGGTCGTACAGCGGGGTCTAGCTGTAGGGCAATGGGGGGTCCTGTATATCGTCCCAATGCCCCATCGAAAACCCCTGGAAACTCTTTGCATATGGCGTCCACGTCCACTTGTAAGCTAGTGCGGTTCACCCCGGTAACGGCTAGCCCCAGAGGTCCAAACCATGCCAGTCCCAGTAAGCTAACGTAGGGGCCCTTAACTACCAGCAAGTCCAATTGTTGCTTTCGCCCTCGATATTGCACCCTGAAGGTCCCCACCCCCATAGTAGGGACCTTACGTTTCTGGAAGTCCCGGAGGGTGAATGGGGCCGGCCTTAGTTTGGGACCCCCATTAGGGCACAGTTCCCTTAATGTTCGGGCCGAGATTATGGATAGAGTTGAACCCGTGTCCAGCTCCATGCGGCATGGGGCTCCCTCTATCTGTACCTCTATATAAATTTTCTCTGTGCTGGGATGGGGCAACTGGAATACCTGGTAGTCCGTGATCTCCGTCGAGTTGCCTTGGTGCATGGTGCCGTGTGACCTGGGGCTCCTGGGTCGGTCATCTGATGCTTGTCGACGGGTGAGTCGAGCCCGACACACCCGGGCGATGTGTCCCAATTTTCTGCACTGCCTGCACTCTGCGTTGCGGAAACGACAGGTCCTCCTCTCGTGGTTCTCCCCGCAGCTTGCACAGTTCCCTCCTTCTCGTCGAGGCTGCTGTGGTGTGTGTGCTGCTTGAGTGCGCCGCTGTACTCGGTGTACTTCCTCCCTGTCAGATTCGGATTCGTCGGTGAGGTCTTCGTGGTAGACCCTCGGTTGGGATGGCGGGGCCGGTCGTGCCTCTTGCGTTGACCTCTCGGCGGCTTCGGTTGCCAGGGCTTCCTCCAGAGCAATCTGGAACGTGAGGTCTTTTTTGGCGTAGAGGCGTCGTTGCAACTCTCGTCCCTCAGGCCACCGACGAGGCGGTCACGAAGCATGTTCTCCAATTCTGAGAAGTTGCATAACCGGGCGGCTTGGCGGAGGGAGGTCACAAACCCAGTTATGGTTTCCCCCGGGGCTTGCCGTTTTGCGTAGAAGGCATTTCGGCAAGCTACCACCGAGGGCTGTGGTGAGAAGTGCTCCTTCAGCCGTTCCATTATTGTTTTGTAAGAGACGGTAGCGACATCTCTAGGTGCAAGGAGAGCCCGGGCGATTTCAAACGTCTCCTCTCCACAGACGCTGAAGAATGTCGCCCTCTTCATGGCATCGTTGGTGACTTCTTTCGCTTGCAGGAGGAAGTTGAAACGGGCGGCGTACCCTTCCCAGTCTCCTGATGCTGGTTTGAATGGCGAGAAGCTGCTGTCGGTTGCCATTCTGGGTTCCTTGGGTCCTGGAGCTGAAGCCTGGATGCACGGTGCGATGCAGCGGTGCAGCAGGTGGCGGTGCAGTGCGTGGTGGCGGTCAGCTCAGCAGGATCCCACCTTCGTCACCAGTGAAATATACTCGGAGTCAAGAGTGAATTTCATGCTCTTTATTCAGCTCATAGTCATCAAGGAGGAGAAGAGAAGACGAATGGCTCTTTTCCCAAAACCATCTGCTTATATACATTATTTACACAATGGGCCTTGCGTGATTGGCTACTTCAGGGCTACACCTGTGGGCCAATTATATTGTGGATTGACTTTTGCTTGCAGCCTGATTGGCTGCTCCTACAGGCCAATCAGGTAGCAGATTCACTTCTGCCAGCCGCCTGATTGGCTGCTCCAGCAGGCCAATCAGGTTGCGGATTCACTTCCACCTGGAGTTGGATTGGGTAGCTCCCGCTGATTCTGAATCCTATTGTTCTAGGATTCAGCTCAGTACATAACAGATTCAAAATTAATTTGTGAAATTTTGGAAATTTAATAAAGTGTCACAAAAGGGGTTTCTTATGTTCTTAGGTTCCAAAAAGGATCTGTCACATTCTACCAGATTCTACCTGTCGTGTCCCTGACCTGACATAATCTGGAACCTTCCATATGCAAAGCACTTTTCTCACATGTATTTTTCTTAAGGAAGCATAATTGAGAAGATGTTAATTTCTCTTGTTGCCTAGAAGTAGGACATTTACCTGCCAGATTCCTGTAATGTGACTGATAGCATTTTATAAGGTGTGATAAAAAAAATTACAAGACAAACACTAGTAATATTCCCATAGTACAAATCTTTTGATTAGACTCCTAAGCTATTTTCTGCTGGGGAAGTCTGTTTATCTAGGTGTACAAACTTTACTTTGTACATATGGTTGAAGCAGGGCTATGATTCAGCACATTCTTGCATTATCACCAATCCTCTTCTTAGTATTTGCAATTGTTTCATGTCTTTTTGCAACACAGGATGCCACAGTGTATGTTTAAAAGGGCTATGAGGAAATTAATAGTTTCCACTTCTAACAAACCTGAGTGTTTGAGCAAATGTTTGGTTTGGGGGGGGGGAATGGGGAAAATTAAAACACCGAATTTTAATTCAATCAAATTCAATTTATATAAAGTGGGTTTTTACTGTTTCCATTAGGACAATTGCAAATCAGATTCACCTGGGATGTTAACTACCTCCCAGTGTGGTGTAGTGGTTAAGAGCGGTAGACTCGTATCTGGGGAACCGGGTTCGTGTCTCCGCTCCTCCACATGCAGCTGCTGGGTGACCTTGGGCTAGTCACACTTCTCTGAAGTCTCTCAGCCCCACCCACCTCACAGGGTGTATGTTGTGGGGGAGGAGGGGAAAGGAGATTGTTAGCCACTTTGAGACTCTTTCGGGTAGTGATAAAGCGTGATATCAAATCCAAACTCTTCTTCATCCAAACTACCTGCTTCTTTAAACATAACAACAACAACAACAACAACAACAACAACAACAACAACAATTTATTATTTATACCCCACCCATCTGGCCAGGTTACCCCAGCCACTCTGGGTGGCTTCCAACAAAATACTAAAATACAGAAATCCATCAAACATTAAAAGCTTCCCTAAACAGGGCTGTCTTGAGATGCCTTCTAAAGGTCTGGTAATTGTTGTTCTCTTTGACCTCTGGTGGAGGGTATTCCACAGGGTAGGTGCCACTACCGAGAAGGCCCTCTGCCTGGTTCCCTGTAACTTGGCTTCTCGTAGCAAGGGGACCGCCAGAAGGCCCTCGGCGCTGGATCTCAGTGTCCGGGCTGAACAGTGGGGGTGGAGACGCTCCTTCAGGTATACAGGACCGGGGCCATTTAGGGCTTTAAAGGTCAACACCAACACTTTGAATTGTGCTCGGAAACTTACTGGGAGCCAGTGTAGATCTCTCAGAACCGGTGTTATATCGTCCCGGCAGCCGCTCCCAGTCACCAGTCTAGCTGCCGCATTCTGGATTAGTTGCAGTTTCCGGGTCACCTTCAAAGGTAGCCCCACGTAGAGCGCATTGCAGTAATCCAAGCGGGAGATAACCAGAGCATGCACCACTCTGGCGAGGCAGTCCCCCGGCAGGTAGGGTCTCAGCCTGCGTACCAGATGGAGCTGATAGATAGCTGCCCTGGACACAGAATTAACCT